>NW_027507748.1:597293838-597893838 GCF_037356315.1 Lithobates pipiens | reverse complement strand
GACTGTGTTATGGTTCTGCCTGGTCATGTCTACAGTTAGGTTCCCATGACAGGACCAAAACCAGGCCTGGTTGGATGCTTTGGGTATCAACGTTCCTCAGAGCCAATCAGTGGGTGAGTCTGGCCCCGCTGAGTCTGGGGAAGGGTACTTAAGAGGCTGAAGTCATGTCTTCGAGGTTCGTTTGTTAGGCCAGAGCTGCCTGTTTCTGAATCCGGACCGGGGTAGCTCCGCAAGGCGTCCCGGTCACAGGAGCATGTGCTGCCCTGCAACATGGTCAGTTTGACTAGCCCCATTAGACCCACATTGTCTGGGGTAAGGATCCATCTGTTCCCAAGTCTCGGAACCGGCTGGTCCGAGGCGCAGTAACTGAGGGAGGATTCAAGGCGCCCGGGTGTGCTCTCAACTTGGAGGGGCACCGCAGACCGTGTAAGCGATCAGGAGAGGACTCTTCAGAGAAGGGCCAACAAGCTGGCATCCCAAGAAGTGCCTGGTTGCTGGGTTATCAAGGACATTAACGAATCCACACTTTTCCAGTACTGCCAAGGAGAATGTTCTAGGTACTGAGGAAAGGTTCCCGTTCACTTTCGGTTGAAGATTTTTTCAAGGTTAGAGACTTTGCAAGTTCCTGATTAAAGTGCTGACTGCCATAATCTCTGGCTAGAGATTTGTTCAGCTTTGAAACGCCTGGCTGCGAGTGGCTACTCTCTGGGTTGTATTAGAGACTTTCTAGTGATCACAGTTCAGGGTGCCTGAGTTTATTTACCCTTGCCCTCTGTTCCCATACGAGACTGTGTTTGTTGGATGTTACCCCTGCAAATAAAAACCTTTCTAAAGGATTTTTATGGTGTCAGCGTCCAAAGTCGTTGGGTACTAACCCTGGGAACCCCTAGACCAGGAAAAACAAGCCAAGCGGAGGTAACCGGTAAGCCCAAAAGTCAAAGCCACCCCATTGAGGGTTATGGCCGCTACACTTTTATTCTAATTACTCTGTAACATCCATTTAGATTTATCTATGTACTTGTCAGTAAGTGTAAATAAGATCTTTCCTGCTTTTAATACTGTCAGCAATAATGTTATCACTATTAATATTATCAGAGCTCTAGCAGGTTAGCGCAATTCAAGCACAGAACAAATATTTCAGTGATATAATGTGAGGTGGTATAAGTATATGCACTTATTTTTTTTCCTTTCAAAAATTGCAGTACACAAGGCAGCTTAACCCCTTTTTCCACATGTGGCAAATTTTTAAAATTCAGCATTTTTTGCAAGAAATTACTTTAAACCCACCATACAATTATATATATATATATATATATATATATATATATATATATATATATATATATATATATATATATATAGTAACATTGGGGTGTTTAGCTCAATTGGTAGATGCATTTTTTTAGTTCACATCAGGCAGGCGTTTATGATTAAGGGCCTGGTAGCCCACTTTTTATTATAAGAAAACAAAATATTAGTCCATCCAGAAATCCCACGCAGGGGTCCAAGCTTACATTAAATACACAAAAAAAATCCAAATGAAAATGCTAGCCCACCTGGCTACTCTTCAGCAGTAGTGCTGCTATAGGTACTTGCTCCGTCCACCAAACTGCTTGGACGCACACAGTCTTAGGCTCCTTGGACGCACACAGCTTCAAGCCCTTTAACACACAGCTTTGGACTCCTTGGACGCACACAGCTTCAACCCTTCAAGGCACACAGCTTTGGGCTCTTTGGACATGCACACAGCTTCAAGCTACTCCACTCCACCATCCCTCACACTCTACTCCCAACAGCCCCTTTGTTTTATGGCCTGTGTGCAGCTGGGCACACACCCTGCTCGTTATCACCAAGACCTGGACATAGGGGTTGGAGATCCCTCTTTCCTCCAATTTCACAGGGACAGAGCCTCGCTCTGTCACAATATATATATATATATATATATATATATATATATATATATATATATATATATTAGTATATTCTTTGAAAGCAGAAGCTTTAGCGCAAACAAAAAACATTTATAACCATTTGTTTAGTTAAAGGGATTGTAAACACTTGTGTTTTTTCACCTTAATGCATCCTGTGCATTAAGGTGATAAAACACCTGGCAGTGAATGGCCCCGCAGACCCCCCCCCCCCGTTCTACTTATCTGAGCCCTGGAATTTCACACACTGGAGATGCGCTTTTCCTCTGCCCGGGATTTTACAGGGGTGGGCTGCGGCGGGCGGCATTGTAGGTGGCGGAGAGACGAGTAGGCAGACGAGCAGAGATGACATCATCTCTTTCCACCCACCCATCACAACTCTTCCGCCCTCACTACTGGGCTACTTCAACATGGGAGCGATGTGCAGCGGAGAGCAGAGAGATGACATCATCTCTCACTGCCTGCCACACATCAGCGCTCTTCCGCCCTCACAGCGCGGGCCTTTTAAATGTCGGAGGTACGGCGGGGAGCAGAGAGATGACATCATCTTTCACTGCCCGCCCCTCATCTCATCTGCCTCACTAAATGGGCCAGTGCTGCCAGCCTGCTATCAATGCAGCGACAATGCACATTTGGTGGCACTGGCTGGCATGGCAAGTGACAATCTGCTAATGGTGGCAAGTGATGTGGCAAGGGACAATATGCTAATAGTGGCAATTGACAATCTGAAAATGACGGCAAGTGACAATCTGTTAATGGTGGCAAGTGATGTGGCAAGTGACATGGCAAGTGGCAAGCTGCAAATGGTGGCAAGTGTCGTGGCAAGCGACAATCTGCAAATGATGGCAAGTGATGTGGCAAGTGACATGCTGCAAATGGTGGCATGTGACGTGGCAAGTGACAATCTGCAAATGGTGGCAGGTGACGTGGCAAGTGACTATATGCAAATTGTGGTAAGTGACAATCTGCAAATGGTGGAAGGGGACATGGCAAGGGACACTCTGCAAATGGTGGCAAGTGATGTGGCAAAGGACATGGCAAGTGACAATCTGCTAATGGTGGCAAGTGATGTGCCAAGGGACATGGCAAGACACAATCTGCAATCTGCACACAACCGGTTTTCCCGTTGGAATAAACGTTGAATTCCACTGAAGCTATCTTGCGTACACACAAACACACCAAATTCTGACCGTAAAGAACACGGTGACGTGCAACACGTATGACGGGACTAGAAAAAGGAAGTTCAATACACATTGTGCCACCCTTTGGACTCCTGCTAATCTTGTGTTAGACGTTTGGTTAGAGATGATTAATGCTTTTCAGACTCGTGCTTTTCAGATCATTTTAACTGCTGTTCAGTTTGTGCTTGTGGGTTTGTATCTCATTTTCAAGGCGTGCAGTCAGTTGGTATCTGTTTTACTGTGCGTTCTTGTCAGCTTGTTTCTGATTTTCAGCTCACTCTTCACAGGTCTTGCTGTTCTTCAGTGCGTTCAGTTAGTTCGTTCTGACCAGCTGACCGTTTTGAAGCCATTTTGCGGTTACGTACTCATTGTAGAGTTCATGCTATACGGGGCTTGGTGTTGGGGTTTCAACTTTGACACAAGCCCAGTCCATGAACAAGGTGAGGAGGAGTTCATGGACCAAGAATTAGTTACTCCAGTGTGACCAATGTGCTCATATGCCTTTGCTGCAGGAGATCCAGGAGAATAACCCTGATGATATCAGGAGCTTTCTCAGGGTGATGGACGCCGTTTTTCACCGTCTGTTGGCTTTGCTGACCTATTATATTAGCAGGCAGGACACCTGCATGCAGCAAGCCATTACTCAGGAGCAAAGGCTCGTCACCACGGTACGGTTACAGTACTTGGCAACTGGGAGAGGTATGCAGGACCTCAAGTTCTCCACAGGCATCTCTACCCAGGCTCTGGGGATCATTATTTCCAGAGACCTGTTATGCCCTCATTCAGGTCCTGCAGAAGGACTATATTAAGGTAAGTTTTCTCCTTTAACATCACATTCTATGTATTTAATGTTTCGTAATGTATTGTATTTATTTCATCTTTCCCTAATTACCATGATTGTAATATGCTGTGAATGTCCCCTTTATCCTCATGCATGCTTTAATGCTCCTTTTTGGCCTATATGCATATTTGCCTTAACTAACCTCCCCAGTATGCTATCCTGGGCCCATATACACCTAGCCTAGTCACTTAACAATGTATTTTGTCAGCTCCATTGTAGTGCTTTACCATAAACACTCCCTAAAATGCATACAAATGTTATGTGTGTGCTTAAATTGCCAGAGGCTATTTTTTGGGGTCCCAAACTCGAACCCTCCCCTCCCTAAAATTTTTACAATGGGCCATCAGAGGGGATGAGGAATCTGATAAGTGGACTTTAGATTTTTGACTTTAAATACCCCTTAAAATAAATGATATACTGGTGAAGGCGATATCAGACATTATATTATGTCCAAAATGTCTTGATATTGCCTTCATCAGATGGGGTGATGTCACCCTTGTAAAAGCCAAATTTTGAAGATGCACACAATTTGGGAGTCAAAATGGATATTTCCCTCCTGATCCCATACCTAATGTCAACATGTGGACGTGTTTTGGAGGTGCAACCCCTTCCTCTCACCTACTTCAGTTGGGAGGAAGGGGTTGCACCCACAAAACGCATACATTGATCTCCTGTGATGGCAGATAGCACATGTTGACACACTGTGTGCATCTTCAAAATCTGTTTTTTAAAAATTAAAAAAAATATTTTTGAGTTTTTAGGACAACAAATGTTAAAATGGTTGCATTTTGAAGATCTTTATATTCTCCCCAACACATCAATCATGTTCTTCATTTGTTGTTCAAGAACATTGAGTTTATCCCTTATGATGTCTATTTCACGATTCCACGTCATGATGTCCTGGATTAGAAGTTGTGCACTTGCACTTGTGAAATGTTGAGCTTGCTCTTCCACAACCAGCAAATCAACTAAAAATTATAGTAAAAACATGTATTATAAATATGCAGGCATACATATATTACCTGAAGCTGGGGTGTCAGACACTCACCTGTTGTGGTGAAAAGTTCACCCACGTCCTCCACTTCTCCTTCCCCCAGATCCTCAGGGTGTGGTGTTGTGCTGAGTTTCCCTTCTTTTTGAGGTGGGGGGTTCCTGGTGTCCTCTGAGTGGTGTCCTCTGAGTCTTTGGTCCCCTATGAGAATGAAACAAAAGGTATACTTAGCATACAGATATTTTAGTCCAGATATAGGAATATGAAACAGTGCTTAGAAGTAGGGTACAATTGTCTGTTTTGGCAGAGTTCCAAGCTGAAGACATGATTTTTTACCTCACCAAAGCTGGAATACTTACCTTTTTGTGACAATTTTCACACATGGAGACACACCAAAATTATCCATTGGAGCACCTGTGTGGGACACCCTAAAATTTTTCTTCTGGTGTTCCACACTAGTGCCCCTGAGTCCAGATGTGTAAACAGCTGCTGAGTGTCCTCTCCTTACACTGAACCAAGCTTGCATTTCATTCTAGTTACAAACACATCTAGACAGCAATGTACAAAACTTATTTTATACAAATAGGCATGAACAAATGTATTTAACCCGTATCTGCTCAAAACATCGTATTTAATGAGCGAACAATGTTTACAACGACCGATTACTGTTCACACTAACCTGAAACTTGCCATTTTAAAATGTCCTACAGTAAATAAAAGCACATGGAGCAGCATGCAAGTAATAATACAGGAGAAATAATTACTTTTTCCAAGCACTTTCTTGATCCTTCTATACTGATCCAGCTCCCCCAGTTTCAGGTCTGACCAGCATTTCCTCAATTGCTCCTTGGATCGTCATACCCCAAAATTTCTGTGCAGACTCCTCACAACTTTCATCATGATTTTGGCCTTTCTCACATTTGGGTTGGTGTACAGTCCATGCTTCCCATCATAGTTGGACGTCCTCAAGATGTCCACCATCTCACCAAAATACATATTTGAGGCCTTAAATCTTTGCCTCTGGGATCGGGAGGTTTCTGCCTCTGGACTTTCCTCCTCCTTACTGCAATTATTAACACACACCTGCTGTGTCTCCGCCAAGTTGCTCCTACTGCACGCCAAAGAGTAGGGGCGGGGAATAGACTAGAAAGAACGTCAGGGGCGGGTGACGCGGGCAGAGTTTCATGCATGCGCAGTGTATATAAAGGTAACACACGTGTGTCGTACATACGTTCGGTGTGCTGAGGAAGGAGGGCCAACATTCTAACGAAGGTAACATCTTAACTTTGGTACATCAGTGGCCTATACTGCTTCAAGATTGAGGCCTATATTGGGATAAGATTATGAGAGTTTAGGCTGACATTAGTGTTTTTGTCTTGTGTTTTGTCTTACAGCAAATATGAATCACTTTAAGGACCCAGAATTCATGGCCTGTTTCATCAACAAGTACAGGGAGATGAGGAATTTGTGGGAGTTGAAACACAGCTTATATTATAATAAACAAGCTATTTATATATTATAAAAAAAAATATGCTAAAAATTATAAAACCCAGCCCAAATAGCACACTGCTCCGCGCTCTTGGATGCCAATATGCAAACTTAAATACAGTACTTATGCGGTACCCCACTTACGTAAAAACCACACTTTAAAGCTGCTGCTTTTAAAAACACAGAAATATAGGCATATATAAAAATTTTAAGCATGCGCTGCTATATATGAAAAGTGGACTTTTTATTTAAGTTACCGTATTTGCCGGTGTATAAGGCGACCCGGCATATAAGACGACCCCCTAATCTTACAGGACAAAAATGCTTTTAAATCTGTACTTACCGTATAAGACGACCCGGCTTTCGAGGCTTCCGAGGCTTCATATTTCTTCCTTCTTCCTGCATTTGCTGGAGCCAATCACGGCGAGCGATGTATTCTATTAATGAATACAAAGCCTGCTTGGATTGGCAGAGGCTGTAACATCATCAGCCCGCGCCGCTCTGACTCTCCAAGCCAATCAGAGCAGGCTACAGAGTAGCCTGCTCGGATTGGCAGAGGTCGTTACTCCAATCCGAGCAGGCTTTGTATTCATTTGAATACATCGCTCATCAAGATTGGCTCAGCGGTATATACTGTATGTAGCCAAAGCTACATACAGTATTACCGAACACCCAGCCGGCATCCGAGGAGCTGACCCGGCGTATAAGACGACCCCTGCTTTTTGGCCAATTTTTTTACATGTAAAAGGTCGTCTTATACGCCGGAAAATACAGTACAATTTTTATATATGCTTATATTTATATATTATATTATAATAAACAAGCACATTATAAAGAACAAAAGAATGTGCTGCATTAAAAGAATTAACAGAATTTGCAGCATGAGGAATGTGCTATCTCCATTATGAACGCTAGTTTTACCCCACCGAGCGATTCCGTCTCGTACTTCCTTCAGAGCATGCGTTGTTTTTGGTACGTTGGAACAGCATACAGATGAACGGTTTTCCCAATAAGAATTTGTTCCATTGAAAAAATATAGAACATGTTCTCTTTCTAGGTCCGTCAGAATTTTTGACGTAAAAAGTCAGATGGGGCATACACATGGTCGGAATATAGCATGAAAAGCTCCCATCTGACTTTTTCTGTCAGAAATTCCGACTGTATGTACGGGGCATAAGCCGTACTCTCCATAGAGTTGGGCTTTATGGCAGACTGGCCAGAAGAAAGCCATTACTTTTAGGCTATCAAAGAAAACGCTAAGTTTGGTGCAAAACGCAACACATCACATTACCCAAAGAACATCATCCCCAGTGAAACATGGTGGTGGCTGCATCATTCTATGGGGATGTTTTTCAGCAGTCGGGACTGGGAAACTGGTCAGAATTGAGGGAAAAATGGATGATGCTAAATACACGGATATTCTTAAGCAAAACCTGTACCACTCTGTGTGTGATTTGAGGCTAGGACGCAGGTTCACTTTCCAGCAGGACAATGACCCCAAACACACTGCTAAAGCAACACTTGAGGGAAAACATGTAAATGTGTTGGAATGGCCTAATCAAAGCCCAGACCTCAATCCAATAGAGCAGCTGAAGTAGTTTTGCAAGGAGGAATGGGCAAAAACCCCAGTAGTAAGATGTTAAGGAAAGTTCATAGAGACTTATCCAAAGTTCATAGAGACTTATCCAAAGTGACTTGGAGCTGTGATAGCCGCAAAAGGTGGCTCTACAAAGTATTTACTTTAGGGGGGTGAATAGTTATGCACATTGACTTCTTCTGTTATTTTGTCCTATTTGTTGTTTGCTTCACAATAAAAAAACATCTTCAAAGTTGTAGGCATGTTCTGTAAATTAAATGACACAACAACAAACAATCCATGTTAATTCCAGGTTGTGAGGCAACAAAACACAAAAAATGCGAAGGGGGGTGAACACTTTTGCAAAGCACTCTAGTGCATTTTATGTACAACAACATAGATCAGACTAAAATGAGGGAGAAATAAAGAGGGACAGAGGGACTCTGTTCCAAATCAGGGACAGTCCCTTGAAATCAGTTGGGAGCTATGAATTAGGTCCCATCTGAGCCTGTGCACTTCCTGTTCTCTGGGTGTCCGACTTTTCTATTATTTGATTTCTATTTTTTTCTTCTATGTGCTTCTTCAGAATTTTATCTGAATTGTTCATTTACATAGTAGCCTATTTAGAATGTATGGGTTTCACAATAAAACTGAAAACTTTCTTTTGTATCCTTCCAAGGTCTGTCCTCATCTCACCATTATCATACATCCTATTATAATGTCTAGCATAACTAGTTTCCCGACCTTGAAAACATTACAGCACTCTATTGCATAATGTGAATAGCTACATAAAGAAAAAGATATCATTTACAACTAATAAAAACACACATTTCTGTCTATTAGAGGACATAAAGATGTAAAAAAACATTTATAGTTGAGAAAATGAAGCCGTTGTGTTGTGCCTGAGGCAAGAGTGAAACTGGAAAGTGAAACAAATATGATGAACATACACAATCCCTAGCATAAAAATGTAGAGAAAATACTGCTGTTGAGGTTTTTAACACTTAAGTATATCTAAAGCCAAATCTTTTTATTTTTTTATTTTTTCATTTCAGAAGAGTTTCTTTGCAATCTGTGTTTTATTAGGGAGAGTTTCCTTCACTTGTCGCTTTCAACACTCAACTAGGGATGAGCATGATGTTCGCCTGTTCACCGAATAGCGAAACATTTGTGGTGTTCATGGCAAATTCGAAAGACGTGGAACACCCTTTAAGAGTCTATGGGAGAAATCAAAAGTGCTAATTTTAAAGGCTTATATGTATGGTATTGTCATAAAAAGTGTTTGGGGACCTGGGTCCCGCCCCAGGGGACATGTATCAATTCAAAAAAAAAGTTTTAAAAACAGCATTTTTTTCAAAAGCAGTGATTTTAATCATCCTTAAAGTGAAACAATAAAAGTGAAATATTCCTTTAGATATCGTACCTTCACAAAATGACATTTCTAAAGGCAAAAAAAGTAATTTAAAACTACAAGCGGCTGTAATGAATCATTCGGTCCCGGAAATACAGATAAAAGTAATTTAAAAAAACGGCATGGGATCCCCCAGTCCATTACCAGGCCCTTTGGGACTGGTATGAAAATTAAGAGGAACCCCAAACCAAAAAAAGAGCCTGGGAGTCCCCCCAAATTCCATATGAGGCCCTTCAGGTCTGGTATGGATATTAAGGGGAACCCTGCACCAATTTTTTTTAAAAATGGCGTAGAGGTTTCCCCCCAAAATCCGTACCAGACCTAATTTTAAGGGAAACCCCACACCAAAATTATAGAAATAAAAAGGGGCAAGGGTCCTCCCAAAAACCCATACCAGACTCTTATCTGAGCACGCAACCTGGCAGGCCGAAGGAAAAGAGGGGGTGATAAGAGAGCACCCCCCCCCAAACTGTAACAGGTCACATGCCCTCAACACAGGCAGGATGCTTTTGGGTAGCCCCCCCCAAAGCACCTTGTCCCCATGTTGATGGGGACAAGGGCCTCATCCCACCCCCCCTGTTTGAAAAGGTACCGGGATGAAGCTGTACCAGTACCATTGCACAAAAAAATTGTCAGAATGTTAAAAAACCACAAGACACACCTTGGGACAAGTTCTTTATTAAAAAATTAAATAATAAAAATGTCCCAAGAACTCCATTCATCTTCTTCTATGGCTCCGCCATTTTTAAAACTTTTTTTTCATTGATACATGTCATCTGGGGCAGGACCCAGGTCCCCAAACACTTTTTTTATGAAAACAACTTGCATATTAACCCCTAACCTTTTTTTCACGTTTCGTGTCCCATAGACTTTAACGGTGTACGCGTGTTCAAACAAATTTTTTGCCTGTTCACATGTTTTGCTGCTAACCAAACCGGGGGTGTTCTGCTCATCCCTACACTCAACTGGAAGTGTACAAGACAGAAATGAGTATCCTCATTGGAGGGTTTACATCTATTGCTGTTTTGATGCCAATTAAATATTCAGATGTACCCTCACTTTCATTCCCAGTGACACTAGTGATCAAGACAATTACAAAAAGATAAAAATATCCATAACAGGGGCACAGACAGGGAACCAACAGTGTATCTAACCCCTTGCTACTCAATCCAAATAAAAAAATAAAAGCTTTGCCTTCATTTATACTTGTAGCGTTAGGAGCCACTTGGTCAATTCGGTTCTATGTTTTTTGCCTCAACTCATCATATAAAAGTGCTCTATATGAATGGCTACAATAAAATATAAGTCTCCCTAAATAAGTACCTCTTACTATGGGCAATTGGCAGAGATTCCATGAAGCACAAGACTAGTTATTCAGCCTGCTTGTGTTGGGGCCCAGACTTTACAGTAATGCACTTAAGTGCAGTCCCAATAAAGGCTGCATGCAGTAAACAAGGCTGCTAGTTAGATGACCATTTCCTACATACTCACTCTTTGTTAGCAGCAATAGATCAATGGCAGCAATGCCCTTTCACCACTCCCAATGATTCAGCAACTCTTGCCCAGTTCAGTTCAGATGTCAGCTCACTTCTGGGTCTACCTAGACTAACCCTGGTCCTCAGCACACGGGTTATAAGCACTCCAGTCTCTGTCTCAGGCTGTATGTCTGTAGCAGGTTAATGTGCACTCAGGAATATTGATGTGCAGACTTCGGTCTCCTCACAGTCAGAGAAAAGTCAGTCCATATTCAGCCCAGGAAATACAGCTCTTCCTCCTTCTCTCTTTGGGAAATGTAGTCCACTGGTCTACTCACTGTTATATATAAATCAAAATCAGTGATCCACGTATAAGTCCCAGCCAGTGCGCAGTATAGTCCGAAAAGTTATTGTATGCTCTCACCAGATAAACTGACTCCTTTCATAAATGGGCCAAACACAGTTTATTGTGAACTACCATCCACGTGTGTCTTGTCCACTCCTCCTCAGGTTATGTGTTGTATCCAGAAAGCAAATTAAACAAAACAAAAACAAACATATATTGTGGTACAGCCAAAAAACTCATTAATCAAAACGAAATATTATGCTCACATATTTTAGTAATCATAAACTGCTAATAATCACCCAGTGCAAATCAATGCAGTGACCTTCCCCGTGTATAAACTACCTTACCGAATATTAAAATTCACTCTGGGGGGGGCGTGGCTAGAATGTGAAGCAGAGAGGACATGCACCGCTGGAGCTCCATCCCTGTACCCTGCTATCAGTCAATTTACAGCACTCATTCCACTCTCCAGGGACCGGTATCCATTCTCCTACCTCCCTGAGCCCCCCTCCAAGATGATATTTTGATCCGATGGATCCACCTAAGACCTGATCCACATCGCCAAGCCTGAGAGCTCTCCGATCTTCTCCTCTGGTGGGCATCTTGACCACTAGGTCTCCTGTCTCAGTCATGGCTGCTAGCACCCAGACTGTTGCCGAATCGGCAGCTGCTGATTCCCTCTTTGGTGTGGAGATCCTGGTGGCTATCACAGCCTGTAGGGAGACGCTGACTGCTAAAATTGATTTCCTGTCAATCTTATCAACCAGGACATAAATTAATTCCAGACCCAGTTCTCTGAGGTTGAGGATAGGGTCTCTACAGTGGAGGACACAGTGCGGTCAGATTCAAGAGAAGTGTGGGCCCTGCAGCTACAGGTAAAAGCACTCCAGGAGCAGGCGATTGACACTGAAAACTGCCTTAGGCAAAATAATATCCATATATTGGGCCTCCCTGAAAGGGCTGAAGGCCCCAAACCTGCTGAATTTACTGTGCATCTCCTGAATACTCTCTTTGGCCTTGATAACATGCCTTCCACCTTTGTAGTGAAAAGAGCCCATAAGGTCCCATCAATTCCTCCAAGGCTTGGAGCCCCAGCGCACCCTTTTCTGCTGCGCCTACTAAATTATCGAGATCATGACTGCATCCTGGTCTAGGCCCGTGCCATGCCTGAGATAAAATATGAAAATATCATGCTGTTCTTATTTCCAGATTACTCTCAGGAGGTACAACTATGCCACAAGTCCTTCACAGAGTTTCAGAGATGGCTCTGGGAGAAATGGATCAGATTTGGCCTCCTATACCCTAGCAGACTGAGAATTATCGATGATGACCAAACCCACTTCTTTGATACTCCTGGAGCTGCTTCAGCTTGGCTAGACTCCGATTGAGGGTCCTTATCTTCCTCCTTGATACCGTTGTTCCGCTTTGTTCTGCTGAAATCAGGTAAGTATTGCATTCTCCTGTGCTATGGTGCATGGTTTGTGCAGGGGAACTCAACTTTGTCCTTCATGTTATCCTACACCTCTGCTGATCCCTAATGTTCTCTTCCCTGGATTACTCACCTTTTGTTCCATGATGATTTGACCTCCTGACATTTCCTCCTGTCTGTGAAGCTCCAGTGTTACCCCAGGCATTACCTGCTCTACTCTGGACAAGTGCCGTGTTCTTCCTTTTCCTAGCCCTCCTCTCACTCGATACACAGAAAGGGCATTGCTGCTTGGTTTGGCAGCATCCCCCCTTCCCCCCACCATTCCAGGACTAGATCCGCAGTCTGTGTTATGCTTTGAGCGCACAGATGATCCTCTCAGGTTTATTGGACAAAGTATTTCACTTTTGCCTGTTAATGGATATGGTTTATGGGTATAGGCCCGGTCTGTGCCTCCCTAAGTTACAGTGGATGGTTAAAGACAAGGGCAGGGTAGGCAATTCGGTGCCCATAAGGGGAATGTGTTTGGTTCTGTGCTTTTTTGTTTTATGTCTACATCACGATTAATATTATTATTATTATTATTATAATACAGGTTTTATATAGCGCCAACAGTTTGCGCAGCGCTTTACAACATGAGGGCAGACATTACAGTTACGTTACAATTTGGTACAAGAAGAATCAGAGGGCCCTGCTCGTTAGAGCTTACAATCTAAAAAGGAAGGGTCAATTGATACAAAAGGTAATAGCTGTGGGGGATGAGCTGATGGAGGAAGTAAAACAGTGTTAGTTAGAAGCAGGATAGGCTTCTTTGAAGAGAAGGGTTTGCAGGGATCGTCTAAAGATGGATAGATTAGGGGACAGTCGGACAGATTGGGGTAGGGAGTTCCAAAGGATGGGAGAAGTTCTGGAGAAATCATGGAGTCAAGCATGGGAGGAGGTGACAAGGGAGCTGGAGAGCAGGAGGTCTTGGGATGACCGAAGAGAGCGGCTTGGTTGGTATTTTGGAACTAGGTTAGTGATGTAACTAGGTGCAGAGTTATGGATGGCTTTGTAAATTATTGTTAGTACTTTGAATTTTATTCGTTGGGTGAGTGGAAGCCAGTGGCGGGATTGGCAGAGAGGGGTGAAGGACACTGAATGGCTGGTAAGGTGGATGAGTCTGGCACCGGCATTCATTATGGATTGAAGGGGGGGATAGTCTATGTAAAGGTAATCCAATGAGGAGGGAGTTGCAGTGCAGTAGTTGAGGTGAGAGATGACCAGGGAGTGAATTAGAAGCTTGGTGGTGTCATTAGTTAAAAAGGGGCATATTCTGGAAATGTTGCAGAGGCTAAGGTGGCATGATTTGGATAGGGCTTGTATGTGGGCCTGTAAGGACAGTTCGGAGTCTAAGGTTACCCCTAGAACCCTGGAATGTGGGGATGGACTGATAGATGTGCCATTGATCTTGACAGAGAAGTCAGGCGAAGGGGCACGTGGGGGAGGAAATATTAAGAGCTCAGTTTTAGATAGATTAAGTTTGAGGAAGTGGTTTGACATCCAGGCTGATATGTCTGTTAGTAGATCAGTGATGCGTGAGGAGATTGATGGGGTGAGCTGAGGGGCAGAGAGATAGATTTGGGTGTTATCAGCATATAAATGGTAGTGAAAGCCATGGGAGGCTATCAGCTGACCCATGGAGGACGTGCAGATCGAGAATAGTAGAGGTCCAAGGACAGAACCTTGGGGGACCCTAACGGAAAGGGGAGTTGGAGTAGAGGAAGTGGAGTAGTAAGTGACACTAAAGGTGCGATGAGATAGGTAAGATTCAAACCAGCGGAGAGTGCAGCCATGGAGACCAAGCAAATTTAGTTTTTTAAGGAGGAGGGGGTGGTCAACTGTATCAAAGGCAGCAGAAAGGTCCAAGAGTAAGAGTATGTAATAATGACCATTAAATTAGTAAGTCGTTTGTGAGTTTTAGGAGGGCAGTTTCTGTGGAGTGCTGTGGGTGAAATCCAGACTGAAGGGGATCAAGAAGGTTATTTTCAATGAGGTGGTTGCTCAGTCGGTTGTAGACTAAACGTTCAAGGAGTTTGGAGGCAAGAGTAAAGAGATGGGTCTTAAGTTGTTAAGATTGGTGGGGTCTGCGGCCTTTTTTGGTATGGGAGTGACTAGTGCATGTTTTAGAGGGTTGGAGAAGATGCCAGTAGAGAGTGAGAGGTTGAAGATATGAGTTAAGGAGTGTAGGATTGAGTCAGATGGTGACCGTAGTATTTGAGAAGGAACAGGGTCCAGGGGGCAGGAGGTTAGGTGGGCATTAGAAAAAAGTTTAGTTACTTCCTCTATAGTAGCTGGGTTAAAAGAGGGAAGTATTGATTGTGCAGGAGGACAAGGAGTGTAAGGTGAGGGAGATGTCTGTAGAGCGGAGATCTTGAGACGAATCGTCTCAATCTTATTTTTGAAGTGATAAGCAATCTCCTGGGCAGTGAGTAAGTTAGTGGGTGGGGGGATTATTTATGCAACATAGTGGTGCTGGCTCCCTTGGTCTTTGCTTTTCCCACGATGCCCTATGGGACCCTTGTATTCCTCAGATACTTTCATTCCTACTCACTTTTAAAATAATATAAGAATTGAACTCAATTAAATGTAATCACATTACAACCTGCATGGTGTCGCTTATGGTTTGAAAATATCTGTGTAGCCATAATGGAGGATTGCTTTGAATTGTATAAGTGCAGATACAACCCCTTATTCAACCCCTTATTTTAAAATTTTTAATCTTTTTAAAAACATTGGATCATTTCATTTTGCATATCTGCAAATATGATCTATAATAAATGATAATCATGGAGTGATAATCCCAACACGTATCGCCAATTATTAGGATTTTTCAGGGGATATGTGTTACTACATCTGGACAGGTAGATCAAAATACATGGATACATATATACATAATTGTAATTACATCAAACGGAAATATATTTGAAAAAAAAAGGTTTACCACATAAAACACTATACTAATAGGATTGGTGGCCATCTCTTATCCCATCAAGACAGTGAAACAGGTACAGGATATACATCATAAAGTCGTGTGTGGGCTCCATCTGACTTTTTCCATCGGAATTTCCGACACACAAAGTTTGAGAGCTGGATCTAAAATTTTCCAACAACAAAATTTGATCGTTTAAATTCCGATCGTGTGTAGACAATTCCGATGGATAAAGTGCCATGCATGCTCAGAATAAATTACGAAATGAAAACTATTGGCAACTGGCCCATTTATAGGCTCATCATATGCGTTCTACTTCACCGGATTTTTCGACAACTTTGTATGACCCTGTGTATGCTAGACAAGTTTGGGCCAAAATCCGTTGCAAAAAATCAGATGGATTTTGTCATCGGAAAGTCTGACTGTGTGTACAGGGCAATAGCGTTGTATCTGGACCTCTTAGCAGTGGGGTGATGCTTCAGTTTTCATTTTTATTACATTACACTACAAACCAAAGAGACCATGGAGATCCTCTAGGGTGTGGAAGTTCCCTGCATCAACACCAATACTTTAAGAAAGCAACACCAGTGAGATAACCCTATATAATATAAAAATATATAATACATTTTTTTTTAAAAACAGCAGTAATCAAATACCACCAAAAGAAAGCTATATTTGTGTGAAAAAAGTATATAAATGTTGTTTGGGCACAGCATCGCATGACCGAGCAATTACCAGTTAAAGTAGCGGAGTTCTAAATAGCAAAAAATCTCCTAGTCATTAAGGGGGTGAAAGGAAGTAAAAAGAAACCCATAAATGTATTTTAATATATTGATAGTACAAAGACAGTCAAAGCATATTGGCCACATAATGGATAGTCAGGGGAAATTGGATGCCTGTGGCCAATCATAGCTCAGGCTGTGTAGTACACGCCCCACACTATATAAGGCCGCCAGCGTGGCGGCCTTGTGTAGTGGGTTGGCATCTGTAGGAGTTAGTGGGTGTTCTGTGTACCTTCAACACAGTATACACCGATCGTTATCGGCCGTTTTTTCGTTCTTGCTCTTCTGTAGGGGTTGTTGTCTGCGTGCCCTGACAGTATATACCGCTATATTCACCTATATAGCTAGCTATATTTCTCTTTTTTAATAGAGCTTGCAGTCAGTGGTAGGAGATTGTGCGTGCTGTCTGTGTGCTCTGAACCCAGTATACACCGCTATATCCATCTATATAGCTAGCTATCTTGCTCGTTTTAAATAGAGCTTGCAGTCAGTGGTAGGAGATTGTGCGTGCTGTCTGCATGCTCTGAACCCAGTATACACCACTATATCCATCTATATAGCTAGCTATCTTGCTCATTTTAAATAGAGCTCGCAGTCAGTGGTAGGAGATTGTGCATGCTGTCTGCGTGCTCTGAACCCAGTATACACCGCTATATCCACCTATATAGCCAACTATCTTTTTTGTTTTAAATAGAGCTTGCAGTCAGTGGTAGGAGATTGTGCGTGCTGTCTGCGTGCTCTGAACCCAGTATACACCGCTATATCCACCTATATAGTTAACTATCTTGCTTGTTTTAAATAGAGCTTGCAGTCAGTGGTAGGAGCTTGTGTGTGCTGGCTGCGTGCTCTGATCTCTGAGGACTTCCAGTGTGGTGGAGAAAGAGAGGGAGCTGATGACTTCAGTCAGCCCAGGCCAGGTGCCTGTCTCTCAGCCTAATGAAGGACGTGGAGCCCCTAAGCTCCTGGAGCTCGTCAAGGAGGAGAGGTTGTTTTTGGAGAACCAGCTGGATCTTGCAGATTGGTCTCTGAGACAGCCAGGAGAGGATGCGGAGAAATCTGCAGACAGAATGAAGAAAGCTAAAAGCTTAATTGTGAAGGCTTCCCGCAGCTACTGCGAGAAAATGAAGGTCCTGGCTTAGCTAAGGAACCGGAGAGACAGATTGGGTGTTGTAAAGAGACAGGAGTTCAAGACGGTGATAGACGGGTTGAAGAAGCAGTGCAACTTGATGGGTGAGCTGTTATCCAACCTGATTGACAGTGCTTCTAGTGAGAAAGAATTCCTATCTAATGTGGACAAAGCGATGAGAATTGCGTGTGACGAGGGGACCCAGGCAGGGAGACGCCGCAGACAGCGTTCAGCCCCTGACACAGCGCCTGAAGAGGAAATGGCGGGTCCCTCTGTGGAAGCCAGCCATGAAGAAAAGGAAAGTGCGGTGGAAAGAAAGGTGGCCAGTGACAAACCAGAGGGAAAGACTGTGGTGGAAAGAAAGCCAGCGGTGTGTAAAGAAACAGTTTTGGAGAGAGAGAGTGCTGTGAAGGCTGGAAATGTGAAGAGCATTCCTGATGAAAAGACTGCTAGCCCTGCTAACTCCGCTAATCCTGCAGAGGGGTCAGGTAAGCCTAAGGGTTGCCAGCCTATGAATGAGGCTGTGTCCCCAGAGGGCAGGTTAGACCCCGGTGAAGTGGGAAGGAGGCAGCAAAAGGACATTAAAGACAGGAGTGTTGTTAAGAAGATACCAGTGGTGCAGCTTGCTAGGATAGTAAGCAAAGGGAAAATGGACTTACCTGTACAGTCCCCAGTGATCCCAGCCGGTGGTTGCAAGCAGGGCACGCCGTCAGTTGCGTTGTCGGCTGCCACTGCTGCAAGCCGGTCTCAGGGTAAGGGGACTAGGGTATATGAGAGTCAAGCCGGCTTGGCTGCCGCTGTGGGCAGCGGTGCAGTGTCGGCCGGCGGCATGGCATCTGACAGTTCGGGAATGGCGGCCGTGAATAAGAAAACGCCGTCTTCCCGCGGGAGGAGGGGTGGTGCTACTGACCGCGAGGCCAATAGTAGCGCGGGAAGGGGTGATGACGCACTTCCGGTGCGCGAGCTGGTTCATGGCGGGAATAGCCCGCGGCCGGAAGTGACGGTGGCGGGTCCGGAAGTTGACCCCGAGGGTCGTTTTCAAAGGACTTCCGGTCTGCTTTCTGGTCAAGAGAGTGTAAACAGTAACAGTAATGTTGAAATGTCTAGTTGTATAGTGCCAGAACAAGCTACGGCCTGGGGTGACTGCCCAATGGGCGAGCTTGATGGTGAGAACCCTGCAATGACGTTCATTCGCGGCTTGGAGGGTTCTCAATCAGGGCCGAGCCAAGTGTCAGTGGATTCCTGCGGGGCCCATATGGAGGTGGAGTGGCAGGAAGCCTGGGAGGCTTTGCTTTATAGCTCTGAGGATGAGACCTATCCTAAAGTTCAGGCTGGGGTAAACGATGTGGGGAGTGTGACTTCCCATGCCGTGAGTGGGGGGGCTGCTTCTCATGTTGTACCCCCAGTGTCTGTGGCAGAGGCTCCTCCTCCGGGACCCGTACTAAGGGGGACACCGGAGGTAAGGTTGCTGACGGCACTTGGTGAAAGGCATTCCTACGCCAATGTAGCTGGGTCCAGTGTGCCTCTGGACCACCTGTACCACCAGTTTGGGGCCAGTAACTTTCGGGTACCCCCGGCTGGTCAGACCCCTGGGGCCAGTACTTGGTCTAGGGGGACAGGTGGTCCGGAGCGCAAGCGTAGGAATGTGGTCCAGCTGAGATGGGAGGGTGAAGGTCAGTGCCCCACGAGGGGTCAAGTGGTTGACATGGTCCTGGCGTTGGGGTTCAGGGTGGCTGAGCTATTTGCTGTGATCCACCCAGCTGGCACCCCTGACTTTGATGTCAGTTTCACCAACGCTGTGACCATGGAGCGTTTTATAACCGTTTTTGGGTTGGTTAAAGGGGCTGATCCCTGGAAAGGGTTCCGCCTGATTCCTTTGAGTAGGCAGGAGGAGATTAAAAACCTGACGGTGTTAGTAAGGAACGAGAGCCTGCCCCCGGAGGACATAGCAACTTGGCTGGGGAGACACGGCCAGTTGCAGTGTCCTCTAAATAAATGCTTAGACGAGCGTGGGGTATGGACTGGAGCATGGAACACCAGGATTCGTTTGAGAAGATCTGGCAAAACGGTTGCACATGTCCCAGGAAGTGCTTTCCTGGGACGAGACAGAATCCTGGTGTTCTACCCAGGCCAGCCCCGTAGGTGTTTCAGGTGTGGGTGTCCAACCCACATGAGTGCAGATTGCACAGTTGTGCGCTGCACTAAGTGCAATAAGTTTGGACACTCAGGTGACACGTGTGGGTTGATCTGCTGCAACCTTTGCGGTCAAATGGGGCATCCCTTTAGCAGATGCCCCAGAGCCTACAGGGGTGAAGCTGCAGCAGGTGGTGGGCCAGGAGGGGATAGTGCACCTCCTCCTGCTGGGCAGAGTTCTGGAGGGGAAAGGCAGGGAAGCGCTCCTACGGCGGAGCCACAGGGTGCACCTCGAGCCCAGAAGGCAAGTAGGGTCCCTCAAAGAGAAAAGGGGGTACGGCCTGCAGATGTTGCCCAGGCCCCTGTCACTGAAGTTCAGGTGCCCGGTCCAGATATTGGTCAGGTGGAGGTAGTTGGGCCTCCCCTTTTGGATAAGGGGGGGGCACAGGGTTCTGTTTCCCAGGTTACTGCTCCCACTCCCCTTCCTCGGAGATGTAGGCCGGGCGGACGTCTGGTCACTGTCTCCTCATCCGATTCTTCGGCTGGGGATGACAGGTCTGGGGAGGAGGAGATGGAAGTCTCGGTTAAGGGGGCTCAGAAACGCCCAAAAGAAGTATCGGATGAGGAGGGTGAAGTGGCTTGGGTCACGATTAGGAAAAAGCAGGGGAAGAAGAAGAAAAAAAGGGCCCCGTTACCTGAGGTGGATCCTGGGCCACCAGAAGGGCCTAGCAGTAGGGGTGATGCTCTACTTATAAATTTTTCTTCTGGGGAGGAGGAGGGGGAAGATGATATGTAAAAATTGTTTTTTCCCTTTTTGACTGTATAGTTTATCGTTGTTAGTTTTTGTAAAGTGAATGTAAACTGATGTTTGTTTTGTTATGTTAAGCTTGTAATTTGGTAGCAGTATACTGGAATAAAAAAAATATCCACCTATATAGCTAACTATCTTGCTCGTTTTAAATAGAGCTTGCAGTCAGTGGTAGGAGATTGTGCATGCTGTCTGCGTGCTCTGAACCCAGTATACACCGCTATATCCATCTATATAGCTAGCTATCTTGCTCGTTTTAAATAGAGCTTGCAGTCAGTGGTAGGAGATGGTGCGTGCTGTCTGCGTGCTCTGAACCCAGTATACACCGCTATATCCACCTATATAGCTAACTATCTTGCTCGTTTTAAATAGAGCTTGCAGTCAGTGGTAGGAGATTGTGCGTGCTGTCTGCGTGCTCTGAACCCAGTATACACCGCTATATCCACCTATATAGCTAACTATCTTGCTCGTTTTAAATAGAGCTTTCAGTCAGTGTTAGGAGATTGTGCGTGCTGGCTGCGTGCTCTGAGCTCTGAGGACTTCCAGAGTGGTGGAGGAGGACAGGGAGCTGATGGCGTCGGTCAGCCTGAGGAAAAGCGTGGAGCCCTGAAGCTCCTGGAGTTCGTTGAGGAGGAGAGGCTGTACTTGGAAAACCAGCTTGACTTGGTTGACTGGTCTCTGAGACAGCCAGGAGAAGACGTGGAGAAATCTGCGGAGAGGATAAGAAAAGCCCAGAGCTTAATGGTAAAGGCTTCTCGCTGTTACTGCGAAAAAATGAAAGTTTTGGCCGAGCTGAGGAATAGACGCGACAGATCAGGTATCAAGAAGAGAACAGAATTCAAGCCTATCATAGATGGACTGAAAGAGCAGTGTAACATGCTTGGTGAGCTTTTATCAAATCTAATTGACAGTTCCTCAAGCGAAAAGGACTTTCTGTTGAGAATAGATAAAGTTATGAGAGTGGCGTGCGATGAGGGCTCTCAAGCGGTAAGACGCCGCAACCAGCGTCTATCACAGGCGGCGGAGCCCATGAGAGAGGCGGAGGAACCCACAAGTGAGAGTGCACAGACAGATGGAGGAGAAAAGCAGAAGGTTGTGTCCCCGGAAAAGATAAGGACCAAGGCAAAGACAGAAGGTGACATGAGAGACTCTATCCCAGTGACTAAGGGCTTAGGTAGCACTACAGTGGGTCCCGGCAAGCCTAGTGGTTCTCAGCCTGTTGCCAGGGCTGCAGACCCGGTGGTAGCTGTGGACGCCAGTGGTGCAGTGCCAAGCCAAGGTCAGAGAGGAAAGCAGAGTTTAGTGGTACAGCTGGAAAGACTGATGGAGACTAAAAAAGCCACGGACTTACCTTGTAAATCCCCAGTGAACCCAGCCGGTGTTTGCGGGCAGGGCATGCCGTCAGCTGAGTTGTCGGCTGCCACTGCTGCAACCCGGTCACAGGGTAAGGGGAAGGAGCTCCAGGGTAAGGGTGGACAAAAGACTCAGGTCAGCCTGGCTACCTCTGTAGTAAACACAGCGGTGTCCAGTAGTGAAGTAATGGCGGGACAACATGGAGGGACGCCGTCTTCCCATGCTGACACTAAGAATCGTTTGGCGGGAGAATTTGGCGGGGTTTCTGTAAGGAGGAAAGCTGCGGTCGCGCCGGAAGTGACGCCAGGGCCGGAAGCGGAAGTTGGCCGTGTGAAGAACGTCCGGTCGGCAGCTTCCGGTATAGCATCCGAACGGGAGAACGTTCGTTCGACATCCGAACGGGTGGAAGCCCGCGTGAAGAACGTTCGTTCGGCAGCTTCCGTATCCGAACGGGAGGAAAATGAGTTTATGGAAATCTCGGACAATCTACCCCCTAGACAAGTGTCAGCATGGGGTGATTGTCCCATGGGGGATGTGGATGAGGCTGATGATCCAGCATTGGTGTTTATTAAAGGCTTGGAAGGGTCACAAAATGTACAAGTGGACTCGTGTGGGGCTCATGAGACTGCAGAGGAGTCGGATGGCCTGGATGCCCTTCTCCGTGACCAATCGCTAAGTGGTCTGGCGGAGGGTCTCCCGGAGGTCCAGCAAGGGGGTATGGAGTTGGAGGAAGGTATTCGGGGCTTGGAAGCTGGGGTGGCTCATCCGGATCCTAAAGAAGGGGTTTCTGCCCCAGGATCTGTTTTGAGGGGTTCACCGGAGGCCAGGCTCCTGAATGCCTTGGGAGAAAGGCGTTCTTACGCAAATGTCGCAGGGGCGAATGTGTCTCTGGGCCACCTGTATGACCAGTTTGGGGCTGGTAATTTCCGTGCTCCCCCGGCTGGTCAACCTTCTGGGGCCAGTTCGTGGTCTCGGGGTGCGGGTGGCCCGGAGCGCAAGCGCCGTAATGTTGTACAGTTAAGGTGGGAGGGGGAAGGTCAGTGCCCTAGTAGGGGCCAGGTGGTTGACATGATTTTATCACTGGGAATTAAAGTTTGTGAAATTTTTGCGGTCATCCACCCTGCAGGGTCGCATGATTTTGATTTGAGTTTCACAAACCTAGTGGTGATGGAGATTTTTATCACCTCTTTTGGGTTGATCAAGGGGACTGATCCCTGGAAGGGTTTCAGGATCATCCCCTTGAGTCGGCAAGAAGATGTGAAAGCCCTCACTATTCTGGTGAGGAACGAAAGTCTGCCCCCGGAGGACATCTCAACTTGGCTGAGTAGGCACGGCCAATTGCAGTGTCCCCTAAATAAGTGCCTGGATGAGCGGGGAGTTTGGACCGGGGCTTGGAACACCAGGATTCGGTTACGGAGAGCCGGTAATACGGTGGCACATGTTCCCGGTAGTGCATTTATCGGGAGGGACCGAATCCTGGTGTTCTATCCAGGACAACCCCGGAGATGTTTTAAGTGTGGGTGTCCAACCCACCTAAGCGCAGATTGCACAGTTGTTAGGTGCATAAAGTGCAACAAATTTGGCCACTCAAGCGATGCATGTGGCCTTATCTGTTGTAATCTGTGTGGCCAAATGGGTCACCCATTTAGCAGGTGCCCTAAGGCCTACAGAGGTGATGTTCCACCTGGTGGTCAACCCAGGGGGGAGGGACCTCCCCCTGGGCCCACAGGGGGAAGTGCTCAGGGTAATCAAAATGTGGTGGGGAAAACCAAGGAAGCACCCCCTAGGGGAACTGATGCTGAGGTGACCCCCGATGCTAGCAAAGTACCCAGGGGTCAAGGCCCGTCTGTTAACGAAACCCCAATGGAAGGTGTAGTCGGTCCCGCTAATGAAGGTCCCTTAGGGAAGAGTCTTCCTGCTACCTCTCCTCGTGCTGGGGGTGCTCCATGTAGCAGAACGTCTCGTCGTGGGCTAAGCCCGGCGGAGGAGAAAAGAGGGAGAGTGGTGAGGAGGAGGTCAGCAAGGAGGAAACCGGCACGGGTAAGCTCCTCGCGGAGTAGGAGTCCTCTCAGATCCCCCAGTCCGGTTCCTTCCTCTCCATGTCGCCTTCCGGGTAAAGGAGTTGAGTCTTCGGCCTCCTCGGTGTCTGGAGACGAACATGGATACAGTAAAATAGTGAGTAGGTCTGTTGAAACGGCTCAAGGGGAAGTAGCGCAAGAAGTCCCGAGGGATGATGGTGGTCCTGATCCTAATAGTGGTGGTAAAGTTCTTGTTAGGAAGAAAAAGAAAAAGAAAGAACGTTATGAATGGGACAAGGTTCTTGACAGGATGTCAGATGACCAAGTGCGTGATTTGGTTATGTCCCCCCTGTGTAGGCAAAGTGTTGCTAAATAATTAAGTTGTAGTATTGTTTAGGTTTGTTTGTAAAGTGATTTGTAAAGTTTGTTTGTAATGTGTTATATTGGTAGCAGTCATTATCAATAAAAAATATCCACCTATATAGCTAACTATCTTGCTCGTTTTAAATAGAGCTTGCAGTCAGTGGTAGGAGATTGTGCATGCTGTCTGCGTGCTCTGAACCCAGTATACACCGCTATATCCATCTATATAGCTAGCTATCTTGCTCGTTTTAAATAGAGCTTGCAGTCAGTGGTAGGAGATGGTGCGTGCTGTCTGCGTGCTCTGAACCCAGTATACACCGCTATATCCACCTATATAGCTAACTATCTTGCTCGTTTTAAATAGAGCTTGCAGTCAGTGGTAGGAGATTGTGCGTGCTGTCTGCGTGCTCTGAACCCAGTATACACCGCTATATCCACCTATATAGCTAACTATCTTGCTCGTTTTAAATAGAGCTTGCAGTCAGTGGTAGGAGATTGTGCATGCTGTCTGCGTGCTCTGAACCCAGTATACACCGCTATATCCATCTATATAGCTAGCTATCTTGCTCGTTTTAAATAGAGCTTGCAGTCAGTGGTAGGAGATGGTGCGTGCTGTCTGCGTGCTCTGAGCTCTGAGGACTTCCAGAGTGGTGGAGGAGGACAGGGAGCTGATGGCGTCGGTCAGCCCAGGCCAGGAGCCTGTTCCTCGGCCTGAGGAAAAGCGTGGAGCCCTGAAGCTCCTGGAGTTCGTTGAGGAGGAGAGGCTGTACTTGGAAAACCAGCTTGACTTGGTTGACTGGTCTCTGAGACAGCCAGGAGAAGACGTGGAGAAATCTGCGGAGAGGAAAAGAAAAGCCAAGGGCTTAATGGTAAAGGCTTCTCGCTGTTACTGCGAAAAAATGAAAGTTTTGGCCGAGCTGAGGAATAGACGCGACAGATCAGGTATCAAGAAGAGAACAGAATTCAAGCCTGTCATAGATGGACTGAAAGAGCAGTGTAACATGCTTGGTGAGCTTTTATCAAATCTAATTGACAGTGCCTCAAGCGAAAAGGACTTTCTGTTGAGAATAGATAAAGTTATGAGAGTGGCGTGCGATGAGGGCTCCCAGGCGGTGAGGCGCCGCAAGCAACTTGTGTCCCAAAGCGCAAAGATGGAGGAGAAAGAGGAAAATCCCGCCATGGAAAGTGTCCAAGTGGTGAAGGAAAGTAAGCCTGTGGGTGAAGTATCAGAAGACCCGGTGCCAGTAAAGACCCTTGATGTAAGTGGGACTGTGACTGTGAAAGCTTACCCCAGAGAGACTGCTGTGATGGAAGAAAGTGCGGTGAAGGTTTTGCCTAAAGAGACTGGTGTGGGAAAAGGAGGTGTTGTGAAAGTAGTTTCTAAGGTTGCTGCTTCTGGTAGTGCTGCCGAGAGACCAGGTAAACCCAAGGGTGACCAACCTGTGAGTGAGGTTGTGTCCCCAGGTGGTGTTGTTGGTCTCGGTGAGGCAGAGGGAAAGCAGCAGCAAAGAAACAAGAAGGACTCTAAAAAAGAGAAGACGCCAGTGGTACAGTTAATAAGACTAAAGGACAAACAAACGGACTTACCTTGTGTATCCCCTGTGATCCCGTCCGGTTGTAAGCAGGGCAGGCCGTCAGCAGAGTTGTCGGCTGCCACTGCTGCAAGCCGGCTTCAGGGAGAGGGGAAAGGGGTTGGGGAGTGTAATGGGAATGTTAAAAGCCAAGCCAGCCAGGCCGCCGCTGTGGGGGGTGTTTCAGTGGCGTCCGGCGGCAAGGCTTCTGGTAATGTGGTAATGGCGGCTGTTGCTGACAGAACGCCGTCTCTTCGCGGGCAAAAGGGCGGAGTTGCTGGGCGGGAGCTTAGTGTAAAGTCATTGGGGGAAAATGGCGCGCTTCCGGTGGGTGGGTCGGCCTCTAGCAGGGTCGGCTCAGGGCCGGAAATGACGTCATCGGGAGCGGAAGTCGGCCGTAGTACGCATGTCCGGCCGGTGGTCAATGAAGCTTCCGGTCAAACAGTTCATGCAAACATTGGTGATAGTACTAATGATGTAGTATTGTCTGGTGGGTTAGAACCTGGTCAAAAGATTGAGTGGGGAGACTGTCCAATGGGCGATCTTGATGAGGGTGACCCAGTACTGGATTACATTAAAGGTTTAGAAGGTTCCCAACGGGAGGAGGTACAAAAAGTTTTAATAGACTCCTGTGGGGCCCACGCGGAGGTGGAATGGAGCGAGGCTTGGAAATCCCTTGTTTTTAGTTCAGAGGAAGGGGCTCCCCAGGGGGTGCATCCTACAGTGAGGGAGGTTGGGGATGGCGGCTCCTGTGTTGAGGGTGTGGAGGTGTTGCCCCCTGTCCCTCCTTCTCCCTCCGGGTCTGTAGCTCCTTCCCCGAGGCCTGTGCTGAGGGGGTCACCAGAGGTCAGGTTATTAAATGCTTTAAAAGAAAAACGATCGTACGCAAATGTAGCAGGTGCAAATGTAGCTTTGGATCATATTTACCACCGGTTTGGTGCGGGGAACTTTCGGGTACCTCCGGCTGACCAGCCCTCAGGGGCGGGTTCATGGTCGAGGGGGACGGGAGGTCCAGAACGTAAAAGAAGAAATGTGGTCCAGCTACATTGGGAAGGGATTGGTCAGTGCCCCACTAGGGGACAAGTGGTGGACATGGTGCTGTCTCTAGGCTTTAAAGTAGAAGAATTTTTCGCGGTAATTCACCCGTCTAGTTCCCCAGATTTTGATATTAGCTTCATGAGCATGGTGGCCATGGAGCGTTTTATCACCGCGTTCGAGATGATCTGGGGAACTGACCCTTGGAAAGGGTTTCGGGTGATCCCGCTAAGCCGGCAGGAAGATATTAAGGTTATTACCATACTGGTAAGAAACGAGAGTCTGCCCCCAGAGGACATTGCGACCTGGTTAGGGCGGTATGGCCAGTTACAGTGTCCTCTGGGTAAGTGTCGGGATGAAAAGGGGATATGGAATGGTGCCTGGAGTGCTAGGATTAAGCTCAAGAGGGCCAGTAATTCTGTCGCACATATCCCGGGCAGTGCCTTTTTGGGGAGGGATAGGATTTTGGTATTTTACCCGGGCCAGCCCCGCCGTTGCTTCAGATGCGGGTGCCCAACCCATCTGAGTGCTGATTGCACGGTAGTCCGTTGTGTTAAATGTAACGGGTTTGGGCATTCGGGGGAGGCATGCAATCTAATTTGTTGCAACCTTTGTGGCCAAATGGGGCATCCATTCAGCAGATGCCCTAGGGCCTACAAGGGAGAAGCAACGAGGGGTAGTAAAACAGGTAGTGGTGGTGCCCCTCCTCCTGCGGGACAGGGCCCTGGAAATAGGGAGGCCCGGCCCAGGCGGGAGGGTGGTGCTCCACGTAGTAATGTGGAAGAGCAGCCCGCTCCAGGTGGGGCGGCCCGGGGAACAACAGGTGGGGTGGCAGTTGGGGTGGTGGTTGCCCCCCCTCCTTCAGGGAATGATGGGGTAGCCCAAGCTTCGAAGCCTCAACCCTCTGCTCCTACTCCTCTCCCTCGGAGGATGCGGCTGAGAAATCGGCCAGTTGTGGCTACCACGTCCGACTCTTCGGCAGGTGAGAATCAAACGGGGGAGGAGGACATGGACGTCTCAACTAAAGGTGCTCAGAAACGTCCTAAGGAAGTATCTGATGAGGAGGGTGAGGTAAATTGGGTGTTAATTAAAAAGAAACATGGAAGGAAAAAGAAAAAGAAGGTCTTACCTGTTGAGGCTGAGCTGAGGCCACAGCCAGACGCACTTGCTTTCCTCTCTTCAGGGGAGGAAAATAGTGATGAGGGTATGTAAAGTAAATTTTTCCTTTTTCTTTTGTTTGAGTTGTTAAGTGTAAAGTGATTGTAAACTAATGTTTGTTTTTCTATTGTAAAGTTTGTTAAAGTTTGGTAGCAGTTTTACTGGAATAAAAATCTCCACCTATATAGCTAACTATCTTGCTCGTTTTAAATAGAGCTTGCAGTCAGTGGTAGGAGATTGTGCATGCTGTCTGCGTGCTCTGAACCCAGTATACACCGCTATATCCATCTATATAGCTAGCTATCTTGCTCGTTTTAAATAGAGCTTGCAGTCAGTGGTAGGAGATGGTGCGTGCTGTCTGCGTGCTCTGAGCTCTGAGGACTTCCAGAGTGGTGGAGGAGGACAGGGAGCTGATGGCGTCGGTCAGCCCAGGCCAGGGGCCTGTTTCTCGGCCTGAGGAAAGGCGTGGAGCCCTGAAGCTCCTGGAGTTCGTTGAGGAGGAGAGGCTGTACTTGGAAAACCAGCTTGACTTGGTTGACTGGTCTCTGAGACAGCCAGGAGAAGACGTGGAGAAATCTACGGAGAGGAAAAGAAAAGCCAAGAGCTTAATGGTAAAGGCTTCTCGCTGTTACTGCGAGAAAATGAAAGTTTTGGCCGAGCTGAGGAATAGACGCGACAGATCAGGTATCAAGAAGAGAACAGAATTCAAACCTGTCATAGATGGACTGAAAGAGCAGTGTAACATGCTTGGTGAGCTTTTATCAAATCTAATTGAAAGTGCCTCAAGCGAAAAGGACTTTCTGTTGAATATAGAAAAAGTTATGAGAGTGGCGTGCGATGAAGGCTCTCAAGCGGTAAGACGCCGCAACCAGCGTCTATCACAGGCGGCGGAGCCCATGAGAGAGGCGGAGGAACCCACAAGTGAGAGTGCACAGACAGTGCAAGGGATTATTGAGACCCTTCGTGTGGCTAATAAGGAAGGTTCCCAGGCCGTGAGAAGACGTGGTCTTTCCCAGGCGGCGGAGGACAAAAGCAGTAAGGTAGACCCGGCTATGGAGGAAGAAACCCCACTGGGTGATAGGGAGCCAGCGGCCATTACAGCCAAAGCCCATGGTTCAGATGAAGGAAAGAAGGACTTGGATAGTGCCTCAGCAATGGAGGTGGTAGCTCCAGAGACTGGCGGTGAGGTGATGGACTTAGAAGGGGATGTTGTGGAGGGTGCCTCTGTGTCATCTGTACCCCTACCTGTCAGTAAGGTGGGTGATGGTGTAAAAAACAAGGTGCCTGAGGATACAGCAAATGACCCAAAGTGTATACAAAAAACCCCGATTGTGAAGATCCCCAAGTTGAAGGATGGAAAGAAGATTAAAGGAAAAAAGGACTTACCTGTAAATGCCCCGGTGAGCCTTGGAGTCAGCTGTGAGCAGGATGTGCCGTCAGCTGAGATGTCGGCCATCACTGCTGTAAATCAGTCTCAAGGTGAGGGGAAGACCAAAGCTGGGAAATCCTGCTCGGACTGTTTAGTGGTGCCTAAGCGGGTTGTTATCGGTATTCCTGCAATGGCGGAGGGTGGGAGAAGCACGCCGTCTTCCCGGAAGGCAGGGGGTGTTTCTAGCAAGATTCAACCCAATCAGATGGTGAATTCCGGGAATGGCGCGAAAGAAGGGGGAGGAGCCTCGGTGGAGGTTGCCGAGCGTCACTTCCGGGCCGCGATTCCCGCGGTTTCCGGGAGTGGCGCGCCGGATGTGGGCGGAGTTCCGGCGAAGGTGGTCACGCGTCACTTCCGGTCCGCGTCCTCCGCGGCTTCCGGTTCTCGGGCCTCTGCCGATGCGGGAAAGGAGTCTGGATCATCGGCTGGTGATTCTTTATGTCCAGCGCAGAATGTGGCTTGGGGGGACTGCCCTATGGAGCCTTTGGGTGAGAATGATCCGGCACTAGCCTTTATTCGTAGTTTGGAGGGTTCTCAGAAGGAGGAAGTTAGAGTGGACTCCTGTGGGGCCCATATGGAGTTAAGTGAAGGGTGGTCTGAGGACTGGGATGCGCTTCTGGCAGGACAGGCTCAGGGTGCTTCTGCCGGTGGAAGGGAGCCTCCTGGGTCCTTGGTCCAGCCTAAGGGTAATAGCAAGAGAGTCCCAGGGAAGGATGCTGTTGGTGCGACACCTGTGGCGGCTGCGTCGGTTCCTGCCCCGAGGTCCGTCCCTGGGCGGGTTCTGCAGGGGTCGCCGGAGGTCAAGCTCCTGACAGCATTGGGCGAACGGCGTTCATATGCCAATGTGGCAGGATCTGTGGCGCCGCTTGGCCCAATATATGAACAGTTTGGGGCGGGAAATTTCCGGGTCCCTCCGGCAGACCAGTTCTCCGGGGCCAATTCATGGTCACGGGGGACTGGGGGACCGGAAAGAAAACGCCGAAATGTGGTTCAATTGAGGTGGGAGGGAGAGGGTCAGTGCCCTAGTAGGGGGCAGGTGGTGGACATGGTGATCTCCTTAGGTATCAAGGTCGCGGAAATCTTTGCGGTGATTCATCCCGCGGGGTCCCGCGACTTTGATATCAGTTTTGTAAGCGTGGTTATTATGGAATTGTTTATAACCACCTTTGGGCTTATTAGCGGTACAGATCCCTGGAAAGGGTTTAAGGTCTTCCCAATAAGTAGACAGGAAGAGGTTAAAAGTATTACTGTCCTGGTGCGCAATGAAAGTCTGCCACCAGAAGACATTAGTACTTGGTTGAGCAGGCACGGCCAACTGCAGGGCCCGCTGAGAAAAGGGTTGGATGAGCGCGGGGTGTGGACCGGGGCTTGGAATGCCAGAATGAGGTTAAGGAGGCAAGGTAACACCGTTGCCCACATCCCGGGTAGTGCCTTTATAGGCAGGGATCGTATTCTGGTATTCTATCCCGGTCAGCCCCGCCGCTGTTTCCGGTGCGGGTGCCCAACCCATCTCAGTGCGGACTGCACGGTGGTGCGTTGTGCCAAATGTAATAAGTTTGGTCATTTTAGCGAGTCCTGTGGGCTCATTCAATGTAATTTGTGTGGGCTGATGGGGCATCCATTCAGCAGGTGCCCTAGGGCCCATAGGGAGAGGCCCCCGGGACCTGCTGATGTCCCTGCTCCCGGGGAGGTCCCGTGTCCCAGTGGTGTCCCACCTGCGGGCGCTGCCTCATCTGCTGGGGGCACGCCTGCGGAAGGTGGCGGATGCCCTGGGGGAGAGGTTCCTTCAAGTAAAGTGCCTCCTCCGGGTAAAGTACCCCCTCCCTCTTCTGGTGTTTCTAAGGTTGGGGACCCCTCTCCTGCTGTTCCTGCCGCCGGTGTGGCTCCTGGAGGGAAGGTGGCGGCCCGAAGGGAGCGGAGTCTGGTAGGGGAGAGGCAGGGAAGGGTTACTGGGAGAAGAGGAGTAAGACAAAAACCTGTGTGTGCAAGTCTTTCTAGGAGTAGGAGCCCTCTCAGGTCCCCTAGTCCTGTACCCCCCTCCCCGCCTCCTGGGCCTTCTGTGGTAGTGAGGGAGTCCTCGGGCTCATCTATGTCTGATGATGAGCAGGGGTCCGATACGGGAGATAGTGAGGAGGTTGGGGTACCCCAACATGGTCAAGAGTCCAAGGTGGTGGCAGAGGGTTCAAAGAGCCCGGTGCTGGGTAATAAGGGTGGAATTGGAAAAAAAAAGAAGAAAAAGTTGAAGGAACGTAGTAAGTGGGATAAAATTCTTGAAAACTTAACTGATGCTCAGTTTCGGGAGTTAATAACCCCTTACTCTTCCGGGGCAGAGTGCTGAAAACACATAAGAAGTTTGGTTAAGTTGTTTATTGGTCTAGTTTTCTGTGTTTGTTTATGATGTAATTTCATAGTTTGAAATGTTATTTGTTAATATGGTAGCAGTTTCCTGGAAATAAAAACTTCCACCTATATAGCTAACTATCTTGCTCGTTTTAAATAGAGCTTTCAGTCAGTGTTAGGAGCTTGTGTGTGCTGGCTGCGTGCTCTGATCTCTGAGGACTTCCAGAGTGGTGGAGGAAGAGAGGGAGCTGATGACTTCAGTAAGCCCAGGCCAGGTGCCTGTTTCTCAGCCTAATGAAGGACGTGGAGCCCCTAAGCTCCTGGAGCTCGTCAAGGAGGAGAGGTTGTTTTTGGAGAACCAGCTGGATCTTGCAGATTGGTCTCTGAGACAGCCAGGAGAGGATGCAGAGAAATCTGCAGACAGAAGAAAGAAAGCTAAAAGCTTAATTGTGAAGGCTTCCCGCAGCTACTGCGAGAAAATGAAGGTCCTGGCGGAGTTAAGGAACCGGAGAGACAGATCGGGCGTTGTAAAGAGACAGGAATATAAGACGGTGATAGACGGATTGAAGAAGCAGTGCAGCATGATGGGTGAGCTGTTATCCAACCTGATTGACAGTGCTTCTGGTGAGAAAGACTTTCTATCTAACGTGGACAAAGCGATGAGAATTGCGTGTGACGAGGGGACCCAGGCAGGGAGACGCCGTAGACTGTATCCAGCCTCGAACACAACGCAAGAGGAGGAAATGGCGGGTCCCTCTGAGGTGGCCACCCATGAAGAGACAGAAAAAGTGGTGGAAGGAAAGATGGATGGTGAGAAACCAGTGAGAAAGACTGTGGGTGAGGGAAAGCCATTGACCTGCAAAGAGACAGTCCCAGTGAGTAAAGGTACAGAGAAACCTGGAAAAGTGAAAAATGTCTCTAAAGACAAAACTGCTGACTCCAGTAATCTTACAGAGGGGTCAGGTAAGCCTAAGGGTTGCCAGCCTATGAACGAGGCTGTGTCCCATGAAGGCAGGTTAGACCCCAATGATGTAGGAAGGAAGCAACAAAGAGACAATAAAGAGAAGAAAGATACCAAGGAGAAGAAGATTCCGGTGGTTCAGCTGGCTAGACTAGAGAAAATGGACTTACCAACACAGTCCCCAATGATCCCAGCCGACAGTTGCAAGCAGGGCACGCCGTCAGTTGCGTTGTCGGCCGCCACTGCCGCAAGCCGGTCTCAGGGTAAGGGAGCCGGGGTGTGTGTGGAGGATGGGAAGAGTCTGGCCAGCTTGGCTGCCGCTGTGGGGAGCGGTACAGTATCAGCCGGCGGCATAGCGTCTGCTAACTCAGCAATGGCGGCAGTGTGCAAAAAAACGCCGTCTTCCCGTGGGAGGAGGGGCGGTGCTTCTGGTCGAGAGGCCAATGGTAGTGTAATAGAGGGGGATGACGCACTTCCGGTGCGCGGGTTGACTTCCGGCGGGGTTAGCCCGCGACCGGAAGTGACGATGGCGGAACCGGAAGTAGGCCGCGAGGGACACATCCAGCCGGTGACTACTATGATTTCGGGCCCTCCTTCCGGTCAGGGAAATACTAATGAAAATATTTGTATTGTAACATCAAATAATATAGAGCCAGGTCAAGTTACTGCCTGGGGTGACTGCCCAATGGGTGAGTTGGATGGGGAGAATCCCGTGATGGCATATATTCGTGGCTTAGAGGGATCCCAGCAGGAACAGGGCCAGGTGTTGGTGGATCCCTGTGGGGCCCATATGGAGGTAGAATGGCAGGAAGCTTGGAATGCTCTTTTTGATAGTTCTGAAGAAGAAGTTTCCCTGGAGGATCAGAGTGGTGTAAATGGTGGGGGGAATGTGAGTTCTTGTGCTGGGAGGGGAAAAACCTCTTCCCAAGCTGTTCCCCCAGTATTAGTGACAGAAGCTCCTCCTCCGGGACCCGTATTAAGGGGTACGCCGGAGGTAAGATTGCTGACGGCTCTTGGCGAAAAACGCTCCTACGCCAATGTGGTTGGGTCCAGTGTGCCTCTGGACCACCTGTACCATCAGTTCGGGGCCAGTAATTTTAGAGTGCCTCCGGCTGATCAGACCTCTGGGGCCAACTCTTGGTCTAGGGGGACAGGTGGTCCAGAGCGCAAGCGTAGAAATGTAGTCCAACTAAGGTGGGAGAGTACTGGTCAGTGCCCCACGAGAGGGCAAGTTGTGGACATGGTCCTGGCGTTGGGGTTCAAGGTGGAGGAATTATTTGCTGTAATTCACCCATCGGGTTCCCCGGACTTTGATGTCAGCTTTACTAATGCAGTGACCATGGAGCGATTCATTACTGCTTTTGGGCTAGTCAGGGGGACTGACCCTTGGAAGGGTTTCCGCCTGATCCCATTGAGCAGACAGGAGGATATTAAAAGTCTTACAGTTTTAGTAAGAAATGAGAGCCTGCCTCCGGAGGACATAGCGACTTGGCTGGGTAGACACGGTCAGTTGCTGTGTCCTTTGAATAAATGCCTGGACGAACGCGGGGTATGGACTGGGGCATGGAACACTAGGATTCGCTTAAGAAGATCTGGCAACACAGTTGCACACGTCCCAGGGAGTGCGTTCCTGGGTAGGGACAGAATCCTGGTGTTCTACCCGGGCCAGCCCCGCCGTTGTTTTAGATGTGGGTGTCCAACCCATTTGAGTGCGGACTGCACAGTTATGCGCTGCACCAAATGCAACAAGTTTGGGCACTCAGGTGACACCTGCGGATTAATTTGCTGCAACCTTTGTGGACAGATGGGGCATCCCTTTAGTAGGTGCCCCAGGGCTTACAGGGGTGAAGCAGCAGCAGGTGATAGGCCAGGGAGGGATAGTGCTCCGCCCCCTACTGGGCAGAATTCAAGGGGGGAGAGTCAGGAGGGTGTTCCTGAGTCGCAAGGGGAGTCTCGAGCCCAAAGGGCAAGTAGGGTTCCTCAAAAGGAGAAAAGAGTACAGCCTGCTGAAGCTGTCCAGGCCCCTGTTGTTGAAGCCCAAATGTCTGACCAAAATGTTGGTCAAGCTGAGGTAGTTGGGCCTCCTCCTTCGGGTGAGAAAACTCAGGGTTCCCATTCCCAAGTTTCTGTTCCTACTCCTCTTCCTCGGAGATGTCGGCCAGGTAGGCATCTGGTCGCTGCCCCTTTGTCCGATTCCTCGGCCAGTGAGGATAGGTCTGGGGAAGAGGAGATGGAAGTCTCAATAAAAGGGGCTCAGAAACGCCCAAAAGAGGTGTCTGATGAGGAGGGTGAGGTGGCATGGGTCACAATCAGGAAGAAACAGGGAAAGAAAAAGAAAAAGAGGGCTCCACCACCTGAGGTGGAACCTAGGCCATTGCCAAGGCCTAATAGTAGAAGTGATGCCCTATTTATAGATTTTTCCTCTGAAGAAGTAGATGGGGAAGATGACATGTAAAGTTGTTTTCCCTTTGATTGTATAGTTTATTGTTTGTTTATTTGTAAAGTGAATGTTAACTGATATTTGATTTGTAATGAAAATTTGTATGATTGGTAGCAGATAATTATTAAAAAAAATATCCACCTATATAGCTAACTATCTTGCTCGTTTTAAATAGAGCTTGCAGTCAGTGGTAGGAGATTGTGCGTGCTGTCTGCGTGCTCTGAACCCAGTATACACCGCTATATCCACCTATATAGCTAACTATCTTGCTCGTTTTAAATAGAGCTTGCAGTCAGTGGTAGGAGATTGTGCATGCTGTCTGCGTGCTCTGAACCCAGTATACACCGCTATATCCATCTATATAGCTAGCTATCTTGCTCGTTTTAAATAGAGCTTGCAGTCAGTGGTAGGAGATGGTGCGTGCTGTCTGCGTGCTCTGAACCCAGTATACACCGCTATATCCACCTATATAGCTAACTATCTTGCTCGTTTTAAATAGAGCTTGCAGTCAGTTGTAGGAGATTGTGCGTGCTGGCTGCGTGCTCTGATCTCTGAGGACTTCCAGAGTGGTGGAGGAGGAAAGGGAGCTGATGACGTCGGTCAGCCCAGGCCAGGGGCCTGTTTCTCAGCCTAATGAAGGACGTGAAGCCCCTAAGCTCCTGGAGCTCGTCAAGGAGGAGAGGTTGTTCTTGGAGAACCAACTGGATCTTGCAGATTGGTCTCTGAGACAGCCAGGAGAGGATGCGGAGAAATCTGCAAGGAAGAAAGCTAAAAGCTTAATTGTGAAGGCTTCCCGCAGCTACTGCGAGAAAATGAAGGTCCTGGCGGAGCTAAGGAACCGGAGAGACAGATCGGGTGTTGTAAAGAGACAGGAGTTCAAGACGGTGATAGACGGATTGAAGAAGCAGTGCAGCATGTTGGGTGAGCTGTTATCCAACCTGATTGACAGTGCTTCTGGTGAGAAAGACTTTCTATCTAATGTAGACAAAGCGATGAGAATTGCGTGTGACGAGGGGACCCAGGCGGGGAGACGCCGTAGACTGTATCCAGCCTCGAACACAACGCAAGAGGAGGAAATGGCGGGTCCCTCTGAGGTGGCCACCCGTGAAGAGACAGAAAAAGTGGTGGAAGGAAGGATAGATGGTGAGAAACCAGTGAGAAAGACTGTGGGTGAGGGAAAGCCATTGACCTGCAAAGAGACAGTCTCAGTGAGTAAAGGTGCAGAGAAACCTGGAAAAGTGAAAAATGTCCCTAAAGACAAAACTGCTGACTCCAGTAATCTTACAGAGGGGTCAGGTAAGCCTAAGGGTTGCCAGCCTATGAACGAGGCTGTGTCCCATGAGGGTAGGTTAGACCCCAATGATGTAGGAAGGAGGCAACAAAGAGACAATAAAGTAAAGAAGGATACCAAGGAGAAGAAGATTCCGGTGGTCCAGCTGGCTAGACTGGAGAAAATGGACTTACCAATACAGTCCCCAATGATCCCAGCCGGTAGTTGCAAGCAGGGCACACCGTCAGTTTCGTTGTCGGCCGCCACTGCCGCAAACCAGTCTCAGGGTAAGGGGGCCGGGGTGTGTGTGGAAGATGGGAAGAGTTTGGCCAGCTTGGCTACCGCTGTGGGGAGCGGTATAGTATCAACCGGCGGTATGGCATCTATTGACTCAGCAATGGCGGCCGTGAGCAAAAAAACGCCGTCCTCCCGCGGGAGGAGGGGCGGTGCTTCGGGTCGAGAGGCCAATGGTAATGTAACAGAAGGGGATGACGCACTTCCGGTGTGCGGGTTGGCTTCCGGCGGGGTTGGCCCGCGACCGGAAGTGACGATGGCGGAACCGGAAGTAGGCCGCGAAGGACACATCCAGCCGGTGACTACTACGATTTCGGGCCCTCCTTCCGGTCAGGGAAATACCAATGAAAATACTTGCATTGTAATATCAAATAATGTAGAGCCAGGTCAAGTTACAAGTGCCTGGGGTGACTGCCCAATGGGTGAGTTGGATGGGGAGAACCCCGCAATGGCATATATTCGTGGCTTAGAGGGATCCCAGCAGGAACAGGGCCAGGTGTTGGTGGATTCCTGCGGGGCCCATATGGAGGTAGAATGGCAGGAAGCTTTGGAAGCCTTGCTTTACAGCTCTGAGGATGAGACTTGTCCTAAGGTTCAGGCTGGGGTAAACAATGAGGGGAATGTGACTTCTCATGCCGGGAGTGGGGGGGCTGCTTCTCATGTTGAACCCCCAGTGTCTGTGGCAGAGGCTCCTCCTCCGGGGCCCGTGCTAAGGGGGACACCGGAGGTAAGGTTGCTGACGGCACTTGGTGAGAGGCGTTCCTACGCCAATGTGGCTGGGTCTAGTGTGCCTCTGGACCACCTGTACCACCAGTTTGGGGCCAGTAATTTTCGGGTACCCCCGACTGGTCAGACCCCTGGGGCCAATACTTGGTCTAGGGGGACAGGTGGTCCAGAGCGCAAGCGTAGGAACGTAGTCCAGCTGAGGTGGGAAGGTGAAGGTCAGTGCCCCACGAGGGGTCAGGTGGTCGACATGGTCCTGGCGTTGGGGTTCAGGGTGGCTGAGCTATTTGCTGTAATCCACCCAGCTGGCTCCCCTGACTTTGATGTCAGTTTCACCAATGCTGTGACCATGGAGCGTTTTATAACTGCTTTTGGGTTGGTTAAAGGGGCTGATCCCTGGAAAGGGTTCCGTCTGATCCCTCTGAGTAGGCAGGAGGAGATCAAAAACCTGACGGTGTTAGTAAGGAACGAGAGCCTGCCCCCAGAGGACATAGCAACTTGGCTGGGAAGACACGGCCAGTTGCAGTGTCCTCTAAATAAATGCTTAGACGAGCGTGGGGTATGGACTGGAGCATGGAATACCAGGATTCGCTTGAAAAGATCTGGCAACACGGTTGCGCATGTCCCAGGGAGTGCTTTCCTGGGACGGGATAGAATCCTGGTGTTCTACCCAGGCCAGCCCCGTAGGTGTTTTAGGTGTGGGTGCCCAACCCACATGAGTGCAGATTGCACAGTTGTGCGCTGCACTAAGTGTAATAGGTTTGGACACTCAGGTGACACGTGTGGGTTGATCTGCTGTAACCTTTGTGGTCAAATGGGGCATCCCTTTAGCAGATGCCCCAGGGCCTACAGGGGTGAAGCTGCGGCGGGTGGTGGGCCAGGTAGGGATGGTGTACCTCCTCCTGCTGGGCAGAGTTCTGAAAGGGAAAGGCAGGATAGTGCTCCTGCAGCGGAGCCACAGGGTGCGCCTCGAACCCAAAGGGCAAGTAGGGCCCCTCAAAGAGAGAAGGGGACACGGCCTGCAGAGGCTACCCAGGCCCCTGTCACTGAAGCTCAGGTGTCAGGTCCAGATATTGGTCAGGCGGAGGAAGTTGGGCCTCCCCTTCCGGGTGGGGGGGGGGGCACAGGGTTCTAGTCCCCAAGTTTCTGTTCCCACTCCCCTTCCTCGGAGATGTAGGCCAGGCAGGCGTCTGGTCACTGTCTCCTCGTCCGAGTCTTCGGCTGGGGATGATAGGTCTGGGGAGGAGGAGATGGAAGTCTCGGTTAAGGGGGCTCAGAAACGCCCAAAAGAGGTATCGGATGAAGAGGATGAAGTGGCTTGGGTCACAATTAGGAAAAAGCAGGGGAAGAAGAAGAAAAAGAAGGCCCCGCCACCTGAGGTGGATCCTGGGCCACCAGCAGGGCCTAGCAGTAGAGGTGATGCTCTGCTTATAAATTTTTCTTCTGGGGAAGAGGAGGGGGAAGTTGACATGTAAATATTGTTTTTTCTCCTTTTTGACTGTATAGTTTATTGTTGTTAGTTGTTTTGTAAAGTGAATGTAAACTGTTATTTGTTTTGTTATGTTAAGCTTTTAATTCGGTAGCAGTTTACTAAAATAAAAAATATCCACCTATATAGCTAACTATCTTGCTCGTTTTAAATAGAGCTTGCAGTCAGTGGTAGGAGATTGTGCGTGCTGTCTGCGTGCTCTGAACCCAGTATACACCGCTATATCCACCTACATAGCTAACTATCTTGCTCGTTTTAAATAGAGCTTGCAGTCAGTGGTAGGAGATTGTGCGTGCTGTCTGCGTGCTCTGAACCCAGTATACACCGCTATATCCATCTATATAGCTAGCTATCTTGCTCGTTTTAAATAGAGCTTGCAGTCAGTGGTAGGAGATTGTGCGTGCTGTCTGCGTGCTCTGAACCCAGTATACACCGCTATATCCACCTATATAGCTAACTATCTTGCTCGTTTTAAATAGAGCTTGCAGTCAGTTGTAGGAGATGGTGCGTGCTGTCTGCGTGCTCTGAACCCAGTATACACCGCTATATCCACCTATATAGCTAACTATCTTGCTCGTTTTAAATAGAGCTTGCAGTCAGTGGTAGGAGATTGTGCGTGCTGTCTGCGTGCTCTGAACCCAGTATACACCGCTATATCCACCTATATAGCTAACTATCTTGCTCGTTTTAAATAGAGCTTGCAGTCAGTGGTAGGAGATTGTGCATGCTGTCTGCGTGCTCTGAACCCAGTATACACCGCTATATCCATCTATATAGCTAGCTATCTTGCTCGTTTTAAATAGAGCTTGCAGTCAGTGGTAGGAGATGGTGCGTGCTGGCTGCGTGCTCTGAGCTCTGAGGACTTCCAGAGTGGTGGAGGAGGACAGGGAGCTGATGGCGTCGGTCAGCCCAGGCCAGGTGCCTGTTTCTCGGCCTGAGGAAAAGCGTGGAGCCCTGAAGCTCCTGGAGTTCGCTGAGGAGGAGAGGCAGTACTTAGAAGACCAGCTTGACTTGGTTGACTGGTCTCTGAGACAGCCAGGAGAAGACGTGGAGAAATCTGCGGAGAGGAAAAGAAAAGCCCAGAGCTTAATGGTAAAGGCTTCTCGCTGTTACTGCGAAAAAATGAAAGTTTTGGCCGAGCTGAGGAATAGACGCGACAGATCAGGTATTAAGAAGAGAACAGAATTCAAACCTGTCATAGATGGACTGAAAGAGCAGTGTAACATGCTTGGTGAGCTTTTATCAAATCTAATTGACAGTGCCTCAAGCGAAAAGGACTTTTTGTTGAATATAGAAAAAGTTATGAGAGTGGCGTGCGATGAGGGCTCTCAAGCGGTGAGACGCCGTAGAGAGCAGAGTGTGACAGAAACAGCGGTGGATGAAAGTAAGACAGCGGAGCCTCCAGTGGAAGAGGTGTCAGCAGGAGAAAAGACAGATTCGGAAACTTCAGCTACAAAAGTTGTTGCAAAGAATGGTGGTATGGACTCTAGCCGTATGACTGCTGGTTTGCATGATACCACGGAGGGTCTAAGTAAGCAGAAGGGTGCCCAGCCTGCAAGCAAGGCTGTGGCCCCAACAGCTACAGTAGTCCCCAGTGATGTGGTTACAAGCCTAAGTCAGAAGGCTAAACATGTTCCGGTTGTACAACTGAAAAGACTATCAGCGAAAGAAGAGAGAAAGAACAAAGACTTACCGTCTCAATCCCCGGTGAATCCGACCGGTACTTCCAAGCAAGGCGTGCCGTCAGAGGTACTGTCGGCCGCCATTGCTGCAAGCCGGCCTCGGGATGAGGGGTGTCCATCCAAGGACTGTTCGGGTGTGCTTAGTCGAGCTACTGCTGTGCGGACTACAGTGGTGGCCAGTAGCAGGACTAGCGGTGGTGGAAAAATGGCGGCAGCGAGTGAAACGCCGTCTTCCCGCGGGAGGGGTGGTGTTGGTTTGGCGGGAAAGCTTGGCGCGAATTTTGTGGGCGGGGAAGCTAGCGGGAGGACTGGAGTCGCGCCGGAAGTGACATCACATCCGGAAACGGAAGTCAGCAATGCAGGTCGCTTCCGGGTATCGGCTTCAGGGACTTCCGGGGCTAAACAACAAGGAACAAGCAGCAACATTTGCAATGAGGTAGATATGGACACATCCAATAGCCTGCAACCAGGGCAGGTATCAGAATGGGGAGATTGCTTGGTGGAGTCAGCAGGGAAAGACAATTCTGTAATAAACTATATTAAGTGCCTGGAGGGCTCCCAGGGAGAATCGGGACAAAAAGTGGTGGAATCATGTGGGGGAGAGGGGCTAGATGGTATGGGCGCCTCCATGGATGATCAGCAGCCAGCTGGTTTGGGTGGAGGTTCTCATACAGCTCAACAAGAGGGTATGGAGGTGGAGGGTGGTGGTCGGGTAGAAGCAGGGGCAGAGATTGTTCCCCCTATCGGTTCCAGGGATGAGGCCCTTCATCCCGGGCCTGTCTTAAGGGGCACGCCAGAGGCAAGATTACTGAATGCATTGAAAGAGAAACGCTCTTATGCTAACGTCGTTGGGTCGTCTGTGCCTCTGGGCCGCTTATATGATCAATTCGGGGCTGGGAACTTTCAAGCCCCCCCGGCGGATCAGTTCTCGGGAGCCAATTCATGGTCCCGGGGCACGGGTGGCCCAGAGCGCAAACGGCGCAATGCAGTACAATTAAGATGGGAGGGCGAGGGTCAGTGCCTCAGTAGAGGGCAGGTGATTGACATGATGCTGTCGTTAGGAATAAAGGTCGGCGAAATTTTTGCGGTGATTCACCCTCCGTCATCCCGCGACTTTGATTTGAGCTTTACTAACGCAGTCATCATGGAGATCTTCATCACTTCTTTCGGGTTGATCTCAGGTACAGATCCCTGGAAAAACTTCAGGATTATCCCATTAAGTAGACAGGATGATATTAAAAATCTTACTATCCTTGTAAGGAATGAAAGCCTGCCTCCGGAGGACATTGCGACATGGCTTGGTCGCTATGGCCAGTTGCAGTGTCCTCTAAGCAAGAACCTAGATGAGAGGGGGATTTGGACCGGGGCATGGAGCACCAGGATCCGGTTACGTAGAGCGGGTAGTACTGTTGCTCATGTCCCTGGCAGTGCGTTTTTGGGTCGTGACCGGATCCTGGTGTTCTATCCGGGACAACCAAGGCGGTGCTTTAAGTGTGGATGCCCAACACACTTGAGCGCAGACTGTACGGTAATTAAATGTATCAAATGTAATAAGTTCGGGCATTCGGGCGAAACATGCGGCCTTATATGCTGTAACTTATGTGGTCAGATGGGTCACCCCTTCAGTAGGTGTCCTAAAGCCTTCAGGGGGGGGACTGTGCCTGAGAAAGAGCCAAGTGGTAATAGTACTTCTTCTGGGTCTGGACAGAATATAGGAAGTGAGCCTGGGCAAAGTACAGCTGGCACTACCGGGACTGCTCCTGTTGAGGTGACCCCTCGTGCAGAGGGGGTGAGGCGTAGTTCTGGTGGTGACAGTTCGTCAGTTGACCCTAAAGTAGTGGGGCCTCCTGAGGTGCCCTCTGGAGCTGGGGTGGTCCCTGGTGGTAAGGAAGTACCCCGAAAGGAGTCGGGTTTGGTGGGTGCGAGGCGGGAAAGAGTGCCACGGAGAAGCTTTGTGGGGCAGAGGTCGAGAAGAACTAGCAACTCCCGTAGTAGGAGTCCCCTGAGGTCAGGGTCAGCCTCGCCTTCTCCGTGTCGAGGTTTGACAGGTAATGGAGTGGATTCCTCTGACTCTGCAATGTCGGAGGAGGAGGAGTATGAAGGTAGGGTGGAGGCTGAGGTAGAGGTCAACAAGGCTCAAGGTAGCATAGTGGAAAAAGAAAGGGTTAGTGTAGAGAGGGGTCAAGCCCATAGGTGTAGTGGTGAAGTTATGACTGTAAAGAAAAAGAAAAAGAAGAAAGAAAGTAGAGTACCGGAAAATGTTGATGACTAGGTTTTTGTTTGTATAATGTTTAGTATGGTATGTGTTTAGTTTGTTTTATGGTATAATTTGTTTATGTAAAAGTTCTTTTTTTGTAAATGATGGTAGCAGTATACTGAAATAAAAAATATCCACCTATATAGCTAACTATCTTGCTCGTTTTAAATAGAGCTTGCAGTCAGTGGTAGGAGATTGTGCGTGCTGTCTGCGTGCTCTGAACCCAGTATACACCGCTATATCCACCTATATAGCTAACTATCTTGCTCGTTTTAAATAGAGCTTGCAGTCAGTGGTAGGAGATTGTGCATGCTGTCTGCGTGCTCTGAACCCAGTATACACCGCTATATCCATCTATATAGCTAGCTATCTTGCTCGTTTTAAATAGAGCTTGCAGTCAGTGGTAGGAGATGGTGCGTGCTGGCTGCGTGCTCTGAGCTCTGAGGACTTCCAGAGTGGTGGAGGAGGACAGGGAGCTGATGGCGTCGGTCAGCCCAGGCCAGGTGCCTGTTTCTCGGCCTGAGGAAAGGCGTGGAGCCCTGAAGCTCCTGGAGTTCGTTGAGGAGGAGAGGCTGTACTTGGAAAACCAGCTTGACTTGGTTGACTGGTCTCTGAGACAGCCAGGAGAAGACGTGGAGAAATCTGCGGAGAGGAAAAGAAAAGCCCAGAGCTTAATGGTAAAGGCTTCTCGCTGTTACTGCGAAAAAATGAAAGTTTTGGCCGAGCTGAGGAATAGACGCGACAGATCAGGTATCAAGAAGAGAACAGAATTCAAGCCTGTCATAGATGGACTGAAAGAGCAGTGTAACATGCTTGGTGAGCTTTTATCAAATCTAATTGACAGTGCCTCAAGCGAAAAGGACTTTCTGTTGAGAATAGATAAAGTTATGAGAGTGGCGTGCGATGAGGGCTCTCAAGCGGTAAGACGCCGCAACCAGCGTCTATCACAGGCGGCGGAGCCCATGAGAGAGGCGGAGGAACCCACAAGTGAGAGTGCACAGACAGATGGAGGAGAAAAGCAGAAGGTTGTGTCCCCGGAAAAGATAAGGACCAAGGCAAAGACAGAAGGTGACATGAGAGACTCTATCCCAGTGACTAAGGGCTTAGGTAGCGCTACAGTGGGTCCCGGCAAGCCTAGTGGTTCTCAGCCTGTTGCCAGGGCTGCAGACCCGGTGGTAGCTGTGGACGCCAGTGGTGCAGTGCCAAGCCAAGGTCAAAGAGGAAAGCAGAGTTTAGTGGTACAGCTGGAAAGACTGATGGAGACTAAAAAAGCCACGGACTTACCTTGTAAATCCCCAGTGAACCCAGCCGGTGTTTGCGGGCAGGGCATGCCGTCAGCTGAGTTGTCGGCTGCCACTGCTGCAACCCGGTCACAGGGTAAGGGGAAGGAGCTCCAGGGTAAAGGTGGACAAAAGACTCAGGTCAGCCTGGCTACCTCTGTAGTAAACACAGCGGTGTCCAGTAGTGAAGCAATGGCGGGACAGCATGGAGGGACGCCGTCTTCCCATGCTGACACTAACAATCGTTTGGCGGGAGAATTTGGCGGGGTTTCTGTAAGGAGGAAAGCTGCGGTCGCGCCGGAAGTGACGCCAGGGCCGGAAGCGGAAGTTGGCCGCGTGAAGAACGTCCGGTCGGCAGCTTCCGGTATAGCATCCGAACGGGAGAACGTTCGTTCAATCCGAACGGGAGCATCCGAACGGGAGGAAGTGAAGGCTGGCCGTGTGAAGAACGTTCGGTCGGCAGCTTTTGTAGTATCCGAACGGGAGGAAAATGAGTGTATGGAAATCTCGGACAATCTACCCCCTAGACAAGTGTCAGCATGGGGTGATTGTCCCATGGGGGATGTAGATGAGGCTGACGATCCAGCATTGGTGTTTATTAAAGGCTTGGAAGGGTCACAAAATAATCAAGTGGACTCATGTGGGGCTCATGAGACTGCAGAGGAGTCGGATGGCCTGGATGCCCTTCTCCGTGACCAATCGCTAAGTGGTCTGGTGGAGGGTCTCCCGGAGGTCCAGCAAGGAGGTATGGAGTTGGAGGAAGGTATTCGGGGCTTGGAAGCTGGGGTGGCTCATCCGGATCCTAAAGAAGGGGTTTCTGCCCCAGGATCTGTTTTGAGGGGTTCACCGGAGGCCAGGCTCCTGAATGCCTTGGGAGAAAGGCGTTCTTACGCAAATGTCGCAGGGGCGAATGTGTCTCTGGGCCACCTGTATGACCAGTTTGGGGCTGGTAATTTCCGTGCTCCCCCGGCTGGTCAACCTTCTGGGGCCAATTCGTGGTCTCGGGGTGCGGGTGGCCCGGAGCGCAAGCGCCGTAATGTAGTACAGTTAAGGTGGGAGGGGGAAGGTCAGTGCCCTAGTAGGGGCCAGGTGGTTGACATGATTTTATCACTGGGAATTAAAGTTTGTGAAATTTTTGCGGTCATCCACCCTGCAGGGTCTCATGATTTTGATTTGAGTTTCACAAACCTAGTGGTGATGGAGATTTTTATCACCTCTTTTGGGTTGATCAAGGGGACTGATCCCTGGAAGGGTTTCAGGATCATCCCCTTGAGTCGGCAAGAAGATGTGAAAACCCTCACTATTCTGGTGAGGAATGAAAGCCTGCCCCCGGAGGACATCTCAACTTGGCTGAGTAGGCACGGCCAATTGCAGTGTCCCCTAAATAAGTGCCTGGATGAGCGGGGAGTTTGGACCGGGGCTTGGAACACCAGGATTCGGTTACGGAGAGCCGGTAATACGGTGGCGCATGTTCCCGGTAGTGCATTTATCGGGAGGGACCGAATCCTGGTGTTCTATCCAGGACAACCCCGGAGATGTTTTAAGTGTGGGTGTCCAACCCACCTAAGCGCAGATTGCACAGTTGTTAGGTGCATAAAGTGCAACAAATTTGGCCACTCAAGCGATGCATGTGGCCTTATCTGTTGTAATCTGTGTGGCCAAATGGGTCACCCATTTAGCAGGTGCCCTAAGGCCTACAGAGGTGATGTTCCACCTGGTGGTCAACCCAGGGGGGAGGGACCTCCCCCTGGGCCCACAGGGGGAAATGCTCAGGGTAATCAAAATGTGGTGGGGAAAACCAAGGAAGCACCCCCTAGGGGAACTGATGCTGAGGTGACCCCCGATGCTAGCAAAGTACCCAGGGGTCAAGGCCTGTCTGTTAACGAAGCCCCAATGGAAGGTGTAGTCGGTCCCACTAATGAAGGTCCCTTAGGGAAGAGTCTTCCTGCTACTTCTCCTCGTGCTGGGGGTGCTCCATGTAGCAGAGCGTCTCGTCGTGGGCTAAGCCCGGCGGAGGAGAAAAGAGGGAGAGTGGTGAGGAGGAGGTCAGCAAGGAGGAAACCGGCACGGGTAAGCTCCTCGCGGAGTAGGAGTCCTCTCAGATCCCCCAGTCCGGTTCCTTCCTCTCCATGTCGCCTTTCGGGTAAGGGAGTTGAGTCTTCGGCCTCCTCGGTGTCTGGAGACGAACATGGGTACAGTAAAGTAGTGAGTAGGTCTGTTGAAACGGCTCAAGGGGAAGTGGCGCAAGAAGTCCCGGGGGATGATGGTGGTCCTGATCCTAATAGTGGTGGTAAAGTTCTTGTTAGGAAGAAAAAGAAAAAGAAAGAACGTTATGAGTGGGACAAGGTTCTTGACAGGATGTCAGATGACCAAGTACGTGATTTGGTTATGTCCCCCCTGTGTAGGCAAAGTGTTGCTAAATAATTAAGTTGTAGTATTGTTTGGTTTGTTTGTAAAGTGATTTGTAAAGTTTGTTTGTAATATGTTATATTGGTAGCAGTCATTATCAATAAAAAATATCCATCTATATAGCTAGCTATCTTGCTTGTTTTAAATAGAGCTTGCAGTCAGTGGTAGGAGATTGTGCGTGCTGTCTGCGTGCTCTGAACCCAGTATACACCGCTATATCCACCTATATAGCTAACTATCTTGCTCGTTTTAAATAGAGCTTGCAGTCAGTGGTAGGAGATTGTGCGTGCTGTCTGCGTGCTCTGAACCCAGTATACACCGCTATATACATCTATATAGCTAGCTATCTTGCTCGTTTTAAATAGAGCTTGCAGTCAGTGGCAGGAGATTGTGCGTGCTGTCTGCGTGCTCTGAACCCAGTATACACTGCTATATCCACCTATATAGCTAACTATCTTGCTCGTTTTAAATAGAGCTTGCAGTCAGTGGTAGGAGATTGTGCGTGCTGTCTGCGTGCTCTGAACCCAGTATACACCGCTATATCCACCTATATAGCTAACTGTCTTGCTCGTTTTAAATAGAGCTTGCAGTCAGTGGTAGGAGATTGTGCATGCTGTCTGCGTGCTCTGAAACCCGTATACACCGCTATATCCACCTACAAAGCTCTTCTCTAATTGAGCCATCTGCCATCTGCAGGAGTTAGTGGAAGTTGTGTGTGCCTCCAGCACAATATACACTACCCAATTGCTGGTTTTCCTAACTCTCTTCAGGCCATTACCATGTCTGGAAGGCCAGCAAGGAGAGGCAGACAGACGCGAGCCGATAAAAGAGGGCAAGCAGGCTCTGTGTCTAGAGACAACAGTGCTGGTCGTGGATGCGGTGCATCGTCATCATCATCACGTGGCCATGGGACACGCTTGTCCTTCTTTTCGGCAGGTGGACATGTTGAGCCACAACATGCCAACGAATTGGTTGAGTGGATGACCAAGCCCTCTTCATCCTCCTCATCGTCTCTCCCCCAGGCTCAGGGTACTTTTGTTTTATTTTTCTGATTCATAGGGGTGAGCAGCACCCTTTTTGCTCTTGTTAGCAGTGTGTTCCTTCCAATACTATTCAAACTAGGTGGTTAAACACCCTTTTTCTTCTCTCGTCTTTCTTCTCTTTTCTCCATTTCTTTCTCTCTCTTATTCACTCTTCTTTCATACTCCTCTTTCTTTCCTTGATCTTCCCTCCCCCGCAATTGAACACTCAAGGGTTTAAACATGAGCTTGACTTAGTAGTACTTTGATGTGATTGAGGTGTATATATATATATACTCTGTTTATGTACACAATATGTCCACAGTAAATATGAATATGTTTCAAGGTCATGAATGGGACACTTTGATGTTAGGGTATGAAACTGAGTTTGAGAAGAACGATCGAGCTGACACAGAGATTACCACTCTCACTTTTAAATTGATGAAACTACTTGAGAAAAAATCAGCACTGTTCTGGCACATAAAATCTTTTGATAGATACAACAAGGAGAAAATTAACCCTTTGGGCCTTCGGGTCCAAATCTTTCCCAATGTAGATTCAATTAGTAGTGAATGTAAAACTGAATGGGAGGCAAACTTGAATGCTTGCTCACAGCAAATGATGGTTATCCTCACCAAAGAGTATACCAGGCAAATTGCACTCCTAGACAAGGAGATTTGTATCCTAGAAAAGGCCTTACAACCGTTTGCCTCGCATGCTCTATTTGTGGAATCCCGGACTAAACTCCGTGCTGATTTATCTTTCCACAATAAGAGCATTTTGGGCAAGAAGGAGGCCAAACATTGGAGGGACAAGTTTGCCTTCTCAGAAGGACGGGCATATAAATGGAATACGAATATACCATCTCATAGTAATACTAGTGGGAAAGTGCATCCCGCTACAAGAAATACCACTAAATCTAAAGCCATGCCCAACTCCAATGAAGGAGCTAAATCTATGCAGAAACCTCGGGGCAAATTTAAAAGAAATAGAAGCAATAAGGATTCCCCGGAAGGAAATAGTAAAAAACGTATCACTGACAACATTCCAACAGAAAGTTCAAGTACATATAAGGAATTGCAAGCTATATCACATGCCGTGTTGGCACCATTAGACCCCCCATACACATATTTTGATGAGATGGCCGACCCCGTCCGCAGCAATGGGACATGTAATGAGAGAGGAAGGGAAATCATGCTATCATCTATGGAAGTTAGCCAGAAGGCTGACGTCACCAATACTAATGGGACAAACAGTGGCAAGAATAGGGAAAACCATGTATCCGATTTGGAAACTGGTCAGAACTCTTTAAACCCGAAGCGGGGATTTCCCTCACCCCGACTAAACAAGGGAGTAGGAAACTTGGACGCATTTGTCACACGGATCCAAGCGAATCCTTCAGTGTGATCAACCTTTCGTCCTACGCGCTATCACCAGTGGAAACTGCGGTTCTGGCGCGTGGTTTAACATTTTGCCCACAAGAAAACTGTGATCCCTTTGGGACCATCACAGACATACAACTCTTTGCACGCAGGCTGTTGTTAAAGAGCCTGCACACTAGGAATGCCACTGATATCAATGCCATTGATTACCCTAAACTCAGTATGAGAGAATTTAAGGCCTTGAGAGATCTGACACTTCTATACGAGGAAAACAATACTCTGGACCTCATAGACCAGATAGATCTGGATATGCTATTGGATATAACGAATGAACCCCCCAACACCCCTGGGTCTATGGTCAAAAAACCCTCAGGTAAATTTCCACCTCTAAGCCTAAACTCAAATATTGATACATTTGTTAAACAAGTATCTAGGGATATCCGCAAATTGCCATCCAGGAAATCTCACCCTAACAACTTAAATGTAGAAGAAATAAAAGCTCTTCACATGCTGACAAACAACGTCAACATCACAATAAAACCCTCTGACAAGGGGGGCAATGTTGTCCTTATGGACAACTCAAATTATGTACGCATGTGCCAAGAGATTCTAGACAACAAAGAATGGTATAGGACTATCCCGAGTACACCAATACAGACTTTTTACAACAAATTCTATAAGTTAATAGATGCAGCCTTGGCTCAGGGTGGCATCACAAAGGACCAACATGCCTTTATTGGAATCAAATACCCTAAGGCTGCCACCTTTTATAGTTTACCAAAGATCCACAAATGCCAAACAAGACCTCCTGGCCGGCCGATCGTTTCAGGGAAAGGGGGAATAACTGAAAATCTCAGTAAAGTCATTGATTCATTTCTACAGCCATTTGTTTTGAGTATGCCCTCATATGTGAAGGATACAACGCATCTACTACAAACCATTGAGAACCATACCTTAACTACTAACTCCATCTTAGTGGCAATTGATGTGGAGGCACTGTATAGCTCGATCCCACATGAGAAGGGGATCAAGGCTATACAAAATCTACTCCAACTAAGTGGGAGATATAAATTCGAAGTCAACGAATTTATAGTGGACGGACTTGATTACATCCTACATCACAACTTCTTCCTATTCAATGACTCCCACTACCTCCAGGTGCAGGGCGTGGCCATGGGCACTTGTTGTGCCCCGGCCTACGCCAACCTGTACCTGGGGGAGTGGGAGAAGTCCCTCCTGGATGACGAGGGCCTCCTCGAATACACGCGCCACATTGCTATGTGGCGGCGGTATATCGATGACGTCCTCGTCATCTGGGAGGGATCGGAGGTTGCCCTGTTGGAATTTATGTCCTGCATGAACATAAACACATATAATCTCAAGTTTACTGTGACATATGACACTCAGAGCATTACGTTCTTAGATGTCACTATAGGACGCACCCCAGATAATTCCATTCTCACCTCTCTATACCGAAAAAGCACTGCCGGCAACACGGTACTGCACGCAGATAGCTTTCACCCTGTGGCCCTAAAACGGTCTATACCCTACGGCCAATATCTCCGCCTCCGTAGAAACTGTTCTAATGACAGTCTCTTTAAAGAAGAGGCACAGAAACTTCAGACTAGATTCCTTGCGCGAGGATATAGTCGCTCCTGCCTTCGTAGGGCTTACAACAAAGTTGCAGTGTTACCACGCAGGGACCTCTTGTTCTCTAAAAAGGAACGCAGTGACCCTACAGCGGACTCACTGAGGATCATTATGCGCTTCAGTAAACAACACAATATTATTTTGGGTATCATCCAAAAATACTGGTCGATCTTAAAAGACGATCCTAAGATCGGCTGTCTGGTTCCAGCACGCCCCCTTATCTCTTTCAAAAGGGCCTCTTCACTATACGATAAACTGGTGCAGAGCGAATATAGGAATGAGAACAAAAGGTCCAAACACTGCTCAGTTCTCGGCTCCTTCCCTTGCAATCACTGCTCATGTTGTAAATATATTAGACGTGATAAAACCTTCTGTCTACCAAACGGTGCCAACTTTCGACCCACACACTTCGTGAATTGTCAGACACGGGGTGTGGTTTACTTCTTAGAATGCGAGTGTGGGGCGTACTACGTAGGCAAAACAAAACAGGAATTCCATCGTCGAATGTCTAAACATGTGTACAGCATGGAAATTGGCAACTATTACCTGCCGATTGGACGTCACGTTGTGCAAATACACAACTATAGAATGCCTAAGTTTACATTTACAGCCCTGGACCGTATACACATACCTGCTCGGGGGGGCGACTGGAATAAGACCCTATTACAACGGGAACAGAGGTGGATACATAAATTGGATGCCACCTCTTTCCCAGGCCTGAACGAATCGGTCTCTTTTGCTCCCTTCCTAAAGGGGTTCTCCTCAGGGAGGACACAGTAGATACCGGGTGTACCTGCCCCCTTTCTTTGTGAGCCCGTTCTCCTTTATGTTCCCTCTTTTTCTCCTCTCTAACTCTTTAGTAAGTGTCTAGGAACACCCCCTGACCATGCCCCTCTCATAAATTGTTGATAATCTCTAATTATTATGATTACAACCAAACAGGGTACCATGGTATAGTGTTCGCAATTGAACACCATATTTTTCTGTGACTCATTGTATAATTATGTCATCACTTCATTTTTGCTGTTTGTATATATTCTCTTAGCTATATATTTACTCTGTCTGTCCTTGAATAAAGACGTGCGTATGCACGTCGGGACATGCATGCTATATGTGTATATGTAATAATCGGAAAAAGATGTTATTTTATTCTTGTATTTGGTTAAGCAAATGGCTTCTTTTAGCTAATGGTGTGTTGGGATCGGTCGCCTGTCCCTTTCCCCCCCCCCCCCCTTTTTTTTTTTTTTTTTTTTTTTTTTTTTTCCCTCCCCCCCTTCTACCCACACACCTTCACCCCATCCCCGTTCTGGGGGTCAGGGGAGGTATTGGACAGTAGCGACATATCCCCACATTGACCTGACCCGGGTTTATGCTTGTCCCCCACTTTTATGGTCCCTCCGCACATTGCTTCCAATGCCCTTCCGCTTTTATGTGGAGGAGGTGGTGTGTGGGGGGCTGTTTGCCTCTTTTGCGCGACTCCCCGACAAGGGTAGGAGGGACCCCTGTCTGTGCACATGCAGGGCTCTCTCCACAGATGTCTCCCTATATGACTGGTGCGGGCTGGTCCCGCCCAGCCATTGGAGACACGTATTTCCTTGTCGGTGGCGTCCCTGAACACTTCCGGACGTGCCTCACGTTCGTCTGACCCTTCGTACGGACGGACGTGACGCAATCACGTCGTGCATTTGCGTCGGAAGTGACGTCGTTTCGGGGTCGCTTTACGACCTTCCGGGACGCCGGGGCGTTCACACGAGGTCGACCTGTTTAGGCGGCCAAGCAATAATAGGCGGTTCCAGCCAATGGGTGGGCGGCCATGCCTGTGATGCAATCCCGGGGCACTATATAACACAGTACACTTGGCAGCAAACATCAGCTCCTGTACACAAACAAGGACTCTCGTACCTTTGAATCCCTGGTTGGTAAGTTTGACTATTTGCTAACCTGGCTGACATGCCCCCATTTTACTTAAATAAACTTCTGAAAAACTAGCTTTTCTAACAGCTAGCCCGCTTTATCATTCTATTTATTCTTAGATGGGGGTGCCCCTATGGACTAGGAGTCATTGACCGTATCTGGCACTCTTCCCGGGATAGTTTCCCAGCTACTGTCTCTCCTTTTCCATTTTGGGAATCTTTTGGTCAGCCCAGCTATCCAGGTAACTGTTATCACTTTCAGTATAAACATGGTTTATCACATCTGAATGATTTTTATTTTTTTTATTTATTTTTATTTTTATTTTTTTTTTCTGTCACCTTTCACCAGTTCAACATCAGCATTTCCATGCATTTTCATTTTTACCTCTATCCGTCACTAGCACCCCTATGCACTCCTCCCATTGTCACTCTGATTTCCTAACATGTTATTCCTCTAATAAAAAAAAAATTTTTCATCACACCAACACCCACACTTCTCACCTCATTATTCACTTCACCTGCACATCATTCACTCACTCATTCACTATAGTCACCCAATATCGGGTTGTCATCACACACACTGTTCCTACCACATGTCATCTCACGTTTGTTTTCTTTTGATTTCAACCACGTTTGCTGTTTCTGTTCCTTCTTTTTAATACGTGTTTGCCTTTTGAGTTTTGTTTTTCTTTCCCCCCCTTCCCTCCCCTTCCCCCCCCCCCCTTTTTTTTTTTTTTTTTTTTTGGATGTGAATACAGATATCTGGGGATATTCCCTTTATATGCACACAAATCATATATAAGATATCTCCATACCCCATATGTGGGTCTATATATATATAATATAGAATATAAAAAACAAATATATAAATATATATGTCTAATTGCGACTATGTTGGGATTTTCATCACAGGCGTGACTTACCATACAGGCAGACTGCCTACGCTTGCACCTATTCCCTACAACCTTTGTGGGGCATAGGGTTTTGTCGTGTGACCGCTCGTGAGCCGCGCCTCTGGGCTTCCGACCCTCACCCCACTGCTGGATTCTGTGGCGAGATGTATGGACCATATATCTTTTGTAACCTGTGAAGGACGTCTAAGCATGAACCTGGGTAAACTCCACCATTAAGCACTATAATTTGTATGAACCTCTCGGCAATACCATACTGGGTAATTACACTGACAAATCTAGAATATGTTTAATACTAATCCTATTCGATAGATTTATTAAGTTGTATTTTGTCTCTCTATCAACAGACTTTCTCTGAAGAAGACCCTAGTGGTTGAAACGCGTTAGAACTATAAATTTATTTTTGCTGTTACTAATCTTATACAGTATATTTATAGTTAGGTCTGCTTAGTGTATGCCCAATTGTCATTGCAATTTTTGTATGTACAAGCTTGGTTCTATTTATATCTTTTTATTTTAAATACCTGGGTGAAGCTCATGTTTTTACCACACAATAAAGTAATCTTTTTTATATAGTATGCTACGCTTACTGTTTATTGCTGCCTAAAAATCCCGTTGGTGGGGGAATTTGTTTTATTTTTCTGATTCATAGGGGTGAGCAGCACCCTTTTTGCTCTTGTTAGCAGTGTGTTCCTTCCAATACCAGGCTCAGGGTACTAGCAAAGCAGCTGCCAACGCATCGTCTTCCCTCCTCTCAATGTCATCATCAGTGACTCCTTCCCTAGACCCACCACGTCCTCCTGAGGAGTCTCCTGAACTCTTTGAGCACAGTGTTGGGTACATGCTCCAGGAAGATGCCCAGTGTTTTGTAGGCTCTGATGATGATACTCAGCTAGAGGAAGGCAGTAGCGTGAATGCAGAGAGAGGGGATGCTCAAGAAGGACAGCAATCTGGCAGTCATGTTCTACAAGCTGCAGCATACTGCCAGGTATGCTCCAGCGATGAAGAGGGAGGGGATGATGAGGGCACTGACTCCACGTGGGTGCCTGGTAGGAGAGAGGAGGAGGAGGAGGCACATGTCCAACGAAGCAGGATGCCCTCCGGGTGCCAGCTTAGGGGCAGCACACCGACTGAATCACACCGCAGAGCTCCGCCTGTGCAGAGCGCTGCCTCTGCGCGTTATTCTAAAAGTTCTTTGGTGTGGGCCTTTTTTGAGACGAGTGCATCAGATCGCACCGCTGCTATTTGCAACATATGTCTCAAGCGTATCTCGCGTGGCCAAAACATCAGCCGCTTGGGCACCACATGCTTGACCAGACATATGTTGACCTGCCATGCAGCTCTTTGGAAAGCGTACCTCAAAGACCCACACCAAAGAACAAAGCGGACCTCTCCTTGCTCCTCATCAGCTGGGATCTCCAACCCCACTAGACCTTCAGTCCTCTCTGAAACCTGCTCTGAGAGGAATGAAGGTGTACAATTAGGTGTGTCACAGCCAAGTGCTTCCAGGCACTCTGCTAGCAGTACACCCACGTCCGATTATAGCAGGCAAATGTCCCTGCCCCAGCTGCTGGACCTGCGAAAGAAGTTCACTCCCAGCCATCCACATGCCCAGCGGTTGAATGCTAGCTTGGCTAAATTGCTAGCACTTCAACTGCTGCCTTTTGAGTTGGTAGACTCGGCCCCCTTCCGTGAGTTTGTACAATGTGCGGTTCCTCAGTGGCAGGTCCCCAAACGCCACTTTTTCTCATGGAAGGCGATTCTGGCTCTCTACTGGCATGTGGAAGGCAATGTCCTTGCCTCGCTGGACAGGGTGGTCAGCGGTAAGGTGCATATTACCGCTGACTCATGGTCCAGCAGGCATGGACAGGGATGTTACCTGTCTTTCACGGCCCATTGGGTCACTCTTCTGGCAGCTGGGAAGGATGCAGGACAAGGTGAAGTAGTGTTGGAGGTTGTTCCGCCACCCCGCCTCCAAAATGCTACTATTGGTTGTGACACACCTCTCTCCTCCACCCCCTCCTCTTCTTCTTCCTCCATGGCCTCTTCCAGTGCTCTGTCCTCAGAACCAGCGGTGCTCCGTAGGCGTTCCAGGGGCTGCGCAAGTATGCAGGCAAAACAATGCCATGTCGTGCTTGCGCTGGTTTGTTTGGGGGACAGGAGCCACACTGGGGCGGATGTTTTGTCAGCTCTGCAGGGGCAGGCCGAGAGGTGGTTGACGCCACTCCAGCTTAAGCCAGGAATGGTGGTTTGCGACAATGGCACCAACCTCCTCTCCGCCCTCCGACAGGGACAACTGACCCATGTGCCCTGTGTGGCTCATGTCCTTAACCTGGTGGTGCAGCGGTTCTTGGGCAGGTACCCGGGCTTACAGGATGTCCTGAAGCAGGCCAGGAAAGCCTGTGTGCATTTCCGCCAATCATTTAATGCCTGTGCTCGGCTGGCTGAGCTCCAAAAGGAGTTGAACCTGCCCAAGAACCGCCTTATATGTGACATGCCCACCAGGTGGAACTCAACGTTGGCCATGCTGCAACGGCTGCACACGCAGCAGAGGACCGATGCTTTCAGACAATTTTTTAGTCCGCAGCCCCAAGGTATGATTGGTTCCAGCAACCATCGCCAGCGTCTGATTTACATGGTGCAGGAATACCTAGGGGCAAGGTCAGACTTGGACACCTTTCCCACCGAAAATCCTCTGGCTTACTGGGTCTTGAGGATGGATCACTGGCCAGAGCTTGCACAGTATGCAATTGAGCTACTGGCCTGTCCTGCATCCAGCGTTCTTTCGGAACACACCTTCAGTGCTGCTGGTGGCTTTGTTACCAATCACATTGTGTGCCTGTCCACCGAATCAGTTGATCGACTGACCTTCATCAAGATGAATCAGTCTTGGATCACCCACAGCTACCAAGCACCTGAAGCTGATGTAACCGAATAATTTTTTTTTTAAATATCACATCCCTTCAAGACTGCCTATGCTGATGCTGAGTGACTGTCCTTTTATGTTGATTGTCTATCCTCTTCCTCCTCCGCTGATATGTTGGAAGAACATTTTTGGTTCTGGGTGATGCCATCAGCCCAATTTTTCTGCCCCTGTTTAACAGGGGTGTTTAATTACAATTTTTGATGCAATGTTTTGCAGCAGGGCTAATTCCTGCACTAAAACTAGAGTATATGGGAGAGGTTGCAGTGTCGTGGCACCAGCACCAGTGCCTAAGGCCCAATTTTTCTGCCCCTGTTTAACAGGGGCGTTTAATTACAATTTTTGATGCAATGCTTTGCAGCAGGGCTAATTCCTGCACTAAAACTAGAGTATATGGGAGAGGTTGCAGTGTCGTGGCACCAGCACCAGTGCCTAAGGCCCAATTTTTCTGCCCCTGTTTAACAGGGGTGTTTAATTACAATTTTTGATGCAATGCTTTGCAGCAGGGCTAATTCCTGCACTAAAACAAGAGTATATGGGAGAGGTTGCAGTGTCGTGGCACCAGCACCAGTGCCAGCAGCCCAATTTTTCAGCCCCTGTTTAACAGGGACATGTAATTACAATTCTTGATATAATATTTCACAGGAGGGCCCGTTCCTGTGCCCACCTAGAGTAACTGTGAGGACTTATGGTGTTGTGGCACCAGCACCACAACCACCAAAGGTCAATTTTTCTACCACTGTTCAACAATGGCATGTAATTACAATTCTTGATATAATCATTCACAGCAGGGCACTCCAACGCCCACCAAGAGTCACTTTGAGGGCTTACAATGTTGTGGCAAAACCAACACCTTGTTCCGCCATTTCTGCAGAGCATATAGGGCAGGCCCCTACTTTCAAACATCCAACTTACAAACATCTCCTACTTGCAAACAGAAGGAGACAACAGCAAGTGAGATGAAAAAAGGACGGCAAAACAAATTATACAGGGGTGATAACCCTTCCCTATGTTTTCCAAAAAGCTTAAAAATAGTTTTTTTGACTGGAGCTACACTTTAAAAATGTACCAGTTGAAAATTACAAACTGATTCAACTTAACACAACAAATCTACACAGTCCCTGTCTTGTTTGCACCACCTGTATACTGCTGTTCTGAGTATATAGGGCCTGGGGGCCACATGTATTTCCTTTTTTTAATATGGGTACGGGGTTCCCCTTAATATCCGTACAAGACCCAAAGGGGCTGGTAATGGGCAGGGAGGGCTACCCATGCCATTTTTCTCAATGATTTTCAACCATATTGCAGGAACCAGATATAACATTAAAACCGCAAGCAGTTTTAAATGACGTTATTTCCGTTAAATGTCATTTTGTGCAGGGACTGTTCTAAACACGGGGGAAACACGTGGCACTTCACAGACATACTATAGACACCCCCCAGGCACCATATTTAAAGGAATATTTCACTTTTTTTTTCACTTTAATCGTCATTAAAATCAGTGCTCCCACCAAAACGGACGTTTTAAAAACTTTTTTTTGCATTGACCCATGTCCCCTGGGGCAGGAGCCAGGTCCCCAAACCCTTTTTAGGACAGTATCTTGCATATTAGCAGTTAAAATTAGCACTTTTAATTTCGAACGTTCGAGTCCTATAGACTTCAATGGGGTTCTAACGTTCGTACGAATTTGGGGTCTGTTCGAAAGTTCTGGTGCGAACCGAACCGGGGGGTGTTCGGCTCATCCCTAGTACCAATTTAGCATCATTTAAAGGCCATGGCCTACCTGAGTATTGATGCTGACCATGTCCATTCCTTTATGACTGCAGTGTACCCATTTTCTGATGGCTACTTCCAGCAGGATAATGGATCATGTCACAAAGCTCAAATCATCTCAAAGTGGTTTCATGAATGTGAAAATTAGTTTTCTGTACTCCAATGGCCCCCACAGTCACCAGATCTCAATCCTACAGACCACCCTTGGGATGTGGTGGAATGGAGATTCGCATTATGGATGTGCAGCCGACAAATCTCAGGCAACTGTGTGATGTTATCATGTCAATAAGGACCAAAAGCTCTGAGGAATGTTTCCAGCACCTTGCTGAATCTATGCCACAAATAATTAAGGCGGTTCTGTAGGCAAAAGGGGTCCAACCCGGTACTAGCCAGGTGTACCTAATCAAGTGGTCACTGAGTGTATGTAAACCCTAATATTGATCTTCTCTTATGTGTTTTTTTTTGGTTTTTTAACTGCTTCCTGCCCAGCCTATGGTAATATGACATCCTCCCAGTCATGCACCTATTGGGTGCTCTGGCAGCCACACTGCAGCTGGATTTGTCATTCGCTGTGTCCACCAGCCATAGCGGATGACAGATTGGTGTACAGGGCCAGCCCCAGTATCATATGATCGCTGTTATTGGTCGCATGGCAGTTGTACAAAATGAATGGATTTCATTCATAGCAATTCATTGTGTAGTATTGTGATCTCTGTCATTGGTGACAGTGTGGTCAATCACAACTATCCCAGTAGTACATAATGGCTATGAATAGTTGGCATTCTTAAAAACAATTGCATATAACATTGATCTTCACAGTTATAAGCAATCATAGTATTAAAAAAAATACTGACCACCTCCCCAGTGTGTACAGTGTGACTATGGCAACACTGCACTGCTCTGGCAACAGTATGTAAAAAAAAAATAAAAAAATATTAGAAAAGAAAAAAAAATGTTTAAAAATGGGAATCATTTTTTTAATTATTTTTTTATTTTTTACACACTGTCAGCAGTCAGTATCCCTAATCACCACTAGGGATGAGCCGAACACCCCCCTGTTCGGTTCGCACCAGAACCTGCGAACAGACCTAAACTTTGTGTGAACTTTAGAACCCTATTAAAGTCTATGGGACTCGAACGTTCACAATCTAAAGTGCTCCTTTTAAAGGGTAATATGCAAGTTACTGTGCTAAAAAGTGTTTGGGGACCCGGGTCCTGCCCCAGGGGACATGGATCAATGCAAAAAAAAGTTTTAAAAACGGCCGTTTTTTCAGGAGCAGTGATTTTAATAATGATTAAAGTGAAACAATAAAAGTGTAATATTCCTTTAAATTTCGTAGCTGGGGGGTATCTATAGTATGCCTGTGAAGGGGCGCATGTTTCTGGTGCTTAGAACTGTCGCTGCACAAAGTGTCATTTGTGCAGGAAAAAAAGTCTTTTAAAATCACTTGCGGCTAAATTGTCGGGTCTCCGTAATACAGAGAACACTCAATGAGTGTTCTCTGTATTAGCCGACAATTCATTCATTCATTGATAAAAAAAAAAAAAAAAAAAAAAAAGCGTGGGGGTTCCCCTAAATTCAATTACCAGGCCCTTCAGGTCTGACATGGATATTAAGGGGAACCCCGTGTCAAATTTAAAAAAAAATTGACGTGGGGGTCCCCCCAAATATCCATACCAGACCCTTCATGTCTGATATGGATATTAAGGGGAACCCCGCATCAAATGTAAAAAAAAAATTGACGTGGGGGTCCCCCTAAAAATCCATAGCAGACCCTTTATCCGAGCACGCAACCTGGCAGGCCGCAGGAAAAGAGGGGGGGACGAGAGAGCGGCCCCCCCTCCCTCCCTCCTTTGAAATGGTAAGGGGGTACAAAAGTACCCCTACCATTTCACAAAGAAAGTGTCAAAATGGTTAAATAAGACAAACACACTTTTGAAAAATTCCTTTATTAAAAATGAAAAAAAAAAAAAAGATTCCAGCGGTGCTAATCCACTCTTGCTATCCAGCGACGGATCTCCGGGGTCCAGCGATGGATGATCATATCCAGCGACGGGGGAATCTCTCAGTCCAGCGCTGTCCATACATCCTTCTCCTCTCCGGAGACACTGCAGAGAGCACAGCGCTGACGTTTCTTATATTGGGAGGGCGGGGCCACCCGTCACCTGACCCCGCCCCTCTGACGCTGCAGAGGGAAGCCAGGGGTTCCCCAGTGACGTGTGGGTGACCCCGCCCCCTCTGATGTAACGCAGGTTTCCGTTACATCAGAGGGGGCGGGGTCACCCACACGTCACTGGGGAACCCCTGGCTTCCCTCTCCAGCGTCAGAGGGGCGGGGTCAGGTGACGGGTGGCTCCGCCCTCCCAATATAAGAAACGTCAGCGCTGTGCTCTCTGCAGTGTCTCCGGAGAGGAGACAGAAGACGGATGTATGGACAGCGCTGGACTGAGCGATTCCCCTGTCGCTGGATATGATCATCCATCGCTGGACCCCGGAGATCCGTCGCTGGATAGCAAGAGTGGATTAGCACCGCTGGAATCTTTTTTTTCATTTTTAATAAAGGAATTTTTCAAAAGTGTGTTTGTCTTATTTAACCATTTTGACACTTTCTTTGTGAAATGGTAGGGGTACTTTTGTACCCCCTTACCATTTCAAACAGGGGGGGGCCGGGATCTGGGGGTCCCCTTGTTAAAGGGGGCTTCCAGATTCTGATAAGCCCCCCGCCCGCAGACCCTCACAACCAACGGCCAGGGTTGTGAGGATGAGGCCCTTGTCCTTATCAACATGGGGACAAGGTGCTTTGAGGGGTCACAGACCCCCAAAGCATCCTGCCAATGTTGAGGTTATGTGGCCTGGTACGGTTCAGGAGGGAGGGGGGGCCGCTCTCTCATCCCCCCTCTTTTCCTGCGGCCTGCCAGGTTGCGTGCTCGGATAAAGGGTCTGATATGGATTTTTAGGGGGACCCCCACAGAAAAAATGTTTTAAAATTTGATGTGGGGTTCCCCTTAATATCCATATCAGACCTGAAGGGTCTGGTATGGATATTTGGGGGGACCCCCACGTCAATTTTTTTTTTTAATTTGACACGGGGTTCCCCTTAATATCCATGTCAGACCTGAAGGGCCTGGTAATTGAATTTAGGGGAACCCCCACGCTTTTTTTTTTTTTTTTTAATCAATGAATGAATGAATTGTCGGCTAATACAGAGAACACTCATTGAGTGTTCTCTGTATTACGGAGACCCGACAATTTAGCCGCAAGTGATTTTAAAGGACTTTATTTCCTGCACAAATGACACTTTGTGCAGCGACAGTTCTAAGCACCAGAAACATGCGCCCCTTCACAGGCATACTATAGATACCCCCCAGCTACGAAATTTAAAGGAATATTACACTTTTATTGTTTCACTTTAATCATTATTAAAATCACTGCTCCTGAAAAAACGGCCGTTTTTAAAACTTTTTTTTGCATTGATCCATGTCCCCTGGGGCAGGACCCGGGTCCCCAAACACTTTTTAGGACAGTAATCTGCATATTACCCTTTAAAATGAGCACTTTAGATTTCTCCCATAGACTTGTATAGGGTGTTCCGGCTTTTCGAATTTGCTGCGAACAGCCCAAATTGTTCACTGTTCGCTGAACAGGCGAACAGGCAATGTTCGAGTAGAACATGAGTTCGACTCGAACTCGAAGCTCATCCCTAATCACCACCACACCAGTCATATGATGATGCTGTACTGCTCTGGTAAAAGTATGTAAAAAAAATTGTGAAAAAAAAACAAATTCTTTTTATTTTCTTAATTTTACAAAAAATTATGAAAAAAAGTTACAACTTCAAAAAACTCACTCATGCCCCTTACTAAATACCTTGGGGTGTCTACGTTCTAAAAAAGGGGGTTATTTGAGGGTATTTTTACTGTCCTGTCATTTTAGGGACTCAAGAAATTAGATAAGGATAGATCAATTTTCATATATACTGTTTATACCATAGTTTGTAGAATCTATAACTTATAAACTAAAGAATATACACTGATTTGGGTTATTTTTACCACAGAAATGTGGCAAAATGCATTTCCTAAATTTGTGAAAAAAGATTCATTTTTTAAATACTTGTATTTTTTGTTTATATAGTAAAAAAAAAAAAAAAAAAAAAAACTGTGGTGATTAAATACCACCAAAAGAAAGCTCTGTCTCAAAAAAACAATAAAACATTTCACCTGGGTTTATTGTTGCAGGACTGAGTAATTGGTATTCAAAGTGTGACAGCATGAAAAGGTGAAAATTGGCCTGGGCAGGAAGTGTCCAGTAATGAAGTGGTTAAAGGGGTTGTAAAGTAAAAAATTTTATTTTTTTAAAATAACAAACATGTCATACTTACCTCCACTGTGCAGCTCGTTTTGCACAGAGTGGCCCCGAACCTGCTCTTCTGGGGTCCCTCGGCGGCTGTCTCAGCTTCCTCCCGCAGGTGCTTCTCACGTTAATGCGAGCTCCCTCGCATTGGTGAGAAGCACTGCGGGCGCGCTCCCGTGATACAGCCGGCGGCTATAGCCGCTCGCTGTATCACAAGGTCCCGCCCCCCGGCGCAATAATCCTATGCCCATCTGTGACGCCTATCCATGCCCATCTGTGCCGCCTATCCATGCCCATCTGTGCCGCCTATCCATGTCCATCTGTTCCCCCCATCCATGCCAATCCGTTCCAGCTATCAGTGCCAATTTGTGCCACCTATCAGTGTCCATCCGTGTCGCCCATCCGTGTCGCCCATCAGTGCCACATATCAGTGTCCATCAATGCCACCTCATCAGTGCCACTTCATTGGTGCCACATCATTGGTGCCCATCAGTGCCGCCTTATCAGTGCCCATCAGTGTAGCCCCATCAGTGCCCATCAGTGAAGGAGAAAACGTACTTATTTACAAAGTTTTGAAACTGAAACAAAAAAAAACATTTTTTTTTTCAAAATTTTCGGTATTTTTTTATTTGTAGCGCAAAAAATAAAAACCGTAGAGGTGATCAAATACCACCAAAAGAAAGCTCTATTTGTGGGAAAAAAATGATAAAAATTTCATTTGGGTACAGTGTAGCATGACCGCGCAATTGTCATTCAAAATGCGACAGCGCTGAAAGCTCAAAATTGGTCTGGGCAGGAAGGTGTTTAAGTGCCCGGTATTGAAGTGGTTAAGATGCAAGTACATTTCAGGCAAATGAACAAGTTTTTTCTTTATTTGCATTATTTTTAACCGCTTCCAGGCAGCGCTATAGCCATAACATTTCTACAGCATGCGCTTCCAGTTCTGGCAGGGTGTCCATGGATGTCTTTCCAGAACCTCACCTCCCTCATGCTCTCTTGTGGGTGCATCAGGTTTGCTCTGTGAAAACTGCATCCTTTGGACATAGTTGATCACAGATAGTGGTAAAGGGCCAATCACATCAGCCCTTTACCATGTGTTCAGCAGTGTTCAATCACAGCTGGCCACATGTAAAAAGACTTGTCGGTTATCTGCATTCCTTTCCTCACACGCTGTGTCTGTGTGAGAAAAGGAGAGCTGATAACCAGTACCGGTACATCGGTACATTGTTTACACTGATGATTAGGGCATTGATCATCAGTGCAGTCCCATCAGTGCCAATTAGTGCCCATCTGTGCAAATCAGTGCAGCTTATCAGTGCCCATCAGTGCCAACTATCAGTGTCCATCAGTGCCTATCCGTGTACATCAGTGCAACCTCACCCATCAGTGCAATCTCATCAGTGCCCATTAGTGCAGCCACATCAGTACACATCAGTGCATCTTCATCAGTGCCTGTCAGTGAAGAAGAAAAATTAATTACCATATATACTCGAGTATAAGCCGAGATTTTCAGCCCCTTTTTTTAGGCTGAAAGTGCCCCCCTCGGCTTATACTCGAGTCACGGAGATCAGGTAGACAGACGGCGGCCATTCCACTATTCAAAAGCCGCGCCTCCCTGTCTGTGATAGGCGGAACACTCAATTTCCCAGCAGTCAGTGTTCCGCCTATCACGGACATCCGCTCATTCTCATACTACGGACGAGGATGAGAGGATGTCCGTGATAGGCGGAACACTGACTGCTGGGAAATTGAGTGTTCCGCCTATCACAGACAGAGAGGCACGGCTTTTGAACAGTGGAATGGCCGCCGTCTGTCAGACGAGGAGGAGAGGTGCGGCATGACACACAGAGGCTGCAGATTGGCACAGGTAGGCAGGGATGGACACAGGGATGGACAGGACACAGTGATGGACGGGACACAGCGATGGACGGGACACAGCGATGGACGGGACACAGGGGTGGACACAGGGATGGACGGGACACAGGGATGGACACAGGGATGGACACAGGGATGGACGGGACACAGGGATGTCTCACCCTCGGCTTATACACGAGTCAATAAGTTTCCCCAGTTTTTTTGTGGTAAATTAGGGGCCTCGGCTTATACTCGGATCGACCTATACTCGAGTATATACGGTATTTGCAAAATTTTATAACAGAAACAAAGAAAAACATTTTTATTTTTCAAAATTTTCAATTTTTTTTGTTTAAAAAAAATAAATAAAAAGCCCAGTGGTGATTAAATACCACCAAAAGAAAGCTCTATCTGTCTCAAAAAAATATAAACAATGTCATTTGGGTACAGTAATGCATGACCACACAAATTGTCATTCAGCACTTAAAGCTGAAAATTGGCCTGGGCAGGAAGGGGGTGAAAGTGCCCGGTATTGAAGTAGTTAAAGGGTAAAACATGGGAAATATGTTTTTTTGATACACATTCACAACAGGGATACCTTATGTGATTCTTTTTCTATTTACGCTAATAGTTAATATTTCAGCACAGGCTTCTTCTTCTAGGTCCAAGCAGTGTTATTGGGCCAGAATGGTAAAAAAGAAAAGAAAATTGACTAGACTTTGGGGTGAATTTACACAACTTTTACCCAGGATTCACACATTTTTCCACTTAATTCTAATGAAAAAATTGTGAATTCTAGGCAGAAGTTGTGTGAACCTCATGCAAAATCATTTATAAATAGACCCCTTTCTGGTGACAGTGTAAAATTGGGTTCTGTAGCCGGTCTGTGTTTATTCATTCTTGTCTAATAGTATAATGACTTCCCTGAGATTCTGCTGTGCATTATAAAGGATATATCTTCCTCATTGCGTGTGCTGCCAGGCGCTATGTCTAAAAAGCAGGTTATTGTGGAAAAATACAGATAAAATATTATGGGAAGCGCTTACAATATCCAGATTAGGAAGAATCGGCTATTATTACGCTGCGCTCTGGAAGAATTGCCAAATACATAAAAAGGGATTTAATGCATCATATTAAAATATGTATGAGCCGTAACCCCACACTATAACCACAATAACAACTTAATTGCAGACTTATGCACATGAGGCAGAGATGTCATTTGCATACCATCTCAAAGTGCCATCCACATTCTTCAGATTTGCTAATGTCAAGATCTTATGAATACTAATGTCCCATGTTACCTTGTTTATTAAGGGGCAGTGCTCTGTACTTCAAATGGCGACAGGATTTTATTTTAGCGAAAAAAAGCTTCCCACTTTAAAAAGATATTTGAAAGGCAAATGACTGCTGGTTAAACTCATTCTGAAAAGTTGGAAATGTTCTTCTGTCCTAGAAATGTATGAGACAGGGGATCATTTAGAAAAGCGTGACTTAAATGACAACTCCGGTCAAAAAAATGCAACCACTCTTGTATCTCCAGCTTTGGGTATCCATTGCTATCGTAAGCTGCAGCTCTCTAATCCCAGCTAAGGAGTCTGCTTAATGAAAACGTACCAAAAACAACCTGTGGGCTGCCATTATAGATTATCTGAAAATGCTAATTTCCCAGCTGCCTCTCACTAAATAAGCATGCAGCCAGGGATTTCAGATTAATTAAAGATCTGGTGATTTTTGCATACTTGATCAAATTCCACAACTGTTGAAGTAGGAGGATCAATATAAGAATCAGTCAAATAGTAGAGTTCAGCAATTGCCGCACACATCTCTCACCAGGTTTCCTATCATATCTAAGCAAATGTAAATAGAAGTAGTCCTCATTCAGAGGGCTGTTGTTACCCGTAGCCCATGAATAAATAAATGCCTTGCTTATGCAACTTTGGGCATCGGGTGCTGCGTGCAGGCAGTCCATTCATGTCTATGTAGCCGAGTTGGGGGGAGTGGGGGCTGGCATAATACTCCCTTTCCTGTGAAAGACAAACTGTTTAAAGTTATCAATGTGGAATGGCAAGTCCCAGCATGTTCGGAAGCTATGCTCCATAGACTTTCATTGCTCATTCCGGACTGGCTGATCTTGAGCTGGAGGAAGGAGGAGTTGTTGACACAGGGATTGTGGGAGATATAGTTTCATTGAGGACAAGCAGCATTGCATCTGAATAGTGAGGAAACTACAGTCCCCAAGGAGCTATGCAGCCCCGTAGGAGGACTGAAGGAGAATTCAGAGAGCTGATCAGGGAAGATTGAGGTCTTTTGGTGCCAGAGAGAGAGCTGAGCCCCAGGGGACTCTCCAACCAGTGCAGCCTACTCATCTGCTCCTGTAGCCTCACAGAGTGGGTTAACTGGTCATCATCCCCACTTACAGCCTAATGCTGTGTACACACGATCGCAATTTCGGCCAGCAAAAGACCGATGAGAGCTTTTCATCAGAAAATGTGACTGTATGTATGCTCCATCGGAATTTAGCTGGCCGAATTCCTGTCAGCAAAAATTTGATAGCATGTTCTCAATTTTCCCGATGCAAAAACCTTCTATCAGAAATTCCAATCGTGTACATGCAATTCCGATGCACAAAAACGTACGCATGCTCAGATTCAACTACTATATGGAAGCTATTGGCTAATAGATATTGACCTTCCTTCTTCTAGTCCCATTGTACGTGTTGTATGTCACCGCATTCTTGGTGGTCAGAATTTGGTGTGACCGTGTGTAGGCAAGGAAGTTTTAGTGGAATTCCAACAGGAAAACCATCAGAGCTTTTTCCGATGAGAATTCCGATCGTGTGTACGAGGCATCACAGAGCAGGGTCGCTGGATATTATCAGCAGCTGCAGCAACACACAGCAGGGTTGCCGGACATCATCAGCAGCTGCATCAACACTGAGCAGGGTCACCGGACATCATCAGCAGCTGCAGCAGCACAGAGCAGGGTCACCGGACATCATCAGCAGCTGCAGCAACACAGAGCAGGGTCGCTGGAGCTTCCACAAGAGGCCCCTCCACCATCGGGACTAGCTGTTGAAGTGCAGGACTAGTGAGAGGGTTGGCACCACAAATCCAAACAACTCTATTTACACAGTTTGCCATTAGGCTCCTTAGACAGTAACATACATATGTTGTAGTGTACACCATTGAGAAGTGGCATCCTACTACTCCTGGATTACACTAATAGTTCAGATTCACCCAATTCCTCTTTGCATTGGTTACTAATAGGGATGAGCTCAAGTTTGAGTCGAACGTAAGGTTGACTCAAACATCAGGTGTTAGCCTGTTTGCCGAACAGCAAATTTTATGGGGAGTTCGTAGCAAATTTGAGCGCCCCATAATGCACTGCATACACCTGACCTGCATGCTTTGGCCAATCACAGCACGCTCCTCAGTGAGAGCCATAATTGGCTAAAGGCAAGGTGCTTTTGGCCAACCATGGCTCAGGAGGACTAAGTCCACGCCCCACACTATATAAGGCTGCTGTACCTGTTGCGAAAATTCTGCAGAGGTCTTGGAGCATGTATATTACCCATCGGTTCCCAAGAATTCTCCTCTGAAGGATACCCCTTCCATTTGACAAGAAATTGAGACTGCCTACCTCTTTTCCGACAGTCTAGGATAGCTTCAACCTCATACTCAGTGTCATTACCTATGGTAACTGGTGGAGGTGGCAACTCCTCTCTTCCCGAAAATGGACTCGGCATAGCTGGTTTCAGTAGGTTGACATGGAAGACTGGAAGGATCTTGTAGGAGGCCGGCAAAGAGAGTTCAAAGGTCACAGGGTTCACGATTTCGAATGGACCCACAAACCTTGGACCAAGCTTCCTGGAAGGACAAGAAAGTTTGATGTTAATAGAGGACAGCCATACCTTGTCTCCCACCTTATAGGTGGGATTCCCTCTCTTTCTTCTGTCATAATGTTTTTTGAAGTCCTCCTGCGCCTTTCGCATGGTACTCTGGAGAACTTGGTAATTAGTCTGGATGAAGCTTATTCTATACTGAGCAACTGGTACCGGAGATTCAGGGATGATTTTGGGTAGAAAGGATGGGTGAAAGCAGGGCCGCATTAACATAGGGGATATTGGAGCTGCAGCTCCAGGCCCCTTTCTCAAGCTAGGCCCATTTGTCCAAAAAAAAAAAGATTGACTTTGAGGATTGTAGCTCGGTAATCAGGAGTCACAGAGACCCCACATTTGGGGGGTAGGTAGCCAAAGACCCACTCCAGCACTGGTTAAAATATGGGGCTGCTATCATCTATGGCTCCGGAGATACGGGGCTCCTTGCACAGCCTGTCAGAAGCTACATACAGAGCAGCCAGTATAAATACAAGCTGGAACACTCTGCAGCAGACTGAGAGGATGAACTCACAGAGCTTATAATAATTATTTATATATTACTTAAGATAATTAACCCCTTGCCACCCAGGCCCATTCTAAGACTTCTCTCCTACATGTAAAAATCATCATTTTTTTATGCTAGAAAATTACTCAGAACCCTCAAGCATTACATATTGTTTTAGCAGACACCCTTTGCGCAGCAATTTTTCAAACTTTTTTTTGGAAAGAAACTTTCATTCATAAAAAAAAAAAAACACTAAAGTTAGCACAATTTTTTGTTGTGTACTAAGCGATGCTTTACATTTTTTTACAGGTTACATGTTTAGAGTTACAGAGGAGGTCTAGTGCTAGAATTATTGCTCTCGCTCTAACGATCGTGGCGTATGTAACCTGTGTGTATCTGGCTCTGATACTAACCAGTGCCTACCCAGGGACTGACTAGTATCTCTCCCCAGCCTGTCCCCACACACCCCTCACCTGCTGACCTGTGAATGGGACAATCACTCCCGCAGTGTTATTGTGTTCTGCCAGTCAATACAATGATTAGTGTTGCTAACTATAGCTGGCAGCACTGATTGTTTTGGGGAAAACCTGACAGGCTGGTTGTACTCATGCCGATTGACTTGTGTAAAACCAGCTAGCCCATACATAGATCGACTATGGCCGGTCTCTGATTAATTGGTGTAATTTCAATCCATGTATGGCCCGCTTAACCACTACACAGTCCCTAAACATCCTTCCACAAACCTTTAAATTTTTCCTTCCCAGATTACTTCATCCTCCTCTCCTATACATAGTGCCCACTGTCATACCCTCCACACTTCTCTCCTATACATAGTGCCCACTGTCAAACCCTCCACACTTCTCTTCTATACATAGTGCCCACCGTCATACCCTCCACACTCCTCTCCTATACATATTACTCACTGTCATATCCTCCATACTCCTATCCTATACGTAGTGCCCACCATCATACCCTCCTTCCACACTCCTCTCCTGTAATTACTGCTTACTGTCCTACTCTCCACACTTCTCTCCTGTACATATTGCTCACTGTCATACCCTCCACACTCTTCTCTTTATACATAGTGCCTAATGTCATACCCTCTACACTCCTCTGCTGTGCATACTGCCCACTGTCATACCCTTCACACTCCTCTCCTGTACATAGTGCCTTCTGCCATACCCTCTGCACTCCTCTCATGTACATAGTGCCCACTGTTAGACCCTCCACATTCCTCTCCCTCACCTGCACATACTTCCCACTTTTATACCATCCATACTCCCCCCCCATGCCTCTTACCCACAAAAACTGTTCTTTAAAATTATAATGAATATCCTCAATGTTACCAGCTCTACAATGGGCACACTTTTGTCAGTTCAACTAAAGGAAATCTCACAGTCCTCATATTTGTTCTGCCCCATTATTAGTACTTATTTAATTTTGTGATCACTATTGTGATGTATAGAGGAACACGGGGGATGTCAGCTACTCTAAATATAGCACTTGTGAAAAAAGCGTCCCTGAAAATATTTTTTAAATGTTGACAACTATGCACTTAGGCACTGCCCAAGGGCCACAGGGTCAGTAGGGGGCCCCATGAGAGGCTCCTGTGATATTAAAGCGGTAGTAAACTTTTCTAATATTACTACTTTTTAGAGGCCCTGGGGTAGGTTATGCCATAATGTACAAGTATGCCCAGCATATTAGCACATTAGGGTACACTTAAATTGTCAGACTGAGCCCTCCAGTGCCGTGCTGTGATCAATCCAGCGGGGCCCGGGCACTTCCATCTTCACCCGGTATTCCTTCTGGGTTCTGTGCCTTCGGTCACTTGCCTTGGCCAGGCTGTGATGCCATTCCCACACATGCTCATGTGCATTCTCTCTCTCATCCCCCCCTTTCTCTCTCATCCTCCCTCCCTTACCCCTCACACCTTTCATCCCCTTTCTCTCTCTCTCTCTCTCTGTCTCTCTCTCTCTCTCATCCCCCCACTCTCTCTTTAATTTAATTTGTTATAACAAAAAATATTTATTTATTGTTTATAAAAGGCCCCACCAAAATCTTCAGCACCAGGCCCATGATGTTCTTAATCTGGCCCTGGGTGAAAGCCATAGTTTGCCCAAAAATGTGACTGATTGGTGGCTGTGTGAATGGTGTTGTTATAAGCAAACTCAGCGCAAGGCAGCAAGGAGGCCCAGTCATCTTGACAATAAGAACAGAAGCAACGCAGATACTGTTCCAGAGTTTGGTTTGTCCTCTCTGTCTGGCCGTTACTCTGAGTGTGATATGCAGAAGAGACACACAACTCAATTGACAGGATCTTGCAGAGATTTTTCCAGAAGCCAGAGGTAAATTGTTCCCCTCTATCAGAGACTATGTTGCCAGATAATCCATGTAGTCTAACTATCTCCTTAATAAAGATTTTTGCTGTGCCCATGGCAGAAGGTGTATCGAGCACGGGTAAGAAGTGGGCCATTTTTGATAGTCTGTCCACTACTACCAAAATTGTGGTAAGATTTTCTGATGGAGGGAGATCAACAATGAAGTCCATCGAGATATTCTTACAAGGCTGCTCTAGGACTGGTAAGGGTCTTAACAGCCCCAAGGACCTGGTGTTGGGACCCTTGTTCTGTTGGCAAACCTGACAGGAATCAACATATCTTTTGCAGTCGGACCTTAGGGACGGCCACCACAGGTATCTTTGGATAAGGTCAATCGTCTTCCGGGGGCCCAAAATGCCCAGCCAACATGTGGTCATGGAATTTTTTTAAGGCCTGCAGTCTGACTTCCTGGGGAACAAAAACGTTGTCCTGATGCCATAGGAACCCCTCATGCCTTCTTAACCACTTGCCGACCGCCGCACGACGATGTACGTCCATTTTTTGAAGAGGGATATCTCGGTAACGGCAGCAGCTGCTGCCACAACCGAGATATCCATCTCTTCAGGCGGCGGTCGGCTGTACGATAACGGTGGTCTCCGCGGTGGATTCGCAGCGGGATCACCGCTATCGGCGGCGGGAGAGGTGCCACCCCCCTCCCGCCGCCCTCCCGCACCTTCCGCCGCTTACCGGAGCCGTCGGTAGCGGCGGAGGCGATCGGGTCCTTTCGTCTGCTGGGCATAGAGACAAGTGAGGCTAAGATGGCCCCCACTCGTCTCTATACCATAGGAGGGCGGAAGCGACGTCAAAACGTCACTTCCGCCCATACCTCTTAAAGGTATATATTTTTTTAAAATGTCAGATTTTCTTTTTTTTTTTTTTTTTTTTGCATTTTAGCCCAAATATGAGATCTGAGGACCTTTTGACCCCAGATCTCATATTTAAGAGGACCTCTCATGCTTTTTTCTATTACAAGGGATGTTTACATTCCTTGTAATAGGAATAAAAGTGATCCATTTTTTTTTTTTTTTTTAAAGTGTAAAAATAAATAAAATAAATTAAAATAAATAAGAAAAAAATAAATAAAAATTTTAAAAACACCCCATTACGACGAGCTTGCGCACAGAAGCGAGCGCATACGTGAGTAGCGCCCGCATATGAAAACGGTGGTCAAACCACATATGTGAGGTATCGCCGCGATCGGTAGAGCGAGAGCAATAATTCTAGCCCTAGACCTCCTCTGTAACGCAAAAAATGCAACCTGTAGAATTTTTTAAATGTCGCTTATGGAGATTTTTGAGGCTAAAAGTTTGACGCCATTCCACGAGCGGGCGCAATTTTGAAGCGTGACATGTTGGGTATCAATTTACTCGGCATACCATTATCTTTCACAGTATAAAAAAAAATTGGGCTAATTTTACTGTTGTCTTATTTTTTTATTCAAAAAAGTGAATTTTTTCCAAAAAAAGTGCGCTTCTAAGACCGCTGCGCAAATACGGTGTGAAAAAAAGTATTTCAATGACCGCCATTTTATTCTCTAGGGTGTTAGAAAAAAAACAATATAAAATGTTTGGGGGTTCTAAGTAATTTTCTAGCAAAAAAAACTGTTTTAAACATGGAAACACCAAGTCTGAAAAAGAGGCCTGGTCCTTAAGTGGTTAAAGATGAACTTCCTGGCTCTGTGCACTGGAGAGAGGCTTGAATGATGGATGCTTTTAGGTCAGGCTGGATTAGCAGAAAATTTTGAGTGGACAGGATTGTGTCAGGAGAGGTTTCTTCAGGAGTGCCTGGGAACATCTAGGATAGAGCATCGTCCTTTCCATTCTTGGATCTGGGGCGATAGGTCACGTGGAAATTATTATTTTCAAGATTTAACGCCCACTGCGTTTGGCGGGGCTTCAAACGTCAAACGTCCTAAGATACTCTAGGTTTTTATGATCAGTGAAGATCATGATGGGATGTGCTGCACCTTCAAGTAAATACCTCTATTCTTCTAGAGCTATTTTGATGGGCAAAAGCTCCCGATCTCCCACATCATAGTTCATTTCTGGTCGTGACATTTTCCGAGAGAAAAAGGCTACAGGATGTAACAATGATTTGGGGCCTTGTCGTTAGGAAAGAATAGCTCCTGTGGCTACTTCAGATGCATCAACTTCTAACACGTAGGGCAGTGCAGGATTGGGATGCTGAAGAACTGGTGCTGAGATAAATACTGCTTTAAGCTTGTCAAAAGTGGCCTGAGCCTCTGGGGACCACTGGAATCTGGAATGTAAATGGGCTAGTTGGGTAATGTGTGATATAATACATGAAAAGTTCTTAATAAATCTCCTGTAGAAATTTGAAAAGCCGATGAATCTTTGAACGCCTCTCTTGTCTGAGAGGACCGGCCATTCTAGAATCGCTTTCACTTTCTGGGGATCCATGGCTACTCCTTTAGTGGAGATGATCAGACCCAAGAATTGGATAGTCTCTTTTTCAAAGTCGCATTTCTCGGCTTTCACGTACAATACATGCGTTCTCAGAATAGTTAGTGCCTTTTTCATGTGAACTCGATGGATTTCTAGGGAGGCTGAAAAAACAAGAATGTCATCCAAATACACAATGAGAAAGTTGTCAAGATGTTCTTGGAAGATATAGTTCCCGAAATGCTGGAACGTGGCAGGAGCGTTGCAGAGTCCGAATGGCATCACTAAGTATTCAAAATGTCCAAAACGAGTTTGGAACAATGTTTTCCACTCCTCCCCCTTACAGATGTGGACAAGGTTAGGCACCTCGTAAGTCTAGTTTAGAGAAAACTTGGGTGGAACGGAATCGTTGGAAAAATTCTGGGATGAGGTTAAGTGGGTAACGATTCTTGATGGTGATTTTATTCATCACTCGGTAGTCAACACTAGGCCTTAATGTTTTATCCTGTTTCTCGACGAAGAAGATGCCCGCTCCTGCAGGTGATGAAGAGGGACGGATGAATCCTTTTTCTAGGTTTTCATCATATAAAGTCGTAGTGTTTCAAGCTCAGTCTCTGACAAAGGGAACATATGACCAAAGGGGATTTCAGAACCTGGAAGCAATTTAATAGGGCAGTCGTAGGGACGGTGAGGTGAAAGGGAGTCCGCTCCCTTCTTATCAAACACATCCAGGAATTCTTGGTAAGCCGAAGGTACATGTGGGTTGGTACAAGAAACAGGTTGTATGGTTAGGTGGCTGGTGAGGTCCTTAGGGCTAAGGGCAAGGCAATGCTGCTGACAATAGGCAGAAGAAAACAGTACTTAATTCTTAAGCCAGTCAATGTGGGGGTTGTGTGCTCGCAACCAGGGGACTCCCAGAAGGACCGGGAACAGAGGGGAGCACAAGGCATCAAAGCATACCAGTACTTTATGGCTAGAATTGGTTGTCATAAGGATTGGCAGGGTCTCATGGGTAATCAATCCAGAACTGGGTAGAGATCCATCAGCCAAATTAACTGTTAACTGCTGCTTCTTGGTAACAAGGAGGATACCAAGTCCTTTGGCAAGAGTGATGTCTATGAAGCAGCTGCAGGCCCGATGATGGCTGTTGGCCGAACTTCCACTTTTGCTACCAATAGGGTGATAGAGAGAACAGGGTGAGATGAGTTGACTCCTGATACTTGACAGTGTGTAGAAGGTTGGTAGAATAGTCTCTTAGGCCTAAGGTGGCAATCTTACAAGAAATGGCCGTTGTCTCCAAAATAAATACAAATATTCGCTTGTCGGCGGTAGAGCCTTTCCTCAGGCGACAGAGCAGGGTGGAACAGACTAACTCGTCTGGGCTTGACTTCAGGTGCAGAGAAACTGGGAGGACTGCATGCCCGGGAATGAGGAGTGTCGGACAGTCTTTGAGCTGGCCGGAGATTCTGTGACCTTTCATAGGAACGTTCATGGAGGTGCCTATCCAGCTGTATGGTTAACTGGATGAAGCCCTCTAAGGTGTCCGGGATCGCCACCTTAGCCAGCTCATCCTTGAGGGACTCTGATAAGCCCAATTGATATTGAAATCTTAGGGCCGCTTGATTCCAGCAGGTGTCTGCAGTAGACATGTGCAGAGTAAAATATTTTGTTTCGGAATTTCGTTTTCGTCCGAAAACTTAATTTATTTAGTTACTCCCGAAAATCGTTTTTATTTATTTCGTGTTCGTTCAAAAATTTCATTCGTCCGAAAATCCACATGAATTACGTTCGAATCTGTCTTAGAAGATTTGACGGAGCTAACTATATAGCATACTTTAGAACCTTATTAAAGTCTATGGGACTCCAACGTTCAAAATCTAAAGTGCTAATTTTAAAGGCTAATTTGCAAGTTACTGTCCTAAAAAGTGTTTGGGGACCCGGGTCCTGCCCCAGGGGACATGTATCAATGCAAAAAAAAGTTTTAAAAACGGCCGTTTTTTCGGGAGCAGTGATTTTAATAATGATTAAAGTGAAACAATAAAAGTGTAATATTCCTTTAAATTTCGTAGGGGGGGGTTGTCTATAGTATGCCTGTGAAGGGGCGCATGTTTCCCGTGCTTAGAATTGTCCCTGCACAAAGTGTCATTTATGCAGGAAAAAAAGTCCTTTAAAATCACTCGCGGCTATAATGAATTGTCGGCTCCGTAATACAGAGAACACTCATTGAAAGTCATTGATAAAAAAATAAATAAATACATTTTAAAAAAAGCGTGGGGGTCCCCCAAATTCAATTACCAGGCCCTTCAGGTCTGGTATGGATATTAAGGGGAACCCTGCCTCAAATTTAAGAAAAAATTTGACGTGGGGTTCCCCCTAAATATCCATAACCAGACCCTTCAGGTCTGGTATGGATATTAAGGGGAACCCCGCGTCAAATTTAAAAAAAAATTGACGTGGGGTTCCCCCTAAAAATCCATACCAGACCCTTATCCGAGCACGCAACCTGGCAGGCCGCAGGAAAAGAGGGGGGGACGAGAGAGCGGCCCCCCTCCCTCCTGAACCGTACCAGGCCACATGCCCTCAACATTGGGAGGATGCTTTGGGGGTCTGTGACCCCTCAAAGCACCTTGTCCCCATGTTGATGAAGACAAGGGCCTCATCCCCACAACCCTGGCCGGTGGTTGTGGAGGTCTGCGGGCGGGGGGCTTATCAGAATCTGGAAGCCCCCTTTAACAAGGGGACCCCCAGATCCCGCCCCCCCCTGTTTGAAATGGTAAGGGGGTACAAAAGTACCCCTACCATTTCACAAAGAAAGTGTAAAAAATGGTTAAATAAAACAAACACACTTTTGAAAAATTCCTTTATTAAAAATAAAAAAATAAAAAAAAGATTCCAGCGGCGGTAATCCACTCTTGCTATCCAGCGACGGACGGTCATCTCTCCAGCGATGTCTCATCTCATCCAGCGCAGCGCAGCATCCTTCTGTCTCCTCCACGGAGACACTACAGGCATTCCGGCGGCTGACGTTTCTTATATACGGAGGGCGGGGCCACCCGTCACCTGACCCTGCCCCCTCTGACGCAAGGGGAAACCCGGGGTTCCCCGTGACGTATGGGTGACCCCGCCCCCCCTCTGATGTAACGGAAACCTGCCTGTGTTACATCAGAGGGGTGCGGGTCACCTATACGTCACGGGGAACCCCGGGTTTCCCCTTGCGTCAGAGGGGGCGGGGTCAGGTGACGGGTGGCCCCGCCCTCCGTATATAACAAACGTCAGCCGCCGGAATCCTTGCAGTGTCTCCTCCACGGAGACAGAAGAAGGATGCTGCGCTGCGCTGGATGAGATGAGACATCGCTGGAGAGATGACCGTCCGTCGCTGGATAGCAAGAGTGGATTACCGCCGCTGGAATCTTTTTTTTATTTTTTTATTTTTAATAAAGGAATTTTTCAAAAGTGTGTTTGTTTTATTTAACCATTTTTTACACTTTCTTTGTGAAATGGTAGGGGTACTTTTGTACCCCCTTACCATTTCAAACAGGGGGGGGGGGGCCGGGATCTGGGGGTCCCCTTGTTAAAGGGGGCTTCCAGATTCTGATAAGCCCCCCGCCCGCAGACCTCCACAACCACCGGCCAGGGTTGTGGGGATGAGGCCCTTGTCTTCATCAACATGGGGACAAGGTGCTTTGAGGGGTCACAGACCCCCAAAGCATCCTCCCAATGTTGAGGGCATGTGGCCTGGTACGGTTCAGGAGGGAGGGGGGGCCGCTCTCTCGTCCCCCCCTCTTTTCCTGTGGCCTGCCAGGTTGCGTGCTCGGATAAAGGGTCTGGTATGGATTTTTAGGGGGAACCCCACGTCAATTTTTTTTTTAATTTGACGCGGGGTTCCCCTTAATATCCATACCAGACCTGAAGGGTCTGGTTATGGATATTTAGGGGGAACCCCACGTCAAATTTTTTCTTAAATTTGAGGCAGGGTTCCCCTTAATATCCATACCAGACCTGAAGGGCCTGGTAATTGAATTTGGGGGACCCCCACGCTTTTTTTTTTATTTATTTATTTATTTTTTTATCAATGACTTTCAATGAGTGTTCTCTGTATTACGGAGCCGACAATTCATTATAGCCGCGAGTGATTTTAAAGGACTTTTTTTCCTGCATAAATGACACTTTGTGCAGGGACAATTCTAAGCACGGGAAACATGCGCCCCTTCACAGGCATACTATAGACAACCCCCCCTACGAAATTTAAAGGAATATTACACTTTTATTGTTTCACTTTAATCATTATTAAAATCACTGCTCCCGAAAAAACGGCCGTTTTTAAAACTTTTTTTTGCATTGATACATGTCCCCTGGGGCAGGACCCAATCTCCTATTCTATATCGAACTGTTGTAACAACGAAAACGAACGAAAATAAGCATTTATTTATGTCGGATTTTCGTTTTTTCGGATTTTGTGCTTTCGTTATCGTTTGTCAAAACGAAAACGAAAATAGCTGAAATTCGGACGAAAATGCGTTCGGACGAAAACGAATGCACATGTCTAGTCTGCAGCCCATGTGCGAAAGTCCACTGTATAATCCTCTGCAGGATGCTGCCCCTGATGTAGTATGTGCAGAGCATTTTCGGCCATAGCTGTACATTGGGGGTCATCGTATAGCTGTGCCATAGCCCTGAAGAAAGAGTCGACAGAATCAATAATGGGACTTCTCTGCTCTAATAGTCCATGGGCCCAAGTCTGAGGATCATCCAAGAGCAGGGATATAATAAATCCAACTTTAATTTTTTCAAGAGAAAAAGTTCTTGGTTGCAGACAAATGAAGCAAACAGGCATTTTTGAAGGCCCTAAACTTCCTTCGGCCCCCCGAAAATCACTCAGGGATTGTCACACGTGGTTCAGGAGGAGGAATAGACACTGTGCAGGGAGATTCCTGAGGCATTGTCTTGTAGGTTTGTCTTGGACCAGAAGACATTGAATCGGAAAGGTAGGCGTTGAGGGTGATCCTCTAGTCGAACATAGGAACTTTTCAAACTCTGCACTACTTGGGTAAGTGCTGCAACTTGCTGACACATAGCCTCTACAGGGGAAGCGCCTCTGTCGATCTCTGTCATGGCTGGATTATACTGTCAGAAGCATGTATGCAGATCAAGATGCTAAGAGGGCTCCCCTTGCGGCTAGGTGCAGCACGCTCCTGAAGTTGTGAACAGGAAGCGCAGTGTCCAAAGAAACACGGGTGGCCAGGTGCTTGCTTGTAGTTAGATGAGCTTGGCTGCTTCGGGGTGGATGGAGCAGGAGGAGCTGAACTTTCTGTGTTCAGATGAACAGGGAAACCAGGAGCCAGGCCAGAAGTCATGCACAGATAGATCAGTCCCAATAATACTCAGGGGTGAGCCAAGGTCAAACACAGGCAGGGTCCAGATGCAAGCCAAAGGTCAAGCCGGGAGATCAGGATGCAGAAGCAGAGTCCAGGAACAGGCCAAGGGTCAGACTAGGAGATCAGGAAGCAAGGTCGAAGGCAAGCCGGGTCACAACGGGTGTCTCAGATCAGGAAGCAAGGTCAAGGAACACAAGACAGCTGAGGAGATAATCCAGCAAGGTCCTGTAGTTGCAGGCTGGCTTAAATAGGGCCACTGTTGCCAGTGTTAGTCACGCCAGCTGTGCGCCATCGCACACGAGCAGCATTGCGCATAAGTGTGCGCTGATGCGCACCAGTTGCTCGCTGATGCGCACCAATGTGCGTCAATGTGCACCAGTATGCACTGATGTGCGCAGATGCGCACCACAGTTTCAAATACACTTCAGGTGGTGTACACAGTATATAATACAGTGTAGAGCGGTGTTAAAAAAAAATACCCATTGCGGACCCCAAGGAGATTCAGACACTCACAGGCCACTAAAAGAGGGCAAGCAATATTTAACAGCAGGGACCGTTCCTGCTCCTAACAAGAGTAACTTTGAGGGGTCACCATGTTCTGGCATCACCAACACCTAAGGCCCAATTTTTCAGCAGAGTATATAGTGCAGTCCGTATAGTATATATACTGTAGTTCGGAGTATATAGTGCACTCAGTGTAGTATATATAATACAGTGCAGGGTATATAGCGCAGTGTACAATATATAATATAGTGTATTGAAGTGGTTAAGGGGAGCCCTATCACAGAATTAAGAAAAAAACAGCAAGGCCTGGTATGAACTGGGGGGGGGGGGGACCCACGCATAAATGATTTTTTATGTATATGCTACCAGCTCCTGCCCCCATCACCTCCTGCCCCAACCAGCTCCTGCCACCACCAGCCCCCTCCTGCCACCACCGTCACCTCCTGCCACCACTAGCCCCTTCCAGCACCTGCCACCACCGTCACCTCCTGCCAACACCAGGTACTCCTACCACCTCCTGCCCCCACCAGCTCCTGCCACAATCACCAGCTCCTGCCACAAGCTCCTCCTGCTCCTCTTGCCACCACTGTCACCTCTTGCCCCAACCAGCTCCTGCCACCAACAGACACCTCCAGCTCCTGCCCCCACCAGCTCCTACCTCCATCAGCAGCTTTTGCCACAAGCTCCTCCTGCCGTCATCAGCTCCTCTTGCCCCCACCAGCTCCTGCCACCTCCTGCCCCCACCAACTCCTGCCATCATCACCAGCTCCTGCCACAAACTCCTCCTGCCACCGCCAGCTCCTCCTGTCACCACCAGCTCCTGCCACCTCCTGCCCCCTCCTGCCCCCACCACCATCACCAGCTCCTGGCACAAGCTCCTCCTGCCCCCCTCATATCATTTATTTATTACCTTAAAGCAATCAAGTCTGAGAATGCAGGCTTGTCCTGAGCTGGTCCGTTTGTGCTGTGGATGCCTTGGCAGCTTCTGGGTTATTACTGAATTGTCTGGGCAGACCACTGCCGGCAAGACTCCTCCATTCTGCCTGCTCAGCTACTGTATTTTTAAAGGCTGGCACGCCTAGAGGGTTGCGCCATGACATCACTCGCATTGCCACCAGTAGTGTGCCACACAGCTTCTGTCAAATCCATCCCCCTGGACCCAGGCGGAATACAGGATCGGATCGGCTTGAAGGCTCAGCTTGGAAGTCAGGCAGCTCGCCGGAACTGCGCATGCGCACTTCAAAGCCAATCCAGTCACGGCAATTTTTTATGGGTACGTTTGTCCTATCACGGACATTTATGGACAGGAAAGTGCCTTGTTTTTATGGGCAGTTGGCAACACTGATTTAACAGCACACTGTCAGCACTGCGCCCCCTTCCTACAATAAATTGCTCTGCTCAGGGCATCTGCCCCTTCTGCCCACCCTTTGTACCAGCCCTTGTGCCACCTATGTGTACCCATCAGTGCTACATATCAGTGTCCATCAGTGCTACCTATCAGTGCCCCATCAGTGCCGCATATTAGTGCCCATCATCAGTGTCCATCAATGCCACCTCATTGGTGCCCATCAGTGCCACCTTATCGGTGCCCGTCAGTGCAGCTCCATCAGTGCCCATCAGTGAAGGAGAAAACTTACTTATTTACAAAGTTTTGTAACAGAAACAAAAAAATGTTATGTTACTCTGAATAGATGTAATAGAGTCTCCTATTACAGTTTAAGCTGATTGGTAAAATCTAAGCCCAGGTACTTATAGGTTGTCTCTTGTATCCAGCTGTAGTATAAAAATATTCTATGTAGGGATTAATGTGTATTATCTTGGTTACAGTTTCTATTACCGTTTTATTTATTTATTTATTTATTTATTGGTATTTTGTTGCCATTCTGTCCCTTTATTGTCTTTCAGCTCTTTTTTTTTTTTTTTTTTTTTTTTAGTTTTAGTTCTTTTCATTTACAGTTGTGTCTCTTGTGTGTTCTACGTCTTGCTAGCCTGTACGATATTTGTTTCTGCATTTTGATGATCGTGTTACTTCTATTTCTGTATTACCATGTATATGTTTTCATTATGGTGGCATTGCAGGGGTTAAATTGCTGATGAAAGTTTTGTTGCACTTCCTGATACGTAAAAGTATTTAAGATGTAACTTTTTCAGTTGTCACTTGTTATGAGTAAGCTCTATTCAGCGTGAAAGGCGGCAAACTTATCCCTATGTGCTGTGAGTGCTTTGATGGGGGTTTTTTTTCGCTACTTTTGATTTTTGTAATAACGTTTTTGGAGATTATTCCTGGGTAGTGTGCCACTGTCCATTTTGCTTGATTACAGCTGCATCAACACAGCTTCTAATTTCACAGCCGTGTAGTTGAGTAGCTCTGAACGCAGACTGTCTGCATTTGGGGCCACTCACTAATTTTTGCAAGTGCGCCTTACTCTAGTCTACTAATACCACTACCAACAATGTACAATATACTTTACTAATGCATACAAGTTCATAGTGTCTCTTTGGAGGACTTCTTACACTTTCCCCAAGTTTCCTTTCATTTCTCCACTCTCTTGTGGTGCATCACTGCATCAATGTTAACATGTCATATTTCAGGTGTTAATGTGCATTAAGGCATCTGATTCATTGAGAAAGGGAAGCGGCATGGGAAGGAAAACCAGACCTGAACCGTTTTATTTTAAAGCAGCACGTGGAATGTGGTAAGCCCTAAAACAAATAGGTTTCTGTCTTATAGCATAGATTATTATTTAATAGAAGAAGCCTTTTTGTTATACCAAAATTTTATTAGGATATCAGTTGTTACACTATTTTCATTCACCTAAAATGAAAATACTTTATGAGGGTCTCATATAAACAATTTTCGGTACAAATGGGAGAAACATTTGCACAACTGCAAAGAAGAATCTCTGTCTTCTTTCGGATATGAATATTTCCCATGTTTGTCAAGGCAATCTAGTGGCAATAATGTAGTATTTTTCCTGAAATACCGCAATCAGCAAAACACTGCATTATGGTTGTTAGGTGGCACTGACAACCATAGGAAATTATCATATTAGGAAAAAAAAGCTATTTTTCAATGCAGCTGTGTGAATGTTTGTCACCTCACAAGAGATGTCCAAAAATAATTTTGCCAACGGGATTTTAACAAGGAACAACCAGCAGATAAAATTGACAAAAATATTTTATTAATACAAAAGGCAACAATTACATACATTTAAAATCATCTTTGGTACTTAATTGTTCAAAGGTATCTGTGCAAAGATCACCATCACTGAGTACATCAAAGCTTAACTTCCATAGAATGAGTACTATGTACTCAATCTCCATGCATGTTGCAAGATAAAAACTTGCTTCCTCAGGAAAGGTACATATGGATATATAAAAATAGAGACAAGGCTGTTAAAGAAAAATAAGGAGGGTAGATGAGAGGCAAAAAGAAAAAAAGAAGACCAAAGTCCAATTTACAGATCATAAGAGTCATACTATGAACCACCAAAAATGTTCAATGAGTACTTGATTTGATGAATTTGCAAGGTAAATATGAGTAAGAGTAGCTGGACAGAGACACCCAATGGTCCATATGGTTCCCCCCAGGAGTTGTGGAGAGGAGGGAGGCCAAAAACTTGATGGAGCAATCCCCTGTGACAGCAGCTTAGAGCACAAGGAAAGGTCAGCGTGGGTACTAAAAATTAATTGAAAACAAAGTGATATAAAACCTCAGCACAAGAGGAAGTTTTGTGTAAAGCTATAAATTCCCAAAGATTGGGCCAACTTGACAAATAGGGGAGAGAATGGGTATACTTTGAACCAATCGAAATTGGAAATATTGGTGACTAGGAACCATTGTAAAAAAAACTTACTCAATAAAGAATTAGATACATGAAAGTGCATGTTGCAAAAAAATGCCAATATTGTAGCAATATATAAAAAAAAAAAAAGAAAGAAGTCCAAATTCCTTGTTCTTTCTGAATCAGATAAAGTAAGGCTAAACTAAACAAAAAAGTTTACTATTTAGCTTTGTAGATCACTGTAAATAAGTTAGGATTGTATTATTTTTGTATTACAAATTGTATTTCTAGTTCCCTTCTGACTTTATTCATGTTTTCCCTATCTGCACTGTGCACCTCCTGTAGATTCTCTGTGATTTATTTACATACGGAGTAAATGCTGTTCATTCACCCAGCAAAGTAAAAGTCAGTAAATAGGCTGAATCTGTGTTCACTTTAAATGCATATTCATTTGCTAGAAGAAATCATGTTTGTTTTATTTCCCTTGCAAATGATTGATGACTTCAACATAGGTTCACGGTATTTACCAAAATTCACTTTACTAGGTAAATGGCCTCTTATCCTTTAATAATTGAATTAACTTTCTGCATACAATTGTGTTAAAAATAATAGCAGCTTGTTTAAAAGTGAGTAAAGTTCAAAATCCTTATAATAGCTTTTATTTCCATGCAAATGCATTGGGAACACTGCACAGTCTATTCCAAACCAAAACATGAAGAAAAATGTTTCCAATGTGTTATTGATTAACCAAATTCTGGCACCAGTAAACAGGTATTCCAGCCCAGGACGATTGCACCACATTCTACAATTCCTCTGCATTTCTTGGTTTTACCTCAGAAACAGCATTTTTTATATCACCCTACACGTTTTCTATTGAAAAAAGGTACAAGGATTTGGCTGTCCACTCCATAACATTGTCAAACAGGTGCAGAAAAATTGTGCCTTAGCTGTTGGTGGTGCACTAAACCAAAAATATTGTTGGAAGCTAGCATAATCAAGATTCAGGAATATGAGAGGCAGCATAGACAGTCTTCAAGGGATCCCAGATCCCTAGCAAATTCAATCAGTTACATCAGCCTCAGGGGCATGATAGCTGATATTGATCCAGGACTGATTAATTTTGATAAATGTCAGCCTGTCAACTGAGTCTGTGGACAGGTACACTCTTTTATCCATCACAAACCCTCCAGCAGCACTGAATTTCCATTCAGAAAGTAGGCTAGATGCAGGACAAGACAGTAGCTCGACTAAATATTAAGCAAGTTCTGGCCAGTCGTCCATCCTCAAGACCCAGTAACCCAGTGGATGCTTGTTGGAAAGGTCTCCAAGTCTGCTCTTGCCCCTAGATAATCCTGCACCTGCAGATTAGTCCTGCAGATGGTTGCTAAAACCTAACAGCCCTGGGCGCTGAGGACTAAAGAATTGTTTAAAGGCATTGGTCAGCCGGCCGCCTTGTATACCACTCTTCTTTTGACAGAACAAAGCCTCAGAAACATGTTGTCCAGGAAATGGCAACCTCCCAGTGTCTGGAAAGGTGTTACACAAATTTTTTAAAGGGCGTCCTGAAGATGTTTCATCCTCTGCTCCTTCTGCCAATGCAGGATGAGCTCTGCAAATTTACCCTTGTAACGTTGATCAAGAAGGGTTGCCAGCCAATAATGATCCCCCTCCTTGATACCACAAATCCTTGGGTCCTTTCGCAGGCTTTGCAGAATCAGAGAGCCCATGCAGTATAGGTTTGAGGAGGCGTAGGGCATAGATTCTGAGTCCTCTGGTTCACTAAGGATGACATTGTCAGGAACTACCTCCTCCCAGCCACGTACAACTCCTTGGGTTTATTGGGACAGAAAAACATCCATTGAAGACTGCTGTAAGTTATCCTCTACATCCATGCTGAAACAATCCTCCTTCACTTCCTCCTGTGTGTTTGGTGGCCCCGCAGGAATGGTATCTGCATAAAGGGAGCCTTGAGAGGAAAGGAAGTCCTCCTCTTCCTCCTGCTGTTCTGCCTCAAGTACCCTGTCCATGATTCCACAAAGCATGTACTCCAGCAGGAAGACTAGAGTGGCAGTGTCACTGATGCATGCATTGTCACGGCTCACCATCCTTGTGGCCCCCTCAAATGGTGACAGGACAGTTCATGCATTATTTATCAGTAGCTACTGGGGTGGTGAAAAGAAGCCAAGCTCCCCTGAGCCTGTCCTTGTGCCATACTCACACAGGTACTCATTTATGGCTCTCTGCCGAGTGTGCAGCCACTGCAGCATTGCCAATGTTGAGTTCCACATGGTGGGCATGTCACAAATGAAGCAGTTGGTGGGCAGGTTGAATTCATGTTGAATGTCAGCCATGACCACCAGAAATGGCCACAGACTTTTCTGGCCTGCCTCAGAAGATCTTGTAAGCCTGGATACCTGTTCAAGAAATGCTGCACCACTAAATTCAAGACATGTGCCAAGCATGGAACATGTTTCAAGTGTCCCTGTCGGAGGGCGGAGAGAAGATTGGTGCCATTGTCATATACAACCATTCCTGGCTCAAGCTGTTGTGGCATCAGCCACTTCTGAGCCTGCCCCTGCAGAGCTGACAGAATCTCTGCCCCGGTATGGCTCCTGTCCCCTAGACAGACCAACTGAAGCACCGCATGACATCTTTTAGCTTGACTGCTTGCATAGCCCCATGAACGATTAGGGAGCATGCTGGTTTAGAGGACAATATAGCAAAATAGGCCATAGAGGAAGAAGAAGAGGAGGAGGTGAAGCACAAAGACGTGGCAGAATCATCATCAGCTTTTTGGAAGCATGGTGGTGGAACAAGCTACAGCACTGGACCCTGTCCTGCATCCTTCCCGGCTGCCAGCCAAGTTACCCAGTGCGCCGTGAAGGAAATGTAACGTCCCTGACCATGCCTACCGGATGACTATGAGTCATCAGTAATGTGAACCTTACTGCTGACCGCCCTGTCCAACAAGGCCAAAACATTGCCTTCCACATGACAGTACAGAGCTGGAATGGCCTTACGTGAAAATAAATGTACTTTTGGAACCTGCCACTGTGGTACAGTACATTCTGCAAATTCATGAAAGGGGCAGAGTCTACCAGATGAAAAGGCAGCAGTTGTATTGCTAGCAATTTGGCCAAGCTAGCATTTAGATGCTGAGCATATGAATGGCTGGAACAAAAGTTTTTTTTATGGTTCAGCAACTGGGGTAGCGAAATTTGCCTGGTGAACTCAACAGGTGGTGTACTGCTAGCAGATTGGACCTGTGGCACCCATTGCTATACCATCATTCCCCTCAATGGAGGTTTTTGAGAAGACTTGAGGTATAGTAGGGGTAGAGATCCCAGATGGGGAGAAAGGAGAAGTCTGCATTTTTTTATGATGTGGGTTTTTCAGGTGCTGTTGCCAATGGACTGCATTGCAGGTCGTCATATGTCTTGTCAAGCATGTGGTGCCAAAGTGGTCTGCTTCAGACAGAGATTGCAAATAGCAATGCTGCGGTCTGTTGCACTTATGTTGAAAAAAGCCCACAACAATGAACTTATGGAAGTCAACGAGAAGCCAGCAGTCCCCTGCACATGTGGAGGTCTGTGGTGTGATGCAATAGGGTGATTGCCCTTAAGCCGGCCCCTGGGGGACATCCTGCCTCCTTTGAGTTATGCATCCTCCTCCTCCTCACTTTCCTCCTCTGTCCTCTCAGACACCCAAGTACAGTCAGTGACCTCATAATCCCCTCCCTCCTCATCACTAGAGAAAACTTGGCAGTATGCTGCAGCTGGTGGAACATGACTGCTAGTTTCTTGTTCTTCTGGCATCTTGTCTCTATAGGCTCACGTTACTCCCTTCCTCAACCTGGGAACCAACATCGGAACATTCAAATTGCTGTACATCCTCCAGCAGCATGTAACCGACACTATGATCAAATAATTCAGGTGACTCCGTGCATGATGGTGGGGCTACGGAAGGAGTAGCTGTGGAGAAGGAGACAGTGGAATAGGCTGCTTTGGCAGCTGCGGTGGAAGACAAACTAGTATGAGCCTGGGTGACAGAGGATGAGGAGCACGGCTTAGTTATCCACTTCAACAACTCTTCTGCATGTCGTGGCTCAATAAAGGCAGGTGTGCCCTGCCTACAGAGGATGCACCACTTTTCAATGCAGACACAAAGGCTGTTTGCTCCCTTTTAGTGGCATGTGAGCACCTGTCTCTCCTTGTTGGCCTTTCAGACATGATAGGGATTTTGGGGGGGGGGGGGATTTTTATAACTTTTTATTATAGAGTGTGGGGTGGAAATATGGTATTTAGGTGCAATACTTTTGTGCTCCGTGCACTATAAACTGTTTTATTATAGTTTTAATATTATTTTTTTGTTAATAAAGAAAATAAGGGTGCAGCAAGTGTTGAGAATTTATTTTTACTGCTGCTGGTGATAAAAAATAGTTAAAATAAAATAAACTTAAAAAAAATTAAGAAAGACCAAAAAAAAAACAGTGGTGACTCAGAATGAAGACCACCTGCGACTCAGAAGAAGTAACAGCAATTATGGAGAAATGTTTGCTACTGCTGGAAAAAAAAATCAAAAAGCCCCCCCAAAAAAGGGGAAACACTGCTAATGCAGAAAGAGAAACACCTGTAACACAGCAGGGGGGCAGCAATTATACCCTAAATATTCTTATTGGCTGCATCGCCAATAAAAAAAGAAAAAAAAAAGAAAATTATAACTGCTGTACTGACACAGAAGGAATTGACCAAATGCACCCTGCCTTTGGCCAATTATGGCTCTCACAGCACATTGCCATGTGACTGGCTAAAGTATACAGACAGATCAGGTGCATGCTTTGGCAGATCAGAAGCCTTCAATGCACTGCGAACTCATGAACGTCCCACGAGCGCCCCATATGTTTGTTCTACGAACAAACGAGCAGCTGATGTCCGAGTCAAACTTACCTTTGACTTAAACATCAAGCCCATCTCTAGTTGTCTAGTAGGTCACCCAATTGCCTGTGGATACATCTTTATGGCATGATCTAACTAGAAGCAGGAGAAAAAGAATTACACTTTTTGATTTTACAGGGCCATGTGCAATAACATATTTGGATTGAAGTGGGGTTCAGATAGCGATATCTGCTCCAGGTAACTTGTAGTATCTCACTTGGCTTTCCCCTAAGTTCAGTGTTGCTGTTGTTCCTGGCTGCTCTCAGCAGGTGTCACATTTGGCAATAGACAGGGTAGCTGCAGCAATGCTGTGTTATGAATATTTATACCCTCCTGGCCAACAACTAGGAGCTTTATTGTCAATGATGCGTGCTGGGGGAGGATACAAATATTTAGGAAGTGGCTTGATAAATCCTGGTAAACCAGAGCCTGGAGAGGTGTGTGCAGTTGAATGTGCTGGTCGGAGGTCTTTTTTGGCCTAGCACATAATCCTGAAGCACTCTTGCCTGGTCGAGGAAGTGGAGAGCCAAGGGAAGAAGTCTGTTAGAGGGGGGAATGAGTCTGGCCCTCAGAGGATTCTGCTACTACATGACACTCCCTTGGAGAAGATGCATGTAGGGACCCACTGCCTGGCTGTTGAGCTCAGAAGACAGTGCTAGTGGTATGTGCCTGATGGTTCTTTATTTTGCCATACAATATGGCTCACATTCTCTTGCATTATGACAGTAGACGTGGGGTTTGAGTCTGAAAAATGTTTCACTGAAGGTGAACACTACAGCCATGGATCCACCTTTGGACAATGTCAGCCCCACGCCCAGTGCTTAAGGTTTTCTTTCCCACTGGGGGGGGGGGGGGGGGGGGGGTTGCTTTATAGATCTGTTTTGAAGTAATAACATGTAAATACTTTAAGACAATGTTTATAGTACAGAAAAGCACAGAAAAGTCATAAAAAGAATTTTCAACTATTTTGCTATGAATACATTCTGTAAGAGGTTGCTTCAAGTATAGCATTACTTTAGCACACTAATATACACTGTGGGCCCTGTAAAACAGATAAATACGTGAGTCACTAAGAAATATGAGGCTAACCTTTTTCTAAGCATTTGTTGTATTATAGTCCGATTGAATTAGATGGTGTTTATTATTGCGCTCCCTGAAACTGTTGTCTGCTTTTCTGCTATCCAGATTGTATTATTATTATGCGGTGAAGCATTTTCCTGAGAAAACTTAATCACTATACCTGAGTCGTAGTCACAAGTTTTATTGGCCCCTGCTGTATTACTGGGGATGCTGTGCTCTTTGTTGTCACTAAATGATACATGGGCACTAAAATAGGTATTTTATAAGGAAAGGGTACAGAAAATAGTACGTTGTGTTACTGTGCTGAAGTGTTTAGAGTATGAAGTCTATAATGCTTATTTATTGCTGTAAAGGCAATAATCATTCACAAGTATCAGAAAGTGCATGCTGCCTATGGAAGAGCTTATAATATTTGCAACATATACTTTTTGATGCTGGACACCTTTATATCAGCTTATTGTATGTATGCTGCACTATCTATCCAGAAAGCACAGTATTTCCTATATGCTGTCAGGTGACCCACCATTGGTACTGATAAACTAGCATTGCCCGACAGTTCTAAAGACAAAATACAGCATATTTTATATAGTAGTTAGATATCTTGAATTATTAAAAAATAAATAATTTCTATTCTGGTGACAAATAACAATTTTGGATGTTCCTTTCACTTTCATTCTCAGAGAGTGTAAATGTCCGCAGTGGGCACACAGGCAGCAATAAAACCTTATCTATAGGGGACGCATTCACGGAGCTGAGCGGAGCCGACATGCCTGGCTGAAGCTCTGCTTTCTGAGGGAGGTAAAGCCTTTTCTTAGCCTTATATTAGCGGCTGCTCACGAGACACCCGCACACAAGTTTTACCTACCTGTACCAATTGAGCTCAGGGAGTCAGCGGTATAGCTATAAGGCTGGATTCACTCCTATACATTTTTAGTGCTTTTTGCATTTGGCAGATTTGCACTACAGAACATGTTCCATAGGGAACCATGTTATATGGACTGTAGTACAAATTTGCAAAATGCAAAAAGCACTAAATATGCATAGGTGTGAATCCAGCCTTAGGGATCCTCTGTGGGATATGAAGAGTAGAAACAGCAAAAATGCACTAGCCCATTCTATAGCTAAAATGGCGCTGCAGCGCTGTGAGGCAAACACACAGGTACTATACAATTCAGAAGATTGGGATTCTGTGTGTAAGGAAAATTCCTCTCAGAGTGAACATATATCCCCAGCAATGTTAAAACAAATTGAAAAAATGCTTTAAAGGGCACATCTAACTACATAACTACTAGCCTCACTAAATAAATTAGGGAGCTGGGCCATCGCTTGTCAGAACTAGAAACACATGTTGATGACATTGAAAACTATACTTTGAACTATACAGCAGAGAATGAAAATCACAAAGATAAAAATTGAATGCTGCAGGCTCGTTTGGAGGATTATGAATACCAAGCCATTCAAATTTACGCATAAGAGGTATTCCTGAATCTGTGATAGATTTACAGGCCACAGTGTTAGCACTATTCCATTAATTACAACCAGCCATTCCAGTTGAACGCCTTGAAATGGACAGAGCTCATAGAGCTTTGACCCCAAAAAAAAATTCATGTCATTCTGCGATTGAATTACAAAACACCCTTCAAGACGTACATCTGATGGGTCCATTACAGAATCCAGAAACTTCACATTGTAGACCTGTTTCATATTCTGCACACAAGTTGCCTACCTCAGCAAGGGAGAATCAACATCAAAGTCCAAATAAAAGAGGTTGTTTTACATCCCAGATCCAGTTATAGATCCTGTTGACTCAATGGACTGATAGCCTTAATAGGCTGTGATCTTTTTCATAATAATTGGGAGAATATGCTAACCCATACTGGTTATCCATCTTAAGGCCTTATGAAGGCCCCATCTCTCCTATAATTTTTTTCACATTTTTCCTATTTTTTTTTTTCCCCTCGATATATTAAAGTGGTTGTAAACCCTTACAGACCACTTTTACCTACAGGTAAGCCTAAATTAAGGCTTACCTGTAGGTGTAAGAAATATCTCCTAACCCTACACGGTTTAGGAGATATTTACAAAAGACAGGCACCGCTGTCTACAGCGCATGGGCCATAGACAGTGGCACGCAGGCGCACTGAGCATGCCGCTGCTAACGGCGATCATGTTGTTAGTGGCCGCTCCCGCGCGCATGCATGGGAGTGACATCATCACGGCCTCTGGCCAGTCACAGTGCCGGAGCCGCGATACCCAGAAGTCACTCCAGGATAGATGGCGGCATCGGAGGAGGACAACGAGGGTTGCTTCGTGGGCTTCCATCTCAGGTAAATTAGCTCATTATGCCTTTGCCTTGCAGGATCTATTTTTTTTTTTTTTTTTAGTTTGGCTTTACTTCCTCTTTAATATGGGTTTTTTATTTAATGTACATACATTTTTTATTTAGTTTTTTTTTTTACCTTACATATGAATGAGGTAGTTCTGAAGATTTTTTCTGCTCACTTTGCCTCAATATATTTTCTTGATTTTCCAAAGAATTTAAATGCAGCTCCCACAATGTTACCATTTCTCAAACATTTTCTCTATTATATTTCAGTTTGGAATCATCCTTAATAATCCCACAGAGGATTATTAGGATTTACAGATCTTGTTTATGCTAATTTATCCAGGTTTTATCTCATACCCTTACAACTATATGGTAACTTTCCTTATCTTCATTATTAACCCCCATTATTCCCCACTTTCTACCCTCAGTTAGTTCAGAATAATAATCGACAACTTGATAGTAGCCAATGTATCCTTGGAGGATGATTTTCTCTCTCCTCAACAACCAATTTATATGTACATATATGTTTAAACTAATGTATTTGATATCTATGATCCTAACTTCCCTCATGATCTTGCCATTCTGTTTCTTTCTATCTTTATCTATCCCCCTTTCCCTGAAGGTAGGTTCGGCCAAATATTGCTCAGGACTATCAGATATTAGGTTTCACAAATTCATAATCCCATGGCCCCCGTAAATCTTTCATCCCTGAATTTAAAGGGACTCAATATTCCACAAAAATGCACCAAAGCTCTCCACTCATTTTCTACTAGGAAGGCATACATTTTATGCCTTCAAGAAACACATTTTGCAACTCAATCCACTCCTAAATTCTTTAGTGCACTATATCCATAAGCTTTTCACAACCTTAAAAGAGCTTAAAGACCCAGAGGTTAGATAATGGATCCTTACAGGTCATTTAGTGGATTCTGCAGTTACAAAAGTATCTTAATATGCCCCTAAAAAAAGGCAGCCATCATTCCTTTCACATCTTTTGCAGGTGGTGGAAGTCCACAAATAGTCACAGTTATTTTATGTGGTGATTCAAACCAGATCCTCCTGCCCTTCTTAGACAAATCCCCAATATTCCAATCGAACACTCCCAATAAATACTGCTTTTCACAAATGAACCAGATCAAACGACAATATACACATTATTCGTAGCCACACAATTCATTTTCATGAATTGACCATGTGTTCTTAACCATAGGAATGGTGCCTGAGATCTTGGCATCTAAGATCATACCTGTCACATGGTATGATCATAATGCAGTTTTTACTGTAATAGCCTCCATGATTACTAAATCTCATGATCCCACATGGTATATCAAAAATCCCTTCTTCAAAATACGAAACATAAAAGAAATATTGAATCTGCTCTTAAGCAATACCTAATTCATAACTCCACCCCTGACATATCTCCACTTACCCGATGGGAGGCACATAAACCAGTTCTTCGTGGGATTTGTTTAACAACTTCAGCCCCAGAAGGATTTACCCCCTTCCTGACGAGAGCATTTTTTTGCGATTCGGCACTGTGTCACTTTAGTTGACAATTGTAAGGTCATGTAACTTCGTATCCAAACAAAATTGACTTCCTTCTTTTCCCACAAATAGAGCTTTCTTTTGATGGTATTTGACCACCTCTGCGGTTTTTATTTTTTGCGCTATAAACAAAAAAAAACTATTTAGAATTTTTACTTTTTGCTATAATAAATATCCCCAAAAAATATTTTAAAATATAATTTCTTCCACAGTTTAGGCCGATATAAATTCTACATATTTTTAGTTAAAAAAATTGCAATAAATGTATATTGATTGGATTGCGCAAAAGTTATAGTGTCTACAAAATAGGGAATGGATTTACAGTGCCTTGCAAAAGAATTCACCCCCCACCAACTATGAACTTTCCCCTTAAAGACTTCACCTGTGCAGGTACACTGGGGCAGCCACAATTAGGTATCATTAGGAGAAGGATGTTTATACATGTTATATGATGTTGTGTCAATTTTATAGTAAGGATCTCCACTGATCCCCACTGAGCAGGTGGATGACGGATCAATGTCCACTCCGCTATACCAAGTGGACACGGATGCAGCCTGCTCTCCTCTATGGTTCGGTCAGATGGAAATGTACTGTATGTCCATTTCCATCCGATTGTTATCTAATCAGATTTGCCAGACCGATGTTGAACGCATCCCCATCCTTCTATTACTAGCGGACCGGATTGGATGCTCGTGGGTCCGCTGACATCCACGGCCCTATAGAGAACAATAGGTGGTCCAATTTGGTCCGTCTGAAAAACAGAGTTTGGTTTATTCTATGTTTGGTTTCAGCTAAATTCAGAGTAGGTGTTTTCCAAGCCTTAGCTATAGTCTGTTTAGCTGTATTAATAATTTAAACTGTTTTCGTTGTAGACATTCCAATCTTAAGTTTAGAAGGGCCAATGCTGGGTCAGATATCCAAAATTCTTTTACCACTGGACAATTCCACCATATGTGTAAATGTGTACCCAGCTCTGGACAGCCATGAAAACAAGAAGTCGAGTGATCTGGAACAAATTTAGAGATTCTAGCTGGAACTAGGTACCATTGTGTGAGTACTTTATATGCAGTCTCAACTGCTGTTACATTTGGTAATGAAGATTTTGTTATGGACCATATCTTAGACCATTCTGCTGAGTAAATAGAATGACCCAGATAATTTCCCTGTTGGCCACATATGATGGTGGGGATGCATCAGGTTTAGTGAGCAATTGAGAATAGAGTGATGAAATCCTTCCCCCTACAATGTAGATCTTTCAAGCATTATTTTTCAAAAAATTACAGTGTTGTCATAGCAATCTTTGTATTTAGAGAGGGAGTGTAGACATTTTTAATTAGTAAATTTCAAAATAATTCAGAATGGGGAAGCCCATAGGATTTACATAAATCTAGAAAGGGTTATATTGATGAATCTGAAGAAACAGAGAAATAGGACGATAGTTTGACCAAATTCTATCATTGGTTTGGGGTTTGGGAAGCATGCATATAATCGCTGTCAAGGTTTCCTGTCTAAAAGTCCGACCTTTGCAAGGGAATTAAAGGCATTGGCTAGAACAGGAGATAAAGTTTCCATGAAAGAAAGAAAATATGGAGTGGAGAACCCATCAGGCCCAGGTCTCTTATTGAGTTTCAATGTTTTTATAGCATTGAACACCTCATTAACCTAGATCTGATCTTCTAGCGAGTCTGTATTTGTGATAATGAGGGGAGAGAAATACAGTGCCTTACGAAAGTATTCGGCCCCCTTGAACTTTTCAACCTTTTGCCACATTTCAGGCTTCAAACATAAAGATATAAAATTTTAATTTTTTGTGAAGAATCACCAACAAGTGGGACACAATTGTGAAGTGGAACGAAATCTATTGGATAATTTAAACTTTTTTTTTGCAAAATTATTCGGCCCCCTTGCGTTAATACTTTGTAGAGCCACCTTTTGCTGCGAATTACAGCTGCAAGTCGCTTGGGTTATGTCTCTATCAGTTTTGCACATCGAGAGACTGAAATTCTTGCCCATTCTTCCTTGCAAAACAGCTCGAGCTCAGTGAGGTTGGATGGAGAACGTTTGTGAACAGCAGTTTTCAGCTCTTTCCACAGATTCTCGATTGGATTCAGGTCTGGACTTTGACTTTATTTGTGAACCATTTCTTTGTAGATCTTGCTGTATGTTTGGGATCATTGTCTTGTTGGAAGATAAATCTCCGTCCCAGTTTCAGTTCTTTTGCAGACTCCAACAAGTTTTCATCCAGAATGGTCCTATTTGGCTGCATCCATCTTCCCCTCAATTTTAACCATCTTCCAGGCCCAAACCATGATGCTGCCACCACCATGTTTGACAGTGGGGATGGTGTGTTGAGGGTGATGAGCTGTGTTGCTTTTACGCCAAACATATCGTTTTGCATTGTGGGCAAAAAGTTTGATTTTGGTTTCATCTGACCAGAGCACCTTCTTCCACATGTTTGGTGTGTCTCCCAGGTGGCTTGTGGCAAACTTTAGGCGAGACTTTTTATGGATATCTTTGAGAAATGGCTTTCTTCTTGCCACTCTTCCATAAAGGCCAGATTTGTGCAGTGTATGACTGATTGTTCCTCTTGGCTGTATCTCTGATCAGTCTTCTCCTTGTCTGAGCTGAAAGTTTAGAGGGACGACCAGGTCTTGGTAGATTTGCAGTGGTCTGATACTCCTTCCATTTCAAAATGATCGCTTGCACAGTGCTCCTTGGGATGTTTAAAGCTTGGGAAATCTTTTTGTATCCAAATCCGCCTTTAAACTTCTCCACAAAAGTATTACGGACCTGCCTGGTGTGTTCCTTGGTCTTCATGATGCTCTCTGCGCTTTCAACAGAAACCTGAGACTATCACAGAGCAGGTGCATTTATACAGAGACTTGATTACACACAGGTGGATTCTATTTATCACCATCAGTCATTTAGGACAACATTGGATCATTCAGAGATCCTCGCTGCACTGTGAGTTTGCTGCACTGAAAGTAAAGGGGCCGAATAATTTTGCACGCACCACTTTTCAGTTTTTTATTTGCTAAAAAAGTTTAAATTATCCAATAGATTTCATTCCACTTCGCAATTGTGTCCCACTTGTTGGTGATTCTTCACCAAAAATACAATTTTTATATCTTTATGTTTGAAGCCTGAAAAAGGTTGAAAAGTTCAAGGGGGCCGAATACTTTTGCAAGGCACTGTATAGGAGAAAAAAATCTTCTACCTTATGCCGCGTACACATGATCAGAGTTTTCAAAATCTTGAATGTTTTTTCCAACGGAATTCTACTCAAGCTTGGCTTGCATACCCACGGTCACACAAAAGTTCTCCTGAACTTTCGACCGTCAAGAACGTGGTGACGTACAATACTACGATGAGCCAAGAAAATGAAGTTCAATGCTTCCGAGCATGCAACAAATTGTTTCCGAGCATGGGTAGGAATTTTGCGCGTTGGAATTGCTACAGACGATTGGAATTTCCGATCTGAACTTTTTCCGTCGGAAAAATAGAGAATCTGCTCTCAATCTTTTTCTGGTGGAAATTCCGCCAGCAAAAGAAATTTTTGCTGGAGGAAATTCCGCCAGCAAAAGTCTGATGGAGTATACACACAGTCGGAATTTCCAACCAAAAGCTCTCATTGGACTTTTTATAAAAAAATATAAAAAAATAAAAACACTTTGAAAAACCTTTGAAAAAGTCATGTGTCTGTGACGCAGGGAGGAGCCAGGTGTCACGTTCGTCACTTCCAGTCGCGGCCGAGACCGGAAGTTCCTTTGTTTACAAGCGCGGATTAGCTTTTTATATGTAAGTGTGGATTTTATTTATCTCTATTAAAATTTGCAATTCTACACATGCGAGTCCCCTTTCTTTTCCCCATGACCGGTGGTATTGCGATCTGAGTGTGTTGCTGAACGATTCATCCTAAAGAAGATAAACCAGCAATTTCCCCCTTATGTGTGTTTGACCCTGAGGGGTCTCCTATTGAGGTGAGAGGCTGGGGGAAATGGGGGGTGCACTGAAGGTGGAGCGTTTTATCTGTGGAGCATGCTTGCACCTGGGACAACATTGCATGATTATAGTTAAACTGTCACTACAGGATATCTAGTTATTGGACAGCACTGGAAAATATAAATTTTTTAACACTTTACATTGCAGATGGACTTTCTTCTGTCTTTGTTTTTTTCTATTTTTGCACTGTGATTTTGTCACATATCTTTTGCTATTTTTGCACATTTTATGATATTGGACTGTCTATCTATGTTATATGCGATTTTGCACTTTAGGCATTGCGATAATTTTTGCACTATTGTGTTTGCACATGTATTCATGCACAGTGTTTGAGATTTGCACATTTATTTATATTTATGTACAGTTATTGATTTATGTCATTTAGTAGGTATTTTAAAAAGGCAGCGCTACATACCTTTTTTTATATTTTACTAGATAGTGTGGAGATCATTATTTATGTTAGCAGCGTCTTTTGTTTTAGGTAGTTTAGTTGAGGTTTGTTTATTTGGGGTTGTGCGCACTAGTACCTTATTCATCTCATTGGACTTTTGCTGCCAGGATTTCCGTCTGTGTGTACGGGGGCTTCAGAGGCATCCAGCTTCTTTTCTGGTGAAATATAATGTCGCTATGTTTGATCTAAACTTTTGTAGTATTTTCACTGAGTCATTAGAATATACATCTCTGGAAACAGACTATAGCTAAGGCTTGGAAAACACCTACTCTGAATTTAGCTGAAACCAAACATAGAATAAACCAAACTCTGTTTTTCAGGTGGACCCGAGCGGACCACCTATTGTTCTCTATAGGGCAGTGGATGTCAGCGGACCCACGAGCATCCGATCTGGTCCGCTAGTAATAGAAGGATGGGGATGCGTTCAACATCGGTCTGGCAAATCTGATTAGATGACAATCGGATGGAAATGGACATACAGTACATTTCCATCTGACCGAACCATAGAGGAGAGCAGGCTGCGTCCGTTTCCACTCTGCATAGCAGAGTGAACATTGATCCGTCATCCGCCTGCTCAGTGGGGATCAGTGGAGATCCTTACTATAAAATTGACACAACATCATATAACATGTATAAACATCCTTCTCCTAATTATACCTAATTATGGCTGCCCCAGTGTACCTGCACAGGTGAAGTCTCTAAGGGGAAAGTTCATAGTTGGTGTGACCCCTGCCCTTCTCACCAATTCGTGGCAAAGGACTGGTCAATCTCACACCACACTGTCACTGATTACGCAGCAATGACACTCTCAATCTCACCCTGCACAAAGATTCTCCAGCTTTCGGGTGCCAGCAGCCTGAGAGTGATTGTCACTGGGTTAAGTTAGGCTGAGTTTGAGTTTGCTTTATGGCAATAGAGACAGTTTAATACTTTTCAAAATACAGTTTAATAATGAAAAGTTATACAATGGTGCAAATAAAATATTTACAGTAAAATGGTGTTACAAAGAGACAATAATGCCACAGAGAAATAAAAAGAAGTTGAGGGTGAAAATACTTAATGTCCTGGTTTAGCAGAGTCCAAATCAATCAAGCAAGATGGCTCTCATACAACTTAACAGGTGTTTCTTGGTTTGATGTTACCTGAGAGCTGAGCAATGTGGTTTCATTCCACTTTTCTTCACATCAAGGGGGGTGTTGACAAAGACACTCTGACCAATCATCTGGTCTAAGGGGCGGTTGCTGGGATGTCACCACGTTTAGGACCAATCCCCAGATACAATTTTCTATAGGTATTAATATCTCTTAATACATCTAGGTCACATTCTGCTAATGTACATATTGTCTAGTGTGAAATTTGCTTTGGACTGAATAGGAGGCTAAGGAGTTCTGTTGGTTCCTTATCTGGTCTCACATCGGGGTGTTTGGACTTGGAGCGTTACAAATTAACAGAGGAAAGTAAATATGTCCTCACTATGGTTGTACTGTTATATATTGAGTAATGAAAATATACTGACATTTTAGAGTATTGGCTGCTAACCAGTCTATCAGTCAGACATTTTTATTAGGGTTTCCAGACTGAAGTGTGCATTCGGCTAATAGGCATGACTAGACCTGCATCTGTCCTGAACTGAAAAGAAGGTTTTAGCATCAGTTAATAGTTGTGTATTGGACCAGAAGCTCCCTGGAGGACAGGCATGTACTGGCCATTGGGACTACTGGGAGTTTCCCGGTGGGCCGATGGCTCAGTGGGCCACTCTGATGTAAGGGGGCTGGTGATGGGACACTCTGATGTAAGGGGGTGCTGTTCATGGGACACTCTGATGTAAGGGGGTGCTGGTGATGGGACACTCTGATGTAAGGGGGGGCTGGTGATGGGACACCCTGATGTAAGGGGGGGCTGGTGATGGGACACTCTGATGTAAGGGGGGGCTGGTGATGGGACACTCTGATGTAAGGGGGGGCTGGTGATGGGACACTCTGATGTAAGGGGGGGCTGGTGATGGGACACTCTGTTGTAAGGGGGCTGGTGATGGGACACTCTGTTGTAAGAGAGGGCTGATGGGACACTCAAAATGTAAATGGGCCGGTCTGGATGAAGTCCAGGGCCAAATTTCTGTCCCAGTCCATCCCTGCTGGAGGAGGGGAGGTAATAAGGGAATAAAGAGTAGGGGACCACTGCTGCTATTCACCAACTTGTGTTACAAACTGTCATGACTGAATTCTGGAGTCGTTGTCCTTTCACACAGCTTTGTGGGGTCTCAGTAAGCATTACTATTATGGTTGGTAAAACTATAATGGGGATGTCCCAATGGGTCGGTACTCTGAAGGTGGACCACAGGTCCCAGCAAGTTTCACAAGGCTTCTGTTCTCTCTCAAGTACACTGGAGGGAGGCGAGACCCCATAAAAAGCCTGTGAATATGCTCAGGGAAGGTGGCAAAAATATTAAACCCTTCCCCCTGACCTGAGCAGCCAAGGTAAATCAACATAATTAAACATACAATATAGTAGGCCACCTTCCTACAGGACTTTTAGGCCCCCCTCACACACATAGTGGGAGCAGGCCAACTGCACATTACCATAGTTGCCAACATTTCCCCAAAAAATGTTATGGACAATTTTTTTCTGTGTATCCAGAGAGGCACAGTAGGTGGCGCGTTACTAGAATTAGGGTGAGGCATTAATTTGTGGGTATGGCCTTAACCAAAATGTGGCATGCAAACCAAAAATCGGCATGGTTTACATTACGAAAAATATTGGATCTGGCTTAAAGGGGTGTGGTTAAATAGAGTCTGAGATGACTTACGTGCAGAATGCTCCTAGTTGTCCTTTCCACTGTTACCTACCTTACTTGTAAGAAAGGCCTGTGCAAGCTCGTTCAACTCCTGTGTCTCTGCGCTCCTTCACTTTCTCCATTCAACTCATGTGTCTCTACTCTCCTTTACTTTCTACATTCAGTTCCTGTGTTTGCTCTCCTTCATTTTCTATATTTACACCTCTTGTGTCTCTGCTTTCCTTTAGCTTTTCTATATGAGTCAGGAGGGCACAGTACAGAGGGGTCAGAAGGGCACAGTACAGGGGGGTCAGGAGGGCACAGTACAGGGGGGGTCAGGAGGGCACAGTACAGGGGGGGGTCAGGGTGGCACCGTACAGGTGGATCAGGAGGGCACAGTACAGGGAGGTCAGAAGGGAACAGTACAGGGAGGTCAAGAGGGCAAATTACATGGAGGTCAGGAGGGCACAGTGGTGGTTTTCTCCACATGCTGAGTAGCAGAAGGAAGCTGCTGTGAGAAATCGACCTATTCTGGTGCACTGATCCCCGCTGGCTCTCCTTTCTTGTCCATCTCACATGATGTCACATACAAATGTCTTGGATGTATAGGAGCCTTTGGGGATCAGTGCAGTACACTCAGGCACATTGCATTCCATTCAGCAAGTGGGGAAAGAAGACTTTCTGTGAAGCCATTGTTTTCTGACAGTGGGAAATTCCCCTGCTGTCAGAATAAGATTATTGCTTGTGGCTATAGCTGCTGGCAGTGATAAAATGAGAAAAAAAATTACAGGCTGGTTGTACTGAAGTCTATCAATAGATTGACATCAGAACAACCAGCCTATGCTTGCACAGATTGAAATTTGGCCAGTTCCTGCTAAACTGGCCAGAATTCAATCCATCTATGGCAGGCTTAAAGGTCAACAAGGCAGAGAAGTAAAAGCGATCTACCCATAACCTGCCTGAGATTGGTGGGTGAATTAGGATCAGTAGCTTACAGACCGCTGCCCTGTACACACAAATAACAAAGTCTGGGTACAGTGGCCCCACTCAATGAGCCCAGTGACTTAAGTGTTCAGTACTACATAAAAAAAGGAGGTAACTTCTTCTCATTTGTCAGTGGTTAACTGCATGTCTATGCTAAGGTTCAGTAACTCAGCAGACCTAGCTAAGCATAGAGGTACCTGAAATCACATCACTGATGAAATCCTCCCAGCTTGCCTCCCCGTGCATACATTCCACAGAACAGCTCACAACAGATGCTCTTTTAGGTGGGCAGGGTGGATTCCACCCACACAAACAGCAGAGAAAATGCTCTGCCTCAGGGTTGGTCCTGCAATCCTGCACAACAGAGCCAGGAAATGCTAGGGGAGGTGGGGGGATTCCAGTTCCAATTGTGTGTAATGTTATGATAGCAACATTACTATGCCAGTTGATCTGTTTTCTAACACCTTAAAGTCAGTAATAGTAACTTTTAGAAGACAATTCACGTTTACCACTTCAGCTCTGGAAGATTTACCCCCCTATATGTCCAGGATATGATATATTTATGGAATTTATATTTATTTATTTATTTACTAGTAATGGTGACAGTTAGCGACTTTATAATGTGACTGCAATATTGTGGCAGAAAATCAGACACTAACTGACACACTTGATGCATTTTTTGGGAACCAGCAACAATACAGAAATCAGTGCTAAAAATATGCACTGTCACTGTACTAATGACACTGGCTGGGACTGGGTTAACAGCAGGGGCGATCAAAGGGTAAACTGTGTGCCTAGCCTGTGTTTTATTACAGTGTGGGGGGTGCTTTTACTAGGGGAAGGTATGGATCCCTGTTTTGCAGAGACACAGTATTCATGCCTTCCCTCCTATCAGAAGGGCAATCTGTCTTGTTTATATAGACAGACTGCCATTCTGCCTCTCTGCAGGATGATTGGCGGGTACAGGCCGAGATCAAGTCCGCCATACCCACCTATAGGCTCCTGCTGTGTATAATCACAGCAGAAGCAATCCGCTGCTGGCGGGCATTCGCACCCCCTACTTGGAAGTGCAGGATCACGTATATATAAGTGAATCTGCACACAGCAGCCACCCTGTAGCAGATAAACTGCTATAGGGTGGTCGGAAAGTGGTTAAACTGTGTAATCTTTTTTTTATATATAAATTCTTTATTTTTCGCAATACTGGTGATACAGCATTACATATAAGTGCATCAACAACTACGTCTTGTATTTAACTTCCAATTATATCTTGATTATTATCAATTACTATCATATTTATAAACAACACTCATTTATTCGAACCTCATTATTCTATTACATTCCTGTAGTACCTGCTACTCATTATTGCATTTTCCTTAACCAGGGATAGCCCTAGTTATCCACCTTAGAAAGACAAGAATATTAAAGAGGAAGTAAACCCTGATGGGTTTACTTCCTCTTTTTTTCCCTGCAAAGGTAAAGCATAATGGACTACTATACATCGCATAGTAGCTCATTATGTGTCACTTACCTGACACAGGAGCCAGCGAAGTCGCCGCTGATCCCTGTAGTCTGCCGCATCCATCTTGCTGGTGGCGTCTCGCAGCTCCGACCAATGACAGCGGAGAAGCCGCGATGACGTCACTCCCGCGCATGCGCACGGGAGTCGCGTCTCGCAGCTCCGCCTCTGCCATTCGGCGAAGCCGCGATGACGTCACTCCCGCGCATGCGCACGGGAGTCGACAAATTAGGCAAATCCATTCTTGGATTTGCCGCATTTAGTGCGCCTGCGCGCCGCTGTCTACGGCGCATGCGCCGTAGACAGCGGTGCCCATTTTCGGGCAAATATCTCCTAAACCATATAGGTTTAGGAGATATTGCTTGGACCTACAGGTAAGCCTTAATCTAGGCTTACCTGTAGGTCAAAGTGGTTTGAAGGGGTTTACTTCCTCTTTAAAGAAAGAAAGAAGAAAATGAGTAAGGAGAGGAAAAAAATAAATAAATAAATAAATAAAAATGGGGTCATTCTCCCCTCCCCCCCTCAAAAGGAGCCTTATCTAGGGATTCTGTTCCCTATATATAATATAGGGATTTCAAACTTCCTGATACTTATCTTATTGCTCTCTCAACATCATAGTCAAATTTTCCATTTGTTGAATCTCCGTTATCCTACCCATCCATTGTGATTTAGTTGGAGCCGCCGTACTTTTCCAAAGGGCTGGGATACACGCTTTTGCTGCTGTAAGCAGGTGCCTTAAAAGGGAATTTTTATATCTTTCGATAGATAACAGAATGTCATGCAGTAAAAAAGCTGCCGGGTTTTCTCCAAGAGACACATCTGTCATTTCTTTAACTATTTCAGAGACCATCTTCCAAAATTCTTTCAGTCCCAAAATATATGTAGCATAGTACCCTCTGCACCCTGACAGCGCCAACACAAACTGGATACTTGTGGGTATATCCGGTGCAATACTTCTGGGGTTCTATACCACCTAGTCAGAATTTTATACCCCCCTTCTTGGTATCTGGTTGCTATTGACGCCTTGTGTGTGAGCATAACAATCTTGTTTTTCTGTGTCTCTGAGAAAGTAACTCCAAGGTCCCTTTCCCATGCTTGCAAGAATGCCAGTTCTTGTGGGGCTTCTTGCTCAGTCAACAACGCGTACATCAATGAAAGTGAGTGTTTCAGTGGTTCTCCTTTTAAACATATCTGTTTAAAACCAGATGGTGTCCTAACCACCGGCACTCGCTGCATACTCGATCGAAGGAAGGCATTGAGCTGTATTCGCCTAAATGGGTCCAGATCACCTGAGAATTCTCGTTCAATCTCTCCCTTGTTCATCACATGGTTGTCAATTGAAAAATGTATAATCCTACTGATTCCCTTTCGCCTTAGATCCCTAAAACCCTGGTCTGTAAGGCCTGGTTCAAAGCTCGGGTGCCCAAGATTGGTATCATGGTATCATGGGGCTTGGATGTACCGACATCTTAGTTTTCTTAAATATCTTTTTAATAGTCTGGAGTGTAGCACCCACCGTGGGGTGTCTCCATACCATCTGTGGTATTTCTGCTTCTGAGAGCCATGCTATTCCCTCCAGGGGTATCACAATTGTTGCTTGCTCCATATGTATCCATGGCTTTTCCTTTTGGAGTACACACCAATCCACTACCCGTGCTAAATGTGATGCTTCATAATAGCCCACCGGGTCGGGGAATCCCACCCTTCCTTTCTCCTTTGGTAGTGTCAGAATATCTCTGCGTATTCTCGCTTTTTTGCCCGCCCATATGAACTTAGTAAATCTTGATCCCAGGTCCCTCAAAAATCCTGCTGAGAGCTTTATAGGTAAGGTCTGAAACAGACAAAGCAATTTCGGCATTACATTCGTTTTAATAATATTAATTCTCCCAAACCACGTAAAGACCATTTTATCCCACCGTTGGAAATCTAGTTTTACCTGTCGTATCAGTGGGGCAAAATTAAATTCAAACAATCTGTTCAACTTATTTGGTATTTTGGTTCCTAAGTAGCATATGTGGGAATCTGTCCATCTAAAAGCAAAATGCTCCGCAAGCTGGGATCTCGATGCAGTATTCATTTCTACACCCATCGCTTCCAATTTACTGTAATTAACTTTCAAATTGGAAATCTCCCCGTATGTGCTTAGCTCTGATAGCAGAGAAGGTAAATATATCACTGGGGAGGTTATGCCCTTAATATCAGGGTTGGCCCGAATTGTTCTTAAAAAGGGTTCGAATGGTTCAGACATTGTTTCATTTATCTTCACCCTTGCTTTCGGGCAAGAATATAAACTTGTAATCCAGTTCTGCATCCCACTTTTTAATCCTATGTGCTGTAAAGTGGCTCTCAGGAATGCCCAGTCTACCCTATCAAATGCTTCCTCTGCATCAGCAGATATAAGCACTAGTGGTTTTTGATAGTATTGCTCTATATGTAAAGCATTTAGAACCCTTTGTGTATTTTCTCTTCTCTCCCTACCAGGAGTAAACCCCACTTGATCCGGATGTATTAAAGCTGGGATATATGTCAGTAATCTATTTGCGAGTATTTTTGTTAGAATCTTAAGATCTACGTTTAACAGAGATTGGACGTAAGTAACTAGCACATTGGGTTGGATCTTTTCCCTACTTAGGGATTACTGTTATATGGGCCATTAATGCCTCAACTGGCATCCTTTGCTCATCACGTATAGATTTAAGAGCATCTAAAAATTTTGGTGCCATGAACTGTGTAATCTTCAAGCTGGCATTTACCTGCATGGCTGGAAAGAGGCTGACACTTGGAAAGCTCCCTTGATCCCTTCAGAAGGCAGGCTGGGTGCAATCTCAGAGGCTGGCCACACCACCTCCATGTGTCCTGGTCAAATAAACACTGCTAGCCTCGCAGGCTCTGCCTCTTGGGTTATGTTCAACTTGTAATGAGAGCGCCTGATCTGAGCTGCTGGGGGAGCAGGAAGGGGGCGGGATAGACCGGCAATCAATGTTCTGCTCCGTCTCTTGGCCCCCCGCCCAGCAGCACCTGAGCTCTGACCTCACTCACTAGCCCGGCTGTCAGTGACAGAGCCGTCTTTTTGGGATTCCCAGGACAGGCTCAGACTGGGACATCGTTTCCATAATTGTCCCGTGGAATTCGGGACTGTTGGCAAGTATGACAATACAAATATGATTAAACAATACAATAATATGTCAATATAGGTAAACAATTCTAAAGCAAAGCTATGTAACATATGTAAAAATCTGGGAGATAAGAGCTAGCTCCAAAATGTTCTTTGCAGCAATATGCTTGGGAACTCCCAGGCTCCATACTCATAAAATGCGGGCAGACAGTGATCGTCACATAAATACATACAATAACTTTAGCCAGATCTCCCATTTAGGGGACAAGCCTGCAGCAGGCCTTTAATAATGGAAAGGGTGGGGGCGCTAGACAATTAGCCTGGGGATGGGATGGCAAAAAAAAGTATCAATCTGGTCTCGTATTTTGCACCCTCAGAAGCATCACTGGACTAAATAAAACATGCCCCGTCCCCTTCATAGGTGTGCATATGTTTTTATATAAAAACTGTTACCAGTTCAGTGGTAAGTCTATTGCAGGACTTTACAAAACGATTGTAGTTGGCTATCCAGTATTGCAGACAAAAGCACACACAAACTGTGAAAATCCTTAAATTAAACTAAAATAAATTAGACGCCAATCTGATTTGTACTAGTTATGCATCTGATTCTGTCAGATTATTTGCTTTCCCTCACTGTCTCTAAAAATGTATCACCATTCAACTTTGCAGTGGCTTGCTGTGTGACAGAGTTGATAAATCTCTCCCAGTAAAGTATGTACAGAAGCGTACCAGCTGCTGGTGACTAATAACGAGAAGAGGAGAAAATGGCAAAGGTATTTTATAATTATAAATCGTTAAAAATGTACACAATTTTAAAGAAAACCTTTACTGAGAGAAATTTTGGAGTTGCTATTACTGACATCTATTTAAATAAATAGTGGTCTTATTTGGCTGTCACTGGATTTAAAACTTTTAGAGAACGTGACCTAAGACAGTGGTTCTCAACCTGAGTCCTTAAGTACCCACAATGGGGCCATATTTTCAGGGATTCCTATACTTTGCACAGCTGCTTTAAATCAATATCAATTACATGGTATTGATAACAAGAGCTATTTTATCTAAGGGAAGTTCCCAAAACTTGGTCTGTTGGGGGTACTTGAGGACTGAGGTTGAGAACCACTGAGCTAAGTGACAAGCATACAGATTAAAGAGTCTGGGTGCCAGAACACCTGAATTGTTTACTTACTTGTCCCTGGCCAATGCCTCAGAGAGCATTGAAACCACTGGACCAGTGTTACAGCCAGACAACTGCCATTTTCAGACAGAAAGCTCTGCAATAACAGCTTCAATATTCAGCATGTCTCACTACTTGTTTAATTTAAAGTTGAACTCTGGGGTAAAATAAAAAATACCCTTGCAATGGTGTTCCTTCCATGTTTCAAGGATAATGCTTCTCTTTTTTTATCTAGAGCATACAGAAAAAGTTATACTTAGCTCTTACAAGCTATCTTCCAACTCCATGACCAGTATCTGGGCACTCCAACATCATCGTGTACAATGCAGGACCAGCAGTACGGCATTGTAAGTGGGGACGCAGAAGGTCAGTTCACAACCTGGGACATCACAGAGAGAAGAAGAATACCAACTGCCAGGGAACAAGTACTAAGATAATTGCTTTTTCCATTGCCCCTAGACAAAAATGAGCATGAGCAAGAGATATAAAAAGACAACCAACACATGTGCTTAAGTATCTGTTAAAAATCATTAAATTTTTTATTTTTTTTAAATGGCCAGTTTAAATAACTGGAATTTGACTTGATATTAGCCGATTGTAATCATATGTACAACAGCACACACTGAGAGAGGCACGGTCATCAGAGTTTTTTGGGCAGGCGCTAATAAGAAACATGCCGACAGAAGGTGACAGAAGATGGATAACCACATCAGCCTTCTTGCTCTCTTTCATTGACCAATTTCATGCTCCAGTAAAATAGCTTATATTGCTCACAGCTTCCTCCAAATCTCCAGATTCCTTTTTTTCTGACTTCCTTTTAGCGGGTGGATACAGTAATTCATTCTCCATGGTACCACTGTATGTAGGAATGTAGCCACCCTCTCTTGCTCACTCCTGAGATGGACAATGGTTTATGAGATTTGTAGTAGTTATAGAGCAGTGCCCTATCGTGCAATACTTGTCCCAATCAAAAGTAAGTGAGGGGGTAAAGGAGAGGTTCTGGAGAACATGGAGGATGTTAAAAGGAGGCAAAAACAAACAGTAATAAACAAATGAAAAATATATAACAGGACCATTAAAGTGTTTGTTAACCTTAAAAAAAAAAAAAATTGGATCCTGCTCCTTTAAAGCAATTTATACAGCACAGTGCTTGTGCTGTCTAATTTGGCCCCCTGTAACACCTAAAATACCTGGCTGATCCTTCCAGTTTGTGCCCTCCCCTTCCTGTAAACTGACCACGATATATCATGGCTGCTGAGCCCTGACAACATGGTCAGTTTATGTGCCTCTGTCATCCGCAGCTCTGCTCTCTCCCGTCCTTTCCCCCCTCCCCTCCTTGCCTATCAACTCCTCGCCACTACCGCTCTTGCTGCTGTAATAACTGAGTAAAAATCACGCAATCCCCTGGCTTTCATAATAAGTGTCCTGTATGCATACCTTATTAAAAAAAAGCAGTTTTGTACCTGATTTAATAGCGACACTTGGCAGTCACATGACCAGCCGGCTCTCTCCTCCTCCCGGTGACATCAGCGGGAGAATTTCGGCCCCTCCCGCTGTACCTGTCAGATCAGGAGAGAGGAGAGCTGGCCATTCACATGAGCACTGAGTAACACTAATAAATCAGGTATGGAATGGCTTTTTTTTTTTAAATAAAGCACATATACAAGCCAATTATGCCACGTACACATGACCGGACTTTTCGACGGACTAGGACCGACGGTCTTCCCGACGGACTTTCGGTGGAGTTCCGACAGACTTTCCGAATGAACGGACTTGGCCACACACAAGCACACCAAAGTCCGACGGATTCGAACGTGATGACGTACGTCCAGACTAGAATAAGGAAGTCCATAGCCAGTAGCCAATAGCTGCCCTAGTGTCGGTTTTTGTCCGTCGGACTAGCATACAGACGAATGGATTTTTCGACTGGACTCGAGTCCATCAGAAAGATTTGAAACATGTTTTATTTCTAGGTCCATCGGACTTTTGGAAAAAAAAAGTCCGCTGGAGCCAATACAGGATCGTAATATCCGACGGATTCATTCCATTGGACCTAGTCCATCGAAAAAAGTCTGGTCATGTGTAGGTGGCATTAGTATTATGAAAGACAGGGGATTTTGTGATTTTTTACTGAGTGGGTTTATAACCACTTCAAATAATGGATGTGTAGATATTATTTTTGGAGAATAAGAATTTTTTTTAGTGTCACGTTAACTACAGTAGAGAAAAATCAGCTCACCAGCCTGACTGTGTTTTGTGGCAGGGCTATGTCAATCTCAGGAATGGATGGATATAAACAAATCCTTTGGTAGCTGAAACAACTTTTTGTATGTACAGTATTTCAGCCCTACATTTTAATTGATGTACTTGATACTTTTTAGTTGCCCTAGTTCATTTCACAGAGCAAGCTTACAAGGGCATCCCCCTTCCTCCTTATCCAAGCAGGATCGAGAAGACGGGGGTAGATCTCTCACCCCTGAAAGCTTGTTCCAAAAAATGAATTATTAGTGCAAATAAATAAAAAAGTATCATTGACGGCACCTGACTTGTGTTGTAAGTGCAGTAATACAGCTACAATCACCATAAACTCTATACAACAATCAATCATAACTATTTGACATTGATTGGGTCATTGTAATGGCATCTGAAAGCTGGTAGGAGATAACAGGCAACAAATAAACATGTCCCTAAAGTTAATCTGTTGAAAGCAGAAAAATGGGCATCGCAGTGTATTGTGCATGGGCTGCGTATCCGCAGACCAGTCAGGGCGCCCATGCTGACCAGTGTCCACAGCCAAAACGGCCTACAATGGACATGTAAGCATCATAAATGGGCCACAGAGCAATGGAAGAAGGTGGCCTGGTCAGATGAATCTTGTTTTCTCTTCTTTCTCGTTTGCCATCGTGGCTGATTTTATTTTATATTATTTTCTTCTTTTTGGCTAGAGTTCAGCATTAAACATTTTAAATCTATAAAAAAAAAAAATAGTACAAATACCAGATTTTTACTATAAATCCCTTTTAAAATAACAATTAGCTATCTTATACCTGCAGTGATTTGTACAAGGATGTCCAAAATGGTTCCCTAGTCTAGTTTCTACTCATTTGCCTAGGATTCATTTAAAAAAGTAATTGAATATATCCAGTCATTGTTTCCTCATCAGTATAGGCCTTAGCTATTTTATATAAAATGAATTCACTTTGTTTGTGCCCTACACCAACACTGGTGGATATAAGGACAGGCTAATTGCCCTGTCAGGCTTGCCAGGATGATGGATAAATGGATCACAGCCTGGGCAGAAGCACTGAGCCTCAACCTGGGAAACACAGCTAATACTGAGGTTAGGTGAGTAATGTATAGAGTTATGTGACCTTTAGCGCAAGAGAGAATCACTGTCAGCTTCAGCATCTGGTGTCATCCAGGCCCAGTAAGTCTGCAGTGATGGATGAATCATTGTGAGGATCTCAACAGCAAGGATCTGTGCTCATATGGTTCCCTGCTAAGATCTGTACCTGCTGCTTTACTAATATGTTATGGTTATGATAGCTAAGAGGAAAGGGAACAAGTGTAAATGCAGCAAAATGAAAATCCACTATTATTCCTTTACAGAGTGGGAAAATACATGGAGTGATGAAGTGACTCAGGACTCATGAAATATATTATTAAAATGGCAATAAAGCTTTTTAGAAGCATGCACACGTCTTCATAGTCACATTTTCTCTTTTTTTTGTCAGTCCAATAGGTAAACAAGAAAATATAATAAGAGACTTGAGTGCGAATGCACATGACTCATTTAATGGTGCCACTATAATTCTAATAGGAAAAAAATGGTCTCACATTAGAATGAAATATCAAAATATATTGAATTATATTTAAAATCATATGATAAAAAGAGTACATAGACATGTCTTATTAGTACACTGTCCTATATGTACATATAGGGAGGCTAAACATGGAAAACCACATAGATGGCCCATAGAATGGTACCAGTGTAGTCCAAGGAGAGCCCTTCCGACTGGAGGCCAAACTACCAGAATCACAGTGTCAGCGCCAATGGATTGCTACTCGTTCGACCAATAGCTTCTTCAGGGGATCCTTCTGGTACATGGCTAAAAGTACATCCAAGAAACACAAGGCATCTAGTCCATGGAACAGTGCACCATACAAAGGAAAAGTAAAAAGGGGAGAAAAAGGAGGGGAGGGGGGTAAGGGGAAAAAGATGTAAAACAGCATACTGAGGGGCCTTATCCTTAGATGATAGCATGGAAGATTGTTCAAATATGAATCATCAATAATAAACAAGTGTGTATGATAATCAGAATTACTTCTGGACCCCAAAAGCCAGCAGAGATCGTGGCCTGGCACAGTCTGTTCAGGTAGATTCCCTCTAAGGGCGATTTGGAAAAGAGACAATCGGGCCTTAGCAGTAGGAGTTAGGAAAAACGCTGGTCTTGCTTGACTGCTGAGGGCCAATGGGCTTAGGCACGAACAGACTGAAGACATAATGGAATGGACCACCCCTTGCCCTCACCCCATATAAGAAAACACAGTTACAACCATTAGGTTGGAAAGGGCAAGGCCACAGCTTTATTTAAATTCCAACACAGAACCTGTGAACACTTTAAACCAGTGCCAGTCACAGTTGTGCTGTGAGCACGCTTTAACCTTAACTATTTGAATTCCAAAAGGGGGCCTGTGCTTACCATAAGTACTGGACAGACAGGCTGCTTTAAATTTCCAATCAAGGGCATAGCCCACTACAGCAACTTTTAATGCTGGCAAGGTCTAAAAGCAAGCTGTGACATACCATCAAGAAAAAAGGGGCAAGAGAGTGGGCAGCTCTTCCAGCCACATTTCTTCAAAAGGCCCAGAATTTCCTGGGGCAGTACTTTTACTGAGCTCAGGCCTAGCCCACCCCCCATAACTTAACCAATCTTGAATGACCACTTATCAATTTCCTACGCTCAGGTGCTGGCCATGCCCCCATCAGTCAAGGCTCTCTTTCCCTATAGGGGCTCAAGAGGCCTTCATGACTGATGAGGGGCAATGGGCTTAGGCAAGAACAGATTGAAGACATAATGGAATAGACCACCCCTTGCCCTCACCCTATATAAGAAAACACACTTACAACCATTAGGTTGGAAAGGGCAAGGCCACAGCTTTATTTAAATACAAACACAGAACCTGTGAACAGTTTAAACAAGTGCCAGTCATGGTTGTACTGGGTTTTTGCCTATAATGTCACCAGGACCCAAACGGGGTGCTAAACTATCCCTAAAAGTGTCGTACCACTCCAAGGGGAGACCGTCCAGACCAGATTTCCAGGGAGCAAAAGAGGAGATTGGCACTGCCACCTCCTCCACAGTAATATCTTTTTCCAGAATGGTGCTGTTTTCAGTAATCTGTACTGGCAGATCAATACTTGATAATTAGATCTCCAATGCTCCTCCCCCCCCCCCCCCCTCAGAGGTGCATGACACATACAGTTCCCTGTAAAATTAAGCAAAGATGTGTAAAATATCTCCTGAGTAATATACTTCTGTCCCATGCCTGTCACATACAATTTTTATATATATAGGGACATATATTCCGGTCCGGCCAGCAGTCTACTGTTCTTGCCCCAAACTCAAATATGTGCCGCCTTTGAGAAAGTCTGAGTTTAGTGGTCTGATCAGTCATTAGGGCACGGTCTTCCCTAGTTTTCCCCTGCAAGTCCAGCAATCCCTCACCTAACATATTCTGCCCCCGCCAGTGATACCGATGCTTCCTTCTCTTTCACCCCAGAGGCAAGCTGCTTCTTAAACTCACTCATTTCCATCATGAAAACTCCTCTGAGTGGCTTTGAAGGCCTCCCACTGAAGGAGGGGGAGCCCACCTCCTCATTCTCAACCGAAAAGGTACCAATAGCTTGAGTACATTTAATCTTCACATATTCCCCTGTAACCAACTAGCTTCCATGCGCCAGTGGCCGATCCCAGGTTTAGGTCCCAACCTAAGGTCTATTATAATGGGAGAATGGTCAGACAGCGCTCTAGGCAAATATGTCACCTTGCTCACTAACTACAATCCACCCCCTTCAGCAAGGACGGTCTATTCTGGACATTGATTTATGAGTTTCAGAGAAGCAAGAATATTCCTTGGTGTCCAGATGAAGAAACCGCCATGTATCTCGGAAGCCATAGGTAGACAACCATCCCACCAAGGGGGCTGGAGTCTCAGGAGATGCTCTCAGCCTATTCATAGCCAGATCCATCACTGAATTAAAATGCCCCAAAATGAAAATCCTGCATTCCGCTATCTCATATGTAGCTTGTAACATATCAGCTAGATAAGAAAGCGTGAAGGGTGGAGGAACATAAATTCACAAACGTCAGGCACTTATTCATTATTTTGATGACCAGAATAGCATATATTCCCTTAATATCCAATTTAATCACCTGTATAGCTATTAGTGATGGACGAACTTCTGACAGGACGCTTTGCGAACGCGAACTGAAAACGCGGCCAAAAGTTTGCGAACCGCAAACTTCGCGGCGGACCCGATTGACTTTAATGGCAGGCGAACCTTAAAAACCTCCAGGTCATATTTTCAGCCACAAAATACTTACTAGCTGTGCACACATAGTCCCACAACATGGACACTGACATAGCAAAAGTATTAAGTGAATCTGGGATCGACAACGACAAGCATTCTTTTTTTATATGTGAAATATTGACAATTCAGGACTCAGGAGCACATGAAGGCCATGGAAGAGAGGCAAGGTCAGGGCAGGCTATGAAGGGGGTGCAGGAGATGATCAGTGCCACAGTCAGGGCAGCGCAGTCCTGTGCCAGTGTCCAAGTGTGCCAACCTGTGCTTGAGCCCCTGCCTCTGCCCGGCCCTTACCCCCACCTATGCAGGGCTCCACTGCGGTGGTCCGGAGGTGCCAGTCCAGTGCTGATCCTCAGCCATGGAGCTGGCACTGCCTACTGATTGGCTTCTCCGCTGCTATCTCCCTCACTGACACCAGCACTGATAGAACACTGACACCAGCACCGCGATAGAGATTGAGCACTGACACCAGCACCAAGATAGAGAGCACTGACACCAGCACAGAGATAGAGAGCACTGACACCAGCACCGAGATAGAGAGCACTGACACCAGCACCATGATAGAGAGCACTGACACCCGCACCATGAGAGCACTGACACCAGCACCGTGATAGAGAGCACTGATACCAGCACGGAGATAGAGAGCACTGACACCACACCAGCACCATGATAGAGAGCACTGACACCAGCTCCATGATAGCACTGACATCAGCACCATGATATATAATATGCTTTCTATATTTGAAAGAAAGTATATTATACGTGTACAACCCTATATACTGTACACCTATAAAAGGACCTTTGTGGACCTAGTAGCTAGTGATTTGCAGACTGTCCCTGCTCCAAACACCAAACTGTCCCTCAGTCCCTACACTGATAAAAGACAGCTGCAGAATCGGGCAGCAATCAGCTCAGCAGCACAGCAGTCAAGTATAATATGCTTTCTATTTTTGAAAGAAAGTATATTATACGTGTACAACCCTATATACTGTACACCTAAACCAGTCCTTAAAAGGACCTTTGTGGACCTAGTAGCTAGTGATTTGCAGACTGTCCCTGCTCCAAACACCAAACTGTCCCTCCCTACACTGATAAAAGACAGCTGCAAAATCGGTCAGCAGTGCACCATAATATACTTGAAAGAAAGTATATTCTAAGTGTATTACAACCCTATATACTGTATACCTATACCAGTCCTTAAAAGGACCTTTGTGGACCTAATAGTAATAGCTAGTGATTAAACTGACTGTCCCTGCTCCACACAGTGTCCTGTCCCTACACTGACAAAAGACAGATTGTAAAATGGCCGCCATATCAGGTCTATTTATAAGGTAAGGGGTATGTCCAATTGTCCATGTGCTGAAATGTCTCAATTGGCTGTCCTGTACCCCATGATGGATGTGTCATCATGGGTCAAAGTTATTCACAATGTAAACGCATATGTGTGCCGCGCGAACAGCGGCAGAAGTCCGCCGGTTTGGTGAATCGCGAATGAGCAAAATTTGCCACGAACCGACCGCCGGGCGAACCGCAAGGCCATCTCTAATAGCTATGGCCATTGCTTTAGTAACCAAGATAGAAACCCCTCTGGCATAAGAGCATTGTACTAGAACTAGCATAGTAAGCCCCAGCAATATGGGCCCTCCTCAGAGGGAGAACCCTGGCACCCTGTAAGTGAGTTTCCTGTAGCAGAATCAAATGTGGCTCATATTTCTTGATATAGTTAAAGACTAGGATGCGTTTAAATTTGGAATTGAGGCCTCTGACATTCCAGGACACCACTCTAAAGCCTCATACACACGATAGGACTTTGTACAAACTTCCCCTTGGATTTTTGTACAAAGGGCGTCGGCCGAGAACTTGTATTGCATACACACAGCAGGACTTTTTCAGCCAACTTTCACCAAATCATGTGGTTTTTGTATTGTTGTCTGATCTTTTGCATTGGTTCTGAGCATGCCTGTTTGTACTTTGTACAAAAGTCCTATGGTTTTCTGTACACACGATCAGACTTTGCTCCATCGGACTTTTGTTGCCAGAAAGTTTGTCCGTTCGCACAGCCAACAAAAGTCCGATGAAAACCAAAAAAGTTTGTCCGATGGAGCGTACACACAGTCGGATGTTGCTCCAAAACAGCTAATTTGCATGTTTGTTGTCAAAAAGTCTGATCGTGTGTATGGGCCTTAAGGGTGACTTCCATTTCTAATGATTCCAGCACAGCCCGAGAGCAGGGCACCTATCCCCCCCTGAATGCAGGGGAAGATACCAGGACCCCAGGGCCTCCCTTCCACCAGGAGCCCACCGAAAACTAGGGAAACATTCTGTAACATAGCCAAAGATGAAATACACTTTCCCCATAAACCCCAAAGAACTTAAGTTCCGGTATAAAAATCTTGCACATGAAAAACAGAAACTCCAGCACAGACATTGCCCCACCCAGCACTCAGCCCCAACCCGCCATCCCATAACAGTCAACCAAAAAAAATAGGTAAATGGATGCAAGGCTTTTTCAAAACCCCACAGGTCCCAGCATCGGAGAACAATCTTGTGATGTACAGAACAGTCCCAGATCCCATTTTTGTAGAAGTAGGCCTAAAGAGCAATGAAATCAAACAAGAAGAAAATGGAATAATCAAATAGTTCATCATCCGAATTGCAGGTCAGACAGGGCAAAGGAGTATATTCCTGAGCAAGGTAACAAGAAGGGGGTAGCAGCAAAAGGGACATCCATCTATCCCTGCAACCCCCCACCCCTGGGTCTCACTCCCTCCCCCCAGCAAACAGCAAAGTGTCAGAAGAATACTATGGAGGATGCTGGGATCCTCCTCCCCACGGGCGACCTCTGGCATCCAACCATCTGGAAAGCTTCCACAGGAGTAGTGAAGAAGAAAACTTTGCCATTATCTACAAACCACAGTTTAGTTGGGTACAGCATGCTGTAGCTCAATTTCAGATCCCTGAGGAATTTCTTCACAGGCTGGAAGCTGGCTCTCTGTTTCTGAGTGGCAGCCAAAAAATCCATTAAACTCCAGCTCCGGGCCCATCCTGGCCTCTCGCTGAATATTTTCCCGGTCACGGAAGTGTAGGAATTTTTGGTATCATAGGACGAGGAACCGAACCCTTTGGTGGGAGTCTACCTGGTACACGGTGGGCTCTTTCAATAGAAAACATTTTAGTGAAAGTCCCAGGTTCCATATTTGCATTGAGCCATCCCTCCAGGAACTCCTCGGGGTGTCTCCCCTCCACTCCTTCAGGAAACCCCACTAGTTGGATATTATTCCATCTCATACAATCCTCCATGTCAGCCATTTTCAAAGCATGTTCAGACAGGGCCATCTTTTCCACCTGTACAGCAGTGTCCATAGGCCTGACAGTATCTTCCAAAGCAGCAATACTGTGATCAGTATCCTGGGCTTTTTCCCTTATCTTCTGCATGTCATGTTTCATGAAAGAGAATTCAAGCTTGAGCTCCCCAAATCTATAAGCTCATTCTGGCAGCCCTGTATAGCAGACATGATCTGTGTAAGGGATGGTTCATCCACCCCATCCTCCTCCCAGCCTGAGCTCCTGGTATTCTCCTCCCACTCACTGTCACAATCTCAAGAAAATGCTGCTATCCAGGGCTCCTCCCATCCGCATCATTCATTTACAGTGTTCTGTGAATGTGAAAACTACAAGTACCGACAGCCTTTGTGGCTGTTGGCTTGTATTTCTCAATGAACTACCAGGGAGCTGTTGAGCACTTAGGTTCATTAGGTATTCCTGAATGCTGTGGTAAAGGGCGCTCCCAATGCAATCATTAAAATGCAAAAAGTGGTTTATACAAATAGTATACATTCAAAACCGTGTATAAACGTGTATTAGTGAATGGCTTCACTTTATACATGTGCACAAATGTCTCAGAAAATATAATTAATATACTTATGATTGTTCAAACAAATATATCATGATATCATGAAAAGTTCAAAACAGTTCCAAAAAGCTTTCTAGATGATTCCACTCCAACACCATGTGGGAAATAAAATCCACGTTCCAAATAATATTCTTGACTTTTCACTCAAAGTGACAAGAAATTGTGCTCAACAGATAGCCCTAGCCAGCAAGTGACCATAAGATATGAAGTACCTCCTCGAATCCTGGAAACCATTCAGCAATCCTTTTCCAATCAATCATTGATGTGTAGTGAACTCAGTAAAATGATGTCACTTCCGCTGGGGGGGTTGCCTAATGCATAGTATACACTGCTGGTTAGATAGCGATGTCTGAACGGACTTCCACCACACTAGGTATTTCCAATATATTGATGCACTCCCCTGCTGGTGTTGGAGTAAAATCATCTAGAAAGCTTTTTGGAGCTGTTTTGCACTTTTCATGATATCATGATATATTCACTAATACACGATTATACACGATTTTGAATGTATACATACTATTTGTATAAACCACTTTTTGCATTTTAATGATTGCATTGGGAGCGCCCTTTATTACAGCATTCATTCTTTATTAGTCTTCACTAATTTTAGGTGCAGCAACCCTTTTTTTCTTTTTTGTTGTATTAGTGGCACTGGTTCCATTTATTTATTATTCATTAGGTATTCCTGTCAGAGTGCAGCTGTTTGCCCGCATCAGAGGTACGGGTAGACAGATACACAGACAGTCTGCAGGACAGTGGCATTAGACCCACGATTTGTTGATCATGGGTGTGATGCTTTACACAGGTTCCCAACAAAAAAATGCATATTTTTTACCTGCAAAAAAATGTGCATATATTATTTTTTTGTAAAGGTGAACTTATCCTTTAACCGCTTGCGCCTATCGCACGACCATATACATGGACAAAATGGCAAGGGCAGGCATATGGCATACCTGTACATCCCGGCCTCCCAGCGGGCGGGATGTACCCCATGTCCCAGTGTCACTGATTGCAGTATTCATTTTTTTTACTGATCACTGAATTTGGTGTCATTAGTGACTGTAAAAAGTGTTAGGGCAGTTAGTGGTAGACCTCTTTAGGTCTAGGGTACCCCCCTAGCCCCCCCTAATATAGGTTTAACCCATTGATCTCCCCCCAGTTAACCCTTTCACCCCCTGTCGCCAGTGCCACTAAGCAATCTTTTTTCTGATCGCTGTATTAGTGTCAAGGGTGACACTAGGTAGCCAGTTAGTTAGTTAGGTTCACTGTCAGCTTTTTATAGCGTCAGGTACCCCCATATACTACCTAATAAATGTTTTAACCCCTTGATTGCCCCGTAGTTAACTTTTTCACCCTGTCACCATTGATCACCGTATAAGCCCTTGTACACACAGTCGGACATTCTGACAACCAAATCCGTTGGATTTTGTCCGACGGATTTTGTCCGAAACTGTTGCATACACACGGTCGGACAAAGTTGTCGGAAAATCCGATTGTACATAACGTGATGACGTTATTTCGTTACGACGGGTCTACGTTCAGGCTAGTAGCCAATAGCTTTGGTCTAGGAATTTGATCTGAGCATGCATGGCACTTTGTCCGTCGGAGTAGGCTACACATGATCGGAGTATGTCCGATCGGAGCATTTTGTCGGAAAATTTTATGGACAAGTTGGAAAACTTGGTCCGTCGGATACTCCGACGGAAACAGTACGATGGAGACCACACACATAACGAGTGCAGACCCTCACACCCAGGAATTCTTCTGGAAAGAAGACAGTGGGACAAACAGCTTGCTAAAAAAAAAAAGGTATCTCCAGTCTGATTCTGTGCCTGGGCACCCCGAGCTGTGTGCGTTTTACAGACATGATCTATGGTTTATGGCTGAGCACCTAGAGGGGACTGCCTGCAGTACCTACACCAGCTGACAACAACATTTTATCTGCTGGAATTAATAATTGCTGTTTACCTTACAGCAGTGAGGTAAGGTAGCCATTGCACTCAGTGTGTGAACACTTTATTTTGAGGATTCACGAGATCACCGGTGGAATTATCCCTCCGCTCACGGAGTCAGTTTATTTCATGACACAGTGTGGACTCACATACTGCATGACCGAATACAGATGGTTCTGATGTTGTAAATAGAGACACATTGATCTTTATCGTACTTCATTTATTTAATCTTTTACACTTCATGCACTTTATGGATTGAGACACATTTTGGATTTTTATTGGACTTTTAGCATTTATTTATTTTCACTGTATGCACTTTATGTTTCTATGTTTGAATTATTTATTCAATCATTCACATTGCACTGGATTGGATATTGCTTGGTTGGCACTGATGCACTTTAGAAGGTGTACACTTGAAATAATTAGCCTTGAGCAGTTATATGTAGTTATTTATATTATTTTGTACACTAGTGTATTTACTGTTATTTATTTATTTAGTGGATTTATTTATTTACCTTATTTAGTATTTATTGTGGAGCGCAACACCACTCATTAATTTGTTATGAGACCACACAGAGTCAGATTATCCGACAAAACGATCCGATAGGACACATTCCGTCGGAATCTCCTACCATGTGTACAAGGGCTAAGTGGTACGGGTGACGCTTTTTAGTTAGTTTGTTTTTATAGTGTCAGGGCACCTGCCGTTTATTACCCAATAAAGGTTTAACCCCCTGAGTTAGTTTCAGTTAGGTTTTAGCATCAGTCAGGGTCTGCATCGTCCCAGGTACCGTCAGATTAGTGCTAGTAGTGCTAACACCCAGGTATACAGCATCACTATCTGATCTGATCTATACTAGCATCCCCAGCAGTTTAGGGTTCCTAAAAATGCAGTGTTAGCGGGATCAGCCCAGATACCTGCTAGCACCTGCATTTTGCCCCTCCGCCCAGCCCAGCCCAGCCCTCCCACGTGCAGTATCGATAAATCACTGTCACTTACAAAACACTAAACACATAACTGCAACATTCGCAGAGTCAGGCCTGATCCCTGCAATTGCTCATTTTTTCGTAGCATTTGATACAGTTGCTGACAGCCTGGATACGATCAGCTCTACAAAATTCGGTCCCTTGTAAACCACTTCAACGAATGGTTTGCAGCCTTGTTTACTCCCGATCAAGTTGTCAGCGTTGATGAGTCCCTGATTAAATTTTCTGTCAGCTTGTCTTTCAAACAGTATCTTCTCAGCAAGCGTGCCAGATATGGGGTCAAGATGTATAAGCTCTATCAATGAGCAGCAGGCTATACATATAGTTTTATGGTTTACTAGGGAAGAGATAGTCACGTAGAGCCGGAGAACTGCCCAGATTACATAGGGAGCGCTGGCAAGATTGTGTGGGACTTGGTGTCACCCTTATTCGGAAAGGTATACCATTTGTGACAATTATTACACGAGCATGCCACTTTTTAGTCACTTGTTTGATCATCAGATTGGAACATGTGGCACTGTGCGACCTAATTGCCGGTGCTTACCCCAGCGGCTTGTAGATTCCTGTCTTAGGCTGGGGGGAGAGCCTGCTTCAAGTGTAATAATTTGACGTTGTGAAGTGGAGGGATAATAAGAATGTTTTCCTCCCTTCACTCAGACACGACGGTCCAAATTCCTACGGTGACTGTTGTTGTGGAAAAACCACTCTGTGTCCACAAATATAACCAAAATATGGGAGGGGTGGACCTCAACGACCAGTTGTTTGCACCATACCTAATTCCCCGTAAGGCCAGACGCTGGTACAAAAATGTGTCTGTATACTTATTTCAATTGGCTTTGCTGAACACTCATGTGCTATACAGAGCTTCAGGATGGACTGGATCCTTCCTTAAATTCCAGGAAGAGATCGCCAGAGCCCTTCTGTTTTCAGACTGTGCTTCACCTCACCATCTCAATCCAAATGCAGTAAGCCGGCTGCATGAGGGGCATTTTCCGTATGTCCTCCCTAGTACCCCCATCCAATGAGCCCCCCAAAGAAAATGTTGTGTCTGCAGAAAGCGCGGATATAGGCTGACACCCGCTATTTTTGTCCCTCCTGTCCTGATAACCCTGGTCTTTGCATTGGTGAATGTTTTGAACGCTACCATACACTAGTGGAGTTTTAGCATAGGGTACAGCACTGCACAGACTAGGACACACTTTCACAGGGTCTCCCAAGATGCCATCTCATTTTGAGAGACCCGAACCTGGAACCGAACCATTACAGTTACAAATAAAAGTGTAAAGAAAAGTAAAAAATTGAAAAAAACACAAAAAAATATGCAGCACTGACCCCCGAAGGAGCAGCTGATTTAATTGGGCTTACCGTTACCTTATTGACCTTGTGTATGTTTAGGGGTTTCCCGAGGTAGATGGCCCAAGAACTGTAGAGACTGACACCAAATTCACTTGAGGGATTTTTATTTGCAAAGAAGAAGTAGACAAAACACAGTCTCTCAAAAAGGGTTAGATGGTTTAGGTAGAAAGTCCAGGTACTCTTGGAACTTAGTCAAATAGAAAAGTCTCTCACATTAGAAAATCCAGATAGCCATTCACAACTTGATCCTCACCCTTATCGGATAGTCCTTCTCTCACTAGGCCTAGCAGCCGATAGAGTGCTCAAACAAAGCAAAGCCTCTGCCAAAGACTTGCTGTAGGACACTTGAATAAAGTCTCTGCCACAGGCTTGTTGTAGAACACTTGAATAAGTGACGTCCGTACCTTAAGTACCCTCTCCCAGAATGCACAGCAAGAGGACACTCCCACTGGGCTGGTTCTGAGAAAGAATTTGCACTTAATGCAACCAACTTGACTGCATTCTTGCACCTGCCAGAGATGACAGTGGCACCCATGGTCAAGCAGAAGACAATGCAATCCAGCTAGACTGGTACTGAGACCAAAAATTTGTGTAATTGAACCCAAAACCAAATTGCTGTTCCAGGAATATTAAATTACAAAAACACATAACGCCTACTCTTCAGGAGCCGGCACTACAAATATAAAATAAAGAAAACAAAAATAGTTGTCATTTTATTGTTCTCTCTCGCTCTATTTTCTCTTTATTGTCCTACTCTTTTTTACTGTATTCTATTCTGATGGGCACAGATTGGCATCACTGTTGAAGCTACACTGATCATCAGGGCACTGATGATCTGTGCAGGCCTCCCCTGTGAGCAAATGCGGCTGATCGGCGCTCTTCTCCTCACACTCTGTCAGTGTCAGGTGAGGAAAGCCGATAACAGGCATTTCCCTGTTTACATGTGATCAGCTGTGATTGGACACTGCTGATCACATGGGTAAAGAGCCGCATCATCAGCTCTTTACCGAGATCGGGTCACGCTGTGTCCCAGTGACACAGCGCACCCACAATCACCGTGCAAGCACAGTGAGATTTAAGCAGTGTTATAGGACCTTGTCCCAAAGCAACAGGGCATTTGTTCTTGTTATTTGTCTATACAGTGGGCGGGAGGTAGTTAAGCATGGAGACATGGATGAATGGGTGAGTTTGCTTTAAAGATTATTATTATACATTTATATAGCGCCAACAGTTTACGCAGCGCTTTACAACTTGAGAGTAGACAGTACAAATACAATACACTTTAATACAGTAAGAATCATCAGGCCCTACTCCTTAAAGCTTACAATCTAAGAGGGAAGGTCAATAGATACAAGAGGTAATAACTGTGGGGAATTTGCGGAGAAAGTAAATGTACAGTTGTTAGGTGGGGGCCAGATAGGCTTCTCTGAAGAGATGAGTTTAAAGGGATCATCTGAAAGTGGACAAAGTAGGAGAAAGTCGGACAGATTGGGGTAGAGCATTTCAGAGGATGGTAGAGGCTCTGGAGAAGTCCTGAAGGCGAGCCTGGGATTAGGTGACAAGGGAGTTAGAAAGCAGGAGGTCTTGGGAGGAGCGAAAAGAACGATTAGGTTGGTATTTTGAGACTAGGTTAGTGATGTAGCTGGGGGCCAGGTTGTGGATGGTTTTGTAAGTTATTGTTAGTATCTTGAATTGACTTTGTTGGTTGAGTGCCAGCCAATGGAGGTATTGGCAGAGGGGTAATATATAAAAGTAATTAAATAGAGATTTCAGTTTGTGGTGCTTTTTAAGTATAACTAAAGGCAAAACTTTGTTTTTAGTTCTGAACAGAGTGGAAATGGATTAGAACACCTGTTTTTATTGCTACCTCTGCCCCGCTAGGCGAGCAGTAATGCATAGGTCTCGCTTAGCACTGTCCTAGCAATGTACTGAGAGTATTCCAGTCAGACTTCAGGGGGTATGTATATGGCCTACACCTATAGCAAGGGGAAGTTTCAACTTTAGTCAGAGCTGTACCTTTTTTTTATGTGCAAACACCCCTTACCTGCATAGACAGTTTTTTGTAAAAATGAACTAACCCTTTAAAGTGATTGTAAAGTCTTGTTTTTTGTTTTTTTTAATAAAAATAACAAACATGTTGTACTTACCTGCACTATGCAGTGGTTTTGCACAGAGTAGCCCGGATGCTCCTCATCTTGGGTCCTTCTTTTGTGCTTCTGGCCCCTCCCTCCTGTTGAGTGCCCCCACAGCAAGCAGCTTGCTATGGGGGCACCCGAGCAGAGTTACAGCTCCCTGTGTCCATTCAGACACAGAGATCCGGCCCAAGCTGGCCACATCCTGTCCCCTCTCTATCCTAATTGGCTGACTGACTTTGATTGGCAGCAGCAGGAGCCAATGGTGCCACTGCTGTGTCTCAGCCAATCAGGAGGGAGAGTCTTGGATGGCTGAGACACTTGTGCATATCACTGGACAGAGATGGGGCTCAGATAAGTATTAGGGGGTCCAAGGGGAGCTGTTGCACACAGAAGGCTTTTTATATTAATGCATAGAATGCATTAAGATAGAAAACGTTCTGAATTTATAACTCCTTTAAGATTCAATAAATGCTGAAAGCAGGCTCTACAACTATACTCATTTTATTTAACATACTAGGCATAGATCAAAGTCAAGCAACTGAGACATTTTTTTTTTTTTAGAAATGATGTGCAAAAATCACTTCTTTGATAAATGATAATTAGAAATAATAATTTTTTACCCTGAGTTAACAATTTTCACTTTGATGTTCACAAATTCACTCTCTGATGTGAACAGATACAAAAAATTTACTCAAAACTCTTTTTCTCAAAAAATTCCCACTTTAAAGATAATACATTTTCACTTTGAACTTAAAACCCTGTAACCAAATTACTTACTTTAATTCCTTAATATGTATTTACATTTTTACAAATTTTCTTCTGGATTTTTTAGTTAGAAAATTTTTGATCAATTTCTTTCAACTAATTTGACATAAGAAATTTGCTTCTATATTTAGCAAAGACAAGGCATCCAGCCTGTTGAGAAATTGCATGTTCAGTTGTGCCAGGCAGGAGATAAAGGTAGAAAAGCCCCATAGAAGTCTATGGGACTGTAATGTGTCTTTGTGGCCAGGATGTGAACAAACAACTAAGGTCCCATACACACTAATAGATTTTCTGCTGATTTTTGTCTTCAGATTTACCAAAACCATATAATATGAGGTCAAACCTTAAGAGTTAAAATTTGTATGCAATCAGACAGGCCCTTGCACTACATGGTTTTGGTAAATTTGAAGACAAAAATCTTCAGAAAATCTAATAGTGTGTATGGGGTCTTAAGCAGCAGCACTTGGATTTTGCTAATTCTACATCTGTGGCCGGGGAGGGTGGGATTGATTAGTTTAGGATGAAGAGGCAAAAAAGGGTAAGTGCACATTGTTTTAAAGTGTACTTATCCTTTAAGGGCAAGGTAGCTATCGGAAAACATTTTATAAAGGCCCCTTCCCTTGGTGCCCTAAGCATGTGCTTATTTTGCTTAGTGGTTAATCCAGCTCTGCTAGAGACTACAGTGAAAGAGTGCAGAATCCACACATATGTATAGATATAACAGATGGAAAAGTTTTAAGCACCCAGAGGATTTAAACTTAGAATTCACTTTAATCTGTATCCAACACGAGCACCAATGTGTCTTTAAAAAGTATCAGGTGAAAGCAGGTTAATGCAATCAGTGGTTAGAGAAGTTCTATGGGATTTCAGGCTCACTAACAGCTGGCCACTCACAGATTGCTGATATCCCTATTTTCTTCTTGTCACAGATTGCTATTGTCAGAACTGGAAAAGAGATAGGAGAATCAAGAAATGGAAAAAAGAGCACAAACTACATTTTATTATTGAGGTAGAATCACCAATATATTGCCTGGCTTACCTGATGTTTTTGGCTTTTTAGCAGTTGTTGACATCCAAAGATTGTGCAAAAGTGTTCTCCAAGAAAATGAAGAATTCAGTATTGGATATGTGTTGCTAATAGATGTGTTTTTTTAGGAAAAAAACAGACTGTCTGTCGGATTGTCTGACGAACTTAGTTGGGCAGACAATCCGCCCGTGTGTAGGCGGCCTAAGGCACGGGCGGAGTGTTTCAGCGGACAGTCCGCTCGTGTGTGGGCTTCAGCGGACAGTTTCAGCGGACAGTCTGACGAACAAAGTTTTTCGGAAATCCCGTAAAACTGTCCGCTGAAACTTGGTTTGAGCGGACAGTCCGCTCGTGTGTAGGCTTGTTCGTCAAACTAAGTTCCGCGCATGCTTAGAAAGGATTTACACGCCGAAGGTTGTATTGCAGTGTATAGGACGTTGTTTTTCTAGTCCCGTCGTACGTGCCGTTCACGTCATCGCGCACGGTTTCAGCGGACTGTTCATTCATCGTGTGTGGTCAAGTCCGCTCATGCTAATTTTGAGCGGACTGTTTGTCAAACTGTTTGACGAACAAGGTTGGGCGAACAGTCCGCGCGTGTGTACGCGGCCTAAGAGTTTACAAACACTTTAAAGTCTGCAAGATATGCACTAAGATAAAAACATTTTTTAGCTTTAGAACCACTTTAGGGGATTTAAGGAGCATTTTTAAAAGATGTTTACAGCAGTGACGGCCCGTAATGCAGGGTGCAGAGGCACCGACCCCCTAATCCATGTGCCCCCCCCCCCCAATCTACATGTGGGCACTGGACGCATGGATTCCAATGAGGTTTTTTTTTATAATAACGAGATTAGAGCCTGAAGCTCTAATAGGCTTCAAAAAAGGGTGGGCTCAGGGAACCCCAAACACACCCCCTTGTGTGACAATAGCAAATTAATATTTGCCATTGTCTTCCTGATTCTCCTCACGGCCAATCAGGGAGGGGGTCCTAGACCTGTGACCCAATTGGCCAAAAAGAGAGGCAATCCTATTGGCCGCCTAGGAGGAGGAGGGAGGAAACACACAGAAGATGCAGGGGAAGCCCAAGCCCGGAGGAGTGCTGCCCACGACCTAGATGGGGTAAGTGCGGGCCGGGAGACCCGACAGACCAGGAGGGTGGCGGTGTCTGCAGAGGGTGACCCGACCAACCAGGGGGGTGGCAGTGTCCGGTGGGGGTCACCTGACCGACCAGGGGGTGGCTGGTGTTTTGTTTGCAACCCCCCCAAAAAATATACCACCAACCGCCACTGGTGTACAGCCTAGAGCAAATCAAGTTGTAGCCAGGTGCCCACCAGTTGTGTGATCCTTCGCCCTGCTCCCTCTTCCCTCCCAACCACTGCTCACACTACTGTCTGGGCTATTGAATGAGCTATAGGCAGACCCCCCACTGGCTTCCCTTCCCCCATGCTAGCAGTGGTAGTGAACTGAACGGCAATAAAGAGGGAGAGGCAGCTTTTCACTCCTCACTCACTGCAGCAGACAGAAGCCGATCTATAAAATCCTCTGGCTCCCTCCTGCACCCCCTCCTTCCTGGCTGTAAAGGATCTGAACCAATCAGAGGCAGAGAGAGGACTTGCTATACAGACACTAAGAATTCTGGAAGATGTAGCCTTAAACAAAACAATAAATGGAAGCTAATGGAGATTAATACTCAGGATTACCTGTACTCAGAAGAGGAGAAACAGAACTTTTCCTGGACAAATTTGCACAGATCAGGGCAGAACCGTATGGGGAGCTAATGTTTGCAGACATATTTCTGGGATCTGCACAGAACACCAGGCAGAGAGTGTAGTCACACCAGTGTGAGTAAACCTGTGCTGTGCTTGCCTACACTGAGGAGGTACAGAGCCTGAGAGTACCAGAGCAAGAGACTGAGCCACATAATGAGTTGCTGTGCCTTGGCTCCTGAGCTGGGGAGACCAGCTGCTGTGTGTGCCCCTCTAAGAGAGGTCCTGATTGCGAGAATCTGATCATGAGGAGTCGTCATGAGAACTGAGACTGCTTTGCCAACCGACTGCCAAGCGTATGGGACCAGACCTGTTCCTATCCTATTGGATGCCTAGGAGGAGGAGAACACAGTCGGAGGAAAAGACCGGCTGAGCCACCAATGTGATTGTGCATGGCTCACCGGCAGCGGTTCAGCCATCCACCACTCCCCGGCTCAGACAGGGGAGGGAGGGGAGATCAGAGTCATCCCCGGGCAGGTAAGGAGGCCGTCCATCTCATGGAGCGGGAGGTTGTTCCCCGCATTCATTTCCCCCTGTGGGGGGTGGAATGGCCTCGTCTCCCACTGCGGGGGTGGGGCTGGCATTGGCTTGCCATCCATCCATCCCCCGTCCTGCCCTGCCTCCAATTATCAAGCACCAGCTGCCACTCGAGTCAGAGGTGTACATGTCTGCACAGTGAGCTCGGTGAGAGCAACAAGGAGCTTCAAAAGATACCGAGGTATACACAAGCATTCTGGTGCCATGTAATCAGAGGGAACATGTCTGAGTTTGAGGCCTGAGCAGTGGTCCTGCAAAAGCAAGCCTGGGGGGCTTAAAAGTTGTTTATTTTAATTTCATGTTTTAACCTTCTTAGCGGTATTCCTGAGTGTGGCTCGGGGTGAATTTTTCACACACTCAGGGCTGCATCCCAGCATCCAGGAAAAGTTACTTACCTTGTCCCCAGGATCCTGCCATGTCCCCCCACTGTGTATGGCGGCTGTGTCTTCCTCCCGATGTACTGTATGCCGGGCTCCTTTCCCTGCGAGTGTCGCGGCACACAGGGACGAAGCCCAGTGGGAAATTCAAAAAGTTCCCTTTTGTCCCTAGTGCTTTGTCCAGTGCCCTGCATGCAGTTTTACATCATATCTCCCATTGGTTCTCCCCCTAGTGAATATTTTGCATTTATATTTTGTTGCCCCCAAGTGCATTACTTTACATTTCTCCAAATTAAACCTCATTTGCCATTTGTCTGCCCAGTTTATTACTCTGCTTATCTTTGTGTCAGCCGCAAAAACTGAGACTGAACTGGTTATCCCATACTCTATATCATTTATAAATATATTGAATAGAAGTGGTCCCAAGACAGAACCTTGGTGTACCCCACTAACCACTCTAAACCAGTCTACTAGTCTTTCATAGAGTTCGCTAAATTCCATATAATTTTGGAATTCAAATTCATTGACTTTTTGGATCTCCTCAAACAGTAATTGGAAAAAAAGACAACCGGGCTGCAAGATGAGATATGAAGGTATGGAACTCAGGGGGTGTACTTGGAATTCCAGGTATGACCCTCGAACTCTATCAAAATATAGTTGGCTTTTCAATGAAAATTCATTGACAGAGGGTGACCACCTGATGACCCCATTTGCTATACCTACTATCTCTGTGGTTCACCATTGTAATCCCAACATTAAGAGTGTTGACTTATTATGGGGATTGTGAAAAAGGGGGAGGGGATTGAGCAAGGGCTACTCCAAAAAAACATATTTGCCCTTGATCACCCAAAGTAGATTGGACTATTGCGGTACTCAGTAATACAAAAGAGCATAAGTAAAAATAACATTTATTAGAAAATATATAAAAACATTCATGAATTACAGCAACATCACAATAATTGTTACAAATTGTTGGTATAGACGTAAACTAGGGGGGACACCCAGATCTGGGTGTCTCAGCTATGCCGCCTGTTACCCTTTTGGGCCTTTGTTGGTATTACTGGGTACCGCAATAGTCCAATCTACTTTGGGTGATCAAGGGCAAATATGTTTTTTGGAGTAGCTCTTGCTCAATCCCCTCCCCCCTTTTCACTGTCTAAAATTTAGGCTGATGGCACCCATTTCTTAATTTACTTTTGAGGCAAAATCCTTTGTTGTCATAACCGAGTGGATAATACACCCTGATCTTCAGATCAACTAAACTATTCTCCTTTTTTTCTGCCTTTCTCTATTATGTTATGAATTGTTGTACCATTTGATTATATTTATTTTTACTCTTCATTACGTGTTTCTCTCCACCTACTTGAGTGTATTACCGTAATTTCAGAAAAAAAATGTTTTTTGGCCACGTCTCTTGAGGCTATGGATATCTTGGGCCCAGCATGGGTGGATTTTATGTCCACTAGCCTGGTTGCTTAAGAATCCAGAAAACAGAGGATGAAACAAAAATATTTATTGATAGGATGTTTAACTTACTCAAAAGAAATTCACACTTGCACTGGCACATTCAATATTTTGATTTACAAATGGAGTCCAAACAACCCAGAGGTTTGCTGGAGGTGCCTCCACTCCAGAGGCACTTTATTACACATCTGGTGGGAATGTCCCAACATTCAATCATATTGGAAAAATATCCACAATCTCACACAAAAGATCACTACCTATGATTTACCTTTCACTCCGGCCCAATTTCTTTTACACCATACCACGGTACATAACACATCTTACAGAAAATCACTTACCATTCATCTTATCAACGCAGCTAAACAATGTGTTCCTCTATTGTGGAAATCCCAAACTAGTCCATCTACGAAGGATTGGATACTGAAAGTCCAAAAGATAGCTGAAATGGAGGAGCTGATACATATTTCCAACGATACCCCTCAGAAATTTAACCAAAAATGGGCCTGCTGGAAATACTTTGAATCCACTTCCGAATGTAAAGATATTCTTTTAGGTCATGCCTAAACATTTCTCGCTTCCTTTTTCTTTTTTTTTTTTTTTTTTAGATAATAACTCATATCCCACATTTACAGCCCCTCACTTTGCTCTTTCCTGAAGTCAAGGCTCTGATTCAACTCCACTGAGCATGGATCATGGTTAATCTACGAAATCCTATGTCCCCTTTTCCCTGCATCCTATTCCCACCCTACTTTCCTCTTTTTGTTACCCCGACCCCAACGCCCCAACCCATCTCGTCCCATCCTTCATTCCCCCCCCCCCCCCCTCTTCCTCCAGTCCCTCTCCGACCTTTGCATAAGAACTTGTGAATTTTACTCGCGATTGACTACCCTTTCCCGCTATACTCAACACCATGTACTTACGATCAATAAAAAGATCGATAGGTTGACGTTTACTAGCTTAGCTAGAGGTTTATATCTCTAGAGTCCTGTAATGAATGGTGATCTCTCAATAGCACTTAGGACTCTCATTTTTGTTCATGTCACGGATGTAGGGGATATAACTTGATATTATCTCCTCTACATCTCAGTTTTATATTCAAAGAGACCAGAAGTTCCATTAATATCATCTTCAACCTATACAAGTGGTCCTCTCCGGTCTGGATATTTCTTCATCAGAAATACATGAGAAAACTTATCAAACTAATATATGATACATTAAAGAAGATGTACAATTTCTGCTTCTTTTCAACATGTTGTTGATTTCAGTTTACCGTATATACTCGAGTATAAGCCGAGATTTTCAGCCTCTTTTTTGAGGCTGAAAGTGCCCCCCTCGGCTTATACTCGAGTCATCGCCGTCTGTCTGCCCGAACAGCGTGTCGAGCAGACAGACAGCGGCCATTCTAACTTTCAAAAGCCGCGCCTCCCTGTCTGTGATAGGCGGAACACAATTTCCCAGCAGTCTGTGTTCCGCCTATCACGGACATCCGCTCATCATCATACTACGGACGAGGATAAGAGGATGTCCGTGATAGGCGGAACACAGACTGCTGGGAAATTGTGTTCCGCCTATCACAGACAGGGAGGCGCGGCATTTAAACAGGGGAATGGGCGCCGACGAAGAGCGGTGATCCTGGGACGGGACCGGACGGAGGCTCGGCTCGGGACGGGACGGGACCGGACGGAGTCTCGGGACGGGACGGGACCGGACGGAGTCTCGGGACGGGACGGGACCGGACGGAGGCTCGGGACGGGACGGGACCGGACGGAGGCTCGGGACCGGACGGAGGCTCGGGACACAGGTAGGCTGGACACACAAGGCCACACACACACATTATGTGCCATCTGCATACTTTGATCACTACCACACCTGTTTGGCAAGTGCTGCTGACATTCCTACTTCCTCCAGTTCCACAGTCCACTGCCTTAATGTCCCAGGAACTCTCAACTTCATGCATCCTCCCCCTATGCAATGCTTTATTTGCATGTTCTCTCTTTTAGGGAATGTAGAAAATGTACACACACACACACACACACACACACACACACACACACACACACACACACACAGGGATGGATGGATGGACACACACACAGGGATGGATGGATGGATGGACACACACACACACAGGGATGGATGGATGGATGGACACACACACACACAGGGATGGATGGACACACACACACACAGGGATGGATGGATGGATGGACACACACACACAGGGATGGACAGGCATATCTCACCCTCGGCTTATACACGAGTCAATAGGTTTCCCAGTTTTTTGGGGGTAAATTGGGGGCCTCGGCTTATACTCGGGTCGGCCTATACTCGAGTATATACGGTATGTCTACAAAATGACTTGTAAGTTAATCTGTATGCTACCCTATTTGTTTCAATAAAATCTTTTAAAAAAATATATATATATTTTGATTTATACATTAGGGAAAAGATATGTCCCCTTGGACTTCGCATGCACATTTTTCCGACCCTAAAAAGACCCCTCCCCAGATTTAAAAAAAGTCTGGGAGGCCCCTCAGACTAAATGCAGTGTTGAGTTGATGACACAACTAATTACACAGCACCGGACTGATATGGGTGCATTAGATGGCAAAATAAAGCACCTCAATGGGCAATTGCCTCAAGTTATGGACTCCACCTCCTTCCCCAATAAGTGGAAGGAGTTGAGAGAATGTTTAGAAACTCTCAACAAAGAAATAATTGTCAAAATGCAAGGCAAGTTTGTCCAAGATAAACTTGCCTTTTCAGAAGGCTACGCCTACAAATAGACAGGTAGACAACATCCCAGAAGGAATTTTACACGTAGTCAAAGACCACAGGAAACCACCACTGTGTGTGATCTCACTGAATCTGATTCCTCTATTTCCTCACTCTCCTCAAAGGCTACTTCACGTTCTGTAAATCCACATGCACCAGGCATCCCCCGCAAAAGATCCCTCACTGGTGATGGACATCCTTCTAAGGAATCTAAAAAAGGCAAGAAACAGGGTAAAATTCCAAAAACACAACAGCCACCACATCTTGGGTCACAGACCCCCAAGAGTGGAGCCTCACACCCCACCCTGCACAATATTATACCTAAGCTTCTTCAACCCAACACTCACACACTTTTCCCTCACTCTGGTTTTTTAGTACCAACATGTTACTCCAGAGCCCACCCGATGAGGAAGCCTGGATGCGTTCGTGCTAAAAAAACCAATTCCAACCACATCTCAAAATCTACTACTGTAGATTTGAGTAATAGTTCACATACACTTAATATTATCAATCTCATATCTTATGTTTTGACTCCTGAGGAAGAACAAATTCTCCAGCTTGGTCTGGGATTTTGTCCTTCTGAATCCATTGATGTGTATGAAACTATCAAGGATCTGTACTTATTCACCCGTAACCTCACCTATAGGTTTATATTCGTCAAAGATCGGAAAAAACTTAATCTTGAAAGGGAATTAGCAGAGAGGACAAAGCACTTTTCTATGCAAGAATTCAGGGCACTGTGCGACTTGATGCTCCTCTATGAGGAGGGGTCAATCAAGTCGCCAGACTCTGGTAGCAATAACAATCAACCTAAACCCTCTTCTGGTACTCCTATCCCTGAAATATCCCAAGGGGAATCAAATATAATAGCTAATAAACTTAAACTGAAGTCTCAATCTTTTCCAGATCTTATGACATGTCCCTCGCTGTGGGTCTTCTTATATGAATCCATCAAGTCTCTTAAAAAACAACAGTGGCCAGAGCTACCTGCCAACTTAACTAAACAACAAAAAAGGGCTGTTAGCAAACTCCAAAAAAATCCAGACCTAGTGATAAAACAATCAGATAAAGGTGGTAACCTAGTACTCATGACACACCAACAGTATCAAACCATGTGTTCGAATGTCTTACACAATGCCACATGGTAATCTCCCATCAGCCATACGAGGATAGAAACCTTTATTGCTGAATTCCGCTGTTTAATTGTTGGAGCTTTTTGGGAGGGCCTTATTGATGAAGACACATTAAGATTCATTCATACTCAGACACTGTGGATACCAACTTTTTACACCTTGCCCAAAACCCATAAAAATTTAAGGTCACCTCCCGGCCGACCTATAGTAGATGGCATAGGGTCACTTACCGAAAATGTCAGTAAGCTCGTCGATACCTTCTTCATGCCACATGTTTTGAGTTTACCTTCATATATCAGGGATACTACGGACCTGTTCAGACACATCAAGGGGGTCCAGATCCCTTCAGACGCCCTCCTCGTGGCCATAGATGTCGAGGCTTTGTACTCAAGCATCCCCCACGAGCAGGGCGTCCATATGGCTGGTAGCTTCCTGATGGAGCAGGACTGGAACACTTGGCCCTTAAATAACCTTATTTAAAAATTCCTAGAATTTATATTTACCTGAAATTATTTTGTGTTTATGGATCAGCTTTTTTTGCAAACTCAAGGAGTGGCCATGGGCACTTCCTGTGCCCCCTCTTATGCAAACCTATATTTAGGCGGCTGGGAAAGAGCGATTTTTGGAGATGAATCCTTACAACATTTTCTGAATCATGTGCTTTGTTGGCACAGGGTCATAGATGACCTTTTTGTTATTTGGACAGGCAATGAACAACTTCTCAAAGATTTTTTTCAACGGTTAAACATCAACCATTTTAACCTGCATTTTACATTTACTTACGACCATCATAGCATTTCTTTTTTGGATTTAAAGATCTTCAAAAATCCCTCTAGCAAATTATCCACTGACCTTTTCTGCAAGTCCACAGCGGGCAACACACTTTTACACGCTTCTATCTCTCATCCCCGTCCTCTGGTACGCAGTATTTTGTACGCTTAGTATCTGAGACTGAGATGGAACTGCACAGGGGAGGGGCACTTTCGCTTACAAGTGAATGCTTTATGAGAGCGCCTCTTGGCTCGGAGTTATAGTAGGACCAATCTGAGGAAGGCGTTCAACAAGGCATTTGCTCATACCGGACAATCTCTCTTGTATGGTCCTCCTCATTCTATTCGACCTCCCAGTTAAAATTATCACAAAATTCTCCATTCACCATAATCATCTTCGCAGCCTCCTATGCCAGCACTGCCATTTACTCAATGAGCACCATATCTTGAGTAAATACGTGAGGCCTTCTCCGGAGTTAGTGTTCAGGAGAGCTTCCACTTTAAGGGACAAATTCACTAGCAGCCATTATAGGGCTCATCCACATCAGTTAGAGGGCCCTAAAGGCACTTAACGATGTGGTGATTGCCCACAATGTCCCTGGATACAGGAAAAACGAACCTTCGTTCTCCCTAATGGGGAAATTTTTTCCCCTGGACATCATGCCAACTGTGGAACTAAAGGGGTTGTATACCTGATGGTACCTGACACCTGATGGTCTGTGCCTGCAAGGCCTTCTTTGTAGGCAAGACCATCAGGCAACTGCGTCAAAGAGTGGGTGACCATCTTGTATGTTTCAACGAATGGAAAAATCACCCCGATGGGCCGCCACATAGGAATCCATCACAGGTTTAATGTTGATTGTGTCAATTTTTTTGTTTTAGAAGTTATTCCAGAAGATCTGAGAGGAGGCGATTGGGATCGTGCAATTTTAAGACATCAGTCGATCTGAATCGAACGACTCAATGCTCTTATACCTCCGGGCATCAACGAGGCACACTCGTATAAATATTTTCTTTAATAATCCTCTGTGACATTTTTCCTCTATTATGTCTTTATTTGTTTGTTCTTGTTTCCCATCACTTCTTCTGGTTGTTTATTAACATAACCTTGGCCTTGGCTCTTTAGCTGTATCGTTTTGACTTTCCCTTTTCTTTTTGTGCCCCCCTCTGTGGCCTCAATTTTTTGACCTGCATGAGAACAGTCTTCTTTCTTAGGAAGTTTTATATTTCTTTGTTACACTTTTGTTGCCTGCAGACAATGTATATATTTGTTGTTTCTCAGTATTTGGAGAGATATCCCTTTATTGTGAACCGAGTTGTAATTCTTTTGTACAATTGTTATAAATTTGGTGGTCCATGTGCCACTTCGGGGGGGCAGGCGCCTCTTTTGTGCCCGTGTTTTCCTCCCCCCCCTTCCCCCCTCTTTTCCTCCTTCATGTAATAGCTCTCCCTTGTTCAATTACATATTAACATCCTAATTCGTTCCCGGGTGTTCTATTTTTAATCTCATTGTGTTATTGGGTGGGTCATTTTCAGTGCACCTATCCCCACACTTGATGTCTTTTTGGGTGAAGGTCTATGTTTCTTTTCCACACCATTCACTACCTTTCCCTCCCCCTTCCCCCCTTCCCCCCTCTTTCCTTCCCTTTTTCCTTCCCCAACCCCTCTCCCTTCCCCCCTTTCCCCTCCCTTGAACTCCCCCCCTTTTTTCCTCCCTACCCCATCCCCCCATCCCTCTCTTCTCCCCTTCCTTTTCCCCTCCTCCCTTAACTTGCCCCCTTCCCTTTTCCCCTCCTTTCCCTCCCCCTCCTTTTCTTTTCTCATTATAAGTTTTAAAATGTAACCCTCCCATGATATTAACATTTATTCTATCTATAAAATTATTCTAGTCTTCTCCTACACACACCCCCCCCCCCATGTCCGTCCCCAGGAGGAACACCCAGATCTGGGTGTCTGAGCTATGCCAACTGTTACCCTTTTGGGCCTTTGTTGGTGAGTAGCAATGGTTTAACTTAATACTCCAATGTCATGATACATCCGGCAGTATAGCTGTTTCTTGATTTTTTGATCTTATGTTATTATAATTCTGCATCTTCTGTATCTTTTTGAAATGTTTGGCTTCCCGAGGAAGCAGCATTGGCCATAAAACTAGTTGATGTTTACATCTATACCAACACCATTTGTACCCCTACATACCTGTGGGGGCTATTACTATAGATTTTTATTGTACTACAAAGGCCCAAAAGGGTTACAGGCGGCATAGCTGAGACACCCAGATCTGAGTGTTCCCCCTAGTTTACGTCTATACCAACAATTTGTAACAATTGTTGTGATGTTGTTGCTGTAATTCATGAATGCTTTTATATATTTTCTAATAAATGTTATTTTTACTTATGCTCTTTTGTATTACTGGGTACCACAAGAGTCCAATCTACTTTGGGTGATCAAGGCCAAATATGTTTTTTGGAGTAGCCTTTGCTCAATCCCCTGGACCCCTTTTCACTGTCTAAAATTTAGTATGATAGCACCCATTTCTTAATTTACCTTTGAGGCAAAATCCTTTGTTATTATGGGGATTGAAACATCAAGTCGTATTAGTGATATTGTATGTCACTTTTATGAAAGCAGCTGATTGGGAGTGCAAGCAGCACAACCTCATGCCCACTGTTAGGGGTTCTGGTAAAGATCAGTCACTTTTATGTTTGCCAACCACCTGTGACACAACTGGTAATCACTGTTTGGTTTATCTTTGTACATTGCTGTTTTTGTTTTGGATGGTTCACACAGCTTTGACTTCTTCTATTGTCTTGCTACCTTCTCATCATTCGACGCTTGGCAATGCTTCGGTATTTGCTGTATTTTCCTTTGATCCAAAATTAGGCATATCTAAGCCTCTAACCCCAACCAACAGTGTTCTGCTGGTACTGTAGATTTATCCAAGAAATGGTGCGCCCGATGATGTACTTACCATGCCTCTTGTCACCACACCAAGAACAACATCAAGAGGACCGATTTGTCATTAATTTGCATTATTACAAGACATGTGGATGTGTGCATATAGTTTGTGTATTTTGTATTTGTTATTGAGGTGCATAAATGATTGGGGGCTCCTAGAGGCTTCAACAATCAGCTGGGCAGGGTACAAGAGGAAGTGTGTTCACTGTGTTCTTCATTTTAATCAGTTACTACTATTTCTTCATGAGGAAGTTGTAAAATCAAAAGTTTTGATTTGTTACTATGGACAACACCTCTTCTTCCTTTTATAAATCAGCCAAATAATTGAGTTAAAGAAGAGCCAGGTTTGTTCTATCCAACATAAAACAAAGACTTTTTATGAATTATAAATCATAAGAAGACATGTGCAATGATACACCTTGAAACAGAACAATAAATTATAAAGCAGAGTAGACATTTCCAGATTGCGGTGATCTGCTGTCCTATATATTACATTCTTACAGGGATAAGCATTCTCCAGCACTGGAAACAGCTATATTACACTTCTCAATTTTGCTGAAACCTGTTTTTTACTTTTTCTTTCATTAGAGTAGAACAGCTCAGACAAGCTGACAATGGTCCTTCAACAGAAAATAGGTAATAAGTGATTACAAGTATATGACGCACATTTCTTTTAACCTTTTTTAAAAAAATAAGGAATTTTGCTATTATAAAAAAAAAACTATACAGTTTAAAGGTCTGTATTCCTCTCCTTATATATTTTGAAAGTTGTACAGATTAGATTATATTTGATTGTAAACTCTCATAAGTAGGGCCCTCTATTCCCACTTGTATTGAATCATATTGTAGGTGTATCATTTCCCTCCATTTTGCAAAGCACTGCACAAACTGCTGCATGAATCCTGTATTATAATAATAATAATAAAAATAATAATAATAATAAAAATCATATTAAAAGGAGCCTGTCAATTTAGCTAAGAGTTGAATCATTACTTAAATTCATATATTTTCATCATTTGGATAACATCAGAATTTTTCATGACACCAGTCAGATCTATATTATCTGCAACTGTAGCTTCATATTCTTATGCTATATTTAGTTGTTTTATTTATTTGTTATTTATTATAGGTACTTACATAGTGATGTTATTTTATGCAGTGGACTAAATATTTATTAGGAAAAAGAAAGAGAGAAAAAACTGCGCTATGGAATGGAAACAATACTGGTCGGAAGCTGCAATTCAGATGTACACCAAAAAAACACAAATAAACAGAAAAGAAAAAAAAGAACTGCGCTAACCTCAAATTCCCAAAGTGAATGAGATATGTGTACGTGCTAAACCCACGATATAAACCTTAATATCTTAATATCTCTGAAACCACCTCAAAGAATAGTGCATACAATTATATATAAACAAAAATATACAAAATTAATAAAAAATAAAACACAATTGCGTGTCAATAATGTGAACCACCCAAAAACATTCCCCAAAACTGAAAAAGTGCATAAAATGAATTACTAAAAATTGTCAACTCTATATAATGTCCATATGATTATATGACAAAATATTGCTGTAAAGTGTCCATATAATAAACAAACACCAGTGAAAAATTCTTCATATAAATAGCTGAATTTGGAGTGCACAAATTAAATATCTTCTCCAGGAGTATAATGTACAAAGGAAAGATCAGCCTTAAGTCCGATGCGCCGGCCGGACGCAAACGGACACACTCGTCATTCCTGGGTACAATTCCTTCGTAAGGGGTGATGTCAGCACATTGCTCATCCCTAAGCGTTTCGCAAAAAATTGCGTCAAGGAACGACGAGTGTGTCCGTTTGCGTCCGGCCGGCGCATCGGACTTAAGGCTGATCTTTCCTTTGTGCTTTTAAATCAATATAGAGCTGATCAATTTCTAGCATCAAGCCCGCTGGTTTGATAAATTGTGATGAAGCTGGGTGAAACAAGTCAAGTTGGGAGTGACATGTGGAGTAACAGCCATAGCCCCATTGTGTGAAAGATCTGGGATCGCTTGAGGGGAAACAGCTACCTGGACATCCATTTGATTGCATTTGCCTGTGGTGACCCTCTGTAACGGGGGTCGCTTGGAGCTGGTAAGGAGCCGATTCATTTGTTTGGTGATGGGAAAAGCACATTATACTCCTGGAGAAGATATTTAATTTGTGCACTCCAAATCCAGCTATTTATATGAAGAATTTTTCACTGGTGTTTGTTTATTATATGGACACTTTACAGCAATATTTTGTCATATAATCATATGGACATTATATAGAGTTGACAATTTTTAGTAATTCATTTTATGCACTTTTTCAGTTTTGGGGTATGTTTTTATTTTTTTATCTTTAGGGGTATATACATATAGATTTATACAATCTTTGTCGTTTTTGGGTGATTCACATTATTGACACGCAATTGTGTTTTATTTTTTATTAATTTTGTATATTTTTGTATATATAATTGTACGCACTATTTTTTGAGGTGGTTTCAGAGATATTAAGATATTAAGGTTTATATCGTGGGTTTAGCACGTACACATATCTCATTCACTTTGGGTATTTGAGGTTAGCGCAGTTCTTTTTTTTCTTTTAAATATTTTATTAGCCCTTGTATACACGGTCGGAGATTCCGACAGAATGTCTCCTATCGGACCGTTTTGTCAGATATTCCGACTGTGTGTGGTCTGCATCGGACTGTTTTAGTCGGAATATCTGACGGACCAAGTTTTCCAACTTGCCGATAAAACTTTCCAACAAAATGCTCCTATCGGACATACTCCGATCATGTGTAGCCTACTTCGATAGACAAAGTGCCACGCATGCTCAGATCAAATTCCTAGACCAAAGCTATTGGCTACTAGCCTGAACGTAGTCCCGTCTAATGAAATAATGTCATCACGTTATGTACAATCGGATTTTCAGACAACTTAGTCCGACCGTGTGTATGCAACATCACTTCCGGACCTCTTCCGGAAATTAATCTGTCGTACTTACTCCGATGTATTTGGTTGTCTGAATCTCTGACCGTGTGTACAAGGGCTTATACATTCACATCAGTCGCTCCACTAAGGAGCTAAAAAACTAAGCTCCCTAACGCACAATTATACATACGAGTAAGGCTGGCTGGAGGCTAGCCTGTATTTGTGGGAGGAGTCTGAGAGGGCTATTTAATCCTCCTCCTCTGTAAGGGCTGGTGTTGTCAGCATTCCTGGGTTGACCCGGCCGACGCACATCACTTCTAGCCTCCTTACAGAGCAACGGTCAGCCGTAATAATGGTGTCGGTTAATCTCCCAGGCATGATTGGGGACAGCCCGCCCCTCCCCCCTTTCATCCCTGGGCTCCACCAGCATTGTGGGGGCCGCCCCGTCCGTCCTCCCTTTCAGCCCTTTGTACCATCCAGCATCGTGGGGCCACCCACCCGCTTCTCCCAGCACTCATGCTGGGGGGGCATCCGTCCATCCTCCACCCACCCACTTTCCACAGGGCTCCATCTGGCATTAGGCTGCCGCCCGCCCGCCCGCTTCCCACAGTGCTCACGCCGGTGAGGGGCTATCAGTCCATTCATCCACCCACCTTCGCTGGGCTCAATACCACATGGTCGATGGTGCCACCGCCTGCTTTTCCCTTTAATCCCTGTGCTCCTTCCAGCATTGTGGGGGCCGCCCGCTTCTCCCAGCTCTCATGCCACTCACCCATCAGTTCTCCTCCCTGGAACCCATGGCGTGTATCATGGAGGGGAAGCCCGCACGCCTCCCGGTTCTCACCCTGGCTCCATGGGGGGCGCTCACCTGCCTGCTCACCTCCCGGTACTCATGTGGGGCATCATGGGGGGAATAGTGTTCTGCCTCAGCATTTCTGTCATAGCGTTCTGCCCCAGCATTTCTGTCATAGTGTTCTGCCCCAGGATTTCTGTCATAGCGTTCTGCCCAGGCATTTCTGTCATAGCATTCTGCCCCCACATTTCATTCATAGCGTTCTGCCCGGCATTTCTGTCTCTGCGTTCAGTCTTAGCATTTCTGTCATAGCGTTTCCGCCCCAGCATTTCTGTCATAGCGTTCTGCCCCAGCATTACTGTCATAGCGTTCTGCCCCAGCATTTCTGTCATAGTGTTTTGCCCCTGCATTTCTTTCATAGCGTTCTGCCCCAGCATTTCTGTCATAGTGTTCTGCCTCAGCATTTCTGTTATAGCGTTCTGCCTCCAGCATTTCTGTTGTAGCGTTCTGCTCCCAGCATTTCTGTTGTAGCATTCTGCCTCCAGCATTTCTGTCATAGCGTTCTACCCCAGCATTTCTGTCATAGCGTTCTACCCCAGCATTTCTGTCATAGCGTTCTGCCCCAGCATTTCTGTCATAGTGTTCTGCCCCTGCATTTCTTTCATAGCGTTCTGCCCCAGCATTTCTGTCATAGTGTTCTGCCCCAGCATTTCTGTTATAGCGTTCTGCCTCCAGCATTTCTGTCGTAGCGTTCTGCTCCCAGCATTTCTGTCATAGTGTTTCATTTCTCTCATAGTGTTCTGCCCCAGCATTTCTGTCTCAGTATTCAGTCTCAGCATTTCTATCATAGCGTTTCTGCCCCAGGATTTCTGTCTTTGCATTTCTGTCTTTGCATTTCTGTCTCAGGATTTCTGTCATTGCATTTCTGCCTCAGAATTCAGTCTCAGCGTTTGTCACAGTATTTCTGCCCCAGGTTTTGTGTCAGTACATTTCTGCCTCAGAATTCAGTTTCAGCATTTCTGTCATAGCATTTTCTGTCATAGTGTTGCAGTCATTGCGTTTCTGCCCCAAGATTTCTGTCATAGTGTTTCTGGCTCAGCACTCAGTCTCAGCATTTCTGTCTTAGCATTTCAGCCTCTGCGTTTCAGCCTCAGCGGTTCTCAGAGGGGTGTTGTTGTTCAGTCACGGCATATACTCCGGTAGCTGTTTTCATCTTCGTTGGTTGCCATGTCTCATCGTATCTTTGTTCATGTTTGTACCTGGGACAGTTAGTTAGGGCTCACATGTCAGGATCTGTCACGTCTACAGATCCATGCGGGCTGAGGTTTCATTTGACCACAATCTTCTCACCCGTATACCATAAGTCCTATGATGCACCTTTATTCACCACACCTGTACGATTACCCACCACGGTCTGTGGGTACACTAGCCGTGAGTTTTCAGTTTAAAATGGAGCTCCACCCTAAAGTGGAACTTCCGCTCATTGGAACCCTCCCCTCCTCCGGTGCCACAATTGGCACCTTTCAGGGAGGAGGGGGGTGCAGATACCTGTATAATACAAGGATTTGCATCCACCTTACGGGCATAGATAGCCACAGAATCTGCAGGTATTATGCCACTTTCTGTCCCTTCCCCGATGTCTGCTGGGAAACACACGGGTCCCAAAGACAGCAGGGACCATCCGTAGTGCGCAGCGCGACTCGCGTATGCACAGTAGGGAACCCACAGCGAAGATGGCGGCGGCAGCACCCAAGAGCCGAGCGTCGTGAGCGATAGATCAGCTTCGGGTGCTGACATCACGGGCGCACTGGACAGGTGAGTGTCCATATTTTAAAAGTCAGCAGCTGCAATATTTTTAGCTGCTGAATTAAAAAAAAAACAGTGGAACTAACATTTTAATTACCTGTCTCTGCGTGGCAGGTTACTCGGGCTCACTTACTACTTACGCGAGGGGGGGGGGGTCTGTCATCAGGTTAATTTACGCGTGGTGGTCTTGACATTTCTGCTCATGTTCTCATACTTAGGTAGGCACAGAGGGGCACTGTTGTTCTCATGTCTGGTTGTCTGTCATTTCTCTAGTTTGTGTTCTCAGGTTGGGCTGTATTGGCATCTATACCGATATCAACCATGCTTGCACTCACTTCCATCAGTCCTGCCCATTGTTAGGGCTAGTTGATTGGCGCAGATATGGTTTGGCCACTGAGCTCACCCTTGGGTTGGAAGCAGTCCTCAATTTTCTTTCAGTTGACGTCCTCTCGCAGAGGCCCTGGTTACCGCCCAGGGATTTATAGTCTCTCTCATGGTGTGTGCTGAGTCACGTCCCCTTGACAGTCCTTAAGTGGTAGGTTTAGGCAAAAGTCTTCATGATTTTGGATTCCACTCTCAGCTCCGATCTCTTGTCTAGGATGTTGCCTGGAGAACTGCTCAAGAATGTCAGTCTAGTCATCTTTTCTGATCCCCAGCCTGTTCCAGGTAGGGGGGCTTCAGTCGCTTTGTCATGACTGTATCATTCAGGTGCTGGCATTTTAACTGCAGATGCAGGAGCCACTTTATGAAATGTTCTGCAGTCCTCTGGGACCTGTGATGTGTCCTAGAAGGCTGCTGGGGAAGAAGGGGAGTTGAACTTTCACTCAGATTGCAGCCGCAGCCTGTTAAAACCAAGTACCTGCTCCCCCCCCAAAAAAAAGTCCAAATGTGAAGGGGGGAGGGAGAGCACAAGCTCCCCTCTTGGGTGAAGTTCTGCTTTAAAGTACACCTTTACACAAGACTCAAGACACTAAAGTATTCACATATTCTTACCAAGCAATAAAAGAGCTTTAAAACAAGCCTTCTCTGATCTCCCTAGGTCAACCATTCTCAACCAGGATTTTGGAAAACCCTAAGGTTCCTCCACAGATTGCTAGGGATCCCTTGAGCTATGGCTATTTGACCTATTTAATGGCACCTGCATAGTTCCAGGACCAATTAAGCACCAATGTAAGGGCCATTTTTCCCACTAACCCCTAATTAATTGGTCTTAGCAGGGGTCCCCCAAAACCTGGAGATTATTTTAGGGTTCCTCTGGGGTGAAAAGGTTGAGAAGGACTGCGCTGTTTGTACTATGTGGAAATGAATTATCAAAGATCATAACAAAGACTGTTAAGCAGTGGTGATCAACTTAAAGTGTTACTAAACCCAGGACCTTATATTCACTATATCTGCTCTCCTACAGTACACAGAACATGAAAATGGGATTACCATATATACTTAAAGTGATTTTTTATTTTTTTTTAAATAACAAACATGTCATACTTACCTCCACTGTGCAGCTCATTTTGCACAGAGTGGCCCCGAACCTGCGCTTCTGGGTCCCTCGGCGGCTGTCTCGGCTTCCTCCCACAGGTGCTTCTCGTGTTAATGCGAGCTCCCTCGCATGGTGAGAAGCACCTGCGGGCACGCTCCCGTGATACAGCCGGCGGCTATAGCCGCTCGCTGTATCACACGGCCCCGCCCCCTGTCGCTCCACGTCAGTGGATGTGATTGACAGCAGCATTTTCGAGGGGTGAGGTAAGTAAAACGGGGGGGGGGGGGCGGGGGGAGCAGGCACTGCCAGATGTTTTTTCACCTTAATGCATAGAATGCATTAAGGTGAAAAAACATTTACCTTTACAACCCCTTTAAGTATAGGCCGACCCGAATATAAGCCAAGGCATCTAATTTTACCATTAAAAAAATGGGAAAATGTATTGACTCGAGTATAAGCCTAGGGTGGGAAAATGCAGCAGCTACTGGGTAAATAATGCCCATTTGCAGCCATACCTTTGATTACTAAAACAGTGGGTGTCTCCCGCTGTTATTCAGTCTGTTCAGCGGCCATCCATTGTAACAAAGCCATGCCTCCTCCTCGTCCGTCAAAGATGGAACACTGATACAGTTTCCAAGCATTGTATCAGTGTGCCTCTATCATGGACGAGGAGGAGGAAGGGCTTTGTTACAATGGATGGCCGCACAGACTGCATAACACAGCGGGAGACACCCACTGTTTTAGTAAACAAAGGTACGGCTACAGATGGGCACCCTCACTCGAGTATAAGCCGAGGGCGGGTTTTTAAGCCTAGAAAATGGGCTGAAAAACTCAGCTTCTACTCGAGTATATGCAGTATTTTAGTAAATATAAACTGCTAAATACCTTTTATCAGCATTATATAGCAGTCTTACTGTATATCAGTGTCTAGCCGAGCACTGGTTAACACTTGTAGGAGGAGTTTTTATTCTCTTCTGACTGTCCTATTAGGCTACATGGTGCTTGAATTTCTGTCTGGACAGTGCTGAATGGCCCTGTGCTGATCACATGCACCCTCCCAAAAAAAAAAAAAATGCTATAGCAATACACACCAAAGTGAGCATGTGCAAAGTGCTTCCTAGGGCTCTGTAATATCAGCCGATGGATTGGGGACAGTAAAAGAAGGGAGGATCAGAGAAGACATTATCAAACAACGTTTTTACACAATGCGGAGGATTAATTCATTAGGTTCCACAGTGAGTATAACAAGTATACTTTACTGCATATACAGACTGATTGTACTGTTATGGGTTTAGTAACACTTAAAATTGAATGGAGAATAATTGAAATTATGGCATTGACTTTGACTACTAAAAATACAACCAGCTCTCTTTATGCTAACCTTTCCTCTATCTCCAGTGGTCCTCCATCAATCTACATGCATTGTGTACACTCCACTAACTTAGAATAGCAAACACTAGAACAGAAAAAAATGTATATTGGTCACACCATCAGGCTGGGAGAATGCACCATCAGGGGCAAGGCTACCAATACCTAGTGCACAGCAATCTGGTATAAGTGAAGGCACCACTTGGGCCGAAATTATATTAAAATAGCCAGCATTCATACAATCCAGTGTTATTCAAGGTTATCTATAAATGGCACGTTGTCATATAATCTGGTGTGAGTGAAGCACCATTAGGACTAATGCCTTGTACACACGGTCGGACTTTCCAACGACAAAATCCATCAGATTTTTTTCCGATGGATTTTGGCCCAAACTTGTCCAGCATACACGCGGTCACACAAAGTTGTCGGAAAATCCGATCGTTCTGAACGCGGTGACGTACAACACGTACGACGGGACTATAAACAGGCCAATAGCTTTCATCTCGTAATTTATTCTGAGCATGCGTGGCACTTTGTCGGTCAGAATTGTCTACTCATGATCGGAATTTAAACAATCAGATTTTTTTGTCGGAAAATTTCAGATCCAGCTCTCAAATTTTGTGTGTCGGAAATTTTGATGGGAAAAAGTCAGATGGAGCCTACACATGATCAGATTTTCCGACAACACGATTCGATCGCACATTTTCCGTCAGAAAGTCCAACCGTGTGTGTACAGGGCTAAGGTTATCTATAAAGCATGTTGTTCTACAATATAGTGTCAGTGAAGCACCACTAGGGCTAAGGTTATCTATAAAGCATGTTGTTCTACAACAGGGATATGCAATTAGCTGACCTCCAGCTGTTGCAGAACTACAAGTCCCATGAGGCATAGCAAGACTTTGACAGCCACAAGCATGACACCCAGAGGCATGATGGGACTTGTAGTTTTGAAACAGCTGGAGGTCCGCTAATTGCATATCCCTGTTCTACAATATAGTGTCAGTGAAGCACCACTAGGGCTAAGGTTATCTATAAAGCATGTTGTTCTACAATATGGTGTGAGTGAAGCACCACTAGGGCTAAACTTATCTATAAATAGCACATTGCCATACAATCTGGTGTGAGTGAAGCACCACTAGGGCTAAGGTTATCTATAAATAGCACGTTGTCATACAATCTGGTGTGAGTGAAGCACCACTAGGACTAAGGTCATCTATAAATAGCACGTTGTCATACAATCTGGTGTGAGTGAAGCACCACTAGGGCTAAGGTTATCTATAAATAGCACGTTGTCATACAATCTGGTGTGAGTGAAGCACCACTAGGGCTAAGGTTATCTATAAATAGCACGTTGTCATACAATCTGGTGTGAGTGAAGCACCACTAGGGCTAAGGTTATCTATAAATAGCACGTTGTCATACAATCTGGTGTGAGTGAAGCACCACTAGGACTAAGGTCATCTATAAAGCATGTTGTCATACAATCTGGTCTGGGGAAAAGGTTCCAAAGCAATTGCCAAAACCAAGGAATATCTGTGCCGGGTCCAATGAAGTAACCCTAGGCTTATTTTCCTGATAATACATCAACAAGCTTTTAGGCACAGCACATATCAGAAATATAATTACACCAATTTTGTTACTAATGTACAAGAGAAACCAGTGTACAAAAACTTCTGCTCTATTTTTAAGGCATAAGCCCATGTGTATACATTGTGATTAAAATACAGCTATTTACACCCTTCAAATTGCATTTAAATTGAACTTTCCGTTTCCTGTGTTGCATATCCTGGCTCATGATTGTATGTTTATAATTACGGATTCCGTTCTCTCTGGATTATCCGTGTTTGCTGATATTTACTGTAAACACAAGCTCTCGTCTGCAGCATGCTCTAGCACTCCAGTCGGGTATTGACATCAGCTGCCTGTCTACAATTTAAATTCCATCTGTCCGCTAATGCTGCCAGCTCACACTGAACATCCTGCTGGCAGCTCCTTTTTTGCTTTTATAATAGGCAGATTATCTTTTCTTTTATTGTGTCACTTTTTTCAGCTTCTGAGTGTGTCGCTGTGGTTGCTGTTAAGTGGTTCTTGAATCTCTACATGGAGAACAAATAATTCTCCAGTGCGTTGGACAAAATGTTTTTTTTGTGATCAGGTTCATCCAGCAAATGGGAAGGAAGAGCTGTGTCTGCATTTTGGCTCCATGCACACTGGAGCTCATAAACGGCAGTTTTTTGGTGTTTTGGCATTTTTTTTTTTAAACAACCCATAAATTCCACTCTATGTTATCCTATGTGTCCATGCACACGTGTACATTTTTAAACTTTTATCAGCAGTGGAGTTGTATGGGCTGTTATGGGCTGTTTTCTCAACGCCATAAAATCGCGTTCAGGAGTCGTTTTTCTGACCACAAAAACGGAAAATGCTCATAAATGCTCATAAACGTAACATAACATTTTTGAACTATTGAAAAAAATTACAAATTTCAAAAATTAAAAAAAAAAAGATAAAAACACTAATGCGGAAAAACGCTTAAAAAAACCCTTGCAAAAAACATAAAAAAAAGTTGAAAGACTCACTGCAAAGCGACTGGCGTTTTTATAACATTATTTTAACGTACAGTTTGCATGGAGCCTTAAAGTGGTTGTAAACCCTTACAGACCACTTTCATCTACAGGTAAGCCTAGATTAAGGCTTACTTGTAGGTGCTTGAAATGTCTCCTAAACCTACATGGTTTAGGAGATATTTACTATGTCCCCGAACTATGCCGTCTTCTGTGCATGTGCCGATGTATTTGGCGCTTGCGTACTCTTGAAAGGGCACGCTGTGTAGTTTCAAGCTGGGGTCATGCTGTGACGTCACGCGACTCCGGCTCAGTCACAGAGCCGGAGCTCACGGCGCTGGAAGGAAGAGGGGTGAAGAATGGATGCTACCTACCAGTGAGGAAATTGGAGAAATCTCAGGCTTCGGTTTCAGGTAAGTGACACATAATGGGCTATTATGCAATGCATAGTAGCCCATTAATGCTTTACCTTTGCAGGGAAACAAAGAGGAAGTAAAGCCCATTAGGGTTTACTTCCTCTTTAAGGTATAACTCCATTTTTATTATTGAAGTAGAACTGCAAAATACAGCAGCTGCAGCCAAGCATTGTGACCTGACTTTTCCCTGCTGCAGTTAAGTAATTCAGCTAGGTCACCTCCCTGCCTCCAGCCAGCCTGGTGAGATCATCTTTCTGCCAGGTCCAGTCAGCATGTTTCCTATCATCAATTGTAAATACAAGACGTCTGATTGGCCACAATTAATTCCCTTCACCTTCTTACTCTTAATAGTGCTATAAAATTGAAGTAGTTGCATTTAAAATACATTTATTTTTATTTATTTTTTATTTGAATATTTGTATAGAGTTCAGCTTTCAGGAAAAAAATTCCAGATGAGCTATAAACATTGCAAGGATTTTAGCAAACTGGGGATTCATACATTCTCTGGTATCAAAAGGTCTGCTTTATCAGACCTTTTCGCTAATGCCGCATACACACGATCGGACTTTCCCTACGTGGAAAAAACGGCTTGGGGGTCGCCCCAAAGTCCATACCAGACCCTTATCAGAGCATGCAGCCCGGCCGGTCAGGAAAGGGGGTGGGGACGAGCTAGCGCCCCCCCTCCTGAACCGTACCAGGCCACATGCCCTCAACATGGGGGGTGGATGCTTTGGGGAAGGGGGGCGCCCTGCAGCCCCCCACCCCAATGCACCTTGTCCCCATGTTGATGAGGACAAGGGCCTCTTCCCGACAACCCTGGCCTTTGGTTGTTGGGGTCTGCGGGCGGGGGGCTTATTAGAATCCAGTAGCCCCCTTTAATAAGGGGGCCCCAGATCCCGGGCCACCACCCTATGTGATTAAGTATGGGGTCCATCGTACCCCTACACATTCACCTGGGGGGAAAAGTGTCAATAAAAAAACACTACACAGGTTTTTAAAGCAGTTTATTATGCAGCTCCGGGGGTCTTCTTCCTACTTTGGGGGTCTCTTCCGACTTCTCCCGCTCTCTGGCCTCTTCTCCCACTCTCCAGTTCTTCTGCCGGGCTCCTCTGCTATCTTCTGCTCTTTTGCCACTCTTTTGCTAGCTGTGGCCCGGCTTTCTCCTTCGTCGTAGTCGCTGTCTTCTTCTTCCTTCTTCTGTTCTTCCGATGTTGACACAGCGCTCTCTCCTGCTGTAATGCCATGGACATGGTGAGTGACGACTTATATAGGTATAAGGGGCATCACCCGATGACCCCACCCCTTATGACGTCACAGTCATGGGGCATGCTGGGACTGTGATGTCATAAGGGGCAGGGGCAGTAGAAAATACATGGACTCTTGTGCCTGGTGCATTCTTTTTTATTCTTCACTTTTCTTCTCTTTTTCTTTCCCTTTCACCCCACCCTTCACTTCTGATTTTCAATACAATGTACCCCTAGGTGTTTGGAACGCTGTATGCATATGCTAATCAATATGCCTATGCAATTATAGTGGACATTCAGTTCTGGCAGTCTATGTTCCTATGTATAACCATGTACTGTATGTTAAAAATTACCATTTTTTTATTATCTTATTTTACTTACTTTGTGATTTCTCTGAATATAAACCAATACATTTCTTGTGGGAAAAAAGGAAATATACACACATATATATATGACTAAAAATAAAACTGAAATTTCAGGGGAAGATTCTACCATAAACTAAAACAAGTGCAACCTTTTCTCCAAAATAGACAGCTCAGACAGAAAACCTGGTGCTCTGGCTGGAAGATCTTTGTAAACCTACAACAATGTACAGTCTTCGGAAATAAGCCGGAACATGGGCCATGATTAAGGCCTGAGTGGCCAAAACATGTTGGAATACCTTATGGCTGTATTCTACAATGTTTTATAAAGGATCACTGCTTGCTGATATCACTTTTTTTGCCAGCTTCTCTCTAAAGATGCTTCAATCATAACTTTCATCTTTGTGCACTCTCCTGGAAAGAGTACTGAGCTAATCACATGGCCAGGAAAGGTTTTTGGGGTAGTTTTGTACATAAAGGATGGAGTTACACCTAGCTGAATATACAGTCAGGCAGGGAGGAGACCTGATTTATCAGTTCTTCTCCCCAGTCCCAGCCTGTGAATGGACAGTAAAAGGAGAAGTAGTAGACTAGTAAGCTAATCTGTCTGTCTCTCTGCTGTCTCCAGGGGCGTAACAATAGGAGGTGCAGCAGTTGCGACCGCAACCGGGCCCTGTGATGCAGGGGGCCCATGCAGCCCCCTCTAAATATGGCCGGCAGCAGCATAGGCAGCTAGTGGTACCAGTGCACCATGCACACGGGTGGCTGGAGGTGGAGGGTGACTAGCAGAGCTCCATGCTCGACTATCGCACTGGCTGCTCTTTAGTTGTGCATTCCCGCATGACCTGTGTCTCGGCCGGCTCCTCAGAGTACTCCTCTCCTGCTCCATGCATTGCCGCTCAGTCCGATGTCTGTTCTCCCTAGCCAGAGTCCCGCCCCCCTGAGTCCGGCCCACACACTGCTTACTTCTCCCGGGTAAACAAACTTTAAGCACACAGATGCAGTGCAGCCCTATGAGAGATGGCTCCCCGGAGGACACTGCAGGCTTGTCTGCCAGCCCCCCTCCTCCCCCGTCATACACAGATGATGAAAGGTCTTTCTGGGAGATATGCTGATCGCCCGTCCAGCACACTGGATGAAGCCCAGGCCAACATGGATGAGTGCGCGGCCTACAGCTTGGTCATGGTGAGTGAGAGGACTCCATGCCCCACACACCATTACATACCCCCTCCATCTCCCCCTGGGGACAGGGACCCCTTCTCATGTGGGGACAGGGACCCCCACCTCCCCTGGGGACAGGGACCCCTTCTCACCTGGGGGCAGTAACTTCATCTGCCCTGGAGAAAAGGACCTCATCTCTTCTGGGGATGGGGACCCCACCCTGGCTAGGGACAGTCCCCCAATGGGTTCACCTAAAAAAAAAAAAAAAAAAAATGACTGATACCAGTGGTGGAACTACAGGGTTCACAAAGATCATACCTGTGACCATGCCCTGGAGTTCCACCGCCGGACTCGGAGGGAAGGGCTCTGGCTGGGGTTCAGGGGGGCCCTTCATGGTTTCTTGCGTCGGGGCCCTGAAGGTTCTAGTTACGCCACTGGCTGTCTCCTCCTATTAGCATGTTTCTTGCATGGTAGCACTTTTTCTATTGCTGCTTCCCCCTCCCTCAGTTTAAGTTGTGCTGTAAAGGGGATTGCATGAAACCAATATTAGGTTGACTTCTGGTACTGACACTCCTTGCTTGTTGGTAATCATACTGATAAACCAGCTGTATGAAAATATATAAATTGTAAATTAAGGCTAAATTAAGTAGAAATTATTTCCTTCCCTTTTCCCTTGGATTGCATTGTTAATTGGTTTTATTTAGTACCTACAGTTTCTCTGCAGGACCGCTTTTGATTAATTGGGATTATTCTCCCTCAGTATATCATTATATTATATTAATTTTAGTTCTTTTGCATTTTTATTAAATGGCACTTTAGCCTCGTATTTAACATCTAGTGCACCTTTAATTGGCGTATTATTCAGATTCATACCTTCTCTTCGTATAACATCCAGATGAACTCCAGTAATTACTGAGAATTCATTCTGGAGAAGCGGTCATTATGCTTTCATTTCCCCTTAGACAGTGCGCTGTAGGCATCCATCAAACCTATATTTTACATTGAATAACTATCATTAACAATTTGAGTATATTGACAATATTCAGAACCCTTTTATTTAAAGGAATGAATGTACACTTTAATATAAAAAAAACTCCTAGTCTGCATTTAAGTGACAGAAAATAAAGAAAGATAAAACATGTACAATAGAGGGGAAAATAAGGAATGAATTGGGTAAAATTATATGTTTTTTACGTTTTTTTTTAATTCCATGAGAGTATTCATTTATCTAAAACCTCTTACAAATTTATGATCAAGCATTATATTTTGGCACTGTTGCCAATAGCTTAATACAAAATACAATAGAGCACATATGAAATGCTAACTCTTGTATGATGTTCAGGGATGTCCAGGAGCACAGGTTTAGGAAGGGTCTCTCAATGTTACAGAATTCTTGGTCGTTGGCCAAGAAGACTAAAAATGTAGCATCTGTTGTCTTGACACATAAAATATGAGGTTGTTTTTACCAGTCTAGGGCAGTTTGTGTGCTTGCTGCCCCGGTTATCGATGAGGCAAGGTATATCTGAAATTCTCTGATTCATAACTTTGTACACAGCAGTGTTGCTAGACCTGGACCTCTAAAGCACATGCCCCAGATCTAGCTACATCCAGCCAGCATTCTGTATGTCCAGGGCAGACCAATGATGCATGAATAGTTCAAGTGTTATTCAACAGAGTCAACAAAACATCTCCTCTCCTGCAGGGCCCCCTTAATAGCATCATGGGCCCCTGGGCAAGGAAATGCTCTGGGGCCCCTACAATGGAGACAGCGCAGGTAAACAGACATCAAGTAGGTAGGAGGCAGACAAGCGGAGCTTCCCCTTTTGGGTGGAGCTCCGCATTAACTACAGGAACAATCATTCTGTAGAGCAAAGAAACAGTGGGAAAATACTGCATACATAACATAACAAAGCTGCCCTGTGCATATAATATATCTGCTAGATTGATGCTCATGACAGTTGTAACAAGTATAGACACGGCCGCCAAGAAAAATCATGAGGCATCATCCAGCCTGACAGGGCCTCAGATACCCCCAACACACACACACACACCTGGATACCCAACCCCAAATATATAACTTCCCAGCACTCTGACCCTTTTACATCCTAGCCATCACCCCAGAAATCTGACCCCTTTACACCCTAGATATCCCCCCAGCACTCTGATCCATCTCTGCACCCTAGATATTCCCTCATTACTCTGATCCCTCTCTGCGCCGTACATATCCCCCCAGCACTCTGACCCCTCTGCACCCCAGATATCCCCCCAGCACTCTGAACCCTCTGCACCCTAGATATCCCCCCAGCACTCTGATCCCTCCCTGCGCCCCTCATATCCCCCTAGCACTGTGACCCCGCTACATCCCAGATATCCCCCCAGCACTCTGACCCCTCTACATCCCAGATATCCGCCCCAGCACTCTGATCCCTCTCTGCACCCCAGATATCTTCCCAGCACTCTGATCGCTCTCTGCACCCCATACATTCACCCAGCACTCTGATCCCTCTCTGCACCCCACATATCCCCCCAGCACTCTGACCCCTCTGCACCCCACATATCCCCCCAGCACTCTGACCCCTCTACACCCCAGATATTCCCCAGCACTCTGATCCCTCTCTGCACCCTAGATATTCACCCCCCAGCACTGTTACCATATACCATAAGATACTCCTTGTATAGTGACCCCACTAGATCCCTCCCTGATAACTCCTACACTGTGGCCTCTCTATATCCCTGATACCTCTATCACTATAGTCACCCAAGATACCCCAAGCTTTGCTACCCCCTATACACTCCAGATCCCCCTCTGCATTATTTTCCCCCCATACACTCTTGATATCCCCCAGCACCATTATTCCATCCATGTAGTACCCCCTTTTCCAGTGGAGATACAGTGCATGTGAATTTTTGGCTATGTGCCCACCTCCAGCACTGGGACAAGGACTCGCCTACATTAATCAAGTCATGCAGGGAGAAGGAGGGGTGGAGGAGGGAGCATCCCTATGGGCATTCCAAGCCCTTCGGTGCAAGCAGTGCTGGACAGCTAGGCTCACCATGACACCATCCACAATGCCACTTCTACAGGCAGGCTCTCAGTGCTGCTAATTCAGCAGCTCCCCCTCCAGTTCCTACCCCATGGCCTCTGAGTCCCAAGCATTCAAACTGCATGGGGCGGGTTCAGAGCATCACTGGCGCTCTGGCCCTGCCCCTTGCTGCTGGCTGTGAAGAGAGGTATCGTTCTGCACAGCACTGCTCACTGCTGCCAGCCTGTCTCCCCTGTGTATCCATCACTGTCAGTGCCATCATGGGGCCCCCAATTTATGGGCAGCGTGGGCTCAAGGAACAGCTTCTTTGGGGAAAGTGCATGGGCCCCCCATGCAACTGGGGCTCCTGGGTAGTGCCCAGGTATGCCCTCTCATTAAGACAGCCCTGCTCTCCTGTCTTCTGCCTTAGTTAACCACTTACCGACCAGCGCACTATTTTTGAAGAGGGATATCTCGGTAACGGCAGCAGCTGCTGCCACAACTGAGATATCCATCTCTTCAGGCGCCAGTCGGCTGTACAATAACGGTGGTCTCCGCGGCGGATTCGCCGCGAGATCACCGCTATCGATGGCGGGAGAGGTGCCACCCGTCTCCCGCCGCCCTCCCGCACCTTCCGCCGCTTACCGGAGCCGTCGGTAGCGGCGGAGGCGATCGGGTCCTTTCGCTAGCTGGGTATGGAGACGAGTGAGGCTAAGATGGCCCCCACTCGTCTCTATACCATAGGAGGGGGCGGAAGTGACGTCAAAACATCACTTCCGCCCATACCTCTTAAAGGTATATTTTTTTTAAATGTCATTTTTTTTTTTTTTGTCCAAATATGAGATCTGAGGACTTTTTGACCCCCGATCTCATATTTAAGAGGACCTGTCATGCTTTTTTCTATTACAAGGGATGTTTATATTCTTTGTAGGAATAAATAGGAATAAAAGTGATCCATTTTTTTTAAAACAGTGTAAAAATAAATAAAATCAATTAAAATAAATAAGAAAAAAAAAGGTTTTTAAAAACACCCCGTCACGACGAGCTTGCGAACAGAAGCGAGCGCATACGTGAGTAACGCCCGCATATGAAACGGTGGTCAAACCACACATGTGAGGTATCGCCGCGATTGGTAGAGCGAGAGTAATAATTCTAGCCCTAGATCTCCTCTGTAATGCAAAAAATGCAACCTGTATAATTTTTTAAATGTCGCTTATGGAGATTTTTGAGGCTAAAAGTTTGACGCCATTCCACGAGCGGGCGCAATTTTGAAGCGTGACATGTTGGGTATCAATTTACTCTGCGTACCATTATCTTTTACAATATAAAAAAATTGGGCTAATTTTACTGTTGTCTTATTTTTTTATTCAAAAAAGTGAATTTTTTCCAAAACAAATTGCGCTTGTAAGACCGCTGCGCAAATACGGTGTGAAAAAAAGTACTTCAATGACCGCCATTTTATTCTCTAGGGTGTTAGAAAAAAAACAATATAAAATGTTTGGGGGTTCTAAGTAATTTTCTAGCAAAAAAAACTGTTTTAAATATGTAAACACCAAATCTGAAAAAGAGGCCTGGTCCTTAAGTGGTTAAATTACCAATTATACATTCTTCTTTATATCTTCTGCCAATACAAGGGGTGTTTTTCCACTGACCACCAATGTAATGGGGGCATTTATTGACCAACAATACAAAGAGGAGTACTAAATTGGTACCACTATGATGCTTCTGCTCACTCTGCACCAGTCTGGTAGAAGCATGATTGTTGTGTGACTGACAGAAAAATATGGACCATTACACTGTGGGGCATACAGGCACTCAATCACCTGGAGCAGTGAGAATTTGGAGCAGCTGTGCATGGCAACCAATCAGCTATTTCCAGCGTGTTCAGTTACCTTTGAAGATAGAAACTAATTTTTTGCTAGGCAAAGCTTCTCTAGTTTTGATACATTTCTTTCACGCTGTTTAATAGCCTTGCCGCTTCATTTTATTACATGCATTTAACTAAATACCTATTTATTCTATGCTGTACATTACATACTCCTGACCACTACACTTCATATGTGGTGCTGTACATGTTCTAATTGCTATCCTCTGTATGCTGTTGTATGTTAAATAGTCGTGTTTATTGTTTCAATGGTTGCTTATTGCTTAGCAGTCCCCAACTATTTTAATAAAGCTCTTTTAAAACACTGTTTATATAATGTTTTATTGTGCCTCTAGCCATATAGTGAACTCTACTTTCCAACAAGGAAAGGTTTAATTAATCGGGCTTTCCACCAATTAACAAAGTTTTTTCTCTGTAACATGGGCTGTTCATGTGTTTCACAAGCTAATTCCTTTGAACAGCTTAAAGCGTTTGTTACCCCAACATTTTATATTCCCGATATGTGCCTGCTGTACCATGTACTTGTATAAAAAAAAGTATCCTGTTCTCTTTGTATCGCTTCCTTTGTTTGAAATCCCAGCTGATCCTGCTAGTCCCCTTGCTTTCCTATTAAGAACTGACCACACTAAGCAAAAGAGCTCAACTACTTTTGGGTGTACTAACTCTTTCCTACTCTATTCAAAATGTAAAATAAAACATTTTTGCTTTAAACAGACTTTAAAGCGGGGTTCCACCCTAAAGTGGAACTTCCGCTGATCGGAACCCTCCCCCCCTCCGGTGTCACAATTGGCACATTTCAGGGGGGAGGGGGGTGGAGATACCTGTCAAAGACAGGTATTTACACCCACTTCCGGGCATAGACTCCCGTGGGAGTCTATGCCTCTTCCTGTCCTGCCGCACTGTCTGCTGGGACACACACAGGTCCCAGAGACAGCGCGGACAATTCCTATTGCGCTACGCGACTCGCGCATGCGCAGTAGGGAACCGGGAAGTGAAGCCGATTCGCTTCACTTCCTGATTCCCTCACCTAGAATGGTGGCGGCAGCAGCCGAGAGCCGAGCGATCCATCGCCCTCGGCTGCCAGCATCGCTGGACCCCGGGACAGGTGAGTGTCCATTTATTAAAAGTCAGCAGCTGTAGTATTTATAGCTGCTGGCTTTTAATATTTTTTTCCCCAGTACAGTCCCGCTTTAATTTCAAGTTGGCTTTATTTATTTTAGGTTAAGTCTGGCTAAGGCACTTGCAGATATTGAAGAATTTGACCAATCCAAACATGAGTCAGATCAGGGGCTAAAGCTTGTACCCTCATTATCCTAGCCTTAGGGCCGGTTCACACTGCGGCGCGAGGCGAGGCGACACGGCTCGCCTCGCCTCGCTCCCGCAAGTCGTCCCCATTGAGTACAATGGAACCGTTCTGAGAGGAGCGACTCGAGTCGCTCCGACTCAGAAAAAAGGTTCCTGTACTACTTCGGGGCGACTTCGGGGGCGACTTGCATTGACTTCTATGCAGAAGTCCTCTGCAAGTCGCCGCTGACCCCCCCTGCAAGTCGCGGCGAGGAAGTCGGAGACGCCTCGCCGCGGCTCGCAGTGTGAACCGGCCCTTACAAGAGCAATGTTTTCATAATATTTTTAATTCAGTTTATTCCTCAGACTTGTTGCACTACAATAAATGCTTGTACCATCTACTGCTGAAATAAAGCAACTTTCCATGAACTACAGTAGGTCAAATAGAAGTAGACACTTTCTGTTGCAGTCAGCAAGCACATTTTCTCTAAATGTCAGAGGCAAGTGGAGACACAGACAGATATCACTTGGAATGGAATGGGTCAGGCTGACATCTCTATTCATATCAAATCCCATTTTTACTGACTAGGCAGCCAGTTTCTGCCCCAGTGTAACTACAATTGACATCATAAGCCAAGATTGAAAGGAAAGATAAGTGCATCTGTTGAATGAATCACCTAATCAGATTACTGCCTTTAAAGAAGAACTAAAGTCCAGCATTTAAAAAAAGTGAAAGTTAAAGTGATTGTAAATCCATATTGGTGCCAAAGGATCACTAAGTGTCAGATATAACAGAGTATATATCATTATTTACAGTACCTTATTTTGAAGGTTTTGCTTTAAAATTTGCAACCATTGCAGTAATCATAATTATTTTTGATTGAAACCAATAATTATGAGTGGACATAAAATGACCCTTTCCATAATAAATTATATAATTAGCTTGAATTGTCCTTCGTATAGGAAAATGTACTTTAAAGCAGATACCAGTTGTGTGTAAAACCCAAGTTAAGCCTTTAACTTTTTGTATCACCTGATCTCTCTCTCTCTGTACTGTGCACATCCTGTGGATTTTGTTTTTATGTGCACTCCAACAGTGGCCCTGCCTTACAGTTCCACTACAATAATTGTGGCAGAATATACCAAAGCATGAGCATCTGCAGAACTTTTTTCAGGGGGGGGTATCATTTTAGGATCACCCATGCACCGCCCCTTTTTGACAATGTCATTATTACATTGTTATGGTCAGAGACAGCAGGCGTAGTACAGTCCCTAGGATAAGTAATGGATAATAGCCAGCAGGCCCTCTTACTAGATCCAGCAAAACTACAGCACTGATCCCTCCGGCTGGATGATCGCTCACTCTGGATTCCCCGGGGGTGATTCTGGTCAGTAGTGTAGCCTGTCTGTACCCTGGCAGTGGCTCAGTCTCTCTCTCTCTCTCTGCTGGCGATGGGCAGTGTAGCTCTCTCTGGTAACGCTGGGTAGCGTGGCTCTCTCTCTGGCGCTGGGTAGCGTGGCTCTCTCTCTGGCGCTGGGTAGCATGGCTCTCTCTCTGGCGCTGGGTAGCATGGCTCTCTCTCTGGCACTGAGTAGCGTGGCTCTCTCTCTCTCTGGTGCTGAGCAGCATGGCTCTCTCTCTGGTGCTGAGCAACGTGGCTCTCTCTGGTACTGGGTAGCGTGGCTCTCTCTCTGGCTTCCGCCCAGCACATGCCACTTTTCTTTGTCTTGTAGCACTCACTCCCACAGCTTTTTTTCAAGCTGCAGTCTCTCAATCTCTCTCTTGATCGACCTGTAGCCTTCTTCCTGCAGAAAATGGGGATGCCAATCTTCTGGACTACATGTCCCATGATGCTCTCCTAGTCTCCTTTGCTTGGCCCTCAGTTATGGCCAATGAAGACCCTGACAGAAGAAAGGGGGGGCAAGTGGGGTAAACCTCTAACAGTCCGCAGCTCGCCTTTCTCCTGACACAGCACCGCCAAGTTTTCTACTGGACTGAGCAGGGAAAAGAGCCTGAATTCACACTACACTGGTGGGGGGCTTGACAGCACCTTGATGGTGCCACCCTTCTGACTGCCTGCACCCCCATAGCAACGCCACTATGCTGAATGTGCCGATCCAATCCCTGATTCCAGGGGGGCACTTGAACCCCCTTGCCGCTACCTTTGGACACCCATGTACCAAAGTACATGAATAAGAAATAAAGAAAAATATCTGCACAAAAACAAATCACAAACAGCAGCTATGCACTATAACCTAGATAGTAGGCACAAAAAGCAAATACAACAAAAACAGTGCAGCGCTAAAAATTCTTATATAGGATAATATTAATGCAATAATATAGGTGAATATTAAAGTGCTATAATACAAATATTATAATAGTGAACCATATAAATAATGAACAATTAATGAGAAAAAGTCCAATATGTGCATATTATGCATGTAAAAATAAAATGAGTGAGTAATTAATGTCTATATAGAAGATTCCTGGTGCCCTGTAAAGTGAATCAATCCTGAATAGGGATGAGCTGAGTGTTCGACTCGAACAACGGCTGTTTGAACGTTCGGCAAAACGAGAACATTATGGGCCGTTCGTGCCAAATTCAAGTGGTGCTCACGGCCCATAATGCACTGCGGCATCGCAGTGCATTGCTTGGTGATGATTGGCCAAGCATGCGCTATGACCCGCCTCTTCTCTTTCCACAGTTACCAGCTGTTCCCGATGATGCTCGTCTGACCTGCCTATTTAAAGCCTTCCTGCTCACTTTTTCATTTGCCTTCGCGTTGGTCACATCACAGGGAACCATCTCCTGCTGTTTGTTTCAAGACTGGCTTGCTGACATCCCACCTGGCTTCTTATCCTGCTTGTGGTTGCTCTCCTTGGATCCCTGACTTCCGGCCTGGCTGATTACCCAATATGGTTAATGAACTTTGGACTGGCTGACTACCCGATCTGGCTACAGGACTCTGGCTATGCTTGACTATGCTTTTTTCTATTCACCTTTTTATATTTATTAATAAACAAGTGTGATTTGATTGTACTTCTGTCTCTGTCTGTTTCATGGTTCTTGACACTCAGCCGCCTTCCGTGAGTTTGTGCAATGTGCGGTTCATCAGTGGCAGGTTCCCAAATGCCACTTTTTCTCATGGAAGGCGATTCCGGCTCTCTACCGGCATATGAAAGGTAATGTGCATGCCTCACTGGACAGGGCGGTCAGCGGTAAGTTGCATATTACCACTGACTCATGGTCCAGCAGGCATGGACAGGGACGTTACCTGTCTTTCACAGCGCATTGGGTGACTCTCCTGGCAGCTGGGAAGGATGCAGAACAAGGTGCAGTAGTGTTGGAGGTTGTTCCACCACCACGCCTCCAAAATGCTACTACTGGTTGTGACACACCTCTCTCCTCCACCCCCTCCTCTTCTTCCTCCATGACCTCTTCCTGTGCTTTGTCCTCGGAACCAGCGGTGCTCCGTAGGCGTTCAAGGGGCAAAGTACGCAGGCAAAAAAGATGCTATGCCGTGCTTGCGCTGGTGTGTTTGGGGAACAGAAGCCACACTGGGGCAGATATTCTGTCAGCTCTGCAGGGGCAGGCAGAGAGGTGGTTGATGCCACAGCAGCTTAAGGCTAGAAATAGTGGTTTGCAACAATGGCACCAACCTCATCTCCACACTCTGACAGGGACAACTGACCCATGTGCCCCGTGTGGCTTACTTCCTGAACTTGGTGGTACAGCATTTCTTGGGCAGGTACCCAGGCTTACAGGATGTTCTGAGGCAGGCCAGGAAAGTCTGTGTACATTTCTGCCAGTCATATAAAGCCAGTGCTCAGCTGGCTGAGCTCCAAAAGGAATTGAACCTGCCCAAGACCTGCCTAATCTGTGACATGCCCACCAGGTGGAACTCAACATTGGCCGTGCTGCAGTGGCTGCACATGCAGCAGAGGGCCATCAATGAGTACCTGTGTGACTACGGCACCAGGACAGGGTCAGGGGAGCTCAGTTTTTTTCCCCACGCCAGTGGGCCATGATCAGGGATGCATGCACTGTCCTGTCACCATTTAAGGAGGCCACGAGGGTGAGAAGTGACAGTGCATGCATCAGTGACACTGTACCTCTTTTCCATCTGTTGGAGCACAAGCTGCATGGAATAATGGATAGGGCACATGAGGCAGAACAGAGGCAGGAAGAGGAGGACTTCCTTGCCTCTCAAGGCCCCCTTTATCTAGACAGTGTTCCTGCTGGCCCGCCGATCACACAGGAAGAGGACGAGGAGGAGGAAGAGGAGGAGGAGGATTGTGTCAGCATGGAGGTGGAGCCTGGCACTTTGCATCAGCAGCAGTCTTTTAGGGATGATTTACAGTCCCAAGAAACCCTTGGACTTGTACGTGGCTGGGAGGAGGTGGCTTCGGATCATGTCATCCTTACCTTAGTGACCCAGAGGACTCCGGACTGAATACCTCAGCTAACCTACGCTGCATGGCCTCCCTGGTCCTGCAAAGCCTGCGGAAGGATCATCGTATTCAGCGGATAAAGAAGAGGTATCATTACTGGCTGGCAACTCTCCTTGATCCACGGTACAAGGGTAAGATTGCAGACCTCATTTTGCAGTCGCAGAGAGAGCAGAGCAGAGAGCAGAGACACCTTCGGGAGGCCTTGCAGAAAGGTCTGCGCAACATCTTCCCAGAGACTGGGAGGTTACAAACTCCTGGCCCTGAACAACGTGTTGCTGAGGCTTCGGTCAGTCACAGAAGGAGCGGCGGAGAAGGTGGCCGTCTGACCGATGCGTTCAGACAATTTTTTAGTCGGCAGCCCCAAGGTATGATCGGTTCCAGCAACCACCGCCAGTGTCTGATTTATATGGTGCAAGAATATCTAGGGGCAAGATCAGACTTGGACACCTTTCCCACCAAAAATCCTCTGGGTTACTGGGTCTTGAGGATGGATCACTGGCCAAAGCTTGCACAGTATGCAATTGAGCTACTGGCCTGACTATCCTGTTATGCTGACTGACTATCCTCTTCTTCCTCAATGATCCTGCTGATAGCTTTTAAGAATATTTTTGGTTCTGGGCGCCGTCACCAGTGGCTAAGGCCCAATTTTTCAGCCCCTGTTTAACAGGAGCATGTAAATACAATTTTAGATGCAATGGTTTGCAGCAGGTCTCATTCCTGTGCTCAAACTAGAGTATCTGTTGTAGTGTCGTGGCACCAGCACTAGTGCCTAAGGCCCAATTTTTCAGCCCCTGTTTAACAGGGGCATGTAATTACAATTTGTGATGCAATATTTTTAAGGAGGGTTCGTTGCTTTGCTCAACTACAATATTTGTGAGTGGTTGCAGTGTCGTGGCACCAGCACCAGTGGCTAAGGTCCAATTTTTCAGCCCCTGTTTAACAGGGGCGTGTAATTACAATTTTTGATGCAATATTTTGCAGCAGGGCTCATTCCTGATCTCCAACTAGAGTTTCTGTGAGGTGTTGCAGTGTTGTGGCACCAGTGCCTAAGGCCCAGTTTTTCAGCCCCTGTTTAACAGGTGCATGTAATTACAATTCTTGATCAGTGCCCCTGAAAAAAATAGGATTTTTATAACAGTTTACCTTTAAAATCCTTTGCTTTGATGTACATCCGGGGACACAGAGCCATAGTAATAAATGTGTGGGTTATATCGGACCATCAGGTGCTGGACACTGGCACGCTCCTTAAGGCATGAACTTCCCCATATAACCCCTCCCACTACTGGGAGTCCTCAGTTTTGTAGCCAAGCAATCAAAGTGTATAAGAAGAAGGGAGGGACCTCTGTGTCCACTGATGTACATCAAAGAAAAGGATTTTACAGGTAAGCTGTTATAAAAATCCTATTTTTTTTTCTTACATCAGGGGACACAGAGCCATAGTAATAACTATGTGGGATGTCCCATAGCAATGGCAACTGAAGGGAGGAGACAGAATCGAGGAAATAGGAGGCCAGAGGACTCCTACTGCAGCCTGCAGTATATGCTGTGCCCAAAGACAATATCCTCATGACCTTTAATATCCATTTGATAAAATCAGATAAATGTCTGAACCGAATACCAAGTTGCGGTCTTACAGATCTGAGCCATAGAGGCCTGATGATGCACCACCCAAGAGGCACTAATCGCCCTGGATGAGTATGCTCTTAATCTTTAAGCCAAAGGTTGAACAATCACTTGACAAATCCATATGGAAAATAGTGGATCTTGACGCTGCCTGTCCACATCTTGGACCCTCATGCAGTACAAACAAAACCTGTGTTTTGCGAACCTGAGTGGTCGTCTTTAAATAGATTCTGATTGCTCTTACTACATCAAGAGACTGTAGTGCTTTATCTTCCCCAGATTAAGGCTTCTGGGAAGAAAGAAGGAAGAATAATATCTTGGTTTAAATGAAAACCTGTTACCACTTTTGGTAAGAATTCAGGATGAGGACATAAAATCACCTCATCCTTATGCATGATGAAATATGGCTCTTACAAGACAGAGCCGTTAGTTACAATACTCTTCTAGCAGAAGAAATGGCAAGCAAAAAAGATTATCTTTCTTGTCAAAGAACCAAGAGAGTTTCTCGTAAGGTTCAAACAGCTGATTTAACAAAGCCGATAAGATCAATCTTAAATCCTAAGTATTTTTGAGGTGCCCTGATAGGGGGAATAAACCGTGTTACCCCCTGAATAAGCTACGTACCAAGAGTGGGAAGCAAGAGGCCATAGGAAAAACATTGACACGGCCTGGATCTGGCTCTTGATAAAAGTCAAGGTCAGCTTAATTTCAGATCCCATATGCAGAAATCCTGCCTATTGACATACTTCCTGGGGTGCCAACCCCTGGATCCATACCAAGAAACCTATGCCTTCCATATTCTATAGTAAGTGATTCTGGAAGCCGGCTTCCTGGCATTAGTCAAAGCAGACACTACCAAAGGAGATCACCCACAATCTTTTATAAAGTGGGATTCAACAGTCAAACCTGTTAAACTCCTTGTCCGTACAGTAGGATGAAATACCGGACCTTGTGCAAGAAGGTCTGGCTATAATGGCAGAGTCCAAGGGACGCCTACTGCCATCTTTATGATCTCAATAAATTAAGATCTTCTGGAACCCAGCTGGGGCCACCAGAATCACCTCCTTCTGTTCCTGCTTAATCCTGTGGAGAAGGCACGGAAGTAGCAGAGCTGGAGGAAATCCATAGATCAGTGAAAACTGATCCCCTAGGAAGACTAATGCGTATGTTCCGCCTGCTAGCAGACCCCTTGTTTGACATAAAGTTGTCGACCTTATTAATGAATCTGGATGCGAATAGGTCCATGTCTGGAGTACCCCATCTGACATATTGCTAGGAAGATGTTGGGGTGAAGAGATCATTCCCCCGGAAATAATTGTTGGCATCTCAAGTAGTACACCTGAAATATTAAAATTGCCGATAGGCAAGGAGTGTTGTGTTCTACCAAAGCTAGAACATTATTCACCTCTTTTTTGGGCTGCACGACTTCTCGTGCCTCCACTGATGATCTATGTAAGCCACCGCCATGGCTCTGTCAGACTAAATCCTGTCAGGACAGTCCCGTAATCTGACCGCCAAGATTCTATGGCCAGATGTACTGCCTGAAACTTCCAACAAAGTTGATAGGCAAGGTTCTCTAACCTGGACCATCTCCCCTGGACAGAATCTTCTTCCAGGGCTGCTACCCAGCCTAGAAGGCTGGCATCTGTTGTTAACACCTTGCAGGATAAAGATTTTCCCTCCTGCTGGATAAAAACCACCAATTCAGGCTCTGACCTATGTCGGGAGCCAAGCGTATTGGAAACAAACAAGGCCTGAATCCTCTTTATTCTAGACCGACAGGATGGTGTCTTGAAGCAATCTTTGAATAAAACTGCACGTAAAAGACAGCCCTGAAGGAGGCCACTAATCTACTGCAGCCGATTGAAGAAATTTTCCTTTATCCTGATAAGTTGAATTAGTCCTACAATGGAACTGATTCACGACTGAAGTAAGAATATCTTCTTCTGTATGGTATCTATAACCAGCCCCCAAGTAACCCCCTTGATGGTTTTATGGAGAATCTTCCTAGGCTGAGAATCCAACCTAGAGATTTCAGATATTTACAGCCGAGATCAGACTCTGGTTTTAGACCTGAGCCTGAATGATCTATTAAAAGTAGATCTTCTAATAGGCTAGAACTGTTATGCCTTGAGCCCTTAACCTGGCTAAAGGAGGTGCCAGAAACTTTCAGAACACTCGTGGTGCTGTGGCTAAGCCGAATGGCAGTGCCACAGTTGAAAAAGTAATTTTATATTTCAAACCGCAGAAATTTCTGGTAAGCGGGAAACTTTGGCACATGGAGATATGCAAATTCCCTCCTTGCAGGATGGACACAGCCGATCAAATTATGTAAGGATCGGATGTTTAAGTGCCGATTCAGATCTGCGAGATCTAGAATGAGTTTTACCTCTCTGGCTCTGGGACCTTAAAAGGTTTGAGCCAAAAAAAAACTGTTCCACTAAGGGAATCTCTGATATCACCGACTGGGATAACAGCTGATCCAGAGGCCAGAAAGAGAGACTTCTCTTTTTTCTTTTTTTTTTCTGGAACCTTAGGAGCATTCTTTGAGGAGACGCACACTCTTGCATAAAGACTGCCGCATCAGCAGCCCCAAGGACCCCACAGGCTGCACCCAAACAGGACCCAAACCCCAGACCCTCAGATTGAAAGCCGACTGGGCCATCTGGGCTCTTGAAACTCTAGATGTAACCTAGAGAACAAAATCGCAAAAATCCCTCTGCTCTTAACATTGTTCCTGCCAGACTTTGAGAATCGCAGGACCTTTCCCCTCATCCAAATCAGTGGGGATGCTCCTTCCTGAGACGGCCTTAGCATTCTGCTTCATGGGCTTTCTGCCCCAAAGATCCTGGTGCTGCCCTTGGGAACTTTCTCCTGAACCTGACGATTGAGACCGTTGAGACTGCCTAAAGGCAGATGCCCCAGGCACAGAAGAGGTTGCACTGGTAAAGAGAGCTTTACCCCCTTTTTGGATGTACTTATCCACTCTAAATAGTCGAACCCCAGGAAGGGACACAGACTGTCTAAGGGTTTTCACCTGGTGCTTCAGCCGATTAATATTTCAGCCACGGACCTCTTCAAGAATGCACTAGTCCAAGTATAAGTCATAAGGCTTAAACGATCACGTCCTTCATAGCATCTGTGAGACACAGTGCATCAAATACACCAGCCCCCTGCCGGGCCTGATGATCAGGCAGAATTTTCAGGTATCTCACACCTGTTCCTTAACCCCTTGGAGTCCACATTTTCCAATGCATTGGTGTGACTCAAAAAGTGCTCCAGCACAATAGTGGAGCAGACGTTAAAGGGTTAATGGACTGAGCTACTCCAATTGCAGCCAGAACTGCAAAAGACATCTGGTCTTTAAAAGGAAAATCCAACCTTAACTTGCTGGATCCTTTAACATCAGTGCATTATCCACTGGACATGTGAGACTCTGCTCACTGAGTCGATTGCAGCATTAATTGCTGGAACCCCCCATTTCTTTCAAAGAAATGTTCCCATTCAGAATACAAGTTATGCTTGCCAAAAAAAACTTTCTTTTTTTGTGAAAGAAAAAAAATGCAGCTGGCTGGCATTCAATGAGAGAAAAATCGCCAATCTGGGGGCCCAGGAAGTGATCAGACCCCCCTTCATACCTGAGGGTCTGAGCATGCTTGAACGGAGAGGGGAGTGCTTCTGCTGTTTCCAGCGTCAGAATGGTGAGTGCTCAATACAGCTTCCAGTGGTGACACATAGACATGACATGACAACACAATACATGGAAGGAGAGATTCCTGAGAAAATCTCCCCTACCTTATATCGCAGCAGGGTTTATCAGAGATAAAAAACACAATCTTCCCCCTTCACGGTAGGTTCCGAGACCTTAAAAGGAAACCTTCAGGAATCAGGGAATACTCAGGTTGACCCACAATCCTGGACCTGCTAGAAGACCCTGCCAGCAAACTTTTATTGGCCTTACTACCAAAAGTACTGGATCCCAGGGCCCAGCTCTTAAAGCATTCGCAAGCAAAATCTCATGTCTTCGGATGACGAGGCCCAGGTACCATTCATTTAGTCCATTATGGAGACATCAGAACGGATCCGGTCAGGATGGCTGCCTCTTATGAAAGGATTACTGCCCGTGGAGCTCAGTATAACACATCTTTACACGTGCCCAACACCTTAGACACTGGCAAAAAAAAACCTGAGAACTCCCAGTAGTGGGAGGGGTTATATGGGGGAAGTTCATGCCTTAAGGGGCGTGTCAGTGTCCAGCACCTGATGGTCCGATATAACCCACATAGTTATTACTATCGCTCTGTGTTCCTTGATGTAAGAAAATAAACAGACGTTTTTAAAACTTTTTTTGCATTGATAAATGTCCCCTGGGGCAGGAGCCGGGTCCCCAAACCCTTCTTAGGACAATAACTTGCATATTAGCCTTTAAAATGATCACTTTTGATTTCGAACATTCGAGTCCCATAGACCTTAATGGGGTTCTAAAGTTCGCACAAATTTTCGGTCCGTTCACAGGTTCTGGTGCGAACCGAACCGGGGGGGTGTTCGGCTCATCCCTAATCCTGAATGGTGAAATAGAGAAGCCTTGTGAGACCACCACCACAGATAATTACCAGAAAACCAGTGACCGCCCTTATTCAGGGGGGTCAAACAAGGCTAGTAGGATCTGTGATCTATTAAAGATGTAACTGGAACCAGGAGCGGTATCCCAATATGCTGGGTCTTCACCTCCGGATGGTATACGTCTAACCTGCTTTTTCTTGTCCACCATCGATCTGATCTCTGTCTGCCACACTGCCAGACTGACTGGCTGCCTGCCACAATCAACGGGGAATGAGGCGAGTCCCAGATCCGGCAGTCAGGAGGAGAGGAGGAGAAGAAGATGGCAGAGACGGGACTCCAGGAGCATCAAGGAGAGGCCAGCCCTGATGCCTCACAAGACCCCATTCACTCAATCACAGGGCACCAGCCACCCAGCTGACAATTAACTGCTTAAGGACCCGCCCCACTTAACCTCCCCATAGGGGGCGTCAAGCGACTCCATAGCAACAGGGCGACGCCATACATATCACATACAGCGTCTACCGGCGTCATGATCTTAAGGGGGGCATCAATATAAACCTTACACATATTTAATAGATGTACAAAGTATATATATATACAAATATTCACATAAACAAATTCACTGTAAGGAAAAAAAGGGGAAAGAAGGGGAGATAAAACATTTACTCCACCTCAATAAGGGGTCATTAATTTCTCCAAAAAATCACGCTACTAAAACAAAATAAAACTAACAATTGGCCACCAATCAAATAGTATTCCCACCAATTACAATTTGTATTGTATCAATAAACCATTGTAGTGAGTACATCATGCAATCACTACAAATTAAATATACATAATTCGACTGAATAACAATCGATTTTAATGTAAGTGTGGATTAATCAGGGGAGGGCCAATGAATAACTAAAAAATATAAAAAAAATATTGTAAAAAATATTATTTTGTACTTATGCTTGATTAATAAATGAATTTATGTCTAGCTCCACGTTCATTCCAAATAGATGATAAGTCTGTAACTCATAGATCAAGTCTTGAAACGCCCCTGGTGTTAGCTCCGCCCCTCCATGGTGCAATATATCTGTCTATGACCAGATACTGAGTTCCCATAGGATTTCGAGCATGATGTTGTCGATAGTGACGCGGAACAGTATGTTTCACATTCCCGAGTTTTATTAGTTTGATGTGTTTCGACACACGAGTGGTGAATGATCTTATGGTTCTACCTACATACTGTTTGCCACAAGGACAAGTCAGTAGATACACTACGTTTATTGTGGCACAGGTGCAGAACTGTTTGATCTTATAAGTGCGGCCCGTTAGGCTCGGTTCACACAGGGGGCGACACGACTTGCCGCGCCGCGACCTGACAAGTCGCCCCCGTTCTGTACTACGGAACCGTTCTAAGAGGAGCGACTCGAGTCGCTCTGACTTAGAAAAAAGGTTCCTGTACTACTTTTGGGCGACCTCGGGCGACTTGCATTGACTTCTATACAGAAGTCGTTTGCAAGTCGCCGCTGAGGTCGCGGCAAGTCGTGTCGCCCCCTGTGTGAACCGAGCCTTACGGTAGATTTAAATTCCTTAGTACTGCCGCGTCCACTGCTGTTGTAATGACAGACCGTACATCTTTTGCATGGATAGTAACCCGTCCAATTGTGAAAGAACATAGGTTTTACAGGGGGGTTGATGATAGAGGGAGCAATCTTACTTTTCAATGCAGGTAAACCCCGGTAGACCACCTTGGGTCTTTCCGGTATAAGAGGTCCAAGGACTTTATCGTTCCTTAGGATGCTCCAATGTCTTTCAAAAATATTCTTAATTTGTTTGTGCTGTGTAGAGAACCGCTTTAAGAAGGACCATTTATAATGGCCATCATCCTCCCTACGAGGCTTCTCCCCCAGCAAAGAAGTTTGATCAGTATCCAAAACCTTCTGCAATTCTCTATCAATATCAACCCCACTATAGCCCCTCTCCAAGAATCTAGACTTCAAGACATCAGCCTGGATTTTAAACATGTTGATGTCAGTACAATTCCTGCGAAGTTGCAGCAATTGACTCTTAGGAACCGAGTTCAGCCATGTTCTGTTGTGGCAACTATCCACAGGTATAAAATAGTTATTTGATATTTATATTCTACTTTAAATTGCTCTTCTGAAAATGTAATTTTTTAGTCATGTGACTGGCACAGCACCAATCAGGGCTTGCCAGACACAGACTCACACTGTAGAGAGCTTACATCAGCAAAGTAATACAACCCCAATTCCAAAAAAGTCTACATAAAAATAGAATGCAACGATCTGTAGAATTCATGTTTACCATAATGTAGCATCCTTTCTTCTTTTAACAACACTCTGTGAACATCTGGGAACTAAGGAGGCCAGTTGCTGGAGTTTTGGGAGGAGGAACGTTGTTCCAATCTTGCCTGATATAGGATTCTAACTGCTCAAGAGGCACCAAATATTTTCAATGGCGATGCGGCGTTGCGTTTTTGGCGCAAATCCCACCCTATAATAATGGGGTGGATAATCATCAATCAGTTTTTGGAGCAACAGCTGTCATTGTGGAGACAGAGGCAGGTGGGACTATTTCTTAAGAGAACGCTATGCTTACAAATAGTCTACCTGCCCCCACATTGGATGCACTCATATATTTTTACAACAGTGTGTTATATACTGTCTTGAATCATAAATTCATGACTTCACTCTTCTCATTTGGGAATGTGTCTGTGGCCCCCGATGTGAGTATTGGGGTTATTGCCCCCTTGGATTTGTGCATTCATCTGGCAAATACCATTTTATGCTCATCCCATGTAGGACGGCGGTGAGAGAGATTTCTCTGGCTCCATGTAGAATATACTTTATTTCATACTTCACTCCTCTGAGCCCTTTAAGAAACCGACAAGGCGAAACCCATTGGGATGTGATCAACCTCCCCAGTGTGATATGATACAATCTGATTGTATTTTGTCTTCTGGTTGCTAAGTAGCAATATATACTATACACACATAGTGGGAGGAATCACAACCTTCAGAGGTGTTGTGAGTTTAATTAACGAGTTAGTTAAGGATTTGAGATAATTTCCAATGGTTTTAAGGGATATGATATCCCTATAACAATTTTAATGATTTTTGTATCAATAAAACATCATTTTTAACTTATGTCTGAGTTGGAATAATCATTCTGAGAGGAAGTTTCTACACCTTTAAAGCCCCTATCCTTTTTTCTTCTTTTGTCTGTAGTTGCTTTGGGATGTGGTGTTGAATTTTCAACTGAGCTCGTGTTTCTTTTTTGTTCACTTATTGTAAAGGAGAAAACAGTAATCCAATCTAACAAGCAGAAAATTATAAATGCAATTTCTAGGGGTGTTCTGTAGATCAACAAGAATGATTTTCTGACAATTTTAGAAAATTATAGAATTGAAATGAATGAAATAAAAAATGAAATAAATTATATAAAAGGAGAATGAAATAAAAAAGTAAAAAGATAATTTTTAATAACATTACATTACAAAATAGCTGATGTAGCAATTATCTATATCAGTTTTTAGGGAAAGAGTAGTTTTCCTTTTAAAAAATCAGACACAGGTTAGAACTTCTTGTGCAGAGATCAGTATTGATTGATTGGCTCCAGTAAATATACAGCATGTTACATTTACTCAGACAGTACAAGAGCAAACAGGAAATGTTATTTTTATCCCTCACATCAAATAATCCCCCAGCTGTACAAATCTCACTGTGTCTTTCTTTGATAATCTGTCAAAACATTGGCATACACAGCTTTATTTATTAATGGATTTTATCTACTAACATAATCTACCTCAAGGTAAATTAGAAAGTGGGATAAAGGTATCCGCTAACTAAATCTAGATTCATACACTCAAATATTTTACAGATACAAAACGATTATTCGATAAGTATACTTTATCACAATAACATAACCCTTTTGTACCCAGGAGTCAAGGAGGCCTTAATGCCCAGGGCAAAATTTAACAGTTAACTTATCATTGCTCTATATCTAATTTGTTCCAAATTCGACCATGTATGTATGGCCTGCTCAATGCTCTCACCCTTGTACACCCCATGTAGACCAGAGCAATGCTTACATTTCTACTATAGATCTATTTATTAGGCAATAACTTTGTCATTACTAAAGAAAGCAATACATATATTGTTTATTAATTACAAACAAGGCTTTATTTTTATAATATTGTTGTCATGGTTATGCAATAGAGTTCGTCTGCTTACCTGTCTCCATGTGTTCATCTCTAAAGACCAGCCGACCCTCACCTGACTGCTTTTGTAATCCATCCTCTGGCATGGCTCCACCCTAGCTCCTATCAGAGAACTCTATATTAACCTGTGCACTGCAGGCCAACCCTGCTGATCAACCTTTGTGTGTTTGGCTTCCTGTTACCTGCCGTGTGCTCTTCTGTTGTTCCGTTACCGACTTTGGCGTGTCCTAGACTATCCCTGTTTGCCTGTGATCCTGACCTTTTGGCATGTCCCTGACTATTCCAGTCTGCTTGTGGCCCCGACCTTGGCTTTACCCCTCACTATGCCTATACTCCTGTTGCCTACTGTGGGTGTGAGCTGGGGGACCCTGGGGGTCGCGACCTGGAGCCAGTTGCAGCCAAGTCCATCCTCACCACTAGAGGCTCTGGTGAGCACCTGCTGGCTCTTAGACTCCGCGCCCCAGGGAATCTTACGCTCTAACCCCGGTGGGATCCGTTTTGGTGTTCTGGCGGCCCTGCCTACCTTATCACCTTGACCCCCATCCGCAGCAGTCAGCGGTAGGGTCCACAACCTTGCGGTGCACTCCTGATCCCTACGGTGTGCATCTGTCACCTGGCCTCAAGGTGACCTGACAATTGTCTTGAAAAATGTATTTTTATGCAAAAATGTAACAAAATTAAAAAAGCACATTTTTTCTTTTGACCAGTGTTTAAAATAGTGTCACTGTAGATGAAAAGTATACATTTTATTCTAAAATGTGTCCTGTTTAACATGACACACATTTTGATTCTGGAGCATTACAAAGATATTTACAAATTAAGTTTTTTATTTTTATTTCAATTTTGCACTTTTTTTTTTCCAATAAAAGTTTATTGAATCAATTGACATAACAATACAAGTATAACAGTGAACACAAGCCCGTAAGGCATAATACAACATATTGTTCTGCCATAAAGTCCGATACAGAGTAGCGCACACTTCATAATTTCAAATGAGCATTTCCTATAATACCTCTGTATATACGGAGCCATAAAATGTGCTGGTATCCCCCTTTGACCAATGCACCCTAATACATTCATTTGTTGGGGGGAGGTTTTTAAGTGTCTAGAAAGTACGACCCCGCTATAGTAGGTCTTAATATACCACACAGCGTTATACCTGAAGGCAGATCTAGTGTTGTGAGGTGGTCGGGTAAGGGGGGAGGATAGAGGGGAAGGATAAAGGATAAAGGGGAAGGGGAAACAGCGATACGGGGAACAAGTAAGCAAAACATAGAGAGGGGGGTACAGGTGACATGTAACGAAGGCTGTGGGGTGATAGCACTCTACATGCAGGCGGGGTTGAATGTAGAGACAAAAGTATAACAGTAAACTCATCTACGCATCAGTACACAGATTTACATACCAATGAACCAGGTTACCTAGCTTTTGTTCTGTTATGTGGTACCGGGTTCCACTGAACCTAGAAAACATTCTTATCATATACAATCAGCCATTTTGTAGTTTCGCAAAAGCGCCTGAGTATTTAAAAATAAGCCAAGGTCTCCACAGTTTATGGAATTTGTCGGTCCTTTCTGAGGCCATTGCTACCGTTTCCTCCATCTTATATAGCGAATCCACCTCTGGTAACCATTCTCTTATGGTTGGCGATTGTGGAGATTTACAGTGTATAGGAATGATCTCTTTGGCCGCATTTAGCATATGGCGCACAACTGATTTTTTGTACTTGCCCAAAGAGTAATTGGATATGTGAAGCAGGCAACACTCAGGTGTAAGGTCAAGACCCGTCTCTGTTATGGCTGGGATCTGGGTGCAGATCCCTTCCCAAAACCCCCTCAGGCTCGGACACTCCCACCATATGTGCATCATATCGCCCTTAGCCGTGCCGCATCGCCAGCATGACTCTGACGTTCCTGGGTACCATTTATTAAGTCTGACTGGTGTAAAGTACCAGTTCGTCAGTACTTTGTATGCAGTCTCCTGAGCGCTGGTGCTGATGGAGCATTTGTGTGCTAAAAATGCATGCGTTACTCCACTGCTCGTCTGTGAAGGTCTTTGTGAAAAACCTTTCCCAGTCCTGTTTATGCCTATTTGAGTGGCCTGTCCCATTAGTTTGTAGCCAATTGTAAACCAGGGAAGTCGCCTTTCTCACTAGTTCTCCCGCGATGCACAATTGCTCAAACCAGGTCTGTTCTCTCAGAAAATGTTGCCTGTTTGCCGTGCAGTGTACATAATCGTGTAGTTGCCTAAATTGCCAGTGTGTAAAGTGTTTTGCCTGCAAGTCCTTCGTTAAGTCGTGGAAGGTCCTGAGTCTACCTCCTTCTATGCAATGAGAGACGGTCACGGGTGTCTTATCGGCTCTATGTGGAAAGGACACCGTGGTATGTCCTGACGCAAACGCAGAGTTGTGGACCAGAGGAGTCAAGGGGCCTGGAGTGGAGGCCAGGTTGCATTGTTGTGAGACTGCTCTAAAGACTTCCAGAGTTGGCCCTATCGTGGGGTGTGATGCTAAGGTGGCCGGGCGGGCTTCCTTAGTGACCCATGGCAGGAACCTCAATGGGATCTCCGTCTGTAAGCTTTCTATCTCAACCCAGTCTTTAGCCGTGGCATGGCAGTTCCAGTCTAGTATGCGTACCAGATGCGACGCATAATAGTAATACTTGAAGTTCGGTAGATTAATCCCCCCTTGGCTTTTGGTGAGGTCAGAGTTGATAAGCTAATACGGGGTTTCTTCCTGGCCCATATAAAGTCTCTCGTTATTGCCGTCAGTTGGGCGAAGAACTTCCTGGGTAGTTTAATGGGTAGGGTGTGGAAGAGGTACAGCACCCTAGGTAGTATTGTCATCTTGACAGCCGTCGCCCTCCCAAACCACGACAACGGCTTAAGATGCCATACTAGGTTAATTAAAAGGGGCTGGAAGTTTTGTGTGTATAGGCTATCTGAGTCAGGTGTGAGCCAAATCCCTAGATATTTAAGTCTACGGTCTACCCATTTGAAAGGGCAATTAGATTTAGCAGTCAGCAAGCGTCTAGGGCCTAGGGATATATTAAGTGCTTCGGATTTCTCATAGTTAATCTTGAAGTTTAAAAGGTATCCAAATATCTCAAAATCTCTCAATAGGTTGGGAATCGATATGTGAGGTTGTGTAAGGATGAATAGGAGATCGTCCGCATAAGCGGCTATTTTGAAGTGTGTTGTCCGAGTGGGAAACCTTTGATCGACGAGTTGGCATTTATTGTGCGAATACATGGTTCTAGCGTGAGAATAAATAATGGGCACCCTTGACGTGTGCCGTTACGTATTTGCACTGGCTCCGAGAGGGTCCCATTTATTTTTAAGCGGGCCGTCGGATGTTGGTATAGCGCCGAGATCCAGGCCAACAAGTTGGGCTGGAATCCCACCTGCCTGCACACTGCAAACATGAAGTCCCACGCCACCCTGTCGAAGGCCTTCTCCGCGTCCGTGGACAGGAGAAGGCCCTCGACAGCACTCCCCTTGATGCAATGTAGGAGATTCACCGCCTTAATGACATTGTCCCGTGCCTCTCTCCCCGGCATAAAGCCCACTTGCTCCGGTCCAATGAGCTCGGGTAAAAGTGCACTCAGTGTGGTTGCAATAATTTTAGATAGGAGCTTTATGTCCAAATTAAGCAACGATATCGTCTGTAACTGGAGCAGGAGTTGGGGTCTTTCCCAGGTTTGGGGAGTACTGTAATGTGTGCTAAGTTAAAGGTGGGTGGGAGTTCCTAAGGCGCAGAGAGAGAGTTTAGGGCGTTTAGTAAAGGCGTCGTCAGCAAGGGTGTAAAAGTCTTATAATAAATGGCTGAGAAGCCATCCGGGCCAGGGCTTTTCCTTGGTTTCAAGGTTTTGATAGCCTGGATGAGTTCCGGAGCTTCAATGGGTTTGTCAAGTTCTTTTGCGTCGGCGAGTGTCAGGACTGGCATGCCACTTTGTTGTAGGTACTGCTCTATAATCTGGCATCTCGACCCTTCTACTGAAGCTGGTTTGTGTGGGGGCGGGATATTGTACAGCTTTGAGTAGAACTTATGGAATTCTGACGCAATGCCGTCCGTGTTATGTATTAGTTTAGTCTCTTTATTCCTAATCTGGGTGATAGTGTTGGAGGAGCGGACGTCTCTCAATGCTCTTGCCAAGAATTTACTATTTTTGTTCCCATGTTCATAAAAGAAGCCGCGTCGGAAAAATAAAATCCGTTTAGCTTGTAAATCTAGCTTATCCTGTAGGGCCTTACGTGCTAGCAACAGGTCGTCAGCCAGATCAACCGCCGTCGACCTTTTGTGTTGGGTCTCTAAGTTCCTCACTGTTTCGAACGCGTCTTTCAGGTCTTTCTCTGCCACTCTCTTCTTTTGTGCCACCAAGCCTATCAATCTACCCCTGAGGACACATTTGTGTGCTTCCCAAACTGATATGTGGGAGACATCATCGGTGGTGTTTTCTCAAAAGTAATTCTGTATGGCTTCCCTGATCTGGTCTAGAGTCGTGGGGTCTGTCAGCAGCGCGGAGTTAAGTCTCCAGCCACTAGACTTCTGATGTGCTGACTGCAGTTTGAGCGTTAAAGAGATCGGTGCATGGTCAGAAACAGATCTCGTCCCTATATGTGCTTCCCTCATGTTGTTCAGGTCTCTTTGCGTTATAAACAGAAAGTCTATACGCGTATATTTGTTGTGTATTGCGGAAAAATACGTGTAGTCTCTATCCTGGGGGTGCATAACCCACCAGGAGTCCGTCAGCGTCAGTGTATTCAGCATAGTTCTAATTTTCTTGAGTTTTTGCAGGAAGTGATCGTTGATTTACCATTAGAAGTATCCTGGAGGGGGTCCAATGGTACATTGAAATCCCCTCCCAGGAGTATACAACCAGCTGCAAACCAGGAGAGTTCATCCACCAGTTTTTGACAAAAGCTCACATGTGCCACATTTGGAAAGTAAACGCTCGCCAGCGTGATGGGGAGCCCCCCGACCTTTCCCTTGAGGAAGAAATACCATCCCTCTGGGTCTGCCAACTGCTGAGCAAGCTCAAATCCAGATTTTCTCCCCAGCAGTATCGAGACCCCTTTAGTCCTCAAGTCCAGACTAGCTGCATGGAAAGCTTTGGTGAAAAAACCGTCTGTCATTTTGGGTATGGAATTTGCCCTAAAATGCGTTCCCAGCAAGAACAGGAAGGACGGCCTCCCTTTCCCCAAGTGGCGTAATAATTGTGACCTCTTTTGCGGAATATTGAGACCTCGCACATTATGCGATATCACTGTAGGGTTCTTGCCTAAAGCAGAATAAATCATTGTGTACAATATGGTAGCAGCGAGAAGGGGGTGGAGAGAAAAAAAATAAAAAAGAGGGGGAGGAGAAGGGGGGGAGGACAAGAAGAGGGAGGGGAAACAGAGAGGAAATGAAAGAGAGGGGGGAAAGGGGTTGGAAAGCCCACTAACTGACACTTAAGGAAGTGGGTCAGAGTGTTTGGTAATTAACCCCTAGGTGATGACCCCTAGGGGTGAGTATTGTAAAATGGGGCTGTAAATTACCCCCCCAGCGACAATCCCCTGGAATAGAAGGGGAGTCGTCCAAGGGGCCAATCCACAACACCCCCTGTGGGGGAGGTGGGAGAAACACCCAGAGCAATGCCAACAGCCAAGTTCCCAGTCACCCTGGGAAAATCGATCTGTCTACAACTACCAGAGCTCTTCCGCCCACCCCCAGCCCCAATTTTCAACAAGCTTAACTGAACCAATACATAACATAAATATCAACCGTAACCATGACCCCAGAAGGGGTGTAAACCAAATTTAACCCGTAGACTCATTCAGCCATATTCGCTTGCCACCAATCGTCCATATGGGCAGTGCGACCTAGCATGTCCATCAATAGGAGCGTGGACAAGTCCCTGCTCCTACCCGTAGCGGCCAGGCAATGGCAGGCTATGAGTGGTGTTTCAGCTGTATGTAAGCCCATTCCCCAATGTTCGTTGAAGGATCATACCTTAAGATCCTAGTAGACCCGGACTATTTCACGATGCTGGTTCTTCGTGTTAGGGACAACACTGTCACTTCCTGATCACTGATGAAGTGGATGTCCAGGAGGCTGTCCGCTAAGTTCAAATGTGACAGGCTGGGTGTGAAAGGTATGAAAGTATGAAAGGTAGCCCGCTATGTCTTCAGCGAGGTAGTGCCTGTATAAAAAAGAAAAAAAACAATGAGCAAAAGGCAGATAAATAAAACAAAAAGGAGAGCCAACGAAAGGCAAAAGACAACCGAACTTGCAGCAGTGCTTGCGTCTCCCTTGCCGACTACTGTCAGCTATAGAATGCTTAAACCTTGGGAGAAACTACCCTGGCAGGCCTTCCATCATTCTTGATCTTGGTCTAGCTGCAGTGCCCTGGGGGTAGTGGAGCGTTTGGGTGCAGCGCTTGTGCCCGGAACTGGTTGTTTCTGGAATTTCCCCTTTTTGTACGGGGGTTTAGTTGGGATAGAGTGAGGGGACGCCCAGGAGGCCTGAGATGCAGGGATATGATGAAATTCCCTGTACCAATCAGGCAAATCAACCAGTGGGATCTGGACATCCTGGCAGAAGCCCTGCAGGTCATTGGGTGTGCGCAAGTAAAGCTGCCTGCCCTGAAATGTCACATTCAAAGCAAATGGGAACTTCCATTTGTAGGGAATATTTTGTCTGCGTAAAGCTTCCAGCTTAAGGTTATAGGGGAGAGGTCCTGAAAAATGGATATTTACGTGTCATTGAATGTAATGTGAGCATTACGTCTGGCTTTAGCCATAATTTCCTCCTTTAGTTTAAAGTCGGGAAGGCAACATATCACATCCCTTGGGGGAGCTGTATCTGCCGGTCTCGCTCTTAGAGCCCTGTGAGCCCGTACAAAGTCAATCTGAGTGTCAGTTTGGCGTTCCAACAGTTCGTTAAACACATACTGTAAGGCAGAGGGGATATTCCCAGGTTCAACGGATTCCGGGATGCCTCGCACCCTAATATTATTCCTTCTCCCCCTATTGTCTAAGCCCTCCAATTGCCTGTTCATCTCAATGAGATGGGCTGTGTGGGAGTCTGTGACTCTTTCCAAACGTGAGATGGCCTTGTCCCGCTTAGAGCCAGCTTTCTCCACCCCCTCCAGCTTCTCTGATATGGACAGGATATCGGCCTTCAGCTCAGTAATGGCGGATGAATATGTGCCCTTAATGTCTGCTGCTATTTTCATCATAGCGGTCAGTGTGAGGGGGTGTTCAGCAGGAGCATCCCTTACCTCCTCCTCGTACGCAGATTGCGAGTCTTCACTGAACTCGTCCTCCCCACGAGGCTGCGCCATCTTGGATTGGGCCTTGAGGCGGCGGGGTTGCGTCTTAAAGATGTCCGAGATGCTTCTGGCTCCAGATAGTGGTGCGGAACGACGCGAGTGGCTGCCTGAGTTGTGGCGGGTGAGCCTGCTCATGTTCACAGTCGGTCACGGTGATAATCGCGCGGTTGGAGCTGGGGGTTTAGCGGAGCTCTTCTAGTCTGCTGCCATCCACTCCGTGCGCCAAGCCACGCCCCCAATTATGCACTTTTTTAACCACTTCCGGACCAGCAGTTATACTGTGGCAGGAAGGTTGCCCTGCGTAAGCTGTATGTCGGCTCTATGTCAGCTCTTTAAGATGCCTCCTGGGGCATGTGCGCGCCCAAAGCGTGTCACCAGGGCCGATGCAAGTGCCCGGCAGGTGCAAAGACCATTGGGTATCCGCGATTGCTTGTTACAGAATGAGAACGGAGATGCAAACAGGCAAAACATTTTTTCAAATGTTTCATGATGACATCGCTGGGTGACCCCGCCCCCTCCATGGTAGGCACCCGTCATTGCGGCGAGTCCCTACCATGGAGGCAAATCGTAGGTAGGCAGCTTGCGGCTTTTTTTTTCTTTTTCAGTCCGTCGGAGCGCGAGAAGAAGACTTCATGGGACTTTTTTTTGTTTTGTTTTTTAATAAAGGAATTGTCCCAAGGTGTGTATTGTCTTTTTTTTAAACATTTTCACACATTACCATTTCACACAGGGGGGAGGGCGGGGATCTGGGGGGTCCCCTTGTTAAAGGGGGCTTCCAGATTCCAAAAAGAGCCCTGCCCGCAGACCCCCACAACCACTGGGCAAGGGTTGTGGGGATGAGGCCCTTCTCCCCATCAACATGGGGATAAGGTGCTTTGGGGGAACATTTTTTTCTTTGTTAATTAGGTACATTGGACCAAAAAATAGGAGAGGATTATTTAAATTATGTATATTTGGTCTGAATTAATGTACAGCAGGAAGCATTCCCAGGGGTTGAAAGAAGGTGATGGTCCTCGTTTTCTTGTTCCTATTTTCCTTGTTTTTGTTTTTCAAGGAATTCATCGATTTCTGCCTTTATTTACCCCTACCCGGCACAGGGAGGACCTCTGTACTAGGTTGTTTGGTGGCCCTTTTTATTCCCCAGAATATAATCTTATATACTGGGGCATACTGTGTCGGTGGTGTTTAGTCCTGTCTGACCACGTCCAAGGTTGGGGGTGGTGGATTAAATGGGCAGGTGGCTATGCAGCAAGTTTTGCGCCATCTGGCCGGGTAAGATGGGGCGCTTGCCATTTTCCAACACAACTGTCCGCGGCCTATACGGTCGTTAGTCCGCAGCTAGATTTCTAATGCCATGCCACAGGCAATGACGTGGCATTAGAAATCTAGCTGCGGACTAACGACCATATAGGCCGCATTCGCGTCACATGAAGGCCATCATCTGACGACCTGCGTGTGGTGGCATCACGGAGCTATGGCACGCCCTGTATTTCGCGCCAATAGCCACATAAAGGCACGCCAGAGACGGCATAGGGCGCCATTCCCTGCCTCGGCTACTTTAGTGGAGGAGATTATAACTAGCTGGGGATCTTTTCTGTATGGTCCGTTCGGGACCTGGAGAAGTATTTTTGCTATATATAAGAAAATGTAAGTACTGGTTTCCTTGTATTTTGAGGTATAACCTGGTACTTTGATTAATGGAGAGTCCTTACTCTGTTTATAATATATTTTTATAAGTTATTAAGCTATCTTTTGGAATTCCTGTATTGGTATTCGTTTGTATCCAGCCGTCTTGTAGAGGATGAATGGCAGTTCCAGATATATGGTGAACTTTGGACTCTCTCCTAATTTGACCCTGGGAATGCACCTGCTATGCTTTGAATGTTTATATGTAAGATTTTAGTGGATATAGATATTTTCTTAAAAATTGGTGTCTACTTATATGTATCATATAACATTGTAACTTTAAAATTCTTTGTAGATAATTGTGCAATATCCGTGATGAAGATTATTTGAATGAGATATTGAAACGCGTTGGATATCCGCTACTCAGCGCCACTTTTGCACATCAGTGGTCACTGAACAATGTAGTAGGCAGTATCAATTATATAAAATTCTTCAAGAAGCAATGTTATTTTAAATATGTTTATGTATATGTATGTATTGATATTAGGGCCGAAACAACTAATCGATTAATCGGCAACTAATCGATTATGAAATTAATCGATTACTATTTTCATAATCGATTAATCGGCCACTAACATAATGGGGTTAAAAAAAACTAAAATGAGCCCTTTATAGTACAAAAAGAGCAAATCGCTACTGTAAATATTACTTTCACTGTCCCATGGTAAAAAATGAACCCCTTACAGTAGCGATTATTTGTTTTTTTTTGTACTAATTTTAGTTTTTTTAACCCCATTATGTTACTAAACATCTCAGGCCTGGGTCACGCCTCTGTTTTTTGGTGCTTTTTGCAGAAACACACTACAGTTCATTTACATGGTTTCCTATGGGACACGTTCACATCCATGATTTTTTCAGCCGCTGCATATTTGGAAAAGACAAAGGCTTTTTTTTCTTTTATGCAAAACGGTGCTATTTTGTTTTTTTGGTTCAATATACTTCAATGGAGACGCTGCAGAAAAGCATGTAATAATGCGTTTCTGTGGCAATTTGTGTTTTTTTAATCTGCCCAACAATAAATTGGCCAAAAAAAATGTAAAAATGCAAATCGCAGCAAAATTACCTTTTATTTTATTTTAAGGTTATTAACGGATTAATCGATTAATCGAAACAATAATCGGCCAACTAATCGATTATGAAAATAATCGTTAGTTGCAGCCCTAATTGATATAATATTTTTTTTCTACTATATATGTAAAATAAATGGTTTTATTAAAATTCTTTGAAAATTTATTGCGTAAAAAATCCCAAAATAGAGTTTTTTTCATATTTTCAGGCGCTTTGGGTGGGCCGCCACCCCAAAGCACCCTCCCAATGTTGAGGGCATGTGGTACGGTTCAGGGGGGGGGGGCACTCTCTCGTCCCCTCCTCTTCTCTTGTGGCCTGCCAGTAGGGATGAGCTGAACACCCCCCTGTTCGGTTCGCACCAGAACCTGCGAACAGACCTAAACTTCGTGTGAACTTTAGAACCCTATTAAAGTCTATGGGACTCGAACGTTCACAATCTAAAGTGCTCATTTTAAAGGGTAATATGCAGGTTACTGTCCTAAAAAGTGTTTGGGGACCTGGGTCCTGCCCCAGGGGACATGGATCAATGCAAAAAAAAGTTTTAAAAACGGACGTTTTTTCAGGAGCAGTGATTTTAATAATGATTAAAGTGAAACAATAAAAGTGTAATATTCCTTTAAATTTCGTAGCTGGGGGGTATCTATAGTATGCCTGTGAAGGGGCGCATGTTTCTGGTGCTTAGAACTGTCCCTGCACAAAGTGTCATTTGTGCAGGAAAAAAAGTCTTTTAAAATCACTTGCGGCTAAATTGTCGGGTCTCCGTAATACAGAGAACACTCAATGAGTGTTCTCTGTATTAGCCGACAATTCATTCATTCATTGATTAAAAAAAAAAAAAAAAAGCGTGGGGGTTCCCCTAAATTCAATTACCAGGCCTTTCAGGTCTGACATGGATATTAAGGGGAACCCCGTGTCAAATTAAAAAAAAAAATTGACGTGGGGGTCCCCCCAAATATCCATACCAGACCCTTCAGGTCTGATATGGATATTAAGGGGAACCCCGCATCAAATTAAAAAAAAAAATTGACGTGGGGGTCCCCCTAAAAATCCATATCAGACCCTTTATCCGAGCACGCAACCTGGCAGGCCGCAGGAAAAGAGGGGGGACGAGAGAGCGGCCCCCCCTCCCTCCTGAACCGTACCAGGCCACATACCCTCAACATTGGGAGGATGCTTTGGGGGTCTGTGACCCCTCAAAGCACCTTGTCCCCATGTTGATAAGGACAAGGGCCTCATCCTCACAACCCTGGCCGTTGGTTGTGAGGGTCTGCGGGCGGGGGGCTTATCAGAATCTGGAAGCCCCCTTTAACAAGGGGACCCCCAGATCCTGGCCCCCCCCTGTTTGAAATGGTAAGGGGGTACAAAAGTACCCCTACCATTTCACAAAGAAAGTGTCAAAAGGGTTAAATAAGGCAAACACACTTTTGAAAAATTCCTTTATTAAAAATGAAAAAAATAAAAAAAGATTCCAGCGGTGCTAATCCACTCTTGCTATCCAGCGACGGATCTCCGGGGTCCAGCGATGGATGATCATATTTTTTTTCCTGCACAAATGACACTTTGTGCAGGGACAGTTCTAAGCACCAGAAACATGCGCCCCTTCACAGGCATACTATAGATACCCCCCAGCTACGAAATTTAAAGGAATATTACACTTTTATTGTTTCACTTTAATCATTATTAAAATCACTGCTCCTGAAAAAACGTCCGTTTTTAAAACTTTTTTTTGCATTGATCCATGTCCCCTGGGGCAGGACCCAGGTCCCCAAACACTTTTTAGGACAGTAACCTGCATATTACCCTTTAAAATTAGCACTTTAGATTTCTCCCATAGACTTGTATAGGGTTTTCCGGCTTTTCGAATTTGCTGCGAACAGCCCAAATTGTTCACTGTTCGCTGAACAGGCGAACAGGCAATGTTCGAGTAGAACATGAGTTCGACTCGAACTCGAAGCTCATCCCTACCTGCCAGGTTGCGTGCTCGGATAAGGGCCTGGTATGGAATTTGGGGGGACCCCCACGCATTTTTTTTAATTTTGATTCGGGGATCCCCTGTGGGGTAATCCCATGCTGTTTTTATCAATGAACTTTTATGTGTATTGCCGGGACCAACAATTCATTATAGCCACGAGTACTTTTAAATTATTTTTTTTTCCTTTAGAAATTTAATTTTACTTTCGGACTGTTGTAAACACGGGAAACATGCGCCACTTTATAGGCATACTATAGACACCCCCCAGGTACAAAATTTAAAGGAATATTACACTTTTATTGTTTCACTTTAAGCATTATTAAAATCACTGCTCCCGAAAAACTGTCCTTTTTTAAAACTTTTTTTTGCATTGATACATGTCCCCTGGGGCAGGACCCGGATCCCCAAACACTTTTTATGACAATACCATGCATATAAGCCTTTAAAATTAGCACTTTTAAATTCTGCCATAGACTTTTAAAGGTTGTTCCGCGGCTTTCGAATTTGCCGCGAACATCCCAACGACTCGAACATCGGGACCGTCCCTAGTGTAAACATACAAATCCCAGTTCTCTCAGGGGCAAGGAGACAGATCATGTGTTCATACTGAGTATGAACACCGATCTCTCTCTTCCCCTAGTCAGTCGAATTCCCCCTACAGGAATTACAGGAATACACCTAGGGAACACAGTTAACCCCTTGATCACCCCCTAGTGTTAACCCCTTCCCTGCCGGTGTCATTTATATAGTAATCAGTGCATTTTTATAGCATTGATTGCTGTATAATTGTCACTGGTCCCAAAAATGTGTCAAAAGTGTCTGATTTGTCCGCCGCAATATCTCAGTCCCGATAAAAATCCCTGATAGCCGCCAGCTTTACTACTAGTAAAAAAAAAAATAATAATAATAAAAATGCATAAATCTATTTCTTATTTTGTAGATGCTATAACTTTTGCGCAAACCAATCAATATGTGCTTATTGCGTTTTTTTCTTTTTATTAAAAATATGAAGAAGAATACATATTGGCCTAAACTGAGCAAAAAAATGTTTTTTTTTTTTTATTGGGATATTTATTATAACAAAAAGTAAAAGATATTGGGGGTTATTTACTAAAGGCAAATCCACTTTGCACTGCAAGTGCACTTGGAAGTAAAGGGGGGGGGACATGCAAGGAAAAAAAAAAAACAGCATTTTAGCTTGCACATGATAAAATCAGCAGAGCTTCCACTCATTTCAGATCTACCCCTAAAGCCGCGTACACACGGGCGGACTGTATGGCCTACTTAGTCCGTCGAAACACATTTCAGCAGACAGTCCGCTCGTGTGTGGGCTTCAGCTGACTTTTTCAGCGTGCAGTCTGGCGTACTAAGTATTTCGGAATTTCCGTAATACTGTCCGTCATACTTTGGTTTCAGCGGACAATCCGCTCGTCAGTAGGCTAGTTCGACGGACTAAGAATGGCGCATGCTCAGAAAGGATTTACACGGCAAAAGGTTGCATTGCTGTGTATTGGACTTCCTATTTCTAGTCCCATCGTACGTGCTGTACACGTCATCGCGCAAGCTTTCGACGGACTGTTTGTGCATCCGTGTGTGGTCAAGTCCGTTCATTCGAAAGTATGACGGACTGTCCGTCGGATTGTATGACGGACTAAGTAGGCCATACAATCCGCCCGTGTGTACGCGGCTTTAGATTTAGAGCGACTGCTGGATTTGTCTTTCATAAATAACCCCCATTGTGTTTTTTTTTTTCAAAATTGTCAATATTCTTTTGTTTATAGCGCAAGAAAATAAAAACTGCAGAGGTGATCACATACCACCAAAAAGAAAGCTTTATTTGTGGGAAAAAAGGACATCAATTTTTGTTTGGGTACAATGTCGCATGACCGTGCAATATCTCAAAATATGGCCTGGTCATTGAGCAGCCAAATCTTCCGGAGCTGACATAGTTAAAGTGATGCTAAAAAAAAAAATCAAAAAAAAAGTTTAAAAAAAAAGATTTTTTTACTGACCGTAAAATTCTTTTCTCTGATGTTCATTGATGGATACAGCACTTTAATCTTGACCTTAGGGTTATATCGCCACCTTTAGGAGAGGACTAGGCAGAACACATAAAAAACAACACAGCACCGCCCGGGGGCAGTCCTACTGGCTATAACCCCTCACTCTGCTTCCAGCAGCTCAGTTTGTCAAAAAGCAGTACAAACATAAATAGGAGGGGTGGCTGCTGTGTCCATCAATGAACATCAGAGAAAAGGATTTTACGGTTAGTACAAAAATCCTATTTTCTCTTTCGTTCCTTGATGGACACAGCACTTTAATCTTGACCTTAGGAACGTCCCCAAGAAAATAAACTCCACCCATAACCAAAAGAACTCCTCCTCAGAGATGTCGCAACCTCAAACGGCTGCCTGCAAAACCTCGTGGCCAAAGCACGCATCCGAAGATGCGCTCACATCAACTTTGTAAAATTTGGTGAAAGTGTGATGGGACGACCAGGTCGCTGCCTTACACACCTGGGAAACAGATGCTTGATGTCGGAAAGCCCAAGAGGTACCAATTGCCCTGGTAGAATGTGCCGTGACAGGAAAGGGAGGAGCCTGCCCCCTTATGGCATAAGCCTGAACCACAATCTGTCTGATCCACGAGAAATGGTGGCTAACGAGACCACCAGGCCCTTCTTCGGACCAGCCACCAATACAAACAGAGAGTCCGACCTCCGGAAAGGAGCCGTAGCAGACAGATACACCCGCTGAGCCCGGACCACATCCAAAGAATGTAAAGCAACCTCCTTGGGATGCGATGGCCGAGGACATCAAGATGGGAGCATGATGTCCTCATTTAGATGAAAAGCTGACACAACCTTCGGAAGAAAAGAAGGCTGCGGATGTAGTCACCACTAGAAGGACTACTTTCTGAGAGAATGTCAACAACAGGATCTACCTAATGTTTTCAAATGGCGGTTTCGGAAGCACCGAGAGCACCAGATTCAAATGCCAGGGGGGCAGTGGCAGTCGTAACGAAGGAGCCACATGCCGAACCCCCTGAACAAACGTACGCACCAATGAGTGAGTTGACAATCCAGGAATGTCGGAGATTTGTCCCATTTTGACAGGATATCTTTCTGCAAGACTCGAGTGTAGAGTTGAGAATACGGTACTGCCTAGAAAGTGGCTACCATAAGACCCAGAACTCGCATGCAAAAACGCAGCGACAACCACCTGCAGGACATAAATAACTGCACCGCAAACTGAAGAGTCTGCAGCTTGTCCGAAGGGAGAAAGACTTTCGCCTCTGAGGAGTCCAGAACCATCCCAGGTACTGCAGGTGTTGAGTCAGCACCAACACCGACTTCTGGAGGTTCAACACCCAACCAAACTCCTGGAGAGTCTGTATGGTGATTGCCACATCCTCCCTTAATTCTGAGGCAGAAGCTGCTCTCAGAAGGAGGTTGTCCAGGTAACACATGATTGCGATCCCTCGTTGTCTCAGCAATGCCAGGTGTCTGACGCATATGGGGACATGCAAGTATGCGCCCTTGATGTCCAAAGACGCCAAGAAATCCCCTTGATGAAGTGCAGCGACCACGGAACGAACAGATTCCATCCTGAACCTTCGCACCTTCACAAAGCAATTGAGGGCCTTGAAATCCAAGACCGGACAGACCCCTTCCTTCTTCGGGACTACAAACAGATTGGAGTAGAATCCCTAAAACCCTTCCGACATCGGGACAGATACTATCACCCCATGCAGCAGTAGGTCCTGTACTGCCCCAAACAGGGCCTCCTGACAAGCCGGAAGAAGATGAAGGTTGGAGGGAAAAAATCTGTTTGGCGGACAAGAAAGAAACCCTATCTTGTAGCCTGACGAAACCAGTTCGTAGACCCACTGGTCAGAAAGGAGGAAGGTCCACCGTACTGCAAACTCCTGAAGGTGGCCCCCCATCTGAGAGTCAGGTGGGGGCAAACCTTCATGTGGCAACAGATTTGCTCGCAGGCTTGTTCGGCTTGCGCAACCGGGGACACTTTTGTCCCTCAGTGGGGACCTTGTCGGACTGGGAACGCTTACCTGCCAACGCGGGCAGACGAAAAAGCCGCTTCTGAGTGAAAAAGGAGGGCCCCTGCCTACGTCGTGGCTCCTTACCCTTTCTGGACTGTGGGAGCAAAGTACTCTTTCCCGCAGTAACATTGTTCATAATGTCATCCAGTGAGGCTCCAAATAGCCTCTCACCTTGGAAGGGCATATCCGCCAGCGCTTTCTTAGGTGCCTGGTCCGCAGACCAGCATTTAAGCCAAATCAAGCGATGCAGCATCCCAGTTGATACTGAGGCTCTAGAAAGCAAAGGGCCGTATCCAGGACCTTCCCCACTCGCGGTGCAACAACTTAGCCCATTCAGTAAGCGTTTGTGACAACAGGTCCATGGCTAACACTGGCCGCAATGCTGACCCCACCACCATAAACATGGATCGGGAAACTGCCTCTGCCCTTCTGTTGGCAGGTTCCTTGATGCAGATGCCCCTGCCGTGTCCTCTATCTTTAAGGTATCCCGCACCGCTATGATAAGTGCTCCTACTAGCACTTTCTCCTGTGTTGACACGGACACAGAGTCTTCCTCACTGTCTGAATGGTCCTGGTCCGCATCCTCTGAAACATCAGAACAGGGGTCGCCTGCCACAGTCTGAATCAGAGCTCTCCCCAGAGGACGAGGGGGCATTTTTTATCTCCCTTGTGCCCGCACGCCGCTTCCACCCTGGCAATAAATTATTCAAGCACCACTGACAGAGTGTCCATAGGCACCGCAGGTGCAGGGGAACTGGTTGCTAAAACAGGGGTGTCTGAAGAAGAAGTGCCAGCCTCTGACACCATGCCGAACCCATGCTAGCCTGTCACCCTTAGGGATCTAAGGCGAGCAAACACAAATGTCCACCTTCCTAGCTGCCACAGACTTAGGGGCCCCCTGCAGGACTCACCCCCCTGACCCAGGTGCTGCGCTGTGCTGCTGCAGTCCGCTCCCCTCTCTGCCTGCCACAAGGTATCCTGTGTCCTTTTCCCTCTCTACAGTCTAAAGTAGCTGCCCAGCACTAGAGCACGACTGACCTGAGGCTACCAGAAAATGGCCGCTGGACGCCTCAGTGAAAAACGTCTGAAAACGCCGGGAAAATGGCAACAGCTACAAGAAAATGGCCACAACTACAGAAAATGGCCGTGACTACCGGAAAATGGCCGCGGTTCCCGCGGCGGCCAGTCCCCCCACATGGCAGCACACAGACACTCAAAACAGCAGCCTAAACAGGGAAAAAACTAGTGGACCACCAACCCAGCGCAGCCCCCTTCCAGGACCCAGAGACCACCCAGAGGACCCCCGGCCAGGTACGTGCTCACACAAGTCACACAGCAGCCCCTAGAATAGGGAGGAGGGGAAGATGAGAGGAGAGAAGAAAGGGAGAGAGAGAGACCCCCTAGTTGACTTCCCAGGGAATGCCCAGCTGTTCCATACTGCCAAGACAGATGGAACCATACTTACCCCACCTGCAGGGACTGCTGGACGCACTCCATAGACAGACCCATCCCCAAACAGCACGGGGTGGCTGTCAGCCATGGCACACTGTGACTTGGACAGCAGTAGCCCGGTCACATGTGTACCCCGGAGCATATAGCTCACCGGCCGCCCCTGGACCAGAACGGGGCATGTCGTGGCCGACCTAGTGCGTAGCTAAGGTCTGTAAGGTCTGCACACGCTTGATGGCCAGGCCGGGGAGACTACCAGGATCTATATTATCCAGCCTGTCACCCAGCCCAGCTTTTGTTTGTAGATCACAGGAACCAAAAACAGCAAAAAACTAAAAAATTCCAAGGACCATTGGTCCCCACAGGGCGCCAGGTCTTTCTCCTAGACTAGGCAGAAAAAAAACTGAGCTGCTGGAAGCAGAGTGAGGGGTTGTAGCCAGTAGGACCGCCCCTGGGCGGTGCTGTGTTGTTTTTTTATGTGTTTTGCCTAGTACTCTCCTAAAGGTGGCGCTATAACCCTAATTTGATCTGTCTGTCAACAATATTTGGACCTAGAATACTGAAAAGCTGTTGGCTTTTTAAATATACTTATCAAATCTCAACAACAGGTTTTTTTCTTATTTTATTTATGTTTTTCTTACAGTTTTCGATTAGTTGAGACATGATCTATAGTCTTGCACTGAGCAAAAGAGCAGTAAACAGTCACTTCATATAAAAGTAAACATTCCAAACCTTGTGTGCAGACTAAGCAATGTTAGTAAGACATTAAAGCAGTATTAAAATAAGGTTAAAATAAATTATATTTTGCAGCTCACCAATCATTAGAAGTGGTGGCTGTATTAGATTCCTTTTTTTAGGCTTTCTCCCTCTGTTTTTACCAGGTGATGTGTCCAGTAACACACCTCATGTTTTAGCCCTTGTACACACGGTCAGAGAATCCGTCGGAATGTGTCCTATCGGGCCGTGTCGTCGGATAATCCGACTGTGTGTGGTATGCATCAGACTGATTCCGTCTGAATATCCGTCGGACCCAATTTTCCAACATGTTGGAAATATTTCCCGACCAACTGGGCTGGTCGGACATACTCCGATCATGTGTAGAGAATTTTGATCGGACCAAGTGCCACGCATGCTCAGATCAAATTCCTACATCAAAGCTATTGGCTACTAGCCTGAATGTAGTCCCATCGTAACGAAATTACGTCATCACGTTCTGAAAGATCGGATTTTTTCGCCAACTTTGTCCGACCGTGTGTATGCAACAGTTTCGGACAAGATCCGACGGACAAAATCCGACGGGCAAAATCCGACGGATTTGGTTGTGGAAATCTCTGACCGTGTGTACAGGGGCTTAGGCCGCGTACACACGCGGGGACTGTTCGCCCAACTTTGTCCGCTGAACAGTGTTTCGGCAAACAGTCCGCTCGTGTGTGGGCTTTCAGCGGACAGTTTCAGCGAACAGTCCGCTGAACAAGGTTTTTCGGAAATTCCGAAAAACTGTCCGCTGAAACAAAGTTTCAGCGAACAGTCCCCTCGTGTGTAGGCTTGTTCGTCAAACTAAGTTCCGCGCATGCTCAGAAAGGATTTACACACCGAAAGTTATAATGCAGTGTATAGGACGTCGTATTTTTCGTCCCGTCGTACGTGCCGTTCACGTCATCGCGCACGGTTTCAGCAAACTGTTCGTCCGTCGTGTGTGGCCATGTCCGTCCATGCTAATTTTGAGCGGACTGTTTGCCGAAACTGTTTGACGGACAAAGTTGGGCGAACAGTCCCCGCGTGTGTACGCGGCCTTAGAGTTCCTACACTCTGGATGGGGCAACAGACAATTTTGGACAGTAGCATTGCTAACCTGGGGAAGGGAATATTAGATGGACTAGCAGATTTAGATACACTAACAAATTGAAGCTAAACTTCAGTTAAAGCATAAGCAGTTAAAACAGTTTTGTGCCTTTTAGGATAAAGGTTATACATATATAAAAGCTGACCATTATAAGTACCCTTGTCAGTGGTAAATGGGTTGTCTTAACCCGTCAACTGCTACATCTGCAAGACAGCTCGATCTGTTGAAAAACAACAGACTTGGGGGCTCATGCACGTGTGCTTTTTCACGCTTTTTCGTGCTATTTCACACTTTTTCATGCTTTTTTTGCGTGTTTTTGGGCACTTAGGTGTCTTTTCTGCTCAAAGGCTCCTCTCAAAAACATGAGTTTGGTGGGGTTTTTCTGCCTGTAAAAGTATATGCCTGGAAACGCCTGAAAAAGTCATGGAGGGTCATTTACGAAGGGCAAAGCCAGTTTGCACTACAAGTGCAAAGTGCACTTGAAACTGCACTGAAAGGGCATTTGGAAGTGCAGTCGCTGCAGATCCGAGGGGGACGTGCAAGGAAAATAAAAAACAGCATTTTATTTTGCACATGATTGGATAATAACATCAGCAGAGCTTCCCCTCATTTCAGATCTACCCCTCAGATTTACAGCGACTGCACTTCCAAGTGCACTTTCAGTGCAATTTCAAGCGCACTTTGCACTTGTAGTTTGCACTTGTAGTGCAAAGTGGATTTGCCTTTTTTAAATAACCCCTATAGTGTGCATGAAAACATTGGCTAACATGGAGGGGAGTTTCCAGGCAGAAAAAAAATGAGATCTCAAAAAAGCTCATAAGCCTGTAGGAGCAGCTTCTTTAACCACTTCAATACAGGGCACTTAAACACCTTCCTGCCCAGACCAATTTTGAGCTTTCAGCGCTGTCGCACTTTGAATGACAATTGCGCGGTCATGCTACACTGTACCCCAATTTTTTCCCACAAATAGAGCTTTCTTTTGGTGGTATTTAATCACCTCTACGGTTTTTATTTTTTACGCTACAAATAAAAAAATAGAGAAAATTTTGAGAAAAAAAATGTTTTTTTTGTTTCAGTTTCAAAACTTTGTAAATAAGTACGTTTTCTCCTTCACTGATGGGCACTGATGGGGCTACACTGATGGGCACTGATAAGGCGGCACTGATGGGCACCAATGAAGTGGCACTGATGAGGTGGCATTGATGGACACTGATAGGCGGCACTGATAGGCGACACGGATGGGCGACACGGATGGGCGACACGGATGGACACTGATAGGTGGCACAAATTGGCACTGATAGCTGGCATGGATTAGCATGGATGGGCAGCAGAGATGGGCATGGATAGGCGGCACAGATGGGCATGGATAGGCGGCACAGATGGGCATGGGTGGGCACAGATAGGCGGCACAGGTGGGCACTGATAGGCGGCACAGGTGGGCACTGATAGGCGGCACAGGTGGGCACTCATAGGCGGCACAGGTGGGCACTCATAGGCGGCATAGGTGGGCACTCATAGGCGGCATTGGTGTTATACTGTACTAATGGATGCCAATCAGTGCCAAACAATAATGCATGCCAATCAGTGATGCCCATGGTGGGCACTGATTGGCATCCATTATGGGCACTGATTGCCATCCATTGTGCTGACTGGCATCCCTGGTGGTCTAGGGAGGATTACCTTTTCCCTGGTGGTCTGGTGGCGTCCCTGGTGGTCCAGTGTGGGCATCCTCGGGGGGGCTGTGCTGATAATCGATCAGCACAGACCCCCCCTGTCAGAGGAGCAGCCGATCGGCTCTCCTCTACTCGCGTCTGACAGACGCGAGTGAGGAAAAGCCGATCACCGGCTCTTCCCATTTACACTGTGATCAGCCGTGATTGGACACGGCTGATCACGTGGTAAAGAGTCTCCGTCAGAGAGTTGCCGGGTGTCAGACAGACACCCCGCAACAACGATCACCGCGATGCGCGCCCCCGGGGGCGCGCAGCGGCTCATAATCCTGAGGACGTCATATGACGTCCGGTCAGGATTATGAAACCACTTTGCCACCGTCAATTTGTAATAGGGCGGGCGGCAAGTGGTTGTAAACCCTTACAAAACACTTTGACCTACAGGTAAGCCTAGATTAAGGCTTACCTGTAGGTCCAAGAAATATCTCCTAAACCGTGTAGGTTTAGGAGATATTTACTAAAAGACAGTGACAGCTGCCTACGGCGCATGCGTAGACAGCAGCGTGCAGGCGCACTATCGCCGTTAGCAGCATGCCGCTGCTAACGGCGATATGCCATTAGTGGCGGCTCCCATGCGCACGCGCGGGAGTGACTTAATCGCTGCTCCGGTGCTGTGAGTGGCTGGAGCAGCGATAACTGGAAGAAGATGGATGCCCTGGACTACAGGGGCAGCGGTGACATCGCTGGCTCCTGTGTCAGGTAAGTGACACATAATGGGCTACTATGCGATCTTATGTGTCACTTACCTGACACAGGAGCCAGCAATGTCACCACTGTCCCCTGTAGTCCGGAGCATCCATCTTCTTCCGGGTATCGCTGCTCCGGCCACTCACAGCGCCGGAGCAGCGATGACGTCACTCCCACGCGTGCGCACGGGAGCCGCCACTAATGGCATATCACCGTTAGCAGCGGCATGCTGCTAACGTCGAAAGTGCGCCTGCGTGCCACTGTCTACAGCGCATGCGCCATAGACAGCTGTCGCTGTCTTTTAGTAAATATCTCCTAAACCATGTAGTTTTAGGAGATATTTCTTGGACCTACAGGTAAGCCTTAATTTGGGCTTACCTGTAGGTCAAAGTGGTTTGTAAGGGTTTACAACCACTTTAATACTACTTTAATACTCACTGAAAGGATTAGTTACATAAAACTGCATATTTCTACAGTTCCTCCTCTATTGTGTCACTATCTCAAACATTTATCTCATATACATCTCTGCACACAAAAAGGTTAATAATTATCCCTCCCATTGCCCATGCTAATTTCTGCAGTCTTCGTAGGCTATGTGGCTGAAACAACTTTAACATCTGACACTTCCAGGACTCAGTGATGGATTGTTGGTCTCCTGCTGTACTGTGTGGCTCCTTCTCTCAGCCCCTAACTTATGAAGACTTCTGGAGATCAGCGACACCTTGTTCTTTGCAGGCATGCATTTGGATTTTGTTTTAAAATAGTAACAGATCCACTTTAAAGAAAGGCTCTTTTCCCCTCTAGCATTAAATATGAGGTCTGGTATTTTCTCTGGCTCATGAACCATCCAATTTTTTGAAAGAACAAGATGACTGTGCTCTTTGTAGCCAATATTTTCTGTACTTCTTTGTTAAGCAGCCATCAGGGAGATGGTTAAGCAGTGAGCTTTAAATCATTGTATTTTCCTTGTTCTACAAGACTTCTTTATAACTATGTTCTGCAGGCAGTCTGCTGCACATTAGGCTTGTTAGACTATGGGTCACACTGTGCCGCTCTAACCTCACATTCTTCCTCAAAAATAGCTGTTAAGAAAAGATGATCTAGACTTGCCTCTCTGCCCTTGTGCCCAGATTACAATATATATTTTTTTTGCTTTCATTTTAGTTCTCTCTGCTTTTTTAAACAGAGCCTTACCCACCACAAAAAGGGTTAGAATTCTGAATTAGCCAGCACCCCCTGGGGATGGCATGAAATAAAGTTCTAATAGAACATTGCAGCCCCATAGTTGCTGTGTGCTGTGTACAGCAATAGTAATCGCAAGTAGAATCTTCATCTCTGTCATATTACCACTGGGTACAGTAGCGCTAATACCCAAGGCGTGGCCAAAAGGCAGGTCTAACCAGCAATGAACAGGGCCAAGTTGACCTGGTATTTAAATGAGTTGTAAACGCAGAATGTTTTTTTTCTGTGCACTATGAATTAAAAGCCTTCTGTTTGTAGAAGCCTCCCCAGCACCTGAGCCCCATCTCTGTCCAGCAAAGTCCACGAGTCCCTTGGAAGTCCCTGACTCTCCCTCCTGATTGCAGCAGCGACATTGGCTCCCGCGGCTGTCAATCAAAGTCAGTTAGCCAAATGGGAGAGAGAGGGGGTGGAACCGAACGACAGCTCCATGTCTGAATGGACACCCAAAGTTGCAGCTCGGCTCGGGGGCCCACCATAGCAAGTTGCTTGCTGTGGGGGGGGCACTCGACAGGAGGGAGGGGCCAGAAGCAGCAAAGAGGGACCTGAGAAGAGAAGAATCCAGGCTGCTCTGTGCAAAATCACTGCACAGGGCAGGTAAGTATAACATGGTTGTTATTTTTTTTTTTTAAACTTTACAATCACTTTCAAGAGGAGCTCCAGTCTGGAAAAAAAAATTTAAGTAAGCAGCTACAAATACTGTAGGTGCTAACTTTTAATATAAGGACACTTACCTGTCCAGGGATCCCGCAATGTCAGCACCCCGAGTCAATTCATCAAACGGCTTTGGGTGCAAGCGTTGGCATTGTAAGTAAGGGAAAAGTTTCCTACCACACATGTGCGAGTCGCGCTGTGCTTTCTCAATGGTCCCACCATCTTCTGGGACCTGTGTGTCCCAGAAGACAGTGGGGGGAAGGAGGAGAGGCCAGAAATGTCTTAGATTGCCATTTGGCGATCATACCCGGAAGTGGGAGCAGGTACCTGTCAAGAGGACCCCTCTCAGAGATGTCAACCTGCCAACCAATGCAAGGGGGTATTTTTTTTACTACTTACCAATGTAAGGGGGCATTTCTCCACTGACCAACAATGTAAATGGACACTTTGATTTTTACTATTCGTGTTTCTGGGCCATTATGGTTATTATTTCCATTTCATGATTATTACTTAAAATATTTGTTGTGTATGGGGGTGTCAGTTATACTAGGCATGCCATATTCTTGCTTCTTTATTTATTACGTATATTTACAACTTACTGATTACACTAATGTACAGCGAACTGTAGATATAACAAGGTTTTTGCAGGGGGTCCATGATACATGGTATTAGGTGTGGTAAAAAATTTAATTTTTGACTTGCCTGTAGAAACTTTTTCTTGAAATACATCAAAAGATACAAGATCGGCTAATTTCTTGAGCAAGGGGCTGCGCTCTACCTCTGGGTGATTGGACACTGGCAAAAGCAACGCTGAAAATGGCAACAAGGATGACAAGCTTTATAATAAGGATAGGAAGAGGAATATACCTGATAGGGTCAAACAGTGGTTTCTGAAGAACTTACAAAACCAGGTTGAGATCCCACAGAGTAACCTGAGTATGCACAACAGGAACAATGTGAGGAATCCCCTGTAGAAAAACCCTCATTAAGGAATAAGTAAGAGACCTCTGAAAGAGGACTGCCAAGGCTGAGATCTGACCTTTAAAGGTACTTAAGGCCAAGGACTTGTGCAGACCCAACTGGAGAAAGTGAAACAATATGGAATATGTTATGAGGTGAAACTTTCTGGACCCAAGAAAAGTATACTTTTCACTGTCGTGGTAGATCCGAACCCTTAAAATTTTACAGGACTGAGTCTGAAAGACCCCTATCTCTCAGGGCCTGAGCTTTAACAGCCAAGCCGTTAAAGCCAGTGATCATGAACAGGAAAAACAGCATGTTGGGATTCCTCAGTCAGGGGCAGAGGAAGAGCTGTAGTGTCCCAGGATAAGGCTCAATCTTTGCCTCTGAATGGTCAGACGTACCACTGTCTTCAGAGTCTGAACTTCACCACTGCAGAGACTCTAAACCTGTACAGCACCCCACGGGCCTCCTAAGGTGATACAGCTTCATGCCAAGGTTGTGCTTTCCATGGGGTCCAGTGCCACTAAGCAGCCTTACAGGCTATGCCCACTCCTCTCTCCTATAGGGTCCAGGTACAGCCCTTTGGGGCACTGACAGGCCGAGAGGCAACTGATCTGTATATATACTGCTGGATGTGGTCCCCAGTGAGAGTAGGGAGAGTTGTACAGAGCATTGTTGTTTTCAGCATTGCTAGCATCCAATAAACTGGTGGTGGAGCATAACCTATTGATCTAGGAATTAGCCAGTCCTGTGTCTTGTGATGTACAATAGAGAAAAAAATGTGTGAAAGGCTGTTTTGAAATATCAAGTATATCAAGTGCAAGCAAGTACCTGCAAGGGTCTTTGAGAATCCTCCTTGAGCTAAGCCACCCCCCTACACCCAGCCATTTAAGCATCCACAGCCAAACACTTGGTGCAAAGCAGAGGCTATACCACCCAATAGCGTCCTCATAAATGCTCAGCATCTGATGAAAGAAGACATTCTAAAAAAAATGGGGGCACCCTTCTACAGGAGGTGTGTTACTGGCCAGATCACCAGGTGATCTGTAACTTTTACATAGTCAAGGAGTCAGAGGTTGTCAGCTTATATTGGTGAATGTTTTATTCTTAGAGACAGTTGCTTGTTTTGCAATGTGACAGGATCCCTTTAAGGTACTAAAACTTGTACCATCAGATCATTATCTGTGTTTAATGTGCCTTCTCTTGAACTATAATAAAAGCTACAATTTAGTATCTATATAAATGGTTAGCAGTGTAAAACACTCTTAAAAGGATTCTTAAAATGAGTGTTTACTCTACTGAAATGCCCCATAAATCTAAACTACACCTTAGTTTCTATAAAGACAAAATTTACAGCGTTCTCAAACACTCATGAAAAAGTTTCAGTAGTTTATCAGCATTTACAAATATTTGAGATACATTTTCAGTCTTAACATTTTCAGTCTTTGAAATCCAGGCAGATAAAAAAAACACTAATAAGTGCAGTCATTAATCAAAAAAAATAAAAATTACATCTATTTATTTTAAATGCAGTTATTTTAAGCATCTGTATTTGACTTTCTTTTAGCCTATTTTAATCCTCTCTCTGTCTCTCATATATATATATAGTAGCACTCAGATTGTACAAGGGAGGACAGTTCTAGGCCATTTAGGGGTTCTGCATACACATGTAGTAAGAAACATGCAGACAAGAGAGCAGAGAGGTGACCCCATCAGTCTGCAGCTGCTGTTCAATTTACCAGCTGGAAACAGGGAGGTGATTTAGCTTTGTTGCTGAATTTTAGTTAAAGAAATAAAAATAAGAATTAAAGGTAGCGCATCATCACAGGGTGGCCACAGTCTTTACTTATAAAGCTACATAATCCTACAAAATCTCAGATATGTTAGTAACTGCAAACTTGGACATTAAAGGCACACTTATTGTTAAAAACATATAAGTTTATTCATAATCTATAAAATACACTATATTGTCAAACATATTGGGGAGCCTGCCTTTACATGCACACGCACAACTTTATTGGCATCCCAGTCTAAGTCGTTAGGGTTCAATATTGAGTTGGCCCACCCTTTGCAGCTATAACAGCTTCAACTCTTCTGGAAAGGCTGTCCACAAGGTTTAGGAGTGTGTCTATGGGAATGTTTGACCATTCTTTCAGAAGCACCCAGGACACACTATAGACGATCCCAAGAGATCTGATCTCTCATGAGCACACCATTCCTTACCTTGATGTAAATGTTGGATATTTTATAATGCTGCATATTAAACATTTCACTCAGAGGCGCTGTTCTGTTTCTTTCTATGTTAATATCCAAAGTTTGCTTCACTCCCGAGAAAAGCTGTGCCCTTAGTGTATGTCTTACTCCCAAGATACCATTCCACGTCATCATCATCATCATCTCCAAAGAAACATCATTTTAATTTTATTGAACATTTTAACCCTTACCTCTGGACTTTTCTTATATTCACCCTTTGGCCCCGTTTTTATTGTTGCCTTTTAAACCTGTATGCTGTGCGCTAGCATTTGTTTGTTCTTCTGAGGACTGGCGACCTGAACTGGACAGAATACTCAAGAGTTTTATAAAGAGCCAGGATTATCATTTTATCCCTGGTAGCTTTGGTAGCTGCAGCTTTACATTGCATGCTATTGTCCAATCTGTCATTTACTAGGACCCCCAGATCCTTCTCCATCCTTGATTCCCCAGAGGTTCTCCCCCTAGTGAGTAGTTTTCATTTATGTTTTTTGCCCCCAAGTGCATTGCTTTACATTTCTTCACATTAAACCTCATTTGCCATTTGTCTGCCCACTCCATTGGTAAAGTCAAATTTATATATCCTGTTGTGAAGTTATTGCCCTACTTATCTTTGTGTCATCAGTAAAAACTGAGACAGCTATTTATCCCATCCTCTATATAATTTATGAATGAATTGAATAGAATTGGCCCCAAGACAAAACCTTGAGGTACCCCACTCGCCACTCCAGACCAATCTGAGTACATGTTATTTATCACCACACTTTGGGCACGACCCTGTAATAATTTTTTTACCCAAACACAAACCTTATGCCTGCAAACTGTATCAAATGATTTTGCAAAGTCCAAATACACTAAGTCCACATGCCTCCCCCATCTAGATAGCAGCTCACTTCCTCGTAGAATGTTAGCAGATTGGTCTGGTAGGAACGACCTTTCGTAAACCCATGCTGATAACAACTAATGATTTTAATTTTCCTCAGTAAATTTTTGGATATAATCCTTTATCATCCCCTCCAATAATTTACCCACTTTTGATTTTAGGCTAACTGGCCTGTAGTTTCCAGGAATGTAGGAATGTGTCTCTGCCCTTTTTTGAATATTGGTACCACATTGGCTTTGCTCCAATCAGCTGGTACCAATCCTGTCAGTATGCTATCCGCAAAGATTAGGAACAATGGTCTGGCTATAACCTGACTGTCAAGGCTGGCTTAGCCCTTTCTTCTCTGGGCTGGCTGCTCAGCTGTTGGCCAATTGCTAGCTCTCATCTCTCTTCAGTTACCCAGCTGTTCCTCATCCTGCTTGCCTGACCTGCCTACTTAAAGCTGTCCAGCTCACTTCATCTCCGCCTTCGCCATGGTCATATCACAAGAAACCATCTCCTGCATTCCTGTTTAACCACTTTGCGCCTGCGCTATAGCCACAAGACGGCTACAGCGCGGACGCTAACTGCCGGGAGGGCATCCCTGTACATCCTTCTGTTTACTTCCCCTCTGCGCGCCACTGCGAGCGCACATCGGGGAAGTTCTGTGCTGGCCGTGTCCCCCGGACACAGCCAGTCACAGATCGCTGTAAATTACCAATCACAGCAGCCGTTTACAGCGCGATCGGCATGTCCAATGAGAGATTATCTTATATTTAAACATATGAGATCATCTCTCATCGCCAGCTCTCCCTCCTCACACAGAGACAGCCTGTGAGGAGGGAGAGATGAACCACTGAGAGATGCAGCGGTTAGTGGAAAAAAATAAAAAAATGAAAATAAAGTGCCCATCTGCCCCCAGTGCCACCTGTCTTCAGTGCCATCTGCCCCCAGTGCCACCTGTCTTCAGTGCCATCTGCCCCCAGTGCCACCTGTCTTCAGTGCCATCTGTCCCCAGTGCCACCTGTCATCAGTGCCATCTGTCCCCAGTGCCACCTGTCGTCAGTGCCATCTGTCCCCAGTGCCACGTATAAGTGCCATCTGTCATCAGTGCCACGTATGAGTGCCATCTGTCATCAGTGCCATGTGTCATCAGTGCCACATAGTGCAATCTGTCATCAGTGCCACATCAGTGCCATCTGTCATCAGTGCCATATCAGTGTCATGTGTCATCAGTGCCACATATTAGTGGCATCTGTCATCAGTGCCACAAATCAGTGCCATCTGTGATCAGTGCCACGTCAGTGTCACGTGTCATCTGTTATCAGTGTCACGTGTCATCAATGCCAGGTATCAGTGACATCTGTCATCAGTGGCACGTATTAGTGCCATGTGTCATCAGTGGCACGTATTAGTGCCATGTGTCATCAGTGGCACGTATTAGTGTCACGTGTCATCAGTGCCACGTATAAGTGCCATCTGTCATCAATGCCACATATTAGTGCATGTATCATCAGTGTCACGTGTCATCAGTGCCACGTATTAGTGGCATCTGTCGTCAGTGCCACGTATCATCAGTGCCACGTATAAGTGCCATCTGTCATCAGTGCCACATATTAGTGCCATCTATCATCAGTGTCACGTGTCATCAGTGCCACGTATTAGTGGCATCTGTTGTCAGTGCCATGTATCATCAGTGCCACGTATAAGTGCCATCTGTCATCAGTGCCACATATTAGTGCCATCTATCATCAGTGCCACCTGTCATCAGTGCCACGTCAGTGTCACGTGTCATTGTCCTGGTGCTCCAGGGCCTTCAAAAGTGTAATAGGTAATCAACAAGTTAAATGTGTAATTTATGCTCCTAGAACATGTGATGGTGCCCCCTGCATGTTGGGCCTCTCTAAGTTGCCAGGCTGTGGAAAAGTTCCACACATGTGGTATCGTAATACTCAGGAGGAGTAGCAGAATTTATTTTGGGGCATTATTTGGGGTATACACATGCCAAGTGAGAGAAATAACCTATTACAATGACAATTTTGTGGAAAAAAATAAAATAAAATAAAAAATGTTCATTTTGCAAAGAATTGTGGGAAAAATTACAACATCAAACATCAACATCATCTTACTAAATACCTTGGAATGTCTACTTTCAAAAAATGGGTCATTTGGGGGGTATTTGTACTTTCCTGGCTTGTTCGGGTCGCAAGAAATAAGATAGGCCACCAGTACATCAGATGTGATCAATTTTGTATGCTTTGCACCACAGCTTGTAGACTCTCTAACTTTCACAAAGACCAAATAAATATCCACCAATTTGAGTTATTTGTACCAAAGATATGTAGCAGTATAAATTGTGGCCAAAATGTATGAAGAAAAATTAATAATTTACAAAATGTTATCACAGAAACAAAGAAAAATGTGTTGTTTTCAAAATTTTCAGTCTTTTTTCATTTATAGCGCAAAAAATAAATAAAAAAATCCAGAGGTGATCAAATACCACCAAAAGAAAACTCTATTTGTAGGGAAAAAAAGGACAAAAAATTCATTTGGGTACAGTGTTACATGACTGAGTAATTGTCATTCAAAGTGTGAGAGCACCGAAAGCTGAACATTTTTGGGATATATTATCCACTACCACGATATAAGACTCTTCCCCTATAGCATTGAATACGTTAGGTATAGTAATATAAATACAAAAAAGCAAAACACTGCACTACTAAAATATGACTAGCAGCTGATACTCAAACAAACAAAGTTATAATAAACGTGAAAAAACAAAAGTATAGCGCTGACAAAATAGGTCCGAAAACCTTAGAATACATTTTTAAATAAGTGCAAATACCTAAACTCAAAAGAAAACTTTGCACTGAACAAGTGCAAACAGTAACATGTGCAAAGTGCAATCCTTAATGTTGTATACATACAATAGTGCATAATATAATAGCAGTAAAATCACATGACGTGAATCGTAAAAAATAGGCTAACAACAGTTCGTCAGTCTATGCATAGGTCCACTTAAATGGAGAGAGGGTAACAGATCTTCTCGTATGAACTTCAGATCAATATAACATAGAGACAACCACAAAAATCTGTTTGTCTGTAGAGATATCTGTAGATGCAACAATCTGGAATTTATAAGATGAATACTCTTACCAGAACAGTTGGACCCGCATACCCTACGACACTGGGTCTAAAGAGCTTGTAACCCCTAAGGGTTATACTCCAGCCTCTGGAGAGAAGGATCACGGTATGGAATCTTCTTACAGGCGTCCACAATCCCAGCTGGAAATAATTGGGCCGGATGGTTAGCAGCCAATAGTTCTCGTGTTCAGGGGTAATGGTACTTCCAGAGATTAGTTTCAGCTCCTATTTCAGGGATTCATGCTCATAACATATATTGAGAAATAGAAAAGAAAAGGGCTCCTAAAGCAGCTTTACTTGCACCCCATATTGCTTTTTTTCAGCTTCTTTGTCCTTTTGTGATCACTTTTTACTTTTGTAATATACGTTTTTTAATAAAACCTATCGTTTTTTTTTTTACCTACACTATCCGGAGCCCTTTTCTTTTCTATTTCTCGTTATATGTTATGAGCACGAATCCCTGAAATAGGAGCTGAAACTAATCTCTGGAAGTACCATCACCCCTGAACACGGGAACTATTGGCTGCTAACCATCCGGCCCAATTATTTCCAGCTGGGATTGTGGACGCCTGTAAGAAGATTCCATACTGTGATGCAGCAGCAGAGGGCATCCTTCCTGTCCCTACACGTGGCGTCATACCACGTGACTTCATCAGGAGATGCTGGGAAAGGAGGCTGTGAGCATATAAATAGTCTCCAGCGGACACCTGCTGCTTTCAGCCATTTTCTAGTTTACTCCTATGGATAACACTGGCACCCGCCATATTATTGTAGACCAGATGCGCGGTGTGCATAGACACATCGCCTTCGTCCTAGCAATAACCTTTAGTTGTCTCACTTTATGTCACGCCCACGGGGCGCCGCCATTTTATTGGTTTTATTACCTTTGAAAGAGATGTTTACCTTGTATATGTCACACACATTGCCGCCGCCATTTTATAGGTTATCATATAGTTACCAGGCAGCTCATGCAAAAGTGTAAATAAATGCTGAAGTATTTAAATTCTCATGCTGGTGCTAATAATTAATTATAGGCAATTAAAAGAACTTTGTTTTGAATTAAAAGACAAGAAAATTAAAGGGTTTTAAAAACTATTCATCATAAAAATCACATAGATAACCAGGAAATAGGGAAGAGGGTTGGAAGGACGCTCGTTGCTGCTGCATATTCATATACACAATATAAACGAATGCATAAAAGGCTATAAAAACATAAATTAAAAAATTAAAAAATATATAAAAATATATAAAAAAATATATATAATATAAAAAAAAATATATATATAACAGAGAAGTCTCACATGAAGAAATATATTATTGGGTACAATACATAAAAAACAGAGAGATCTTGCATGGAAGTGTATACTACTGAATAAAGCAAATCGGGATCTTTCAGATATCTGGGATGCATTATAAAATTTAAAAATCGCTCAGGAAACAGTTCAAATCAAATTCTATATGCATGCCTCTAGGTGAGAATGTGTCTAATGTAAAGATCCATTTTAACTCCAGTTGGCTTAATGTTCTCACTTTATGTCCTCCTCTCCAATGTTTAATGTACGGCTCTATCCCCCAAAATTTTAAATGTGAGGGATCTTTATTATGGTGTAATAAAAAATGTTTTGATGCACTATGTTTGTCATATCCTTTAACCACTTGGGTACCGCGCTATTGCCGAATGACGGCATTAGCGCGGACCTAGATTTCCAGGACTACGTCTATTGACGTCGTCCTGGTTACGAGCGGCCTGCGTGCCCCCTGAGGGGCGCGCGCGGCGCGCTCTGTAATCGGCGAGTCCGTGAGACTCGCCTGATCACCGATCCGTGTAAGGGGTCGATCCCGACCCCTTATCACGTGATCAGCTGTCAGCCAATGACAGCTGATCATGTGATAGAACGGAGCCGGTAATCGTCTATTTTTCCTCCTCGCGCTGACAGCGCGAGGAGAAAAAAAAAAAGCCGATCACCGGCGGCCGTGATCGGGACATCAGTCCCGATCACGGCCAGCAATGAAAGGCACCACATGCCACCTGCCAGTGCCCACCTGCCTCCCGCAGTGCCATCCTGAAATATAACAAAGTAAAAGTAAGTGCCCCCCGTCTGTGCCCATAATGCCCACAGTGCCACCCCACAGTGCCACCCCACAGTGCCACCCACAGTGCCACCCACAGTGCCACCCACAGTGCCACCCAATCTGCCTCAAAGGTGCTGCACCCCAGTGCCGCCCATCAGTGCCCAGCAGTGCCGCCCAGCAGTGCCCAGCAGTGCCGCCCATCAGTGCCCAGCAGTGCCACCTATCAGAGCCACCTATCAGTGCCCATCAGTCCCATCTATCTGTGGTACCTATCAGTGCCCATCCGTGCCACCCATCCGTGCCACTTATCCGTGCCACCCATCCGTGCCATCTTATCTGTGCCCATCTTTGCCCATCAGTGCCGCCTTATCTGTGCCCATCGGTGCCGCCTTATCTGTGCCTATTAGTGCCGCCTTAACTATGCCTATCAGTGCCCACAAGTGCAGCCTATCAGTGCCCACCAATGCAGCCTATCAGTGCCCACCAATGCAGCCCATCAGTGCCCACCAATGCAGCCTATCAGTGCCGCCTAATCAGCGCACTTCAATGAAGGAGAAAAATGACCCGTTTGCAAAATTTTATAACAAACTATTAAAACATGATTTTTTTTTTTTTTTTTTTGCATCTTTTTTTGTTTGTTTAGCAAAAATAAAACTCCGAGCTGTAACTAAATACCACCAAAAGAAAGCTCTATTTGTGGGAAAAAAATGATAGAAATTTCATTTGGGTACAGTGTTGTATGCCCGCGCAATTGTCATTCAAAGTGCATCAGCGCTGAAAGCTGAAAATTGGTCTGGGACTGAGGGGGGTTTAAGTGCCCAGTAAGCAAGTGGTTAAGGATATTTTGGACGTGTTCTTTGATCCGCACTTTGAGTGGCCGTTTGGTTCGTCCCACGTATTGCAAGCCGCAACTGCATTCTAGCATATATACTGCCCCCTCTGTGTTGCAGCAAATGAAGTTTTTTATTTCGTGTGTGTTTCCTGTACTTGTTGATTTGAACTCAAATTTCTTTTGGTTGGGGTGTTTTGTTCTTAGACATGCATAGCATCTTTTACATGGGAAAAAGCCTTTTCCCGTGAAGAATGTGAATGTTTTTTTTGGGGGGGTCTGGTACGCTCTTTACTATTTTATCTCGCATTGTGGGTGCTTTTTTATATATAAATCTTGGAGATTTTGGTAGACTCTCACTCAAATCTCTGCCGGCCAATAATATATGCCAATGTTTCCTTATTATCTTCTCGATTTTTTTTATATTGCAAATTAAAATCTAAAATTACGGGAACTTCTTTCATCTTATCTTGTTTTTCTTTCTCTTTGTCTTGGATCAGGGTTTCACGGTCTGATACTTGCACTTCTTCTATCTTCTTTTTAATAAACTCTTTATCGTATCCTTTTGAGATAAATCTTTCTCCCATTTTTTCTGCTTGGTTTAGAAAAGTGTCAATCTTAGAACAATTCCGTCTTAATCGCATGAATTGTCCCTTTGGTATGTTGAAGATCCAGTTCTTATGGTGGCAGCTTTCTATTGGAAGATAACTGTTTCTGTCTACATTTTTAAAGTGCGTCTGTGTTCTCAATTTTGTTCCTTCTTGTAAAATTTCCAGGTCTAAAAAGATCACTTTTTCTTTGCTTATTTCCCATGAGAGTTTAATGTTTCTCTCATTTCGGTTTAGTCTATCAAGAAACAGAGTGAGTTTGTCCTGATCTCCTTTCCAGAATATACAGATATCATCTATACATCTTTTGTATATTATTAATTCTGGGGGTCTATCACCGAACACTGCTTCTTCCTCCCAAGAAGACTGGCTTGCTGACATCTATTCTGGCTCCTTATCTTGCTTGCTGTTCCTTCACCTGGATCCCTGACTTCTGGCATGGCTTATTACCCGATCTGGTTACTGAACTCTGGCCTGGCTGAATACTCCATCCGGTTACTGGACTCTGGCTATGCTTTGACTACACTTACGCTATTTACCTTTCTATTTTTATTAATAAACAAGTGTGATTTAATTGTACTTCTGTCTCGGTCTGGTTCATGGTTTCTGACAGTAGGTGAAGGCCATGAATTCAGAATATACAGTCAATCCACTTGATAATATTTTTTCCAGATTGGATGAGCAAGATCACGGCATGGATCAGTTTGCCATAACATTGCAAATGCTTCTGGGTCGCACGGCTCACCTGGAATCCCCCACTGTGACTGCTCCAATAAAACCTGAATTGCACCCCGTCCCTGCTTCTGCACCAGTCTCTGTGCAGGCACCCGCCTCAAATATTACCTCTATAAGAGGTATGTCTGGTTCCGTTCCGCTTCCCCAGCAATTTGGGGGCGAGTCCAGTTAAATGCAGAGGGTTTCTCAACCAGGTTGAGATTTACTTTGAGATGCTGCCCTAGGCGTTTCCCACGGACAGAAGCAAAGTAGGTTTTGTGATATCTTTGCTTTCTGAGAGAGCTTTGGCCTGGGCAAACCCTCTATGGGAGACACAAAAACCTGTTGTCTTGAGTTACCCTGACTTTGTGGCTTCCTTTAAAAGGGTATTTGACGTTCCCGCACGCTCTGCTTCTGCTGCCAAGTGCCTCATGTCCATCAAACAGAGTACAAGAACTGCCGACTACGCCATTGAATTCCGTACTCTGGCAGCAGAGGTTGCTTGGAACAATGAGGCCCTCGTGGCTGCTTTTTCTTATGGTCACTCGGATTCCATCAAGGATGAGATAGCAGCCTGAGATATACCCACTGAGCGGGAGAGCTTGATCATGTTTACCATCCTCATTGACTCCAGACTCAGAGAAAGACTTTCTTTTAGAGCGCTTGTGGAAGCCTCCTGTACGTTTGCCCTCAAGCAAGTCCCACCCATGCCTCCCTCACCTCCCATGCCTCCTGGTACCGAGTCGGTCAGTAAAGAAGAACCCATGCACTTGGGCTTCACATGTTTTTCTGCGGATGAGAGAGCCTTTAGGAGGAGGGAGAGATTGTGCCTTTATTGTGGCCAGGCAGGTCACTTTTTGAAGTCTTGTCCTACCCATCCAGGGAATGCCCGAATTTTGAGGTCCTGTCATGGACAGACCTTAGGTGGCGTTGTTTCATCCCCAGTTATCCAGAAGGATAAGCCCCTGATTTCGGTCACCCTTTCTTGGGCTGAGTCGTCCATTGAGATACAGGCTCTAATCGACTCTGGGCTGCAGGCCTGTTCAATGATGCTGCCTTTGTATCTCAGCACTTGATTCCTCTGCAGTTGCGTGACACTCCACTTGTCATTGAGGCTCTTGATGGGAGATCTCTACAGCCTGCCCATGTGACTCATGAGACAGTTCCGTTGTCCATGGCCGTAGGGGCTCTTCATCATGAGATAATCCACTTACAAGTTATTTTCTCCAGGTTTCCGCTGGCTATTGGTTATCCTTGGTTACAGAGGCACAACCGCTCTTTTGATTGGCCCTGTGCTGAGGTTCTGTCCTGGTCACCACAATGCAGTGAGACATGCTTCCTGAAGTTATTCAAGGTCCTGTGCACAGGGCCGGACTTACTATTGGGCTTGACTGGGCTCAAGCCCATGTGTCCCGCCCAATAGGGGGCCCCTTGGCCAGCCAAGATACATAGCTGAACTGTCACTCAGAGGGCCACTGTCAGCTGCTAGGAGCTTTGGAACAACAAGAGAAGTGGGGGCGGGGCGGGGCTGTGCTGTGAACAGGAGGCGGGGCTGAGGAAATGTGTAACAGCGAGGGCTGGAGCAAGTGTATGTTGCAGCAGACAGAGTGTAACTCCCCTCCCCCTCTCCAGCCCGCCACATTTAACTACACAGGTGCTGAATGGGGGCACTGGGAGGGAGATACACAGTACCTGACAGTACCTGAAGCCCCAGGAGGACATAGCAGAGGAAGGTATGACTATAGGAAAATCCTGCAGCACTGAGCACACACATCATTCTGGCTGAATGGGAAGAAGATGATGGGAGCCCTGCATAGCCACATGTAATGCTGGCTGGTCAGTGTCTTCCAGAAATGTATGTCTTCAGGCAGTGCAATGTTACTGATCAGCCTCCCCCTCCCTCTGTAATCTTTTGTTTTTTCTTTATAGCTGCACACTGTGATCAGATCTCTGGAAGACCCGGCAACCCACCAGCATTCTGTGTCCAGTGACAGGTCACACTTGGCTGGCTGTTAACCATTTCAGCTCAGCTATTAATTTTTTTTTTTATTTTTTTTTTTTTTTTAGCTACTTCAGCGAATTATTCATGAGGTCCAATCAGATTAACGTTCATATACGTTATCCTCATCTCCACATCATTGTAGCATTTATTTTCTAATTGAAATCTCAAACATAGATTTCCCTTTTTTTTTTTTTTTTTTTTTTTTTTTTTTCCCCCTCCACGTACAAAAAAGAAAAAGCTACTGTTATCCAGAGGGAAAGGTATACCAACAGAACAAAGCAAACAAAGGGAAAACATTATGTAATTCGACCCTACCATTTCTCCCCTTCTTCACTCTCTTACACCCCACCCCCCCCTCTCCCCCCACCCTCCCTCTCCCACCACCTATGCGTAGAAGATCCAACCTTCTCAGAATCTAATATGCTCTGCGTAGCTCCATGATTTTTTGAATTTTTTCCACTCATGCCATAGCTCTACTCCTGTCTGTCCCCTATCCTCCTGGCTTTCCCTTCGCCTAGTCATCCGGTAAGTCTCTTCCACAGTATTGATCCATTCCCATGTTGCTGGGCTTTCCACATTTTGCCAATTCTTTGGTATCAGTCTCTTGGCTGCATTTAAAAGATGTGGCACCAAAGAATTCTGATATTTTTTCGTTTCCTCCCTCGTACCATGAAATAGGACCACCCATGGATCCTCGGGGATTGAGATATTTGTAATTTCTCTTATATGGTGTAATATTCTTTTCCAATATTCCTTTATTTTGGGGCATTTCCACCACAGGTGGGCCATTGTTCCTACTTCCCCACATCCTCTCCAACAATCCCCGGATTTACTTGGATCTATTTTATGTATTTTATCTGGGGTAGCGTACCATCTAGAAATAAGTTTATAATTCATTTCTACTGTTCTGCTATCAACTGCAGATTTATGTATAAGTTTAAAAATTTTCCTCTTAGTGCTATTATCACATAGTGTTCCCATATCCATTTCCCATTTCTGCATATAGGGTAGACTCTCCAGCTCCCCTTCCTCAGCCAGGAGCCCATACAGCTTAGAGATCGTTCCCCTGGAGTCTTCCGCTAAGCAAAGTTTCTCCAGGGGTGACCACTCCTCTTCTGTTTTTAATGGCTGCGGTAGGCTTCTGACAAAGTGAGCCAGCTGGAGATATCTCCACTCGTCTATTTTACCTAGATCCCCTTTATGTTTCATCTCGTGTAGTGTCAAAATCTTTCCCCCTTTTATAATATCCCGCACCTGTGCCTTTTCTTTCAACCAATTTCCGCTATTTATTTTTAACCCTGGCGGGAAATATTCATTTTCTTTTAATTCTAAAAGTGGCGAATTGTATTGCTTATTTAAATGCTTATAAACCCTATCCCAAACCCTAAGTGTGTTTTGTGTTAATATACTAGTGCCAATATCCAATGTCCTGTGTTTAGGCGGATTCCAAACTATTTTATTTAACTGTGTTTTACTCAGCCCATTCTCTATGTTAACCCATCTTTTTTCCTCATTATTAACTTTTACCCACTCTATTAATCTCGACAGTACGATAGCATTGTAATACTGTTGTATATCTGGTACCGCAAGTCCCCCTTTAAGTTTACTTCGCTTCAGGATATTGAAGGAGACTCTAGGCTTTTTTTTATTCCAAATGAATCCCCCTAACAGGGTCTTGATCTTCGAAAAAAAGAACTTCGGTATCTCTATGGGGATCATTTGGAATTTATAAAGAATCTTAGGAACAATGAACATCTTTAGACTAGTAATACGTCCTAACCAAGTCAAGGGTCTATTAACCAACCTATTACATTCTTTTTTAATTTCATCTAGTAATGGAACAAAATTTAATTTAAATAAATTCTCTAATGGGATTGTAAGTTTTATTCCCAAGTAATTTATCGCCTTTCGCCAGGGAAAACAGAATTTTTTTTGGAGCCCCCTTTTTTCCAGTTCGCCCGTATTGATATTAAGTACCTCTGATTTGGCTATATTAATTTTAAAATTCGAAAGTTGGCCATAATATGCTAGAGCTTCCATTAATTTAGGCATCGTATTACTTGGCTCCCTAATATAAAATAGCACATCGTCAGCAAACGCGGCCAATTTATGCTCTTCTTGTCCTATTAAGATTCCTCTGATCCGTGGATCATTACGAATCGAGGCAAGAAGAGGTTCTAGGGATAGCACAAACAGCAGGGGTGAAAGAGGACACCCCTGCCTTGTGCCATTTTTCATCTCAAAAGGTAAAGAAAGCGTACCGTTGATCTTAATCCTAGAAATTGGGTGATAGTAAAGCGTCTTAATCCTTTGGATCATTTTGGGTCCCACGCCCATTATCTCTAGGGTTCTGAACATAAACCCCCAGTCCACCCTGTCGAAGGCCTTCTGGGCATCTATCGACAGGAGTAGACTCGGGGCCCCTCCCCCCTCACCTCTGGACATAAGGAGCAATGTTCTCACTCCATTATCCCTCCCCTCCCTTCCGGATACAAAACCCACTTGGTCTGGATGGACTAATGACTTCATTAAAATCTTCATTCTACTGGCCAAAATTTTTGCAAACAGCTTTGTATCGGCATTCAATAACGAAATAGGCCTGAAATTAGAGCACAAAGTCTCTTCTTTCCCTTCCTTCCGTAAAACCGTTATAGTAGCGGTCCTCGCCTCTTCACTCAGTTCATACTCGACCCCTAGATTATTCAGATAATTACATAGATGGGGGATTAGTAGTTTCTTGAATTTCTTGAAATAGAATACAGAAAACCCGTCTGGTCCTGGACTTTTACCAGATGCTGAATCCATCAGAGCCTTATTTAATTCCTCCTCTGAGATGGGTTTCTCTAAGATTTCCATTTCTATTTCTGAAATTTTTGTCAATCGGGCTCTCTCCAAATATTCCTCTATTTTTAGTTCCTTTTCTTCAACCTTGAGTCCTATAGGCGGGTCAACTGCATATAACTTTTCATAATATCCCCTAAATATTTCCGCGATCTCACTTGTTCCATAAACCATATCCCCTTTACTTGACTGAATTTTCCCTATGTAGTTCCTGGATTTAGCCCTCTGTAATCTTCTTGCTAAATATTTAGTGGGTTTGTTATCCCCATAGTACCTATCCCTAGCTAATTGATTAAACGTTTTTTGAGTTTCCTGTTCCATCAAGGTTCTTAATTCCTCCCGTTTGATTACTAATTTTTGAAAAATTTCCTTATCCTGATTCGGGTGTTTTTTATGTTGCTGCTCTATTCTAAATATTTCTTCTATCAATGTTTTAATTTTTTCCGATCTCTCTTTTTTTCTTCTAGCCCCCATTGATATCAAGATCCCCCTAATGTAGGCTTTATGGGCTTCCCATAAATTCTGACTTGAAATATGTCCGGTATTATTGATCGAAAAATATTGTTCTAATTCTTTACTGATCTTCTCCTCTCCCTCTGCATCCTGAATCAAACCTTCATTTAGCCTCCAGGTGAAGGGCTTACGCTCTCCTCCCCTTAATTGCAGCTTCATCTTAACGGGAGCATGGTCGGAGAGTGAGGCCACCCCAATCGAGGTCTCTACCACCATTTCCAGAATTCTATGGTCTACAAGGATATAGTCAATCCGGGAATACGTCCTGTGCACAGGGGAGTAGAACGTGAAATCTTTCTCATTTGGATGCTGTACTCTCCAAACGTCTATTAATTGAGAATTATGAAATTTTTGTTTTATTCTTTTTAATTGTACCTTACTAGTCCCCTGTGCCCTGGACGTACTATCCAATCCCGGATCGACACAAAAATTCAGGTCCCCCATCAAGATTACTGGCCCTCTCCCAAAATCTCTTAGTTTCCCCAGGAGGCCCTCTAAATATTTTGTAGGGTCCCTATTAGGGGCATAGATATTAATCAGTGTACATTCCGTATCTCTTAATTTACCCTTCAAAATTAGGTACCTTCCCTCCGGGTCAACCATTCTATCTTCTAAATTAAACTGTATCTTCTTTGAAAAACCAATAGCTACTCCCCTTCCTCTACTTGTTATCGCATCACCGTAGTACCACACAGGAAACTCCCTTGAATATAGCTTAATATTAGCCCTATGAGAGAAATGGGTTTCCTGTAAAAAAATTACCTCTGCTTTATAAAACCTCAATTCCTTCAATATCTTATGCCTCTTACTAGGCGAGTTTAACCCTTTGACGTTATATGACATAAAGTTTATGGCTTGCATTATTAAGATTCTAGATTACCTAATGAAAGTATCTTTCTTGCCTCCTCTACCATAGGTTTTCCTTCCCTCCCCTCCCCCTGTCCCTCCCTTCCCCTGCCCCTCCCCCTCCCTCCCCCCCCCCATCCCTCCCCTCCACCCACCCCTCCCCCCGCCTCCTCCCACTCTGTCCCCCCACCCCCCGTCCCCCGGCCTAGATCTGGCCCTTGGCTCACCGAGTGATCCGGTAATCCCGACCCTCGATAAGTCCCATAGATTCTAGGGTACAGAACAGTTTTCGGCCTCCCCATCCCCTCCTCCCCCCCCAAGGTATTTCCAAGGGGGGGGGGGGAGGGGTGGCCAGACCAGCCCCCCCCCGCCACACAGATACTTAGACATACTTTCACGTACTTCTCTCCCCTCCTCCCAGCCACCCCCCTCCTCCCCCCAACACCCCCGGGTCTCCTTCTATCCAGCCTGGCAAAGCCGGTGCCTGGATACCCAAACTCTCACAGAAATCCAGCAACTCGTCTGGAAAGCGCAGCCTAGCTGTCTTGCCATCCTTAAATCCTATAAGACAGGCCGGGAACCCCCAACTATAACGAATGTTCTGCATTTTCATCAGCTCCAACAGCGGTTTCAAAAGCCGCTTTCTAGTCAAAGTCTCTGCGGCTAAGTCAGGGAAATTTTGTAGATCTGCCCCTGCATAATTCAAGATCTCTCTCCCCCTTAATTTTGACCATATCTCATCTCTGTCTTCACAGAATCTGAATTTTACGATAATGTCCCGAGGCTTATTTGATCCTCCGTTCCTTAATCTACCTACACGATGGACCCTTTCAATTTTGGGGAATCCATCCTCTCCTCTGCCCAGGAGTGGATTAAATATATTTTTGACAATCTCTCTCAGGTCTTCTTGCTTGCTTTCAGGAACTGCACGTATCCTTAGATTTTGTCTGCGATTTCTATTTTCTTGATCTTCTAATTGATACAAGATTTTCCTCTGATTCTGATTGATTAATTTAATATGGTCTTTTACTCTTTCTATTTCTAGGGCTTGCTTTTCCATATTAGACTCCACTTCTTCCACTCTGTTTAATAGGTGGCCCAGATCTCCTCGCAATAAAGCAATTTCTGATTTAATTGCGACTTCAAGATTAGATAGCATTTCTCTCAGGACTTGCTGAGTTAGAGGCAAGTCTACTCCCTGGTGCTCACCATCTCTACTCAATTCCATTTCGCTTTCGGTTGTTAGATCGTCCCTTGAGTGTTCCCTACTTTTCTCCTGTTTTTTATCTTGACCCTTCTTTTTTCCTGTATTCGAGGGTATTTCTTCCGCCCCCTCTCCTTTTGGGCTTCCTCCTTGGGTCAAATATTGCTTAATTGTGCTGTCAGTTGTACTTTTTGGGGTTTTAAGGCCCCCTCTCCGCCCGTTCTGTTTGGAGGATTTATTCATTTTATTGCACAAAGATTAAGGATTTTAAATTATCTCCCAATACGTGAGATGGGACCCCCACCACGTTGTGCCCTCCTTAGATAACACCTTCCACCCTCTCCTGTACTCCTAGGTTTTAAGGGGGGGTCTTTTAAGACTGCACAATTAGGGTATAGGACTCCACCGCACTTATTGAAGCGAACATACAGGATAATTTGCTTTTTAGCCGGGCCAATAAGACCAAAAGAGCACACAGAGAGAGACACACACCAGCGGAGCCCCCTAGCCCGTTTTTGCCACCTCATGTCCACCTCATATCAGATCATCAGATATTGAAGACAAAGAGAAACAAAAAAAAAAAAAAAAGAAAGAAACATTGAATTAGATATCCCCCTCAGCCGCCGTGTCTTATTCTTTTTAGGGTCTGAGAAGAGTTTGCACTCCATATATTTAGTATAGTCCCCCACAGTGTTGCCCAAACAGGCTGGGATTTCAATTAAAGCCTCAAGTGAGATGTCATTACCATTGCAACTTTCCACAGATCCGCTCTTAGGTTTTGCATAATCACACAGCTATTTTTGGAATGCTCATTCACTCCCCTGACCCAGCACCTCTAGCAATGGCCACTCAAATACTTTTAAAACCTTCAGCACAACTGCATGATCAAAACTACAAAATCCCAAAATCATCATTGCTTATCTGCTCCACGCTGCCATTTGGTTTCGATCTTCTCCTTAGTTTAGGGTTACGATGGTTAAGAGCCCTTCTCACCGCTATATACTAGCGGTGTCCCGAACGGCGAAGGGGGGAGAGAGAAAAGACAGCAGGGACACGGGGAGCCTGGATTATATCTTCGTCCTGCTTGTTTCCCATGCGGCTTCCAGCGAGGGGGGAGGGGGCCGGTCTCCGGAGCGGTGGCGTCTAAGATGAAGCCGGGATGGGTGTTTCCTCCAGCTGGAGCCTCTCACTACTCCAGCTGTCCCTCGCACAGCACGCCATCCTCTCGCTCCGACCGGCTTCTAACTGCTTCCTCCCCCAGAACCTGCGTCCTACGTCATGACGCTAGCGCTGCAGCTCAGCTATTTAGCCAGAGCTCTGTGTGTACTGCACAGTTTGATGTTTTTGTGAAGGATTTCCTGCTGATTCAGGCTAGAAGTTTCACAGACCCATTAACTGTTTACTGTCCTCCACTAATCCTGACCAGGTCACTGTTTGTAAGAAAAATTGTATTTTGGAAATTAAATGTGCTGCTGCCTTGTCACTTGGTTGCACTTTTCAAAGAAGAATTACTGACTTGATCTTGCGGAACCGGTTTAAATAGAGTGTCACAGCCCTGCAATACTATATACTTGTACACTGAGTTCAACCATAAACGCAGTCTCTGATCATCTCTTGTACTGTGTCTGCAGTCTCTGACCATCCCATGTACCGTGTCTGCAGTCTCTGACCATCCCATGTACTGTGTCTGCAGTCTCTGACCATCTCTTGTACTATGTCTGCAGTCTCTGACCATCTCTTGTAGCGTGTCTGCAGTCTCTGACCATCTCTTGTACTATGTCTGCAGCCTCTGACCATCTCTTGTACCGTGTCTGCAGTCTCTGACCATCCCATGCACCATGTCTGCAGTCTCTGTCCATCTCTTGTACTATGTCTGCAGTCTCTGACCATCTCTTGTAGCGTGTCTGCAGTCTCTGACCATCTCTTGTACTATGTCTGCAGCCTCTGACCATCTCTTGTACTGTGTCTGCAGTCTCTGACCATCCCATGCACCATGTCTGCAGTCTCTGTCCATCTCTTGTACTATGTCTGCAGTCTCTGACCATCCCATGTACAGTGTCTGCAGTCTCTGACCATCTCTTGTACTATGTCTGCAGTCTCTGACCATCTCTTGTACTATGTCTGCAGTCTCTGACCATCTCTTGTACCGGGTCTGCAGTCTCTGACCATCTCCTGTACCGGGTCTGCAGTCTCTGACCATCTCTTGTACCGGGTCTGCAGTCTCTGACCATCTCCTGTACCGGGTCTGCAGTCTCTGACCATCTCTTGTACCGGGTCTGCAGTCTCTGACCATCTCTTGTACCGGGTCTGCAGTCTCTGACCATCTCTTGTACCGGGTCTGCAGTCTCTGACCATCTCTTGTACCGGGTCTGCAGTAGTGATGGACGAACTTCCGACGGGACGTTTCGCGAACGCGAAATGCGAACGGACCCAAACGTTCGCGAAACCGAACGTTCGCCGCGGGCCCCATTGACTTCAATGGGAGGCGAACTTTGCAAACCTTCATGTCGAATTTGCGGCCACGTGGTAATTATTAGGGGGTAAAACGTAGTCCCACCATCTGGACAATGACATAATACATGTATGAGGTGAATTTGGGATCGATAACTACAAGCATTTTTATTTTATTTGGGAAATTGTTCTAACAATTCAGGACTATGGAGCTAATGAAGGCAATGGAGGAGAGGGAAGGTCAGGGACCAGGGTAGGCAAAGAAGAGGGTGCAGGAGATGATCACCAGCAGCGTGACATACCGGAATGACACATGCACCGTGATAGAGGCATCTGACAGCAGCACCGTAATACAGAGCACTGACAGCAGCACCGTGACATACAGCGCTGACAGCAGCACCGTGACATACAGCGCTGACAGCAGCACCGTGACATACAGCGCTGACAGCAGCACCGTGACATACAGCGCTGACAGCAGCACCGTGACATACAGCGCTGACAGCAGCACCGTGACATACAGCGCTGACAGCAGCACCGTGACATACAGCGCTGACAGCAGCACCGTGACATACAGCGCTGACAGCAGCACCGTGACATACAGCGCTGACAGCAGCACCGTGACATACAGCGCTGACAGCAGCACCGTGACATACAGCGCTGACAGCAGCACCGTGACATACAGCGCTGACAGCAGCACCGTGACATACAGCGCTGACAGCAGCACCGTGACATACAGCACTGACAGCAGCACCGTAAGCAGCCCCAGGAGGAAGTCAGCACAGCACAGGGATGGTGTGATCCCCTCATAATAAGAACCCCCAGGAGGAAGTCAGCACAGCACAGGGATAGTGTGATCCCTTCATAATAAGAACCCCCAGGAGGAAGTCAGCACAGCACAGGGATATCATAAGCAGCCCCAGTAGAAATATGACACCGCTCAACCTCTTCAAAGAGGAGGGTAGGGGCATATAGTACGGTGTGCTTTTTTGGGTCAAGGAAGTGAGCCAAATGAATTAAGAAGGTCTGTGTGCTTGATTAAAAAAATAGTTTATAGACATATACATGGTCTACTGGTCACATGTGTTGAATTCCTCCGAGATCCATGCCTCATTCATTTTTAGAAATGTGAGGTAGTTAACACTGTGGTGAGCTAGGCGAGTACGCTTATCGGTCACAATCCCCCCTGCTGCGCTGAACGTCCTTTCGGACAGGACACTGGATGAGGGGCAAGCCAACAGTTCGATTGCAAATTGGGCAAGCTCTGGCCAGAGGTCAAGCCTGCCCACCCAGTAGTCTAGGGGTTCATCACTCCTCAGAGCGTCCACATCGGCCGTTAACCCAATGTAGTCGGACACCTGACGGTCTAGGCGTTCCCTGATGCTGGATCCGGATGACACCTGTCGATGGGTCGGCTGAAAGAATGACCTCATATCCGAAGTCACCAACACATCTTCAAACCGGCCTCTTCTTGCAGGCGCTGTTGGATTGGTACCCGCAAATCCTTCTCTGGGAGTGGGAATTGCTCCTCTGCCAGCGCACGCAAAAGCAGAATGCAGCATTTCTCGAAGCAAGGCCTGGAAGTGCTGCATTCTGACAGCCCTCTGCGACGGCGGTAACATTTCCGCCATTTTGTGTTTGTACCGGGGGTCTAAGTACGTTGCCACCCAGTACTGGTCCTTGACCCTCATGCTTTTTATACGGGGGTCCCTATTAAAACACTGGAGCATGAAGGCCCCCATTTGCACTAAAGTGGAAGCGGTGTGGTGGCCTGGCTCCTGCTCATCATCCAGGATAATGTCGTCCTCTTCATTCTCCTCTCCCCATCCTCGCACAACAGGGATCCCAGAAAGGTTTAAAGCATGCTCTTCTTGCTCCTGCTCATCCGCCCCGGCACCATCCTCCTCTGACTCCTCATCAGACTCCTGTTGTTGACTTGTCTCAGATAGAGTAGCCCCCCCTGGGAATTCATCCAGCATTGCGACTTCCTCATCTTCCCGCTCCTGCTCCTCCACAGCCTGATCAATGACACGACGCAATGCACGCTCCAGAAAGAAGGCATAAGGTACCATGTCACTGATGGCGCCATGGCTGCGACTGACCAGTTTGGTGATCTCCTCAAATGGCCGCAGAAGTCTGCATGTGTCGCGCATGAGCAGCCACTGGCGCGGTGAAAAAAAACCCAGCTCCCCAGAACCGTTTCTTTCGCAGAGTTCATACAGGTAGACGTTAACTGCACGTTTCTGCTGGAGCAGCCTATCAAGCATATAGAAGGTTGAGTTCCATCGCGTCGGGCAATCGCAAATAAGACGTCTGACCGGCAGATGGTGTCGCCGCTGAATGTCAGCAAGGCGAGCCATGGCCGTGTAAGATCTTCTGAAATGGGCCGAGATTTTCCTTGCCTGCCGCAAGATGTCCTGGACCCCAGGGTATTTGACAAGGAATCGCTGCACGACCAAGTTTAAGACGTGTGCCATGCACGGCACGTGCGTGATTTTGCCCTGTTTCAATGCGCTAAGCAGATTGGCACCGTTGTCACACACCACTTTACCAACTGTCAAATTGAGCGGTGTTAGCCACTCATCTGCCTGTGAACGCAAAGCTGAAAGGAGTGCCGGGCCAGTGTGGCTCTTTGCTTCCAGGCACAACAGACGCAGCACGGCATGGCAACGTCTCACCTGGCATGTGGAATAGGTTCTGGGGAGCTTGGGCGGTGCAGTGGAAGAGACGCTAGCAGCGGAAAAGGAGGAGGCAGCTGAGGAGGAGAGGGAGGAGGATGGAGTAGGAGGAGGAGAAGAAGAGTCAGGCCTGCATGCAATCCGTGGCGGTAAAACCAAATCTACACGGGTGCCACGGGTTACATGCTTGACGGCCGTCAGAAGGTTCACCCAGTGGGCAGTAAAACTGATATACCTTCCCTGCCCGTGTTTGCTAGACCACGTGTCTGTGGTCAGATGTATCTTGGCACCGACACTGTGTGCCAGAGATACATTCACTTGCCGCTGAACATGGCCATATAGCTCTGGGATGCCCTTCTCTGAGAAATACTTCCTTCCTGGGACCTTCCATTGTGGTGTTCCAATGGCCACAAATTTGCGAAAGGCCTCCGAGTCCACCAGTTTATATGGCAGTAGTTGGCGGGCTATGAGTTCTGACAAGCCAGCCGCCAACCGTTGGGCAAGAGGGTTATCCGGCGTCATCATTTTTTTACGCTCAAACATTAGGCCCACGGAAGCCTGCCTTTTTGCAGAAAAATGTGAGCTTGGCGTGATGGAAGGTGGAGTGGAGGACAATTGTGAGGAGAGAGGAGAAGGAGAAGTAGAAGACGAGGCTGGACGGTGAGAGCCTGCAGTGTGGCTTTGTGTGTTCCGTTGCTCCCACTGGGCTCGGTGATGGCTGCTCATGTGCCTTCTTAAGGCGGTCGTCCCTAGGTGAGTATTGGGCTTACCGCGACTAACGCGTTGACTGCAAAGATTGCAGATGGCAACACTATTGTCAGCAGCGGACACGTTAAAAAAAGCCCACACTGCGGAGCCATGTGCCGGTGTCCTGGGAGCGCCAGATGTGACCGTACATGGTCGATGACTCGCTCCTGATACATTTGCAGTCTGCTTTGTCCCTGCTGTGCAATGTAAGTCATTGCTGCTTCTCCTCCCTATCTGCTGGTCCATATCTCCCTCTGAACTCCCCTCCTCTTCCTCTCTTGTGGGCACCCACGTGACATCACTAGACACGTCATCATCAACGTCACCTTCCCCACCGCTATAAGTAGAGATCTCGGAGTAGGCAGCAACACCGGGGACCAACCTCCTCCTTGGGCTGATCTGGGTACTGTCGTCAGACTGCTGAGTAGCGGTTGTTGCTACCTCCTCTTCCTGATCCAATACCAAGAGTGGCTGCGCATCAGAAATGTCCTCTTGATATGGATCGGAAAATAATTCCTGTGACTCAAGCGGAAGGTATGTGGTGGTGGTGGTGGTGGTCGTGTTGTTGGTGGTAGTGTCTTTGGGGGTGCACATAGCAGAGAGTGAAGAAGAGGGTGCAGATCGAGAGGATGAGGAGGGTGCAGAAGAGTAAGGCTGAGCGAGCCACTCAACCAAGTCTGGTGCATCCTTTAAAGTAATTGAACGCACCTTCTGCAACTTCCCACTTTGGCTCAAGCCTGTTGCTCCTGCCCTACCCCTACCACCCCTGCGGAAGGGCCTGCCTCTTCCTCTGCCTGTCATTTTTTAAATGACCCTGTGACAAAACTCTTAGTCCCTATACCGATGAAGGACTGCTGCAGTATAGGGCAGCGGTCAGCAGTGGTGCACGTCAACCCTATCTATTGTGGACCGATAGCGGTCCTTACAGAACAGCAGACTGTACCGCACTCAAGCCTATGTACCGTAGCACCCTATACCAAGTTACCAGTCCTTATAAGAACTTTTGTGGACCAAGCAGGTTGTGTATTAGTGTTTAGCAGACTGTACGTCAGTCCCTATACCGCTGAAGGACTGCTGCAGTATAGGGCAGCGGTCAGCAGTGGTGCACGTCAACCCTATCTATTGTGGACCGATAGCGGTCCTTACAGAACAGCAGACTGTACCGCACTCAAGCCTATGTACCGTAGCACCCTATACCAAGTTACCAGTCCTTATAAGAACTTTTGTGGACCAAGCAGGTTGTGTATTAGTGTTTAGCAGACTGTACGTCAGTCCCTATACCGCTGAAGGACTGCTGCAGTATAGGGCAGCGGTCAGCAGTGGTGCACGTCAACCCTATCTATTGTGGACCGATAGCGGTCCTTACAGAACAGCAGACTGTACCGCACTCAAGCCTATGTACCGTAGCACCCTATACCAAGTTACCAGTCCTTATAAGAACTTTTGTGGACCAAGCAGGTTGTGTATTAGTGTTTAGCAGACTGTACGTCAGTCCCTATACCGCTGAAGGACTGCTGCAGTATAGGGCAGCGGTCAGCAGTGGTGCACGTCAACCCTATCTATTGTGGACCGATAGCGGTCCTTACAGAACAGCAGACTGTACCACACTCAAGCCTATGTACCGTAGCACCCTATACCAAGTTACCAGTCCTTATAAGAACTTTTGTGGAACAAGCAGGTTGTGTGTTAGTGATTAGCAGACTGTACGTCAGTCCCTATACCGCTGAAGGACTGCTGCAGTATAGGTGAGCGGTCAGCAGTGGTGCACGTCAACCCTATCTATTGTGGACCGATAGCGGTCCTTACAGAACAGCAGACTGTACCGCACTCAAGCCTATGTACCGTAGCACCCTATACCAAGTTACCAGTCCTTATAAGAACTTTTGTGGACCAAGCAGGTTGTGTATTAGTGTTTAGCAGACTGTACGTCAGTCCCTATACCGCTGAAGGACTGCTGCAGTATAGGGCAGCGGTCAGCAGTGGTGCACGTCAACCCTATCTATTGTGGACCGATAGCGGTCCTTACAGAACAGCAGACTGTACCGCACTCAAGCCTATGTACCGTAGCACCCTATACCAAGTTACCAGTCCTTATAAGAACTTTTGTGGAACAAGCAGGTTGTGTATTAGTGTTTAGCAGACTGTACGTCAGTCCCTATACCGCTGAAGGACTGCTGCAGTATAGGGCAGCGGTCAGCAGTGGTGCACGTCAACCCTATCTATTGTGGACCGATAGCGGTCCTTACAGAACAGCAGACTGTACCGCACTCAAGCCTATGTACCGTAGCACCCTATACCAAGTTACCAGTCCTTATAAGAACTTTTGTGGACCAAGCAGGTTGTGTATTAGTGTTTAGCAGACTGTACGTCAGTCCCTATACCGCTGAAGGACTGCTGCAGTATAGGGCAGCGGTCAGCAGTGGTGCACGTCAACCCTATCTATTGTGGACCGATAGCGGTCCTTACAGAACAGCAGACTGTACCACACTCAAGCCTATGTACCGTAGCACCCTATACCAAGTTACCAGTCCTTATAAGAACTTTTGTGGAACAAGCAGGTTGTGTGTTAGTGATTAGCAGACTGTACGTCAGTCCCTATACCGCTGAAGGACTGCTGCAGTATAGGTGAGCGGTCAGCAGTGGTGCACGTCAACCCTATCTATTGTGGACCGATAGCGGTCCTTACAGAACAGCAGACTGTACCGCACTCAAGCCTATGTACCGTAGCACCCTATACCAAGTTACCAGTCCTTATAAGAACTTTTGTGGACCAAGCAGGTTGTGTATTAGTGTTTAGCAGACTGTACGTCAGTCCCTATACCGCTGAAGGACTGCTGCAGTATAGGGCAGCGGTCAGCAGTGGTGCACGTCAACCCTATCTATTGTGGACCGATAGCGGTCCTTACAGAACAGCAGACTGTACCGCACTCAAGCCTATGTACCGTAGCACCCTATACCAAGTTACCAGTCCTTATAAGAACTTTTGTGGAACAAGCAGGTTGTGTGTTAGTGATTAGCAGACTGTACGTCAGTCCCTATACCGCTGAAGGACTGCTGCAGTATAGGTGAGCGGTCAGCAGTGGTGCACGTCAACCCTATCTATTGTGGACCTATAGCGGTCCTTACAGAACAGCAGACTGTACCGCACTCAAGCCTATGTACCGTAGCACCCTATACCAAGTTACCAGTCCTTATAAGAACTTTTGTGGACCAAGCAGGTTGTGTATTAGTGTTTAGCAGACTGTACGTCAGTCCCTATACCGCTGAAGGACTGCTGCAGTATAGGGCAGCGGTCAGCAGTGGTGCACGTCAACCCTATCTATTGTGGACCGATAGCGGTCCTTACAGAACAGCAGACTGTACCGCACTCAAGCCTATGTACCGTAGCACCCTATACCAAGTTACCAGTCCTTATAAGAACTTTTGTGGACCAAGCAGGTTGTGTATTAGTGTTTAGCAGACTGTACGTCAGTCCCTATACCGCTGAAGGACTGCTGCAGTATAGGGCAGCGGTCAGCAGTGGTGCACGTCAACCCTATCTATTGTGGACCGATAGCGGTCCTTACAGAACAGCAGACTGTACCACACTCAAGCCTATGTACCGTAGCACCCTATACCAAGTTACCAGTCCTTATAAGAACTTTTGTGGAACAAGCAGGTTGTGTGTTAGTGATTAGCAGACTGTACGTCAGTCCCTATACCGCTGAAGGACTGCTGCAGTATAGGTGAGCGGTCAGCAGTGGTGCACGTCAACCCTATCTATTGTGGACCGATAGCGGTCCTTACAGAACAGCAGACTGTACCGCACTCAAGCCTATGTACCGTAGCACCCTATACCAAGTTACCAGTCCTTATAAGAACTTTTGTGGACCAAGCAGGTTGTGTATTAGTGTTTAGCAGACTGTACGTCAGTCCCTATACCGCTGAAGGACTGCTGCAGTATAGGGCAGCGGTCAGCAGTGGTGCACGTCAACCCTATCTATTGTGGACCGATAGCGGTCCTTACAGAACAGCAGACTGTACCGCACTCAAGCCTATGTACCGTAGCACCCTATACCAAGTTACCAGTCCTTATAAGAACTTTTGTGGAACAAGCAGGTTGTGTGTTAGTGATTAGCAGACTGTACGTCAGTCCCTATACCGCTGAAGGACTGCTGCAGTATAGGTGAGCGGTCAGCAGTGGTGCACGTCAACCCTATCTATTGTGGACCGATAGCGGTCCTTACAGAACAGCAGACTGTACCGCACTCAAGCCTATGTACCGTAGCACCCTATACCAAGTTACCAGTCCTTATAAGAACTTTTGTGGACCAAGCAGGTTGTGTATTAGTGTTTAGCAGACTGTACGTCAGTCCCTATACCGCTGAAGGACTGCTGCAGTATAGGGCAGCGGTCAGCAGTGGTGCACGTCAACCCTATCTATTGTGGACCGATAGCGGTCCTTACAGAACAGCAGACTGTACCGCACTCAAGCCTATGTACCGTAGCACCCTATACCAAGTTACCAGTCCTTATAAGAACTTTTGTGGAACAAGCAGGTTGTGTGTTAGTGATTAGCAGACTGTACGTCAGTCCCTATACCGCTGAAGGACTGCTGCAGTATAGGTGAGCGGTCAGCAGTGGTGCACGTCAACCCTATCTATTGTGGACCTATAGCGGTCCTTACAGAACAGCAGACTGTACCGCACTCAAGCCTATGTACCGTAGCACCCTATACCAAGTTACCAGTCCTTATAAGAACTTTTGTGGAACAAGCAGGTTGTGTGTTAGTGATTAGCAGACTGTACGTCAGTCCCTATACCGCTGAAGGACTGCTGCAGTATAGGTGAGCGGTCAGCAGTGGTGCACGTCAACCCTATCTATTGTGGACCTATAGCGGTCCTTACAGAACAGCAGACTGTACCGCACTCAAGCCTATGTACCGTAGCACCCTATACCAAGTTACCAGTCCTTATAAGAACTTTTGTGGACCAAGCAGGTTGTGTATTAGTGTTTAGCAGACTGTACGTCAGTCCCTATACCGCTGAAGGACTGCTGCAGTATAGGGCAGCGGTCAGCAGTGGTGCACGTCAACCCTATCTATTGTGGACCGATAGCGGTCCTTACAGAACAGCAGACTGTACCGCACTCAAGCCTATGTACCGTAGCACCCTATACCAAGTTACCAGTCCTTATAAGAACTTTTGTGGAACAAGCAGGTTGTGTGTTAGTGATTAGCAGACTGTACGTCAGTCCCTATACCGCTGAAGGACTGCTGCAGTATAGGGCAGCGGTCAGCAGTGGTGCACGTCAACCCTATCTATTGTGGACCGATAGCGGTCCTTACAGAACAGCAGACTGTACCGCACTCAAGCCTATGTACCGTAGCACCCTATACCAAGTTACCAGTCCTTATAAGAACTTTTGTGGAACAAGTGAGTTGTGAATGTTTAGCAGACTGCAGCAGAAGGGCAGCAGTCAAGTATAATATCCTTTCTATATTTGGAAGAAAGAATATTATACATGTACAAGCCTATTACTGTACCACTGATACCAGTCCTGAAAAGAACCTTTGTGGAACTAATAATAACAGCAAGTCTTTAAAATTACCCTCACTGCCTGACAACACTGCTTCCTTCCTGTCCCTATACAAATTGGCAAAAAAAGAGAACGATTAGTGGTTACTGGAACAGCTCTTTTGTGGACCTTGATAGTAACAGCTAATGATGATGATGATGATGATGATGATGAAAGACTAATCTGGCTGTCCCTGTAGCATACACCGTCCTTTCCCTTTCTCTAAACTAACAAAAGACACTCAGGCTGCTGCAAGAATCAGCAGCACAGCAAACCTATCAACACCTAACACCTATACCAGTCCTGAAAAGAACTTTTGTGTACCAAATAGCTAGTGGTTTATCTCTCCCTACTCCACACAGGAACCTGTCCCTATCGTAACAGAAGAAAGAATGTAAAATGGCCACCGGATCGGGTGTATTTATAGGTTAGGGGGAATGTACAAGTGTCCATGTGCTGTCATGTCTCAATTGGCTGTCCTGTATCACATGATAAACGTGTCACCAAAGGTTAAAGTTCTTGTATACATTAAACACGTAAGTCCGCCGCGGCGAACGACGGAAAAAGGCGTTCGAACGTGCGGACCGCGAATGTCAGAAATTCGCCGCGAAACGACCGCCGGGCGAAACGTTCGTCCATCACTAGTCTGCAGTCTCTGACCATCTCTTGTCCTGGGCCTGCAGTCTCTGACTATCTCCTGTAGTGTGTCTAAAGCCCCATACACACGATCAGATTTTCTGCAGATTTTTTTTCCTTCAGACTTACCAAAACCATATAATATGAGGTCAAACCTTAGAAGTTTCAATTTGTATGCAATCAGGCCGGCCCTTGCACTACATGGTTTTGGTAAACCTGAAGACAAAAATCAGCAGAAAATCTGATAGTGTGTATGGGGCTTTACACATATATATAACTCACATCACTCACACACACACACACACAGCCTACATAGGCTGTATGTGAGTGATATGAGGTGTATATGTGTGACATTATACACAGATACACAGTAAATGTTCACGCATATACTAATGTGTCATGTGGGGGGGGGGGGGGGGTCTTGTTGCGTCACCTCCCTGAAATGAGTTTTTGCAGGTTGGGATTAGGGATGAGCTCTGGCATGTTCGCACACTCTACGTGCAGAGCCCGCCAGGAAGTCAGGGCAGCGCACATTGGGGCAATGTCTCACTGCTTGTGATTAGTGCAGCGCTGCGCCGACCTCCTGGCAGGCTCTGCACGTGGAGTGTGCAAACACGCCAGAGCTCATCCCTAGTTGGGATGTCTGTGACTGTGAGTCGAGCCGAGTACACTCGGCTACTCTCGGGTAGGGATGAGCCGAACACCCCCCGGTTCGGTTCGCACCAGAACTTGCGAACGACCCCCGCGTTCGGTACGAACGTTAGAACCCCATTGAAGTCTATGGGACTCGAAAGTTCGAATTGGAAAGTGCTAATTTTAACGGCTAATATGCAAGATAGTGTCCTAAAAAGGGTTTGGCGACCTGCCTCCTGCCTCAGGGGACATGGGTCACTGCAAAAAAAAGTTTTAAAAACTACCGTTTTGGCGGGAGCACTGATTTTAACCACCTTCAGACCGGACCATTTTGCTGGTAAATGACCAGAGGTCTTTTTACAATTTGGCACTGCGCTGCTTTAACTGGTAATTGCGCGGTCATGCAATGTTGTACCCAAACAAAATTTGCGTCCTTTTCTTCCCACAAATAGAGCTTTCTTTTGATGGTATTTGATTAACTCTGCGATTTTTATTTTTTGCGATATAAACGTAAAAAGACCGCAAATTTTGAAAAAAAAAGATATTTTCTACTTTTTGTTATTAGAAAAATCCAATAAACTCAATTTTAGTCATACATTTAGGCCAAAATGTATTCAGCCACATGTCTTTGGTAAAAAAAAAGTCAATAATTGTATATTTATTGGTTTGCGCAAAAGTTGTCACATCTACAAACTAAGGTACGTTTTCTGGAATTTACGCAGCTTTTAGTTTACGACTGCCTATCTCATTTCTTGAGGTGCTAAAATGGCAGGGCAGTACAAAACCCCCCCAAATGACCCCATTTTGGAAAGTAGACACCCTGAGGAAATTGATAAGTGGCATGTTGAGCCCATTGAATATTTTATTTTTTTGCCTCAAGCGATTGAATAATGACAAAAAAAAATTTTTTTTTTTTTTTTTTTTACACAAAGTTGTCACTAAATGATATATTGCTCACACATGCTATGGGCATATGTGAAATGACACCCCAAAATAAATTCTGCTGCTTCTCCTGAGTATTGGGATACCACATATGTGGGACTTTTTGGGAGCCTAGCCGCGTACGGGGCCCCGAAAACCAAGCACCGCCTTCAGGCTTTCTAAGGGCGTAAATTTTTGATTTCACGCCTCACTACCTATTACAGTTTTGAAGGCCATAAAATGCCAAGATGGCAGAAAACCCCCACAAATGACCCCATTTTAGAAAGTAGACACCCCAAGCTATTTGCTGAGAGGCATTTTGAGTCCATGGAATATTTTATATTTTGCCACAAGTTGCGGGAAAATTACAAACTTTACTTTTTTTTAATTTTTTTTTCACAAAGTTGTCACTAAATGATATATTGCTCACACATGCTATGGGCATATGTGAAATGACACCCCAAAATAAATTCTGCTGCTTCTCCTGAGTACGGGGATACCACATATGTGGGACTTTTTGGGAGCCTAGCCGCGTACGGGGCCCCGAAAGCCAAGAACCGCCTTCAGGTTTTCTAAGGGCGTAAATATTTGACTTCACTCCTCACTACCTATTACAGTTTTGAAGGCCATAAAATGCCAAGATGGCACAAAACCCCCACAAATGACCCCATTTTAGAAAGTAGACACCCCAAGCTATTTGCTGAGAGGCATGTTGAGTCCATGGAATATTTTATATTTTGCCACAAGTTGCGGGAAAATTACAAACTTTTTTTTTTTTTTTTTTTTTTACAAAGTTGTCACTAAATGATATATTGCTCACGCATGCCATGGGCATATGTGAAATGACACCCCAAAATAAATTCTGCTGCTTCTCCTGAGTACGGGGATACCACATATGTGGGACTTTTTGGGAGCCTAGCCGCGTACGGGGCCCCGAAAACCAAGCACCGCCTTCAGGCTTTCTAAGGGCGTTACAGTTTTGAAGGCCATAAAATGCCAAGATGGCACAAACCCCCCCCAAATGACCCCATTTTGGAAAGTAGACACCCCTAAATTTAGGGGTACACTAGTGAGACTAGGTAATAAATGGCGGGTGCCCTGAAACTATAAAAAAAATAACTAACCAATCAGCGTCACCTGTAACAGTTATATGGTGATCACTGGTGAAAGGGTTAACTAGGGGGCAATCAGGGGGCTTTATGCGGTAGTATATGGGGGTCCCTGGCGCTATAAAAAGCTGCGGCGAACCTAAATACCTACCTGCCTAACTAGCGTCACCTGTGACACTAATACAGCGATCAGAAAAACGATCGCTTATTAGGCTGGGTTCACACTGGAGCGATGCGGGAACGCCACGAATCCGCGGCGGGTTCCCGCATCGCATGCCTCCCGGCGGCAGTTCACACTGCCCTATGCGAACTGCTGGGAGTGTCAGTGAAATGTTAATGACACCCCCAGATCAGTTCGCATATCGCAGTGTGATCTGCAAACTCGGATCGCATGGTGTGAACACCCATGCGATCCGATTCTGCTGCGGACCAAAAAAAGGGTCCCGTGCGAGTTTGCGGCGGGTGCGGCGGGTGCGACACGAATTCAGCCATACTATCTGTATGGCTGAACTCGAATCGCACAGAGATCGGATGTGATTTGCACTGCAGTGCGGTGCAAATCACATCCGTTCTCATAAACCGCTGCAATGTGAACCCAGCCTTAGTGACACTGGCGACGGGGGGTGATCACGGGGTGAAACCTTTATTGGGGGGGTTAGGGGGGTACCTTAGAACTAAAGGGGGCTAACCCTAACTGCCCTAACAGTTATTACAGTCACAAATGACACCCTCCGGGTGATCAGGGGGTTAAACCTTTATTAGGTAATAAATGGCGGGTGCCCTGAAACTATAAAAAAATAACTAACCAACCAGCGTCACCTGTAACAGTTATATGGTGATCACTGGTGAAAGGGTTAACTAGGGGGCAATCAGGGGGCTTTATGCGGTAGTATATGGGGGTCCCTGGCGCTATAAAAAGCTGCAGCGAACCTAAATACCTACCTGCCTAACTAGCGTCACCTGTGACACTAATACGGCGATCAGAAAAATGATCGCTTATTAGGCTGGGTTCACACTGGAGCGATGCGGAAACGCCACGAATCCGCGGCGGGTTCCCGCATCGCATGCCTCCCGGCGGCAGTTCACACTGCCCTATGCGAACTGCTGGGAGTGTCAGTGAAATGTTACTGACACCCCCAGATCAGTTCGCATATCGCAGTGCGATCTGCAAACTCGGATCGCATGGTGTGAACACCCATGCGATCCGATTCTGCTGCGGGCCAAAAAAAGGGTCCCGTGCGAATTTGCGGCGGGTGCGGCGGGTGTGGCGGGTGCGGCGAATGGCTGAACTCGAATCGCACAGAGATCGGATGTGATTTGCACTGCAGTGCGGTGCGAATCACATTCGTTCTCATAAACCGCTACAATGTGAACCCTGCCTTAGTGACACTGGCGACGGGGGGTGATCACGGGGTTAAACCTTTATTGGGGGGGTTAGGGGGGCACATTAGAACTAAAGGGGGCTAACCCTAACTGCCCTAACAGTTATTACAGTCACAAATGACACCAATGCAAAAAAAAAAAAAAAAAGCAATTGGTGTCACTGTGACTGGGGGGGCAGGGGTAATTGGGGGGTGATCGGGGGTAAAGGGGGGGTGTGAGTGTGCCTGGCATGTTCTACTGTGTAGTGTAGTGCTTGTGCAACTCACCGATGCTCTCTCCTCGGTGCCGGAACGAAAACTACCGACACGGAGGAGAGAATACCTCACTTCCTCTCCTGTGTTTACATTACAGGAGAGGAAGTGATGTCACCGGACAATTTCATTCGCCGGGAGCGATCGCGAGGGGGTGGCCATGAATGAATGGCCGTCCCCTCGTCCGGGATCGCTCCCGAACGAATACCGACCGCCGCAGGCACCGGGCGGGGGCTCGATCGGGCCCCCGACCCGCGGGAGGCAAGGGACGTACATGTAAGCCCTTATGCCTGCCCGTGCCATTCTGCCGACGTACATCGGCGTGCGGCGGTCGGCAAGTGGTTAATGACGATTAAAGTGAAAAAAAAAAGTGAAATATTCCTTTAAATATGGTGCCTGGGGGGTGTCTGTAGTATGCCTGTGAAGTGCCACGTGTTTCCCGTGTTTAGAACACTCCCTGCACAAAATGACATTAAACAGAAATAACACCATTTAAAACTGCTTGCGGTTTTAATGTTATATCTGGTTCCTGCAATATGGTTGAAAATCATTCAGAAAAATGGCATGGGTAGCCCTCCCTGCCCATTACCAGCCCCTTTGGGTTTTGTACGCATATTAAGGGGAACCCCGTACCCATATTAAAAAAAAGGAAATGCGTGTGGCCCCCAGGCCCTATATACTCAGAACAGCAGTATACAGGCGGTGCAAACAAGACAGGGACTGTGTAGGTTTGTTGTGTTAAGTTGAATCTGTTTGTAATTTTCAACTGGTACATTTTTAAAGTGTAGCTCCAGTCAAAAAAACTATTTTTAAGCTTTTTGGAAAACATAGGGAAGGGTTATCACCCCTGTATAATTTGTTTTGTCGTCCATCTTTTTTCATCTCACTTGCCGTTGTCTCCTTCCGTTTGCAAGTAGGAGATGTTTGTAAATTGGATGTTTGAAAGTAGGGGCCTGCCCTATATGCTCTGCAGAAATGGCGGAACAAGGTGTTGGTTTTGCAACAACATTGTAAGCCCTCAAAGTGACTCTTGGTGGGCGCTGGAGCGCCCTGCTGTGAACGATTATATCAAGAATTGTAATTACATGCCATTGTTGAACAGTGGTAGAAAAATTGACCTTTGGTGGTTGTGGTGGTGGTGCCACAACACTATAAGTCCTCACCGTTACTCTGGGTGGGCACAGGAAGGGGCCCTCCTGTGAAATATTATATCAAGAATTGTAATTACATGTCCCTGTTAAACAGGGGCAGAAAAATTGGGCCTTAGGCACTGGTGCCATCACACTGCAACCTCTGCCATACACTCTAGTTTTATTGCAGGAATTAGCCCTGCTGCAAAGCATTGCATCAAAAATTGTACTTAAACGCCCCTGTTAAACAGGGGCAGAAAAATTGGGCCTTAGGCACTGGTGCCATCACACTGCAACCTCTGCCATACACTCTAGTTTTATTGCAGGAATTAGCCCTGCTGCAAAGCATTGCATCAAAAATTGTACTTAAACCCCCCTGTTAAACAGGGGCAGAAAAATTGGGCCTTAGGCACTGGTGCCATCACACTGCAACCTCTGCCATACACTCTAGTTTTATTGCAGGAATTAGCCCTGCTGCAAAGCATTGCATCAAAAATTGTACTTAAACGCCCCTGTTAAACAGGGGCAGAAAAATTGGGCTGCTGGCATCACCCAGAACCAAAAATGTTCTTCCAACATATCAGCGGAGGAGGAAGAGGATAGACAATCAACATAACAGGACAGTCACTCAGCATCAGCATAGGCAGTCTTGAAGGGATGTGGTATTTCAAAAAAAATTATTCGGTTACATCAGCTTCAGGTGCTTGGTAGCTGTGGGTGATCCAAGACTGATTCATCTTGATGAAGGTCAGTCGATCAACTGATTCGGTGGACAGGCGCACCCTGTGATCGGTAACGAAGCCACCAGCAGCACTGAAGGTGCGTTCCGAAAGAACGCTGGATGCAGGACAGGCCAGTAGCTCAATTGCATACTGTGCAAGCTCTGGCCAGTGATCCATCCTCAAGACCCAGTAAGCCAGAGGATTTTCGGTGGGAAAGGTGTCCAAGTCTGACCTTGCCCCTAGGTATTCCTGCACCATGTAAATTAGACGCTGGCGATGGGTGCTGGAACCAATCATACCTTGGGGCTGCGGACTAAAAAATTGTCTGAAAGCATCAGTCAGACGGCCACCTTCTCCACCGCTCCTTCTGACTGATGCCTCAGCAACACGTTGTCCAGGACCAGGAGTTTGTGACCTCCCAGTCTCTGGGAACGCGTTGCACAGACCTTTCTGCAAGGCCTCCCGGAGATGTCTCATCCTCTGCTCCCTCTGCAATGGCAAGATAAGGTCGGCAACCTTACCCTTGTACTGTGGATCAAGGAGAGTGGCCAGCCAGTAATGGTCCCTCTCCTTGATCCGAAGAATACGAGGATCCTTCCGCAGGCTTTGCAGGATCAGGGAGGCCATGCAGCGTAGGTTAGCTGAGGCATTCGGTCCGGAGTCCTCTGGGTCACTAAGGACAACATGATCCGCAGCTACCTCCTCCCAGCCACGTACAAGTCCACGTGTTTCTTGGGACTGTAAATCATCCCTATAAGACTGCTGCTGCTGATGCTGAGTGCCAGCCTCCACCTCCATGCTGACACAATCATCCTCCTCCTCCTCTTCCTCCTCCTCACCCTCTTCCTGTGTGATGGGTGGCACAGCAGGAACACTGTCTGGATAAAGGGGGCCTTGAGAGGCAAGGAAGTCCTCCTCTTCCTGCCTCTGTTCTGCCTCAAGTGCCCTGTCCATTATTCCACGCAGCGTATGCTCCAAGAGGTGGACAAGAGGTATAGTGTCACTGATGCATGCACTGTCACTGCTCACCATCCTTGTGGCCTCCTCAAACGGTGACAGGACAGTGCATGCATCCCTGATCATGCCCCACTGGCGTGGTGAGAAAAAACCAAGCTCCCCTGACCCTGTCCTGGTGCCGTAGTCGCACAGGTACTCATTGATGGCCCTCTGCTGCGTGTGCAGCCGCTGCAGCATGGCCAATGTTGAGTTCCATCTGGTGGGCATGTCACATATAAGGCGGTTCTTGGGCAGGTTCAACTCCTTTTGGAGCTCAGCCAGCCGAGCACAGGCATTAAATGATCGGCGGAAATGCACACAGACTCTCCTGGCCTGTTTCAGGACATCCTGTAAGCCGGGGTACCTGCCCAAGAACCGCTGCACCACCAGGTTAAGGACGTGAGCTACACAGGGCACATGGGTCAGTTGTTCCTGTCGGAGGGCGGAGAGGAGGTTGGTGCCATTGTCGCAAACCACCATTCCTGGCTTAAGCTGGCGTGGCGTCAACCACCTCTCGGCCTGCCCCTGCAGAGCTGACAAAACATCCGCCCCAGTGTGGCTCCTGTCCCCCAAACAAACCAGCGCAAGCACGGCATGGCATCGTTTTGCCTGCGTACTTGCGTAGCCCCTGCAACACCTACGGAGCACCGCTGGTTCTGAGGACAGAGCACTGGAAGAGGCCATGGAGGAAGAAGAAGAGGAGGGGGTGGAGGAGAGAGGTGTGTCACAACCAATAGTAGCATTTTGGAGGCGTGGTGGCGGAACAACCTCCAACACTACTGCACCTTGTCCTTCATCCTTCCCAGCAGCCAGAAGAGTGACCCAATGGGCCGTGAAAGACAGGTAACGTCCCTGTCCATGCCTGCTGGACCATGAGTCAGCGGTAATATGCACCTTACCGCTGACCGCCCTGTCCAGCGAGGCAAGGACATTGCCTTCCACATGCCGGTAGAGAGCCGGAATCGCCTTCCATGAGAAAAAGTGGCGTTTGGGGACCTGCCACTGAGGAACCGCACATTGTACAAACTCACGGAAGGGGGCCGAGTCTACCAACTGAAAAGGCAGCAGTTGAAGTGCTAGCAATTTAGCCAAGCTAGCATTCAACCGCTGGGCATGTGGATGGCTGGGAGTAAATTTCTTCCGCCGGTCCAGCAGCTGGGGCAGGGACATTTGCCTGCTATAATCGGACGTGGATGTACCACTAGCAGAGTTCCCGGAAGCACTTGGCTGTGACACACCTAATTCTACACCTTCATTCCTCTCAGAGCAGGTTTCAGAGAGTACTGAAGGTCTAGTGGGGTTGGAGATGCCAGCTGATGAGGAGCAAGGAGAGGTCCGCTTTGTTCTTTGGTGTGGGTCTTTGAGGTATGCTTGCCAACGAGCTGCATGGCAGGTCAACATATGTCTGGTCAAGCATGTGGTGCCCAAGCGGCTGATGTTTTGGCCACGTGAGATACGCTTGAGACATATGTTGCAAATAGCAGCGGTGCGATCTGATGCACTCGTCTCAAAAAAGGCCCACACCAAAGAACTTTTAGAATAACGCGCAGAGGAAGCGCTCTGCGCAGGCGGAGCTCTGCGGTGTGATTCAGTCGGTGTGCTGCCCCTAAGCTGGCCCCCGGAGGGCATCCTGCCTCGTTGGACATGTGCCTCCTCCTCCTCCTCCTCCTCCTCCCTCCTTCCAGGCACCCACGTGGAGTCAGTGCCTTCATCATCCCCTCCCTCTTCATCGCTGTAGCAAACCTGGCAGTATGCTGCAGCTTGTGGAACATGACTGCCAGATTGCTGTGCTTCTTGAGCATCCTCTCTCTCTGCGCTCACGCTACTGCCTTCCTCTAGCTGAGTGTCATCATCAGAGCCCACCAAACACTGGGCATCCTCCTGGAGCATGTACCCAACACTGTGCTCAAAGAGTTCAGAAGACTCCTCAGGAGGACGTGGTGGGTCTAGGGAAGGAGTCACTGATGATGACATTGAGAGGAGGGACGACGATGTGTTGGCAGCTGCTTTTCTACTACCCTGAGACTGGGTGAGAGAGGATGAGGAGGATGAAGAGGGCTTGGTCATCCACTCTACCAAGTCGTTGGCATGTTGCGGTTCAACATGTCCAGCTGCAGAAAAGAAGGACAAGCATGTCCCATGGCCACGTGCTGATGACAATGCACCGCGTCCACGACCAGCACTGTTGTCTCTAGACACAGAGCCTGCTTGCCCTCTTTTATCGGCTCGCGCCTGTCTGCCTCTCCTTGCTGGCCTTCCAGACATGGTAATAGCCTGAAGGGAGTTGGGTAAAACAGTAGTTGGGTAGTTTATATTGTGCTGGAGGCACACAACACCCACTAACTCCTGCAGATGCCTTTTTTATAGAACAGCAGAGTTAAAGGGGTATATACAGATGTATACTGTGCTGTGCTGGAGGCACACACAACTTCCAATAACTCCCGCAGATGACAATCGGGCCCAAATAGAGAACAGCTATGTAGGTGGATAATAGCGGTATGTACTGGGTACAGACTGCACGCACACAGCACGCACTATCTCCTGAGTGACACTACTGACTGCAAGCTCTATTGTTAAAGATGGACCACTAGCTATATAGGTGAGGTGAATATCACGGTGTATACTGCGGTCAGGGCACGCAGACAATAACCAGAAAACAGCAGAGTTAAAGGGGTATATACAGATGTATACTGTGCTGTGCTGGAGGCACACACAACTTCCAATAACTCCCGCAGATGACAATCGGGCCCAAATAGAGAACAGCTATGTAGGTGGATAATAGCGGTATGTACTGGGTACAGAGCACGCAGACAGCACGCACTAACACTACTGACTGCAAGCTCTATTATTAAAGCTAGATCACTAGCTATATAGGTGAGGTGAATATAGTGGTGTATACTGCGGTCAGGGCACAGACAGTAACCACTACACAAGAGCAAAATAGTAAATCAGCCAAAAACGATTGGTGTGTAACTGTGTTGAAGGTACACAGAACACCCACTGCTTCAGATGCTAACAAACACTACACGAGGCCGCCTGAAAGGCAGCTTTATATAGTGTGGGGCGTGCACTACACAGCCTGAGCTATGATTGGCCACAGGCAGGATGCCTGTGGCCAACCATTGCTCTCCTCGCTACTGGCGCTGCGATTGGCCAAGCATGCGGGGTCACAGTGCATGCTTGGCCAATCGTGAGACAACAATGCATTGCGCCATCGCAGTGCATTGTGGGCCACACGAATTTTGCCGCGAACGGCCCAAACGTTCGGAATTCGGCGAACGCACGGACGACCGATGTTCGAGTCGAACATGCGTTCGACTCGAACACGAAGCTCATCCCTACTCTCGGGACTGCGAGAGGACCCGAGAGTTGCCGAGATACACAGGACTCTGTATCTCGGCAGTGCCATTTTTAAACTTCAAGACTGCAATGACGACAAGGCTGCAAATGACACAGGGGGCAAGGCTGCAAATGACAAGGCTACATTGACAAGGCTGCAGATGGACACTGATAAGGCTGCAAGAAGAAGGTAGGGCCCGAAAGTGACTCAAGCCCAGGGGCCCTGACTCGCCTAAGTCCTGCCCTGCCTGTGCACCTCTTCCCTCTCCTCCCTGCCAGAGGAGTACTGTGATTTTAGCAATGTCTTTGACAAAGGTCAAGCCGGTAGTTTGCCCCCACACCAGTCTTATGATTCTGCTATTAACCTTCAACCTGGTGCCATACCTCCTTGTGGCTGGGTTTAACCTTTGTCGGTCTTGGAAGATAAGGCCATGGAGGAGTATAATGCAGACGCACTTTCTCGAAGTTTCATCCGCAAATCCTCGTTTCCTGCTGGTGCTGGTTTCTTCTTTGTGAAGAAGAAGAGCGGTGAACTGAGACCTTGTATTGATTATAGGGGTCTCAATCGTGTCACGATTAAGAATGCCTACCTGATTCCGTTGGTTACAGAGTTATTTGACTGCCTCAAGGGAGCAAAGTTTTTCACAAAGCTTGATTTGAGAGGGGCATACAATCTCGTGCGGATTAAGGAGGGCGACGAGTGGAAAACTGCGTTTAATACCAGAACAGGCCATTATGAGTACCTCATAATGCCCCTTGGCCTTTGTAACGCCTCAGCAGTTTTCCAGGAATTTATTAACTATGTCCTCCGAGATTTGTTGCAGTTATGTGTGGTGGTTTATCTCAATGATATCCTCATATTTTCCAAGTCCCTGAAGAACCACCACACAGATGTCTGTTGTGTGCTTCAGAAACTAAGAGAGAACAATCTCTATTGTAAACTGGAGAAGTGCGAGTTCCATCGTCAACAGGTTAAATTCCTGGGCTATGTCATTTCCACTGCTGGTTTTTCGATGGGCCCAGAGAAACTTTCAGCAGTCCTGTAGTGGCCTCAACCCATGTATTTATGTCCTCTGCAGCGTTTCCTGGGCTTTGCCAACCATTATCGGAAGTTTATTTGCAACTTCTCATCTCTGGTCAAGCCCCTGGCTGATGTGACCAGAAAGGACGGTGACCCACAGAGTTGGTCTCCGGAGTCCATTAAGGCCTTTGAGACTCTCAAGGCTGCCTTTGTTTCTGCTCCTGATCCCACGTTGCCTTTTATCCTAGAAGTTGATGCTTCTGAGTTGGCGCCCTTCTGTCTCAGCATCCTAACTCTGAGAGCGCTATGCATCCGTGTGGCTACTTTTCTGAGAAATTGTCACCTGCTGAGTGCAATTACGAGATTGGTGACAGAGAGCTGTTGGCGATCATTTTAGCCCTGAAAGAATGGAAACATCTCCTTGAAGGTACCACTGTGGCGGTTCTCATTCTTACTGACCATAAGAATGTCACATTCTTGTCTGAGGCTAAGCGCCTCTCTCCCAGAAGGGCACGATGGGCTCTTTTCTTGTTGAGTTTTAATTACATTGTCTCATTCTTACCCAGTACTAAGAATGTAAGAGCTGATGCCTTGTCATGACAATTCTCCTCCACTTCCAAGTTGGAGTCGGTTCCGGTTCCTATGATTCCTCCTGATTGTATCCTGGCTACAGTTCGCACCAGCCTTCTCTTTTGGGTGACAAAATTCTTGCTGCTCAGGTCCATGATCCCCCCGAGAAACCTTGTGACCACTGCTTTGTACCAGAGAGTCTCCATACTGCCGTGCTCCAGACTTACCATTCTCCCCAGGCAGCTGGCCATCCTGGGAAGAATCAACTCATTTGGGCCATTTCCCAACAATTCTGGTGGCCTAGTCTATGGGCTGATGTAACTGCCTTCATAGCTGCCTGTTCCGTGTGTGCTCAGAGTAAGATCCCTGACTTCTGGCCTGGCTGATTACTCAATCTGGTTAATGAACTTTGGCCTGGCTGTGTGATTTAATTGTACTTCTGTCTTGGTCTGGTTCATGGTTTCTGACACTGAGTTCTCTGAAGACTTTCGGGTGTAAGCCATCCGGTCCTGGTGATTTATTTGTGTTAGGTTTATTAAGTCTTTCCTTCACTTTGTCCTCTGTTAGCCACAAGGGTATGCCCTGTGTTGTGTCACTAACAGTATAGTCACGTTTGGTAAACCCCTCCTTTTTGTGTATAAAAACTGAGGAGAAGAAGGTATTTAGCACAGTCGCCTCCTTTTGTCCTCTGTAACCTCCCATCATCTTATTTTATGTGTGCAATGTGCTCTGATTTTGCCTTTTTATTAATATATCAAAAAAATGTATTTGGCTTATTTTTACTCTCCTCTGCTGTGTGCCTCTTGTAATCTTTTTTAACCACCCTGATTGCGTTTTTTTCTTATTGCATTCCTTGTAGTGTTGGAATGCTGATGGTGACCCATCTTCCTAATATTTTTTAAAGACCATATTTTTCTCTTTAATGAGGCTTTTCGCATTACGGTTTAGCCACCCAGGTTTAACCTTTACTCTTCTATATTTATTGCCCATTGGAATGTATTGTGTGATACCTTTGTTCAATATGCTCCTAAAGCATTCCCACGTGTATTCTGTGTACAATGTTTATAGGATTTGGTCCCAATTAATGTCATGTAGTAATATTCGCCGTTCGGAAAAATATGGCGCGTTTAATATTTTGTGTTTTTGTGCTACCTACCTTACTCCTCAATGATTACACAGAATATATCCATCTGTCCTTTCGAGATACTGGAGATGTACAGTCTATCCATCAGACTTCACTCATGTTTTTTTGAATTGTCCTTTGGTTCAGGCATTTTGGGGTGAAATTACATGTTTTATTTTTAGGTTAACAAACGTCCCATTTTCCCTGAGCAGTAACATCTGTATTTGGGCCTGGTAAATTCCTTGGACCCTACTAGGGCCCTAAGAACACTATATGGTCTGCTTTTATATTGTGCCAGGAAAGCTATGATTCTAAAGTGTAATGCCCCATACACACGGTCGGACTTTCTGACTGAAAATGTGCGATTGGAGCTTGTTTTCGGAAATTCCGACCGTGTGTAGGCTCCATCGGACTTTTTCCATCGGAATTTCTGACACACAAAGTTTGAGAGCTAGATCTAAAATTTTCCAACAACAAAATCCAATCGAGTAAATTCCGATCGTGTGTAGACAATTCCGAAGCACAAAGTGCCACGCATACTCAGAATAAATGACGAGACGGAAGCGCTCGGTCTGGTAAAACTAGCGTTTGTAATGGATATAGCACATTCGTCACGCTGCAATGTTAAAAATTGTTTAAAGCAGCTCATTCTTATAATGCTAAAAGAATGAAGTTGTTTTGCTGCTCATATTCACACAGACTTCTCACAAAAGTCTTTCTTTATTATTTCTTGTGATTTCATGAATATACAATTTTTATTCGTCAGATCTCCCGAATATTTTTTTCATTTTTTTATGTTTTAATATTTTAAATTTTTTTATTTTTTTTGTGTGTTTTATGTGTCAAGTTAACATAACATTATTATCTTTTTTTTTTATTCTTTAATCTCGAGGAGGTTTTTTGGTGTTCCTTGTTAATTTGACTTTGTATTTTTGAAAATGTACCTGCCAACTCCCAAATAAATTGTCCTTTTTGAAGTAAAATACATAGGCAAGTATTTAAAAAAAAAAAAAAACTTTATTAGGGATCATAACCAAATAAAGAGGAAGGCAACGCTGGAGAAACTGCTGAAATTGGCAAAGCCTTTGGCCCCATCAACTCTTTTAAGGAAAAATTGGTGTCCTGAGGAGTCCATATATCAGGCAGTATAATCTGGTCCAGCAGTCCAAGAGATCAGGAACAGCAGCAGGTGACATATATATGTCCCCAGGCTGTGGTCATATAAGAGCATCTTTTGTCAGACAAGACTGAACCCAGGCCATCGCTATCTTGTCTTCCTTCCACGCTTACTTCCAGGCTGTGGCTGTGGTGTTGGAGATGTGGCAGGGGGAGGAGGATGAGGAGGATGGTCCAACTCACACAGGTGGTTTTTTTTCTGTGATTTCGCCCATCAGCACCTTATTTAGTGTGAGGTACATGATTTCCTCACACATGAGGCGTTGCTTCTCTTCTATGTCCTGCGGTTTGCATGCAGCCATGGAGGCAAAGGCCTCTTGATGAGTGGGGTTGGTTTTCAGGGCTCCCCAATCAGCCTGAGCGCTGACTCCTCCACATTCCTCCCCTTCCTGGGCCTTTTGGTTGGAAGGCGGAGGGGAGGGACCTGGGATTCTGTGAGGCTCCTAGGCCTGCCCACCTCCTGGCTGACACTAACCCCTGCCTCCCCCTGGCTGCCACATTCCACAGCCACCTCCTCGCTGCCACATTCCACAGCCTCCTCTTGGCTGAGGTCTTCCTGTGTATGAAAAAGGGACATACTTTTAGTTTTTAGTTCATCAATCACACCCAATATTCAGCTCATAACTGTTGCAAATTGAATGTTAACAGATAGAAAAGACTATCATTCCGAGCCCAGCATTTTTCATTTTTGTCCCAATTATTTTTGGCTACTACTGTCTATTGATATGTAAAACACTTTATTAAATCAGCAATTAGTGATCAATAATCAAATCTAGTTAACATCATTATTTTTACAAAAAAATATGTAGAACAATACTATACCTGGTTCAAGCTGGGCTCCTCCACATCTTCCTGGCTAGAAGGCCCAGGGTGAGCGTCGGAAGCCTCAGCTGGGGTGGAAGGAAGTGTGGAAGGAAGGGTTGAGAGGGATTCCCTGACTTCAGTCTGGTCTAACAGAAAATGCAGTCTGTCATAGTACCACAGCCTGGGGACATAAATGTCATGTGCTGCAGCTCCTGACCTCATGGAATCCTGGACCTTCTTGCACTCCCTAAGATATGTGCTCCTCAGGCCACCAATTTTGGCTTTTAAATAGGGAATGTTTGCGTGGGGACCACCGGCTTCACCATCCCCAGCAGTTTCTCCAGCGCTGCCTGCCTCTTTAATTTGTTATTGTAATGTGGATGTTTCACCTGCCACGGACAGGGCAGCTCCCTGTTGTTGTCTATCAAAATTGGGAGAAAGCTGTGGTCTTGGAACTCATCCATTTTCTCTGCAAGACACAACACAAGACAAACCCTAATGTCAGGCTAAACTCTCCTAATCATGACCCAATATAGGCCTCAATATATAAGCAGTATAGGCCAGTGATGCACCAAGTTTAAATTGTACCTTCGTTATAACGATCGTAGCTTCCGATACCCATCCACCGCTCACAGATCGTACGTACGACGCATGCGTGCTACGTTTTATATACACTGCACATGCGTGAAACTCATGGAAATATGTCCTTTGGAGAGATGGTGGACATTTTGAAGAGGGCTGACTATGATGAGGAGCATGGACCTTACAGAAACCCAAATGGAGAAAGGCCAAGATCATGACTAAAGTTGTGAAGAGTCTGCAAAAGAATTTTGGGGTACGATGATCCAAGGATCAATTGAGGAAACACTGGTCAGACCTGAAATTAAGGGAGCACAATCAGTACAGAAAGATCACGCGAGTTCTTTAAAAAAGTAAGTATTTGTTGTGTGTTCATATTATTATTATTACTTGCATACTGCTCAATGTGCTTTTCATTACTGTTGTACAGTTTAAAATGCAACATTGATGTTCATGGGTTCAATCGGTCGTAGGAAACATCGTTCTTTCACCCACTAAAATACGATGTTTTGGAAAGTTGCAGTTAACTACATTTGTTCAGGCCTATTTCTATTAAAAGAAGTTTGTTGTCTAGATGGGTTTTTAACTAGAATGAAATGCAAACTTGATTCAGTGTAAAAGAGAGGACACTCAACAGCTGCTTACACATCTGGACTAGTGTGGGACACCAGAACACCCTTTTTATTAGGGTGTCCCACACATATGCTCCAGTGGATACTATAGGGGTTTCTCCATCTGTGAAACTTGCAGAAAACAGGTAAGTGTTCCAGCTTTAGAAAGTGTAAAAAATAATGTTTTCAGCTTGTAACTTTGCCAAAAAATACAATTGTACAACACTTCCAAGCAATGTTTCATATTCCTATTTCTGCCTGCAAATATTGGTGTGCTAAGTATTCCTTTTTTAAATGCTCATAGGGAAGAAAAGACTAGGGACATCTGAGGACACCAGGAAGCCCCCCACCTCCGAAAGAAGGGGAAATCTCAAAACCACAAGCGGAGGAGGAGGAGGGAGAAGCTTTGGAAATTGGTGAAATTGTCTGAGACCACAGCTTCAGGTAATAGATGAATGCCTGCATATTTATAATACATGGTGGGTTTTTTGTTTATTTTTAGGTGATGTGGATGTTGTGGAAGAAGAATCTAATTTCCCCAGTGAAAGTGTCCAGATCCTAATCGGGGAGATAATGGGGTGCAATTGCGATTTAGAAAATCTAAAGAAAAACATCAATGATGTTCAACAAAAAATGAAGAACATCATTGATGTTTTAAGGAGAATCTAAAACACACAAAAATAACTAGCATTGATTTGTGTTTTTAAAAACAAGTTTTACATTTATTGAAAAGCCAAATTTTGAAGATGCACACAGCGTGTCAATATATGCTACCTGCCATCATGGGAAATCAATGTACACATTTTGTGGGTGCAACCCATTCCTCGCTACTAAAGTGGCTGAGATGAAGGGGTTGCACACCCAAAACACGTCCATTGATCCCCCATGATGGGAGATAGCACATGTTGACATAAGGCATGGGATCAGGAGGAAAATGCCCAGTTTGAATCCCAATTTGTGTGCATCTTCAAAATTTGGCTTTTACAGTGGGGACAACACCCCATCTGATGAAGGCAATATCAACACAGTTTTGACATACTAATGTCTGATCTTACCTTCACTTTTCAAAATTGAACTTTGTAAGTTCCTGAGTTGTGTATGTTCAAAAATGGCTAGTTATATTAATTTTACAAAAAATAATGTAATACACCAAAGATGTTGGTTTGTTGAAAAACCCTTTTATAAATGCACATGTGAATGTGCTTTGAGTAAAAAGTTTGATCATCAACAATGTGTGGCTTCTTCTTTCAATGCTCAAGGAAATTTTTGTAGTAAAGTTGGTGTTTTCAGTGACAATGGGGGTTATTTACTAAAGGCAAATCCACTTTGCACTACAAGTGCATTTTCAAGTGCACTTTTGCTGTGCACTTGTAGTGCAAAGTGGATTTGCCTTTTGTAAATATTTTTAATTTGCCCCAATCACGCCATTTTCATTACTCCCTGAATTTCTGTCATGGTGCTGAAAATTATGAATATTTTTGTCAGTAATGCATTACATACATTAACAACAAAAACAAGGTTTGTGTGTGTGTGTGTGTGTGTGTGTGTGTATGTGTGTGGCAGACCCACAACATAATAATAATATTAGCCAAAGAAGAGATTGGCACCTCATGTCTCAAAGAAATTTGGTTTGCACTGTTGAAAAAAAAGGCCCCAAAAAAACAAAAAAAGATAACCTAGGAGACAGCTAAAAGAAACCCAAGCAGTTAATCAAAGCAAATATTATTTCAGTTTCAAAAAAAAATTTATTTAAAAAATGTCTCAGACATTGGCTGGCATATCAATGCCCCCCCTACCCACAAAGTACTCCATTTATCTTCTTCTGACCTTGTGGGCGCTTTGGGGGGGGGGGGGCAGCCAGGACGGCCAGCTTCAAGTGCCATCAGGATTGTAGCATCAGGCCCAAGTGAGGCCAGATGTTTTTTTGAATTTTATCTTAGAAAATTGTGCAGAATGCAGCAGGCAAGCACAATATGGTTCAATTTATATTCCACCATGTGTATCGGTGTCAAAAATAGGCGGAACCAGCTGGCCATTATCCCGAAAGCGTTCTCCATCACTCTTCTGGCTCTGGCCAGCCGGTAATTAAAAACCCTCTGGTCTGGGGTGAGGGTCCTCATAGGGAGTGGCTCCATAAGATGGTCCCCCAGCGCAAAGGCTTCATCTGCGACAGAGACGAAGGGGACTTCGTCTGGGCAATAACTCCACCATCTGACATTCGGCCATTTTCCCATGTCCACATAGAGGAACTCGTAAGTAGCTGACACCACCGCCAACATCACTATATATTATACCCCTTGTAATTATAATAGTAAGGCCCCCGAGTTGGGGGGTGGGACTATGTGGACATTTTTCAATCAATTGCCCCTCCACAGTTGGGAAAGTCCCAACAGGTGGCAAAGTGGGAGGCCACAGTCTGCCATTCCTGTGGCGTTGAAGGAAATTGTGGAGTCAAACAAGAAAAAAAAATGTTGTCATTTTGCACATAAACATTGCAAGCAGATTAGACACAATCTTCGCCAACATAAGTATAACATTTTTTGAAATAAGTATTTAAAGACAAAAGTATAAGGCCCACTTATCAGATTCCTCACCCCATGTGATGGCCCATTACAAAAATTTAAGGGGGGGATGTTTTTGACGGGTAACCCTCTATACTTCATTGAGAGCTGAATGCATAAATAATGTGTGTTAACTTTGGCCAGCCCCTCCTTACTTACACTATTGGCAGCCCACTGGACAGGTAATAAAAAAAATAAAAATACACACTGAACAAATGGAAGCACATTTTTACATTCTGATATTACCTGTCAAGATAATAATATGAGAAACAAACTTTAAACAGTACCATTTGAAAGTATTTCAGGCCCTTGCACTACATGCTTTGGTGAATTCATCCATAAATCTGACCACAAAAGAGGTAGGTATTGTGTGTATGGGTTGCCAAAGTCAGCAGCCAAAGTCAGCAGATAGAGGATTGCTATCAGCTGACTTAGTGGTTGGGGGGAGGGGTTCCAAATGAGTTTGGACCACCAAAAAAAATCCTCTGGCACTCTGCATGAATTTAACCACTTCAATACAGGGCACTTAAACACCTTCCTGCCCAGACCAATTTTGAGCTTTCAGCACTGTCGCACTTTGAATGACAATTGCGCGGTCATGCTACACTGTACCCAAATGAAATTTTTATCATTTTTTTCCCACAAATAGAGCTTTCTTTTGGTGGTATTTGATCACCTCTACGGTTTTTATTTTTTGCGCTACAAATAAAAAAATACCGAAAATTTTGAAAAAAAAAATGTTTTTTTTTGTTTCAGTTTCAAAACTTTGTAAATAAGTACGTTTTCTCCTTCACTGATGGGCACTGATGGGGCTACACTGATGGGCACTGATAATGTGGCACTGATGGGCACCAATGTGGCACCAATGAAGTGGCACTGATAGGCGGCACTGATGGGCGACACGGATGGGCGACACAGATGGGCGACACGGACGGACACTGATAGGTGGCACAAATTGGCACTGATAGCTGGCACAGATGGGCGGCACGGATGGGCGGCACGGATGGGCATGGATAGGCGGCACAGGTGGGCATGGATAGGCGGCACAGGTGGGCATGGATAGGCGGCACAGGTGGGCATAGATAGGCGGCACAGGTGGGCATGGATAGGCGGCACAGGTGGGCACTCATAGGCGGCACAGGTGGGCACTCAGGCGGCACAGGTGGGCACTCAGGCGGCACAGGTGGGCACTCAGGCGGCACAGGTGGGCACTCATAGGCGGCACAGGTGGGCACTCATAGGCGGCATCGGTGTTATAGTAATGGATGCCAATCAGTGCCAAACAATAATGCATGCCAATCAGTGATGCCCATTGTGGCCACTGATTGGCATCCATTATGGGCACTGATTGGCACCCATTGTGCTGACTGGCACCCTGGTGGTCTAGGGAGGATTATGGATTTTTATTACCTTTTCCCTGGTGGTCTAGTGGTGTCCCTGGTGGTCCAGTGTGGGCATCCTCGGGGGCGCTGTGCTGATAATCGATCAGCACAGACCCCCCTGTCAGGGGAGCAGCCGATCGGCTCTCCTCTACTACACTGTACCCAAATGAAATTTTTATCATTTTTTTCCCACAAATAGAGCTTTCTTTTGGTGGTATTTGATCACCTCTACGGTTTTTATTTTTTGCGCTACAAATAAAAAAATACCGAAAATTTTGAAAAAAAAAATGTTTTTTTTTGTTTCAGTTTCAAAACTTTGTAAATAAGTACGTTTTCTCCTTCACTGATGGGCACTGATGGGGCTACACTGATGGGCACTGATAATGTGGCACTGATGGGCACCAATGTGGCACCAATGAAGTGGCACTGATAGGCGGCACTGATGGGCGACACGGATGGGCGACACAGATGGGCGACACGGACGGACACTGATAGGTGGCACAAATTGGCACTGATAGCTGGCACAGATGGGCGGCACGGATGGGCGGCACGGATGGGCATGGATAGGCGGCACAGGTGGGCATGGATAGGCGGCACAGGTGGGCATGGATAGGCGGCACAGGTGGGCATAGATAGGCGGCACAGGTGGGCATGGATAGGCGGCACAGGTGGGCACTCATAGGCGGCACAGGTGGGCACTCAGGCGGCACAGGTGGGCACTCAGGCGGCACAGGTGGGCACTCAGGCGGCACAGGTGGGCACTCATAGGCGGCACAGGTGGGCACTCATAGGCGGCATCGGTGTTATAGTAATGGATGCCAATCAGTGCCAAACAATAATGCATGCCAATCAGTGATGCCCATTGTGGCCACTGATTGGCATCCATTATGGGCACTGATTGGCACCCATTGTGCTGACTGGCACCCTGGTGGTCTAGGGAGGATTATGGATTTTTATTACCTTTTCCCTGGTGGTCTAGTGGTGTCCCTGGTGGTCCAGTGTGGGCATCCTCGGGGGCGCTGTGCTGATAATCGATCAGCACAGACCCCCCTGTCAGGGGAGCAGCCGATCGGCTCTCCTCTACTCGCGTCTGACAGACGCGAGTGAGGGAAAGCCGATCACCGGCTCTTCCCATTTACACTGTGATCAGCCGTGATTGGACACGGCTGATCACATGGTAAAGAGTCTCCGTCGGAGACTCTTTACTGAGATCGTAGTTGCCGGGTGTCAGACTGACACCCCGCAACAACGATCGCCGCGATGCGCGCCCCCGGGGGTGCGCAGCGGCTCATAATCCTAATCACGTCATATGACGTCCGGTTAGGATTATGAAACCACTTTGCCGCCGTCAATTTGTAATAGGGCGGGCGGCAAGTGGTTAAGGGCACAAATAACATTTGTACACAATTTAGGGGGTGTTTAAGGGAAAGCACTATATTGGAGCTACATTGCTAAGTGACCAGGCTAGGTGTATATGGGCCCAGAAGAGCATGCTGGGGAGATTAGTGAAGGCAAATATGCATGAAGGACAAAAAAGGAACTTTAAAAGCTTCCAGCATGCATGAGGATAAAGGGGCACAGCATATTACAGCATATTACAATCATGGTATGGGAATGATGAAAGAAATACAATACATTAGCAAACATTAAATACATATAACGTGATGTTAAAGGAGAAATCTTACCTTAATATAGTCCTTCTGCAGGACCTGAATAATAGCAGAACAGGTCCCTGGGATAATGATCCCCAGAGCCTGGGGGGAGATGCCTGTCGAGAACTTGAGGTCCTGCAGGCTTCTCCCAGTCACCAAGTACCGCAACGTGGTGACTAGCCTCTGCTCCAGAGTGATGGCTTGCCGCATGCAGGTATCCTGCCTGTTGATATAAGGGGACCGCAAATCCAACAGACTGTGAAAAACGGGATCCGTCATCCTGAGATAATTCCTGAAATCATCATGATTATTCTCCTGGATCTCACGAAGCAAAGGCATGTGCGAGAATTGGTCACGTTGAAGCAACCAATTCTTGATCCATGAACTCCTCCTCGCCCTGTTCATGGACTGGGCTTGTGTCAAAGCTAGAAGCGCAACACCAAGCCCCTGCACAGCACGAACTCTATACCGAGTACGTACACGCAACATGGCTTCAAAACGATTGGCTGGTCAGAACGAACTAACAAAAAGCACTGAAAAACATCAAGGCCTGAAAGAACGAGCTGAAAATCAGCAACGAGCGGACAAGAATGCACTGAATATCAAATACACTACTATAAATAGCACGCACTGACAAACAAATGCGAACTGACTACACACACTGAAAAGCAGATACAAACCCACAAGCACAAACTGAAGAGCAGTAACGATGTGAAGCACAAGTCTTAAAAGCGCAAATCGTCTCTAACCATACTTCTACTAACACGCGATAAACACAAGATCAGAAAAAGCAGCCCAAAGGGTGGCGCACTTGGTACTGGACTTCCCTTTTATAGTCCTGTTGTGTGTGTTGTATGTCACTGCATTCTTGCAGTTCGGAAATTCCGACAACTTTGTGCAATCGTGTGTATGCAAGACAAGTTTGAGCCAACATCCGTCTGAAAAAATCTGATGGATTTTGTTGTCAGAATGTCCGATCATGTGTAAAGGGCATAAATCTCCTTCAGCCTTGATTTCTGTAAGCATCTAGTCAATACGGCCATACCGCTTTACTAATTCACATATGAGTTTAAAGGTTGCCCCAAGAAATTATACAAAGTCTGAGACATCTGGCTTAATTAACCCTCTACTGGAGGTGTACCCCTAGTATCAAATATGGTTTGACGTGGTTGTTTGGGGGACCTCCCTTCCATAACCTGGGTTATCCTGACTGTGAGTGTTTTTTGTCTTTGAAAAAAAGCTGCTGTCTGTGGTTTGAACAGAGTGCACACAGGAATAAGTCTGTTGTTGCTTGTTTTCCTTTGTTCTGTGTACCTAATGATCCAGGGCATGCCAAAATGACTGTTGTATACCCTTTTCAACTTACAAATTCAATTAAAAAAAAGTGAAAAAAAAAAAACTGAAAAAAAAACTGGAGTAGACATAATCTGGAGCAGTTGTGTATGACAACCAACCAGTTTTTCAATTAAACATTGCAAATTAAATAGAGAACCTGATTGATTGCCATGCACAACTGCATCAGATTCTGTATGCTCCCGTTTTGATAAATTCCTCATTGTGGCTAAGCAAATGGCAGGTATCCAGGGAAGATGCTTGTAATCATAGGATGACAAGCTACCATATGTTCACCTACATGAAATTTTCATGCACTTCGATAAGAGTAATTTCACTTTTGTTGAAAAAAACACCCCCTCTGGGAGATCTATGTATATTGCATAAACTTTTAATAAACATTATTTCATATTCCTATCTTTTGTTATTCTGAAGAAAGAGACATTTATTTGTCAGTGTCCATGTGCAAAGTGAATCTAATTGGAGTGATTTTATACTTATTAATCAGCTGCTGCACTTGCAAGGTTCTTATGAGGAAAATGTCAGGGTCTGCATCCCTTTAGAAGTGATTTCCCTTTGGGAGTATCTCACCAAAAATTTTATTTTTGTTGCAGGGGATGACCAAAAGCAGATAATGACATTTCATTAACAGAAAATTACAGCACTGCATATTGACAACAAAAGGTATTTTTTAACCACTTGCTTACTGGGCACTTAAACCCCCCTCAGTCCCAGACCAATTTTCAGCTTTCAGCGCTGATGCACTTTGAGTGACAATTGCGCGGGCATACAACACTGTACCCAAATGAAATTTTTATCATTTTTTTCCCACAAATAGAGCTTTCTTTTGGTGGTATTTAGTTACAGCTCGGAGTTTTATTTTTTGCTAAACAAACAAAAAAAGATGCAAAAAAAAAAAAAAAAAAAATCATGTTTTAATAGTTTGTTATAAAATTTTGCAAACGGGTCATTTTTCTCCTTCATTGAAGTGCGCTGATTAGGCGGCACTGATAGGCTGCATTGGTGGGCACTGATGGGCTGCATTGGTGGGCACTGATGGGCTGCATTGGTGGGCACTGATGGGCTGCACTGGTGGGCACTGATAGGCATAGTTAAGGCGGCACTAATAGGCACAGATAAGGCGGCACCGATGGGCACAGATAAGGCGGCACTGATGGGCAAAGATGGGCACAGATAAGATGGCACGGATGGGTGGCACGGATAAGTGGCACGGATGGGTGGCACGGATGGGCACTGATAGGTACCACAGATAGATGGGACTGATGGGCACTGATAGGTGGCACTGATAGGTGGCTCTGATAGGTGGCACTGCTGGGCACTGATGGGCGGCACTGCTGGGCACTGATGGGCGGCACTGCTGGGCACTGATGGGCGGCACTGGGGTGCAGCACCTTTGAGGCAGATTGGGTGGCACTGTGGGTGGCACTGTGGGGTGGCACTGTGGGTGGCACTGTGGGTGGCACTGTGGGTGGCACTGTGGGCACTATGGGCACTGACAGGGGGCACTGACGGGGGGCACTTACTTTTTCTTTTATTTTACTTCAGGATGGCACTGCGGGAGGCAGGTGGGCACAGGCAGGTGGCAGGTGGGCACATGTATTGATGGCCGTGATCGGGACTGATGTCCCGATCACGGCCGCCGGTGATCGGCTTTTTTTTTCTCTCCTCGCGCTGTCAGCGCGAGGAGGAATAATAGCCGATTACCGGCTCCGTTCTATCACATGATCAGCTGTCATTGGCTGACAGCTGATCACGTGATAAGGGGTCGGGATCGACCCCTTACACGGATCGGTGATCAGGCGAGTCTCACGGACTCGCCGATCACAGAGCGCGCCGCGCGCGCCCCTCAGGGGGCGCGCAGGCCGCTCGTAACCAGGACGACGTCAATAGACGTAGTCCTGAAAATGTAGGTCCGCGCTAATGCCGTCATTTGGCAATAGCGCGGATCTGAAGTGGTTAATAACATTCAATTACAATATGACTTGTGTAGCAATTGTATATGCTATGCCAGAAGATGCATATAAATGCATATAAAATCAGTCATGCCTCATTTTTACATAACAACACACAGATGCAAATGCAGAATCTCAGGAATTTTGGGTGCGCTTTTGTGATGTCAGTTACACTCGACACATTTTATCATATGACTGCTGAGACTCTGCATTTAGTTTTAAAAGGACATTGCTTTAAAGAATATGTGAGTAATATATTTAAAGTAATGCACTGTGATTTTATTTGATTACACTATAGAAGTGTTTTTCTTTTAACCGGTGTAATCTAAGCTGTGATGGAGGGGGTAATGTCCATGATGGTCCAGATTCTGGTGACAGGAGTGGAGGAGTGTGGATCTGAGGGTTCTTGATTCCATCATGGAGGAGTAAAATCATATGGTATACTGGGACACACTACTAGTTATTTGGAGAGAGCTATCTTTGCATCGCTTTATATACAAAGGGGTCAAACAATTTTAGTGAGCCTCCTTTTAATTATAGGAAATGCATTCTATTTAAAGCAAAGATAGCCTAATTTTGGAAAGCATTATTGGCACACCAATTCCAAAAAAAGGAGTCAATTACATATGGTGAGCCTGCTGTGGTCAGTGTAAGGCAGCCTTTTTGAACTGGGGTTCTGCGGCATGCTGGTAGAGAATAGCTGTGAGAGGAGACGAGTTCCCAATCCCCAGCCGAACTGTACTTCAGCAGTGATCCAACTGTTTAAAGCCGTGTTCCAGCTGAAAAAATATATTTTTTTAAAGTCAGCAGCTACAAACACTGTAACTGCTGACTTTTAATAAGGACACTTACCTATCCATGGAGCCTGTGATGTCGCCCCCCCAGGCCGATCCATCCATTAGATAGGGTGCAGGCGCCGCCATTCCAACTAAGGGAAACCGGCAGTGGAGCCTTGCGGATTCACTGCCGGTTTCCGACTGCGCATGCACGAGTCCCGCGGCGCTTCCTGAATGGGCAGATTGCCTTCTGGGACACACACAGGTCCCAGAAGACAATGGGGTGCTTGCCGAAGAAGAGGATATGACGTCCTGGGCCTCGGCCTGGCTGAATCGGAAGTACACTTGTACTTCCAAAAAAGGTACTATTGGAAAAAAAAAATTCAATATCCAAACACGAGGGGTGGAGAGCTGGCCTTTTGTTTAAGACCACCTCTCAAAAGTGGGTGGAACTCCACTTTAATACTCTCAGCAAAGTGAAAGCAAAGGCGAGGGGAGTGTGTGCTGTGCTCTCTGCCTCCCCTACAGTGCAGTACCTGGCCGTGTGAAGGTACCATACTGCTACTTTTAAAAGGGTCCTATACAGGTGCATACCTCCCAACTTTTTGAGATGGGAATGAGGGACACCTATCAGCAAAAGTATGCAGGCACAGGACACACTCCTTGCAATGCCCCTTTAAAGGAAAATTGTACAAAAAAATAAGATTGGTTAAACTCACAAGTGCTTTTTTTTTACCACTGCTATTCCTTTATATTGGCTTTTGGAATTTTCCAGTGCTAAACCTTTCATCTGATTTCTAAATCGCTGCATTTGTAAACACTTTTTGATAGATAAAAATTGCATTTAATATACAGCTATATAGATCAGACCAAAATGAGGGATAAATGAGGAGGGATGAGGGACATTGTTCCAAATTAGGGACAGTTGTAAGCTGTGCGGGTGTTTGTGTGTGTCTGTGTGTGTACATGTCTCAGTATGTGTGCGTACCTGTGTCTGTATGCGTATATATGTGTGTACATGTCTGTGTGTGTGTACACATGTTTGTACATGTATGTGCATGTGTTTACACACGTGTTTGTATGTGTGTGTGTTTATATGTGTGTTTGTGTTACTTTTAATCCTGATCCCCCTCATCAGAACTGCTTTTTTAGGCCTTTTTCACAATGGCAGCAAGGACTCCTGCTCCTCTGAAAAATAATCCATGTTCAGATTGCTTTTCAGATGCACTTGACAGGTGGTAAAGAGGCAATATGTAGCCTCCTTACTGCCGGTTTTAACCCCCTAAATGCAGCATCACCACACTGCAACCATGTGCAATGCACATAGTTGCATTTGTGTGGCTGCGTGCAGCACGTAGCACACGTAGGGCAGCCCATGCATTTCAACAGGTTGCCCTATCTGCAGAAATGCAGGGAAAGAAGCTCCTGGCCCTTTTTTTAAAATTTGCACTGCACCAAGAACACCCCGCATTTTGCAATGTGTGGAGTTACATTAAAAATGAATGGCAACCTTAAACACTTCAGCCCCAGAAGGTTTCACCCCCTTTAACGACCAGGCCATTTTTTGCGATATGCTACTACACTGCTTTAATTGATAATTGAGCGGTCGCGCAACGCTGTATCCAAATAAAATTAATGTCCTTTTTTTCCCACAAATAGAGAATTCTTTGGTGGTATTTGATCACCTCTGCTGTTTTACTTTTTTGCACTATAAACAAAAAGAAGCCGTTAGAGAGCAGAGCATTTGTCTGTGTGTCAGGAAGGAGCGCAATTTTGCGTGCGTTCGGTGACATGCAGTAACGTGAAGCAAGCCTTGGACTGGGGGCCTCGAGGCTGAAAATACTTTTCAAGGTTGCCGGGCTGGAAAAGGGTTGAAAAACACTGGTCTAAAGAACTTCTAAACACCGTTCTCCATGTAATGTTATTGAAAATAACAGTGTCACCTCTTCACACTTGTCTTCATTCTCCTGGAATCCATCTGGCGCCTCCCACTGAGTCTCTAGGATACAAAGTAAAATAAAAAATTATGAAAAAATAAACAGCATTATTCATTCACAGAGTTCTGTGAATGTGAATACTTCAAGTATCAACAGCCTTTGAAGCTGTCAGCTTGTAGTCCTCAATGAACTACCAGAGGGTTGTTGAGCTCTCTGGTAGTCCATTGATTCTTCCTGTCAGTGTGAATCAGCCTGCCTGTACAATGTATAGGGCAGGCAGCTTACACTCACAGTCTGTAGGAGTCCTGCATGGTGCAATGCGTTCCAGGCTCCTACAAAAAATAAAATGGTCAATGCACTTTTTTTTACCTGCAAAAAAGTGCACTTTTTTTTTTAATAGTGAACTTATCCTTTAAATTTCACAATGTCGAATCTATATAGTAAAACATGCTGTACCTCCAGACAATGTAGTGTATGGGTAAATGTAAAATAGTCACTCAATCTACACCTGGGTAAATGGTTAATAGGGAAAAAAAGAATTATAGGTAACAATTCCTCAACCAGGCCACCAAAACCGTCACCCCAATAGTAATCAATAAAGTGTGAGGTGTGTTCCTCTGAATCAGCAAACAACATATAAAAAAAAACAGTTGTTAACCACACTCATATCATGAACCACTGAATCTGGATGAAGTAACTAAAAGAATGGAGAAATTCACATTACTGTCAGATCTGGCCGCTCAGTAGATACAGTAAGATGTTCCAATGGAAGAGGATAGCAACTCTACAGATTAGTTCAGTGTAAAATATATGAAAGTGTGATCCGGAAAGTATACAGTCCCGGTATGGTGATGAAACAACACCAATGAATTCCCAATGGAGAGATGGTGGGCGGTCCTGATGATTAATTGGGGCAATGTTGACAAGTGCAGCAGTCTCTGCTCGCATGATTGGAAGTCTCTGCCCTCAATGCAAATTGTGTAATTGGTGTCAATGGGAAAGGTGAGTATGCATATAATCTTTGTCAGTTCCCAGCCGGGTGTAAATAGCATAGATACAGCTCACCACTCTCCCGATACCCAGACCGTCCTAAGCCATCTAGAGCCATCAATTCGGTGTGATCACCTTGTCCTCATAGGATAGGGGAGAAGGGAGCCTGTTCATTGGCCAGCACGTACCACCGGCGTCTCACAGTGCGGCTTCCGCTCACCTCCAGAGATCACTTCCACCCCCCGATGTACATCCGGGAGTGTATATATATCTATATGCATATCTGCACAGAAACAAGGGATATCATTTACAATTAGTTTTTTTTTGTTAAAGGTATTAACTTTTACATGAGCTTTTGTATTTCTTGATTTATAATCCTTGTAAATGGTGAAAAACTTCCTGGGCTCAAAAGTTCAAGTCCTGAGCCACTAGTTCGGCTTTAAGAGTTACTTGTACTTGCCATCAGTTGCCCCATCCAACCCCTCCCCTGCCCTGCCTCTACATCCGCCCCCAAACACACCCTCGTAAAATCTCATGAAATTACACTGTTAAATGTTTTATGCAGAATTAAGTTCCAAAATAAATATTAACAACAACTATGATATTGCCCCATTAATATCACCCCATCAATTTTGCCCCAATCAAAATTGCCCCCACCATATTGCCATCAAAATTGCTCCATCATATTATCTCTATCAAAATCGCCCCCATCATATTTTCCCATCAAAATTGCCTCCATCAACATTGCCTCATCAAAACTGCCTCATCAATATCGCCACCATCACTATTGCCCCCTATCATTTGCCCAATCAAAATAGCCCCCATCATATTGCCATCACAATTGCCCCATCATATTTTCTCCATCAATATTATCTTCATCATATTGTCCTATCAATATTGCCCTAATCAAAACCGCCACCATTAATATTGCCACCATCAAAATTGCCCCTCCAATATTGCCCTCATCAAAATTGTCCCCATCAATTATTGCCACCATCAAAATTGCCCTCATCATATTGCTCGAACCAAAATTGCCCCTATCAATATCACCATGAATATTGCCCTCATTATATTGCCCCATCAATATTGCCCTAATCAAAATCGCCCCATCAATATTGTCATTGTGAATATTTCCCCCATCAAATTTGCCCCATCAATATTACTCCCAGTAAATATGCCCCATCAATATTGCCCCATCATATTGCCCCCATCAAAATAGCCCCACAATATATCCCACATCATATTGCCCCTACCACAATTGCCCCATCAATATTGCAAACAACAAAATTGCCACCATCATTTTGCCCCATCAATATTTTCCCTATCAAAGTTGCCCCATCAAAATTGCCCCATCAATCTTGCCCCATCCATATTTTCCCCATTAAAGCGGAGGTCCACCCTAAAATGGACCTCCGCTCATCGGAATCCCCCCCCCTCCGGCGCCACAATCGGCACCTTTCAGGGGGGAGGAGGGTGCAGTTACCTGGATAATCCAGGTAACTGCACCCACTTCCGGGCTAGCTCTCTGCGGAACGAGCGTAGGTTACGCCCCCGTTCCGCAAGCGCCCGCCCCCTTCAGCAAGTGCCCCGCTGCCTGCTGGGAAACACACAGCTCCCAGAGGCAGCGGGGACCGTCCGGATTGCGCCGCGCGGCTCGCGCATGCGCAGTAGGGAACCGGGAAATGAAGCCGAAAGGCTCCATTTCCTGATTCCCATACCCAAGATGGCGGTGGGACCCGGCAGCCGAGCGAGCGATCGGCTTCGGGTGCCGACATCGCGGGCGCGCTGGACAGGTAAGTGTCACTATTTAAAAGTCAGCAGCTGCAGTATTTGTAGCTGCTGGCTTTAAAAAAAAAAAACGCGGAGTCCCGGTGGACTCCCGCTTTAAATTTGCCCCATCAAAATTTCCCCATCATATTGCCCCCATCAAAATAGCACCATCAATATTTCCCCATCATATTGCCCCCATCAAATAGCCCTTATAACCATTGTCCCATCAATATTGGCAACAACAAAATTGCCACCTTCATTTTGCACCTTCAATATTTCCCCCATCAAAATTGCCCCATTATATTGCCCCACCAGATTGCCCCTATCAATATCGCCCCATCCATATTGCCCCATCAATATTTCCCCCATTAAATTTGCTCTATCAATATTGGCCCATCAATATTGCCCCTACCACAATTGCCCCATAAATACTGCCACCAACAAAATAGCCCTATCAATATTTCCCCATCATATTGCCCCCATCAAATAGCCCCTACCACATTTGCCCCATCAATATTGCCCCCATCAAAATGACCCCATCAAAATTACCCCCATTAAATTTGCCCCATCAAAATTGCCCCATTAATATTGACACCATCAATATTGTCCCCATCAAAATTGCCCCTTCAATATTTCCCCATTATATTGCCCCATCAAATAACCCCTACCACAATCCCATCAATATTGCAACCAACAAAATTGCCACCTTCATTTTGCCCCATCAAACTTTGCCCATCAAAATTGCCCCCATCAAAATTGCCCCATCAATATTTACACCGTCAAAATTGCCCCATTATATGCCCCATCAATATTGACCCATCATATTGCCCCCATCAATTTTGCCCCATCCATATTGCCCCCATCAATAGTGACCCCATCATATTGCCCCCATCAATTTGCCCTCATCCATATTGCCCTCATCAAAATTATCTGCATCTTGGAGATCTTGTTCCCATAAAGTCAATTTCAGTCATTGTCGTTAAGTCACCCTTTCATGCCAAAGTTCATATAAAATGGTGTATTTGGGTTAGTCTATAATGCTCGGTAGGTGGCATTTTATATTTATCTATCAAAGTCCTTTCAGTTAGTATACTATATATATATATATATATATATATATATATATATATATATATATATATCTGCAATCCTTATCAGTCCTTTATTGGTCCACCATTCAAATGCGGGGGGTGAGAGGCCCAGGGGGAATTCTCTGTTACTCAAAAGAGGTGCTAGCGGAGTATGGGGAGATCTGAATTTGTGGGTTCTTGAGAGTCTATCCCATATTTATAAGGAGAAGGAGAGAGTAGGGCATAATATGAGTGGTCTTTCCTTTGCCACCCTAATATTGGATTAGGGTGGCAGGAATATGATTCCATGGACATCCACATCGTTTGGGATTGTTGGGAGTGAAACTTCATAAGTTGGGCCAATTGAGCTGCATTAAAGTATTTCTGCAGGTCAGGTAGGCCCTTTCTGTTTTGGAGTGTTTATTGTACCTTTGTTCACCCTAGGCCTCTTGTCACCCCATATAAACTGGAGAATCTTTTTTTGAAATGCTTGCAGGTCTGAGCAGACCAGAGACACTGGTAATGTACGGAACAAGTATAGAACTCTTGGTAGTACATTCATTTTTACCGAGTGTAGTCTGCCAAACCACAATGGGGTGTGGATCTGCCATCTTGCTAAGTCCTCCGTCAGTCTTTTAAACAAGGCTGGGTAATTGTGTTTATATAAGGTCCGTATAGAGGGTGTCAAACGTAATCCTAAGTATGGAAGAGCTTCTGGTTCCCATACGAATTGATGGGATTGTTCCACTGTTTTTTGAATGGAATTCGGCAGTGAAAGGTTTAATGCCCAAGATTTGCTGTGATTTATTTTAAGGCTTGAGATCTCTGAAAATGGTTGTAGTATGGCATATATATTAGTGAGGGAAATGATAGGTGACGATAGTGCTAGTAAGAGATTGCCTGCGAAGAGTAAACATTTATGTTCTCTGTCACCACATACTATGCCTTTAACATCTGGACTGGAGAAAATCTTTATGGTCGGGGCTTTATGGCGAGGGTGAGGATAGTGGGCATCCCTGTCTTGTCCCCCTTCTAATGTCCAGGGATTGGGAAGAGTAACCCCTGATCATTAAAGATGCTGTTGGGGTATTGTATAGCGTTTGAAGGAGGGCCAGAAAGCATTCGCCAAACCCAAAGCGATGTAATACATCAAGTAAATATTCCCAGGATAGGGAGTCGAATGCCTTCTGAATGTCCAGTGAAAGCAACATGCCCTGCCTATGTCCCTTGACATCCTAGTCCGAATGGATGGCTGAAATAAGATTAATAATCCTGCTGGTCTGGTGTGAGTCTTGGCGATTTGGGACAAAGCCCGCTTGGTCCGGGTGGACATAATGCGAGAGGAAGGAATTCAATCTAAGGGCTATTATTTTGGCCATTATTTTTAGATCTGTGTTTAATAGGGAAAAAGGGCGGTAGCGCAATCTCCATGATCCTGTCCTGGTTTCGGTAGTACATGTATGTATGCTGTATTTTCACGGAAGGGAATTTTGCCGCCCCTCCTAAGGTCATTAAAGTATGAGCACAAATGAGGGACAAGGATCTCCTGGTATTTCTTGTAATAATGCCCTGAGAAGCCATCAGGTCATGGGGCTTTAGAAGGGTGTATGGTTTTTATTGCCATCCTGATCTCTATTTCCGTGAATTCCTTGTCCATCAGTTCCGCATGGGGGTGTGTGAGTTGGGGCAGCTGAACTTCTTGAAAAAATGTTGCTATACAGTTTTGAGTAGAATATGTGAAATTCCCTGAGGATTCGTTCGGGGTTTTGTTTGGGGTGGCCATCAGGTAAACGCAGCTTAAGCAGAGTTGGCGTATAAGTTCGAGGTACCAGCTTCCTTGCTAACATTGTGGGTGGTTTGTCCCCCAGTGTGTAGTATTTATGTTTGGACCAGGGAATATATTTCTCAGCTTTAGTGGTCAAACTTAGGTTCAGTGCCAGTCTTGTTTCGTCTATCGTTTGCCTTATGTCCACCTGGGGGTTAGCATGCTATTCTTTTATTAGCTTATCTAGTTTTGATTCTAGTTGTTTAATCGTTTCTTCCCAATTCCGTTTAGCTCTAGCCGCTATTTGTATTAATTTCCCCCGTATAGCCGCCTTGTGTGCCACCCAGTTTATTGCCAGGGATGTATCTGAGGCCTTGTTTAATCTAAAGTAGGTCTGGAGTTCTTTTTCAATTTCCGTGTAGAGTATGGGGTCGTTTAATAGGCTTGCATTTAGTCTCCACAGGGAAGGGTGTGATTTAGACCATAGACCAAATCTGACGGATTTTGTCCAAATCTGTTGCATACACACAGTCGGACAAAGTTGTCAGAAAATCCGATCGTACTTAACGTGATGGCGTTATTTCGTTACGACGGGACTATGTTCAGGCTAGTAGCCAATAGCTTTGGTCTAGGAATTTGATCTGAGCATGCATGGCACTTTGTCCGATCGGAATTCTCTACACATGATCGGACAAAGTCCGATCAGAGCATGTTGTCAGAAAATTTCATAGACAAGTTGGAAAACTTGGTCCTTCGGATACTCCGATGGAAACAGTCCGATGGAGCCCACACACTGTCGGATTATCCAACAACACGGTCCTATCAGACATTGTCCATCGGAATATCCAACCATGTGTACAAGGGCTTAGAGATGATCAATCCGGGAGTATGTGTGATGTACCTGCGAATAATGCGTGTAGTCTCGGACCATGGGATTCTTTTCCATCCAGATAGCGATCAGGTCATAGAAATGAAGGAGACGTGCTATCTTACTGCTACTAAGTGGCAGTTTTTTAAGGATTATCTTAGAGGGGTCTGATTTGTCCATTGTTCTATCTAGTGGTATATTGCTGTCCCCTCCCATGATCACCTGTCCCTGTGTTCTAGGCATCAATGTCTTAAGCATTTTACCAAAAAATTCCGTCTGACTGGAGTTAGGGGCATAATATGAAATAAATAACACCATTTGGTCGTGAAGACGCCCCACTAACATGATGTATCTGCCTTCTTTGTCTTTGATTATAGTGACTGGGGTTAATGGGGTTCGCTTTGAGAAACAGACCGCCACCCCACCTTTTTTCTCGGGGCCTGATGCTAAGTAATATTGCTGGTATTTGTTATTCAAGTATCGGAGAGTTGATGTTTTGGAAAAATGGGTCTCCTGCGCCAGGAGACACATTTTTGTGCTTTTTGTGCATAGTAAAATTGGAAAGCTTTAGTTCTTTTAGTTGGGGAATTAAAGCCATGTACATTGTGGGAGATTATGGAATAATCTGTGAGGTAAAGTTTAGCCATCGTGGTAGGGCAGAGCACTCTTACCTTGTGTCACATATCGAAGTATCAGGCCCTCTGGAGTGGTGGCTACCGACTTCTTATTTGACCAGGACCAGATCTCGTGGTTGGAGCGTGGAGCCATAATTAGGGTCAATAGAGGGGGAGGGAAAGAAAAGATGAGAGAACAGATTAGGTAAGTAATAGAAAGTTCTACGTTCGGCCTTAGGCCCAAAATTACACTCTTACTATAACGAGGTAAATTAGAGACATGTTGGGACTCTGCCCCTGTCTGACATAATGTCTGGATTTTTGTGTGTGAGAGTACCCTCATCAACAGAGGAAGACAGTCTCGTAAGTGGGCGGCATGTATTGCCACCCCGACCCAATGAGCAGTTACCTATAAAAAGGCAGCCAGGTACCTTATAGATTTAAAAAAAAATGTTATAACATTTGTGGGCGATCCAGGCCACCCCCCCCCCCCCCAGTTTCCAGACCTGCATATCTGGGATGAGCGGTTCCCCTTCGGTAGTACTCGCCCCGGAGTCACAGGCTCAGTGGCTCCTTGTTAGCCCCTCTCTGGGGTTTGAGGCCTCAAACCCACGCCATCATTTTGGAATTAACTCATGGCTGATTTAACCACTTAAGCCCCGGACCAATTTGCAGCCAAAGGACCAAGCCCCTTTTTCGGCACTGCATCGCTTTAACTGACAATTGCGCGGTCGTGCGACATGGCTCACAAACAAAATTGGTGTCCTTTTTTTCCCACAAATAGAGCTTTCTTTTGGAAACAAAAATAGAGTGACAATTTTGAAAAAAATGCAATATTTTTTACTTTTTGCTATAATAAATATCCCCAAAAAATATATATATATAAAAAAAATGTTTTCCTCAGTTTAGGCCGATACGTATTCTTCTACTTATTTTTGGTTAAAAAAAATGCAATTAGCGATTATTGATTGGTTTGCGCAAACGTTATAGCGTTTACAAAATAGGGGATAGTTTTATAGCATTTTTATTAATACTTTTTTTTTACTAGTAATGGCAGCGATCAGCGATTTTTATTGTGACTGTGACATTATGGTGGACACATCAGACATTTTTTACACATTTTTGGGACCATTGTCATTTATACAGCAATCAGTGCTATTTAAATGCACTGATTCCTGTGTAAATGACACTGGCAGTGAAGGAGTTAACCACTAGGGGGCAGTGTAGGTGTTAAGTGTTATGTATGACGTTATGTGTTTTTTATTGTAGGGGGCGTGGCTTGGAGTGACGTCACTGATCTCTCCTCGTTCTCCAGCTCTGTGACCCGATCGCGGGACACCAGCGGTAAACGGGTCCGGCCACGGTCACGGCGGCGCGCTCCCGACCCACGGCTGGGCACTTAAAGAGCAATATAATGGGTCCGTGCTTGTGCCCAGCCATGCCATTCTGCCGACGTACATCGGCGTGAGGCGGTCCTTAAATGGTTAATTAAACAAACTAACTTTAAAGTCATTTAAACAGGTTATGCCACTTGCAGCTCTGTGGCAGTGTAACAGGGGCGACTGTGTATGGTCTACCCTTATGGTAGACATCTCTCAGTCTGGTGTGTGAAAGAGTAGCGATCTCTCCTCTGGGGCTATGTCTACTCTCGCCTTCATGTAGTTTGCAGTGATCTTCTGAGTCGTGTATTTCTTTGGTCCTGCCACAATGGTGAAAGGAAGCGATTCTCCTGGCGTGAGGGGTAAGGGGTGTTCAAGTCTCGTGAAATAACCCCCAGGTTCTGCAGTAGGTCTTCCCCTTGCTGGAATGTTGTGAAGGAGTGGGATCTGCCTTTAAAGGTGAATGACAGCTTGAAGGGAAAAGCCCGTGTGTACTTTATCTGTTTGTTCATAAGCTGTTGAAGTAGAGGCTTCAGGTTTCTGCGTTTTTGGACTGTGGAGGGAACTAGGTCTGTGAAAAGCTGTATAGTCGCTCTGAGCGAAGTGAGGTCTTATCTGTTTCGCGCTGCAAACATCAATTTGTGTGGCTTGACTATGATATCGCGTGGTAGGCCATCCTGCCCAGGGGTTGTGAGGGCTCGATGGATTCAATCTACCTCCATTTGGTGTGCTTTTATGTCAGGAATAAGATCTTTCATTAGCTCTGTCATTGTTGCCTCTAGATCTGTATGGGTTTCAGGGAGGCCTCGTATACGCATCTGTTTTCTAGATCTTCAATTTTAGCGTTAGCTTCTTCCAATCTATCCTGGAGGTCCGTGATCATGTGTGAGTTCTGGTTAATTCTTTTGACTGTGCCCTCTAGCTTATTCTCGATCATTTCAAATCGTTCGCCAATACATTGAATGTCCCTTTTTAGGTCAGTGGAGATTATTGCACATGCCTTTGATAGCTCCTGCTGCAGCATTGTTGAAAAGCGTGCAAGTAACACAGTGTCCCCAGCATAGTGAGCTGGCTGCGGTTCAGGTTCTATAATGTCAGTTAGGTTGGCTAAAGATAGCATCCGTCATTTCTGCCATATTTCTGTCCATAGAGGACATTGGGGAGTCAGCAGGCTCTTCTCTGCTACCTGTGCTGGATATCGCTCTTATGGGTTCGAGGTGTGAGGAGCCCGGTCAGAGCACGTCTTCCTCCAGGATCCTGCACATGTGCACTTACTACACTGCTATATTTAGAGGTTCATATATATCCGCATATTAAAAGGTCAATACATCATCACAACTATATTTGTCCTCAAACACCTTTTGCCACTCTACCTAATTGATGGTTGTGAGTGCTGAACCCATGGCAGTCAGCCACATCCCCCATACCTTACCAAATTATTCTTCCTATGTAGATATATTTATTTTCTTTAAGTAACTTATCATTTATTTGCATTTTCAATTTGCCTAATGTCGGAGGATGTGGAGAAATCCATTTTTAAACTACACGTTTACGGGCCTGAAAGAGAGTCTTAGCTATCGGTACATGGGTGTTTTGCGGGGTCCTAGATTCCTCTATCATACTTAAAAGGCATACCTCAGGTTCTTCCATCAATTTTGACTTAAAGACAGAGTTAACAGTAGAAATAACCCTTTGCCAATATTGATGGAGTTTAGTACAATCTCCATAACATATGTGTTAAATTAGCCATCCCCATATTACATCTAGGACAAAGAGGGGTATCTTTACGCTGCCATTTAAACAATTTCTCAGGGGTATGATAAGTCCTGTGTGAAATGAATAGTTGGGTTAATTTCTGTGTGGAAGATAAAGAGACCATGGGCAGTGTGGACAATGCCACCTCCCAATGATCATCCGATATGGGACCTAGATGTCTTTCTCACTGTCTCTTTGAAGGTTTAATTTTGATTGCAACACTGTAGTCATATATGTAAATGTTTTGTTTTCATTTCCAACAATCCACGTGTACACACTACTGAGAAGTCCATATTCATGCAGATGGATGGTTATAGATCTCTTATTAGCACCATCTCCCCGATTTTGTACTTGCAGAAGATTACTTAGCAGTTGCCCAAAGAAAACATGAAATAGTCCCAATTACACCCAAACTCCCCCCAGTAGGAATATTACACCCATATTCCCCTCAGCAGTAATATTACACCGCCACCCCACCACCCTGACACTGACATCCTCCCAGCAGGAATATTACACCAATACTCCCCCACCCCCAGCAGGAGTATTATACCAATACTCCTCTCAGCAGGAATATTACACTGACACCCCACCATCCTAACACAGATGTCCTCCCAGCAGGAATATTACACTGACACCCCACCATCCTGACACTGAAGTCCCCCCCAGCAGAATTATTACACCAATACCCCCCCCCCCCCCCCCAGCAGGGATACCACACCCATACTCCCCCAGCAGGAATATTACACCAATACTCCCCCCAGCAGGAATATCACACTCATACCCCCCCCCCCCCCCCCCCAGTAGGAATATTACACCAATACTCCCCCAGCAGGAATATCACACTCATACTCCCCCCCAGCAGGAATATTACACCAATACTCCCCCAGCAGGAATATTATACTGAGCATACACACACACATACATACAGACACATGCATACAGACACATGTATACACACAGATACAGACATACATGCACACACATACAGACACATGTGCACACACACACATACAGACATACATACAGACACACGCATACACATACATGCACACACACATACATACAGACATAAATGCACACACATACATACAGACATACATACATACAGACACATGTGCACACACACACACATACAGACACATGTGCACACACACATACAGACACATGTATGCACACACATACAGACACATGTGCACACACATACATACACACACACACGCACGCACACACATGCACACACATACATGAATAAAGCCCTTTTTAACACTAATTTAGCTTGTAGCATAGTACAGTACCTTTGCAGCTTCCTCATTCAGCCGGGTACTGCACTGTAGGGGGAAGCAGAAAGCACAGCACACTCCTCTGCACTTTACTTTCACTTTTGAAGCTCACGGAGATTCTCACAGTGCTGGGGATCGGGCTCATCTGACAGCCCTGATCCCGTGGCACACTAAATTGAGAAAGACCAGGCGGGCCGTTCAAAACCGGGCCGTGGGCCGCAATTCGCCCGCGGGCCGGACTTTGGACATGCCTGACATACGTAGATTACACACGCATATGTAATTAGCATTCAAACCACACGTGAGGTATCACCACGATCAGTGGCGGCTGGTGAAGTTTTAAGATGGGGGGTGCTAGACCACGCCCACCCTTTTGACCCATCCCACTTCTCATAAGCCCCACCTATTATAGAATCCACTAACTCCGTCCCCTGTAGTACATCATATACAAGGCTGTACATTATACACAGGGCTCTATACTTCATATACCAGGCTCTACATTATAGACAGGGCTCTGTACATCATATAGCATGCTCTACATTATACACAGGGCTCTATACTTCATATACCAGGCTCTACATTATAGACAGGGCTCTGTACATCATATACCAGGCTCTACATTATACACCAGGTTCTAATGACACATCAATATGTCTGACAGCCCAGCCACACTCCTCATTCACCAGAGAAAAAAAGAACAGGAAACACAAAAAAGGTGCTCGGGAAACAGCAATAGGCAGAGGTCACCGCAGACAATGAAGTACAAGAAAGCCTAATAAAATAAAACAAATACAGTCATCACATTTAGTGACTGCAATAATGCAATATCTTACATCAGGCTTGTCCAAAGTCCGGCCCGTGGGCGAATTGTGGCCCGCGGCCTGGTTTTGAACGGCCCGCCTGGTCTTTCTCAATTTAGTGTGCCACGGGCTCAGGGCTGTCAGATGAGCCTGATCCCCAGCACTGTGAGAATCTCCTTGAGCTTCAAAAGTGAAAGTAAAGTGCAGAGGAGTGTGCTGTGCTTTCTGCTTTCCCCTACAGTGCAGTACCCAGCTGAATGAGGAAGCTGCAAAGGTACTGTACTATGCTACAAGCTAAATTAGTGTTAAAAAGGGCTTTATTCATGTATGTGTGTGCGTGCGTGTGCGTGTATGTGTGTGTGTATGTATGTGTGTGCGTACATGTGTCTGTATGTGTGTGTGCGCACATGTGTCTGTATGTGTGTGTGTGCGCACATGTGTCTGTATGTGTGTGCGCACATGTGTCTGTATGTGTGTGTGCACATGTGTCTGTATGTGTGTGTGTGTGCACATGTGTCTGTATGTATGTGTGTGTGCACATGTGTCTGTATGTATGTGTGTGTGCACATGTGTCTGTATGTGTGTGTGTGTGTGTGCACATGTGTCTGTATGTGTGTGTGTGTGTGTGCACATGTGTCTGTATGTGTGTGTGTGTGTGTGTGTGTGTGTGTGTGTGTGTGTGTGTGTGTGTGTGTGTGTGTGTGCACATGTGTCTGTATGTGTGTGTGTGTGCACATGTGTCTGTATGTATGTGCATTTATGTCTGTATGTATGTGTGTGTGCATGTATGTGTATGCGTGTGTCTGTATGTATGTCTGTATGTGTGTGTGTGCACATGTGTCTGTATGTCTGTATGTGTGTGCATGTATGTCTGTATCTGTGTGTATACATGTGTCTGTATGCATGTGTCTGTATGTATGTGTGTGTGTATGCGCATGTGTCTGTATGTATGTCTGTATGTGTGTGCATGTATGTCTGTATGTATGTGTATGCATGTGTCTGTATGTGTGTCTGCATGTGTGTGCATGTGTCTGTGTGTATGTTAGTTTTAATCCGGACCCCCCCCCCCCCCCCATTCTTATACCATCAAAACTGCTTTTGTAGGGCTTGTGTGTGATATTAGCCAGGACTGCTGCTCCTCTGAAAAGCAATCCATGCACAGATCTCTTTTCAGAGGCATTTGAATGGCAGTAAAGAGGCATTATGTTGCCTCCTCACCACCTGTTTTAAACCCGTAAATGCAACATCTGTGTGGCTGCATACTGTGTGTAGGGCAGCCCATTAATTTCAATGGACTTCCCTACTCACAAAAATGCAGGGAAAAAAGTTCCCGAGCTTTTTTTTTTTTTTTAAATTGCACTGCACCAAAAGCACCCTACATTTCCAATGTGTGGGGTACAATTAAGAATTAACGGTACCCCCTAAAGTGCAGAGCATTCGTCTGTGTCTTTGGAACGAGCACGGCAAAGGAAAGAGAATTCTTGTTGGGCCGTGTATTAGTGCTCGGATGGACACACTAAAGCCCCGTACACACGAAAGGACTTATGTCCGACAGACTTCCGAAGGAGTTCTGCCGGAGTTCGGACAGAGTTCTGACGGACTTTTCGGCTGAGCGGACTTGGCCACACACAATCACACTAAACTCTGACGGATTCGAACGTGATGACGTACGACTGGATTCGAATAAGGAAGTTCATAGCCAGTAGCCAATAGCTGCCCTAGCGTCGGTTTTAGTCCGTCGGAATAGCATACACACGAGCAAATTTTTCGAAGGGACCGGGTCCGGCGGAGTTCCTTCGGAAAAATTTGAAGCATGTTCCATATTCTAAAGTCCTTCAGACTTTGGCGAGTCAAAAGTCCGTTGCAGCCCACACACGATCGAATAGTCTGACGGAATCAGTCCGTCGGACTTTGGATGTTGAAAAATCCGCTCGTGTGTACGGGGCTTTAGACCGAAATTTCAATGGTTCAAAGAATGTCAGGCAAAATGGTCAGCCCTCGCGCATGTTCACTTCATCAAATCTGGCCCTCTTTGAAAAAAGTTTGGACACCCCTGTCTTACATGTTTGCCTTTGGTGGTGGGATCAGAGGGATGGTGATGATCAGAGACAGAGGGATGGAGGTGGGGTGGGGAGTTGGATCAGTGGTGGGTGGGATGGGATCAGGGACAGAGGGGTGTTGGGATGGATCAGGGACAGAGGGATGGTGGGATGGATCATGGACAGAGGTATGGGTGGGTGGGATGGATCAGGGACAGAGGGATGGGTGGATGGATCAGGGACAGAAGGATGGTGGGATGGATCAGGGACAGAGGGATGGGTGGGTGGGCTGGATCAGGGACAGAGGGATGGTGGGATGGATCAGGGACAGGGGGATGGTGGGTGGGATGGATCATGGACAGAGGGATGGGTGGGTGGGCTGGATCAGGGACAGAGGGATGGTGGGATGGATCAGGGACAGGGGGATGGTGGGTGGGATGGATCATGGACAGAGGTATGGGTGGGTGGGATGGATCATGGAGAGAGGGATGGGTGGATGGATCAGGGACAGAAGGATGGTGGGATGGATCAGGGACAGAGGGATGGGTGGGTGGGCTGGATCAGGGACAGTGGGTGGGATGGATCATGGACAGAGGTATGGGTGGGTGGGATGGATCAGGGACAGAGGGATGGGTGGATGGATCAGGGACAGAAAGATGGTGGGATGGATCAGAAACAGAGGGATGGGTGGGTGGGCTGGATCAGGGACAGAGGGATGGTGGGATGGATCAGGGACAGAGGGATGGGTGGGTGGGATGGATCAGGGACAGAGGGATGGATGGGTGGGATGGATCGGGGACAGAGGGATGGATGGGTGGGATGGATCAGGGACAGAAGGATGGTGGGATGGATCAGGGACAGAGGGATGGGTGGGTGGGCTGGATCAGGGACAGAGGGATGGTGGGATGGATCAGGGACAGGGGGATGGTGGGTGGGATGGATCATGGACAGAGGGATGGGTGGGTGGGCTGGATCAGGGACAGAGGGATGGTGGGATGGATCAGGGACAGGGGGATGGTGGGTGGGATGGATCATGGACAGAGGTATGGGTGGGTGGGATGGATCATGGAGAGAGGGATGGGTGGATGGATCAGGGACAGAAGGATGGTGGGATGGATCAGGGACAGAGGGATGGGTGGGTGGGCTGGATCAGGGACAGTGGGTGGGATGGATCATGGACAGAGGTATGGGTGGGTGGGATGGATCAGGGACAGAGGGATGGGTGGATGGATCAGGGACAGAAAGATGGTGGGATGGATCAGGGACAGAGGGATGGGTGGGTGGGCTGGATCAGGGACAGAGGGATGGTGGGATGGATCAGGGACAGAGGGATGGGTGGGTGGGATGGATCAGGGACAGAGGGATGGATGGGTGGGATGGATCGGGGACAGAGGGATGGATGGGTGGGATGGATCAGGGACAGAAGGATGGTGGGATGGATCAGGGACAGAGAGATGTTGGGTGGGATGGATCAGGGACAGAGATATGGTAGATGGGATGGATCAGGGACAGGGAGATGGTGGGTGGGATGGACCAGGGACAGAGAGATGGTAGGTGGGATGGATCAGGGACAGAAGGATGGTGGGATGGATCAGGGACAGAGAGATGGTGGGTGGGATGGATCAGGGACAGAGATATGGTTGGTGGGATGGATCAGGGACAGAGAGATGGTGGGTGGGATGGACCAGGGACAGGGAGATGGTAGGTGGGATGGATCAGGGACAGAAGGATGGTGGGATGGATCAGGGACAGAGAGATGGTAGGTGGGATGGATCAGGGACAGAGAGATGGTTGGTGGGATGGATCAGGGACAGAGGGATGGGTGGATGGATCAGGGACAGAAGGATGGTGGGATGGATCAGGGACAGAGGGATGGGTGGGTGGGCTGGATCAGGGACAGAGTGATGGTGGGATGGATCAGGGACAGAGGGATAGTGGGATGGATCAGGGACAGAGGGATAGTGGGATGGATCAGGGACAGAGGGATGGGTGGGTGGGATGGATCAGGGACAGAGGGATGGATGGGTGGGATGGATCAGGGACAGAGGGATGGATGGGTGGGATGGATCAGGGACAGAAGGATGGTGGGATGGATCAGGGACAGAGAGATGTTGGGTGGGATGGATCAGGGACAGAGATATGGTAGGTGGGATGGATCAGGGACAGAGAGATGGTGGGTGGGATGGACCAGGGACAGAGAGATGGTAGGTGGGATGGATCAGGGACAGAAGGATGGTGGGATGGATCAGGGACAGAGAGATGGTGGGTGGGATGGATCAGGGACAGAGATATGGTTGGTGGAATGGATCAGGGACAGAGAGATGGTGGGTGGGATGGACTAGGGACAGAGAGATGGTAGGTGGGATGGATCAGGGACAGAAGGATGGTGGGATGGATCAGGGACAGAGAGATGGTAGGTGGGATGGATCAGGGACAGAGAGATGGTTGGTGGGATGGATCAGGGACAGAGGGATGGGTGGATGGATCAGGGACAGAAGGATGGTGGGATGGATCAGGGACAGAAGGATGGGTGAGTGGGATGGATCAGGGACAGAGGGATGGTGGGATGGATCAGGGACAGAGGGATGGGTGGGTGGGATGGATCAGGGACAGAGGGATGGATGGGTGGGATGGATCGGGGACAGAGGGATGGATGGGTGGGATGGATCAGGGACAGAAGGATGGTGGGATGGATCAGGGACAGAGAGATGATGGGTGGGATGGATCAGGGACAGAGATATGGTTGGTGGGATGGATCAGGGACAGAGAGATGGTGGGTGGGATGGACCAGGGACAGAGAGATGGTAGGTGGGATGGATCAGGGACAGAAGGATGGTGGGATGGATCAGGGACAGAGAGATGGTGGGTGGGATGGATCAGGGACAGAGATATGGTTGGTGGGATGGATCAGGGACAGAGAGATGGTGGGTGGGATGGACTAGGGACAGAGAGATGGTAGGTGGGATGGATCAGGGACAGACGGATGGTGGGATGGATCAGGGACAGAGAGATGGTAGGTAGGATGGATCAGGGACAGAGAGATGGTGGGTGGGATGGACCAGGGACAGGGAGATGGTAGGTGGGATGGATCAGGGACAGAAGGATGGTGGGTGGGTGGGATGGATCAGGGACAGAGAGATGGTGGGTGGGATGGATCAGGGACAGAAGGATGGTGGGTGGGTGGGATGGATCAGGGATCAGGGACAGAGAGATGGTGGGTGGGATGAATCAGGGACAGAGAGCTGGTGGGTGGGATGAATCAGGGACAGAGGGATGGTGTGTGGGTGGGATGGATCAGGAATCAGGGACAGAGAGCTGGTGGGTGGGATGAATCAGGGACAGAGAGATGGTGGGTGGGATGAATCAGGGACAGAGGGATGGTGGGTGGGTGGGATGGATCAGGGATCAGGGACAGAGAGCTGGTGGGTGGGATGAATCAGGGACAGAGAGCTGGTGGGTTGGATGAATCAGGGACAGAGAGATGGTGGGTGGATGGATCAGGGACAGAAGGATGGTGGGATAGATCAGGGACAGAGGGATGGGTGGGTGGGCTGGATCAGGGACAGAGGGATGGATCAGGGACAGAGAGATGGGTAGGTGGGATGGATCAGGGACAGAGGGATGGATGGGTGGGATGGATCGGGACAGAGGGATGGATGGGTGGGATGGATCAGGGACAGAAGGATGGTGGGATGGATCAGGGACAGAGAGATGTTGGGTGGGATGGATCAGAGATATGGTAGGTGGGATGGATCAGGGACAGAGAGATGGTGGGTGGGATGGACCAGGGACAGAGAGATGGTAGGTGGGATGGATCAGGGACAGAAGGATGGTGGGATGGATCAGGGACAGAGAGATGGTTGGTGGGATAGATCAGGGACAGAGAGATGGTGGGTGGGATGGACCAGGGACAAAGAGATGGTAGGTGGGATGGATCAGGGACAGAAGGATGGTTGGATGGATCAGGGACAGAGAGATGGTAGGTGGGATGGATCAGGGACAGAAGGATGGTGGGATGGATCAGGGACAGAGAGATGGTGGGTGGGATGGATCAGGGACAGAGATATGGTTGGTGGGATGGATCAGGGACAGAGAGATGGTGGGTGGGATGGACTAGGGAGAGAGAGATGGTAGGTGGGATGGATCAGGGACAGAAGGATGGTGGGATGGATCAGGGACAGAGAGATGGTAGGTAGGATGGATCAGGGACAGAGATATGGTTGGTGGGATGGATCAGGGACAGAGAGATGGTGGGTGGGATGGACCAGGGACAAGGAGATGGTAGGTGGGATGGATCAGGGACAGAAGGATGGTGGGTGGGTGGGATGGATCAGGGACAGAGAGATGGTGGGTGGGATGGATCAGGGACAGAAGGATGGTGGGTGGGTGGGATGGATCAGGGATCAGGGACAGAGAGCTGGTGGGTGGGATGAATCAGGGACAGAGAGATGGTGGGTGGGATGAATCAGGGACAGAGGGATGGTGGGTGGGTGGGATGGATCAGGAATCAGGGACAGAGAGCTGGTGGGTGGGATGAATCAGGGACAGAGAGATGGTGAGTGGGATGAATCAGGGACAGAGGGATGGTGGGTGGGTGGGATGGATCAGGGATCAGGGACAGAGAGCTGGTGGGTGGGATGAATCAGGGACAGAGAGCTGGTGGGTGGGATGAATCAGGGACAGAGAGATGGTGGGTGGATGGATCAGGGACAGAAGGATGGTGGGATAGATCAGGGACAGAGGGATGGGTGGGTGGGCTGGATCAGGGACAGAGGGATGGATCAGGGACAGAGAGATGGGTAGGTGGGATGGATCAGGGACAGAGGGATGGATGGGTGGGATGGATCGGGACAGAGGGATGGATGGGTGGGATGGATCAGGGACAGAAGGATGGTGGGATGGATCAGGGACAGAGAGATGTTGGGTGGGATGGATCAGGGACAGAGATATGGTAGGTGGGATGGATCAGGGACAGAGAGATGGTGGGTGGGATGGACCAGGGACAGAGAGATGGTAGGTGGGATGGATCAGGGACAGAAGGATGGTGGGATGGATCAGGGACAGAGAGATGGTTGGTGGGATAGATCAGGGACAGAGAGATGGTGGGTGGGATGGACCAGGGACAAAGAGATGGTAGGTGGGATGGATCAGGGACAGAAGGATGGTTGGATGGATCAGGGACAGAGAGATGGTAGGTGGGATGGATCAGGGACAGAGAGATGGTTGGTGGGATGGATCAGGGACAGAGGGATGGGTGGATGGATCAGGGACAGAAGGATGGTGGGATGGATCAGGGACAGAGGGATGGGTGGGTGGGCTGGATCAGGGACAGAGGGATGGTGGGATGGATCAGGGACAGAGGTATGGATCAGGGACAGAGGGATGGGTGGGTGGGATGGATCAGGGACAGAGGGATGGATGGGTGGGATGGATCGGGGACAGAGGGATTGATGGGTGGGATGGATCAGGGACAGAAGGATGGTGAAATGGATCAGGGACACAGAGATGTTGGGTGGGATGGATCAGAGACAGAGATATGGTTGGTGGGATGGATCAGGGACAGAGAGATGGTGGGTGGGATGGACCAGGGACAGAGAGATGGTAGGTGGGATGGATCAGGGACAGAAGGATGGTGGGATGGATCAGGGACAGAGAGATGGTAGGTGGGATGGATCAGGGACAGAGAGATGGTTGGTGGGATAGATCAGGGACAGAGAGATGGTGGGTGGGATGGACCAGGGACAAAGAGATGGTAGGTGGGATGGATCAGGGACAGAAGGATGGTTGGATGGATCAGGGACAGAGAGATGGTAGGTGGGATGGATCAGGGACAGAAGGATGGTGGGATGGATCAGGGACAGAGAGATGGTGGGTGGGATGGATCAGGGACAGAGATATGGTTGGTGGGATGGATCAGGGACAGAGAGATGGTGGGTGGGATGGACTAGGGACAGAGAGATGGTAGGTGGGATGGATCAGGGACAGAAGGATGGTGGGATGGATCAGGGCGAGAGAGATGGTAGGTAGGATGGATCAGGGACAGAGATATGGTTGGTGGGATGGATCAGGGACAGAGAGATGGTGGGTGGGATGGACCAGGGACAGGGAGATGGTAGGTGGGATGGATCAGGGACAGAAGGATGGTGGGTGGGTGGGATGGATCAGGGACAGAGAGATGGTGGGTGGGATGGATCAGGGACAGAAGGATGGTGGGTGGGTGGGATGGATCAGGGACAGAGAGCTGGTGGGTGGGATGAATCAGGGACAGAGAGATGGTGGGTGGGATGAATCAGGGACAGAGGGATGGTGGGTGGGTGGGATGGATCAGGAATCAGGGACAGAGAGCTGGTGGGTGGGATGAATCAGGGACAGAGAGATGGTGGGTGGGATGAATCAGGGACAGAGGGATGGTGGGTGGGTGGGATGGATCAGGGATCAGGGACAGAGAGCTGGTGGGTGGGATGAATCAGGGACAGAGAGCTGGTGGGTGGGATGAATCAGGGACAGAGAGATGGTGGGTGGATGGATCAGGGACAGAAGGATGGTGGGATAGATCAGGGACAGAGGGATGGGTGGGTGGGCTGGATCAGGGACAGAGGGATGGATCAGGGACAGAGAGATGGGTAGGTGGGATGGATCAGGGACAGAGGGATGGATGGGTGGGATGGATCGGGACAGAGGGATGGATGGGTGGGATGGATCAGGGACAGAAGGATGGTGGGATGGATCAGGGACAGAGAGATGTTGGGTGGGATGGATCAGGGACAGAGATATGGTAGGTGGGATGGATCAGGGACAGAGAGATGGTGGGTGGGATGGACCAGGGACAGAGAGATGGTAGGTGGGATGGATCAGGGACAGGAGGATGGTGGGATGGATCAGGGACAGAGAGATGGTTGGTGGGATAGATCAGGGACAGAGAGATGGTGGGTGGGATGGACCAGGGACAAAGAGATGGTAGGTGGGATGGATCAGGGACAGAAGGATGGTTGGATGGATCAGGGACAGAGATGGTAGGTGGGATGGATCAGGGACAGAGAGATGGTTGGTGGGATGGATCAGGGACAGAGGGATGGGTGGATGGATCAGGGACAGAAGGATGGTGGGATGGATCAGGGACAGAGGGATGGGTGGGTGGGCTGGATCAGGGACAGAGGGATGGTGGGATGGATCAGGGACAGAGGTATGGATCAGGGACAGAGGGATGGGTGGGTGGGATGGATCAGGGACAGAGGGATGGATGGGTGGGATGGATCGGGGACAGAGGGATTGATGGGTGGGATGGATCAGGGACAGAAGGATGGTGAAATGGATCAGGGACACAGAGATGTTGGGTGGGATGGATCAGAGACAGAGATATGGTTGGTGGGATGGATCAGGGACAGAGAGATGGTGGGTGGGATGGACCAGGGACAGAGAGATGGTAGGTGGGATGGATCAGGGACAGAAGGATGGTGGGATGGATCAGGGACAGAGAGATGGTAGGTGGGATGGATCAGGGACAGAGATATGGTTGGTGGGATGGATCAGGGACAGAGAGATGGTGGGTGGGATGGACCAGGGACAGGGATATGGTAGGTGGGATGGATCAAGGACAGAAGGATGGTGGGTGGGATGGATCAGGGACAGAGAGATGGTGGGTGGGATGGATCAGGGACAGAAGGATGGTGGGTGGGTGGGATGGATCAGGGATCAGGGACAGAGAGCTGGTGGGTGGGATGAATCAGGGACAGAGAGATGGTGGGTGGGATGAATCAGGGACAGAGGGATGGTGGGTGGGTGGGATGGATCAGGGATCAGGGACAGAGAGCTGGTGGGTGGGATGAATCAGGGACAGAGAGATGGTGGGTGGGATGAATCAGGGACAGAGGGATGGTGGGTGGGTGGGATGGATCAGGGATCAGGGACAGAGAGCTGGTGGGTGGGATGAATCAGGGACAGAGAGATGGTGGGTGGATGGATCAGGGACAGAAGGATGGTGGGATAGATCAGGGACAGAGGGATGGGTGGGTGGGCTGGATCAGGGACAGAGGGATGGGTGGGTGGGATGGATCAGGGACAGAGGGATGGATGGGTGGGATGGATCGGGACAGAGGGATGGATGGGTGGGATGGATCAGGGACAGAAGGATGGTGGGATGGATCAGGGACAGAGAGATGTTGGGTGGGATGGATCAGGGACAGAGATATGGTAGGTGGGATGGATCAGGGACAGAGAGATGATGGGTGGGATGGACCAGGGACAGAGAGATGGTAGGTGGGATGGATCAGGGACAGAAGGATGGTGGGATGGATCAGGGACAGAGAGATGGTTGGTGGGATGGATCAGGGACAGACAGATGGTGGGTGGGATGGACCAGGGACAAAGAGATGGTAGGTGGGATGGATCAGGGACAGAAGGATGGTTGGATGGATCAGGGACAGAGAGATGGTAGGTGGGATGGATCAGGGACAGAGAGATGGTTAGTGGGATAGATCAGGGACAGAGGGATGGGTGGATGGATCAGGGACAGAAGGATGGTGGGATGGATCAGGGACAGAGGGATGGGTGGGTGGGCTGGATCAGGGACAGAGGGATGGTGGGATGGATCAGGGACAGAGGGATGGATCAGGGACAGAGGGATGGGTGGGTGGGATGGATCAGGGACAGAGGGATGGATGGGTGGGATGGATGGGGGACAGAGGGATCGATGGGTGGGATGGATCAGGGACACAGAGATGTTGGGTGGGATGGATCAGAGACAGAGATATGGTTGGTGGGATGGATCAGGGACAGAGAGATGGTGGGTGGGATGGACCAGGGACAGAGAGATGGTAGGTGGGATGGATCAGGGACAGAAGGATGGTGGGATGGATCAGAAACAGAGAGATGGTAGGTGGGATGGATCAGGGACAGAGATATGGTTGGTGGGATGGATCAGGGACAGAGAGATGGTGGGTGGGATGGACCAGGGACAGGGAGATGGTAGGTGGGATGGATCAGGGACAGAAGGATGGTGGGTGGGATGGATCAGGGACAGAGAGATGGTGGGTGGGATGGATCAGGGACAGAAGGATGGTGGGTGGGTGGGATGGATCAGGGATCAGGGACAGAGAGCTGGTGGGTGGGATGAATCAGGGACAGAGAGATGGTGGGTGGGATGAATCAGGGACAGAGGGATGGTGGGTGGGTGGGATGGATCAGGGATCAGGGACAGAGAGCTGGTGGGTGGGATGAATCAGGGACAGAGAGATGGTGGGTGGGATGAATCAGGGACAGAGGGATGGTGGGTGGGTGGGATGGATCAGGGATCAGGGACAGAGAGCTGGTGGATAGGATGAATCAGGGACAGAGAGCTGGTGGGTGGGATGAGTCAGGGACAGAGAGATGGTGGGTGGGATGAATCAGGGACAGAGGGATGGTGGGTGGGTGGGATGGATCAGAGATCAGGGACAGAGAGCTGGTGGGTGGGAAGAATCAGGGACAGAGAGATGGTGGGTGGGATGAATCAGGGACAGAGGGATGGTGGGTGGGTGGGATGGATCAGGGATCAGGGACAGAGAGCTGGTGGGTGGGATGAATCAGGGACAGAGAGCTGGTGGGTGGGATGAATCAGGGACAGAGAGATGGTGGGTGGCATGAATCAGGGACAGAGAGATGGTGGGTGGATGGATCAGGGACAGAAGGATGGTGGGATAGATCAGGGACAGAGGGATGGGTGGGTGGGCTGGATCAGGGACAGAGGGATGGATCAGGGACAGAGAGATGGGTAGGTGGGATGGATCAGGGACAGAGGGATGGATGGGTGGGATGGATCGGGACAGAGGGATGGATGGGTGGGATGGATCAGGGACAGAAGGATGGTGGGATGGATCAGGGACAGAGAGATGTTGGGTGGGATGGATCAGGGACAGAGATATGGTAGGTGGGATGGATCAGGGACAGAGAGATGGTGGGTGGGATGGACCAGGGACAGAGAGATGGTAGGTGGGATGGATCAGGGACAGAAGGATGGTGGGATGGATCAGGGACAGAGAGATGGTTGGTGGGATAGATCAGGGACAGAGAGATGGTGGGTGGGATGGACCAGGGACAAAGAGATGGTAGGTGGGATGGATCAGGGACAGAAGGATGGTTGGATGGATCAGGGACAGAGAGATGGTAGGTGGGATGGATCAGGGACAGAGAGATGGTTGGTGGGATGGATCAGGGACAGAGGGATGGGTGGATGGATCAGGGACAGAAGGATGGTGGGATGGATCAGGGACAGAGGGATGGGTGGGTGGGCTGGATCAGGGACAGAGGGATGGTGGGATGGATCAGGGACAGAGGTATGGATCAGGGACAGAGGGATGGGTGGGTGGGATGGATCAGGGACAGAGGGATGGATGGGTGGGATGGATCGGGGACAGAGGGATTGATGGGTGGGATGGATCAGGGACAGAAGGATGGTGAAATGGATCAGGGACACAGAGATGTTGGGTGGGATGGATCAGAGACAGAGATATGGTTGGTGGGATGGATCAGGGACAGAGAGATGGTGGGTGGGATGGACCAGGGACAGAGAGATGGTAGGTGGGATGGATCAGGGACAGAAGGATGGTGGGATGGATCAGGGACAGAGAGATGGTAGGTGGGATGGATCAGGGACAGAGAGATGGTTGGTGGGATAGATCAGGGACAGAGAGATGGTGGGTGGGATGGACCAGGGACAAAGAGATGGTAGGTGGGATGGATCAGGGACAGAAGGATGGTTGGATGGATCAGGGACAGAGAGATGGTAGGTGGGATGGATCAGGGACAGAAGGATGGTGGGATGGATCAGGGACAGAGAGATGGTGGGTGGGATGGATCAGGGACAGAGATATGGTTGGTGGGATGGATCAGGGACAGAGAGATGGTGGGTGGGATGGACTAGGGACAGAGAGATGGTAGGTGGGATGGATCAGGGACAGAAGGATGGTGGGATGGATCAGGGCGAGAGAGATGGTAGGTAGGATGGATCAGGGACAGAGATATGGTTGGTGGGATGGATCAGGGACAGAGAGATGGTGGGTGGGATGGACCAGGGACAGGGAGATGGTAGGTGGGATGGATCAGGGACAGAAGGATGGTGGGTGGGTGGGATGGATCAGGGACAGAGAGATGGTGGGTGGGATGGATCAGGGACAGAAGGATGGTGGGTGGGTGGGATGGATCAGGGACAGAGAGCTGGTGGGTGGGATGAATCAGGGACAGAGAGATGGTGGGTGGGATGAATCAGGGACAGAGGGATGGTGGGTGGGTGGGATGGATCAGGAATCAGGGACAGAGAGCTGGTGGGTGGGATGAATCAGGGACAGAGAGATGGTGGGTGGGATGAATCAGGGACAGAGGGATGGTGGGTGGGTGGGATGGATCAGGGATCAGGGACAGAGAGCTGGTGGGTGGGATGAATCAGGGACAGAGAGCTGGTGGGTGGGATGAATCAGGGACAGAGAGATGGTGGGTGGATGGATCAGGGACAGAAGGATGGTGGGATAGATCAGGGACAGAGGGATGGGTGGGTGGGCTGGATCAGGGACAGAGGGATGGATCAGGGACAGAGAGATGGGTAGGTGGGATGGATCAGGGACAGAGGGATGGATGGGTGGGATGGATCGGGACAGAGGGATGGATGGGTGGGATGGATCAGGGACAGAAGGATGGTGGGATGGATCAGGGACAGAGAGATGTTGGGTGGGATGGATCAGGGACAGAGATATGGTAGGTGGGATGGATCAGGGACAGAGAGATGGTGGGTGGGATGGACCAGGGACAGAGAGATGGTAGGTGGGATGGATCAGGGACAGGAGGATGGTGGGATGGATCAGGGACAGAGAGATGGTTGGTGGGATAGATCAGGGACAGAGAGATGGTGGGTGGGATGGACCAGGGACAAAGAGATGGTAGGTGGGATGGATCAGGGACAGAAGGATGGTTGGATGGATCAGGGACAGAGATGGTAGGTGGGATGGATCAGGGACAGAGAGATGGTTGGTGGGATGGATCAGGGACAGAGGGATGGGTGGATGGATCAGGGACAGAAGGATGGTGGGATGGATCAGGGACAGAGGGATGGGTGGGTGGGCTGGATCAGGGACAGAGGGATGGTGGGATGGATCAGGGACAGAGGTATGGATCAGGGACAGAGGGATGGGTGGGTGGGATGGATCAGGGACAGAGGGATGGATGGGTGGGATGGATCGGGGACAGAGGGATTGATGGGTGGGATGGATCAGGGACAGAAGGATGGTGAAATGGATCAGGGACACAGAGATGTTGGGTGGGATGGATCAGAGACAGAGATATGGTTGGTGGGATGGATCAGGGACAGAGAGATGGTGGGTGGGATGGACCAGGGACAGAGAGATGGTAGGTGGGATGGATCAGGGACAGAAGGATGGTGGGATGGATCAGGGACAGAGAGATGGTAGGTGGGATGGATCAGGGACAGAGATATGGTTGGTGGGATGGATCAGGGACAGAGAGATGGTGGGTGGGATGGACCAGGGACAGGGATATGGTAGGTGGGATGGATCAAGGACAGAAGGATGGTGGGTGGGATGGATCAGGGACAGAGAGATGGTGGGTGGGATGGATCAGGGACAGAAGGATGGTGGGTGGGTGGGATGGATCAGGGATCAGGGACAGAGAGCTGGTGGGTGGGATGAATCAGGGACAGAGAGATGGTGGGTGGGATGAATCAGGGACAGAGGGATGGTGGGTGGGTGGGATGGATCAGGGATCAGGGACAGAGAGCTGGTGGGTGGGATGAATCAGGGACAGAGAGATGGTGGGTGGGATGAATCAGGGACAGAGGGATGGTGGGTGGGTGGGATGGATCAGGGATCAGGGACAGAGAGCTGGTGGGTGGGATGAATCAGGGACAGAGAGATGGTGGGTGGATGGATCAGGGACAGAAGGATGGTGGGATAGATCAGGGACAGAGGGATGGGTGGGTGGGCTGGATCAGGGACAGAGGGATGGGTGGGTGGGATGGATCAGGGACAGAGGGATGGATGGGTGGGATGGATCGGGACAGAGGGATGGATGGGTGGGATGGATCAGGGACAGAAGGATGGTGGGATGGATCAGGGACAGAGAGATGTTGGGTGGGATGGATCAGGGACAGAGATATGGTAGGTGGGATGGATCAGGGACAGAGAGATGATGGGTGGGATGGACCAGGGACAGAGAGATGGTAGGTGGGATGGATCAGGGACAGAAGGATGGTGGGATGGATCAGGGACAGAGAGATGGTTGGTGGGATGGATCAGGGACAGACAGATGGTGGGTGGGATGGACCAGGGACAAAGAGATGGTAGGTGGGATGGATCAGGGACAGAAGGATGGTTGGATGGATCAGGGACAGAGAGATGGTAGGTGGGATGGATCAGGGACAGAGAGATGGTTAGTGGGATAGATCAGGGACAGAGGGATGGGTGGATGGATCAGGGACAGAAGGATGGTGGGATGGATCAGGGACAGAGGGATGGGTGGGTGGGCTGGATCAGGGACAGAGGGATGGTGGGATGGATCAGGGACAGAGGGATGGATCAGGGACAGAGGGATGGGTGGGTGGGATGGATCAGGGACAGAGGGATGGATGGGTGGGATGGATGGGGGACAGAGGGATCGATGGGTGGGATGGATCAGGGACACAGAGATGTTGGGTGGGATGGATCAGAGACAGAGATATGGTTGGTGGGATGGATCAGGGACAGAGAGATGGTGGGTGGGATGGACCAGGGACAGAGAGATGGTAGGTGGGATGGATCAGGGACAGAAGGATGGTGGGATGGATCAGAAACAGAGAGATGGTAGGTGGGATGGATCAGGGACAGAGATATGGTTGGTGGGATGGATCAGGGACAGAGAGATGGTGGGTGGGATGGACCAGGGACAGGGAGATGGTAGGTGGGATGGATCAGGGACAGAAGGATGGTGGGTGGGATGGATCAGGGACAGAGAGATGGTGGGTGGGATGGATCAGGGACAGAAGGATGGTGGGTGGGTGGGATGGATCAGGGATCAGGGACAGAGAGCTGGTGGGTGGGATGAATCAGGGACAGAGAGATGGTGGGTGGGATGAATCAGGGACAGAGGGATGGTGGGTGGGTGGGATGGATCAGGGATCAGGGACAGAGAGCTGGTGGGTGGGATGAATCAGGGACAGAGAGATGGTGGGTGGGATGAATCAGGGACAGAGGGATGGTGGGTGGGTGGGATGGATCAGGGATCAGGGACAGAGAGCTGGTGGATAGGATGAATCAGGGACAGAGAGCTGGTGGGTGGGATGAGTCAGGGACAGAGAGATGGTGGGTGGGATGAATCAGGGACAGAGGGATGGTGGGTGGGTGGGATGGATCAGAGATCAGGGACAGAGAGCTGGTGGGTGGGAAGAATCAGGGACAGAGAGATGGTGGGTGGGATGAATCAGGGACAGAGGGATGGTGGGTGGGTGGGATGGATCAGGGATCAGGGACAGAGAGCTGGTGGGTGGGATGAATCAGGGACAGAGAGCTGGTGGGTGGGATGAATCAGGGACAGAGAGATGGTGGGTGGCATGAATCAGGGACAGAGGGATGGTGGGTGGGTGGGATGGATCAGGGATCAGGGACAGAGAGCTGGTGGGTGGGAAGAATCAGGGACAGAGAGATGGTGGGTGGGATGAATCAGGGACAGAGGGATGGTGGGTGGGTGGGATGGATCAGGGACAGAGAGCTGGTGGGTGGGATGAATCAGGGACAGAGAGATGGTGGATGGGATGAATCAGGGACAGAGGGATGGTGGGTGGGTGGGATGGATCAGGGATCAGGGACAGAGAGCTGGTGGGTGGGATGAATCAGGGACAGAGAGATGGTGGTGGGATGAATCAAGGACAGAGGGATGGTGGGTGGGTGGGATGGATCAGGGATCAGGGACAGAGAGCTGGTGGGTGGGATGAATCAGGGACAGAGAGATGGTGGGTGGGATGAATCAGGGACAGAGGGATGGTGGGTGGGATGAATCAGGGACAGAGAGATGGTGGGTGGGATGAATCAGGGACAGAGGGATGGTGGGTGGGATGAATCAGGGACAGAGAGATGGTGGGTGGGTGGGTGAGATGAATCAGGGACAGAGGGATGGATGGGTGGGTGGGGGGAGGCTTCATATGGGCTGTGTGTTTAACAAGAGCCTCCACTGACACTGCCAAACCGAGACACAGCAAGACCAGTGGAGATAATGGAAGCACTGACGATCAGCACTTGTTAAACACACAGCCCGTGTGAAATCTCCTCCTCCATCCATCCTGTAGAAATAAGGAGACCAGCCTTGTGTTGATCGTCAGTGATTCTAATATCTCCACTGGTGTTGATGTGCCTCGTTTGGCTGTCAGTGGAATCATTGAGCTCTGCCCCCCTCCTGCGGATTTCCAGCATCTACCTTGTTGTTGAGTTTCATAGCGGGAAGTGCAGGAGTTCACTCCTCCGCTCGGCGCACTGGTCTGACACAGGGAAAACCAGAAGTGACAGACTAACTAGGCTGTCACTCAAAGCACATAGTATAGTAAACCTATGAGCGCCGGGCGGATGCAGATCGTCACTTTTCATTGTGCCACAAGGTGGGTTAAAACCCCGCAAATAAGCGCCGCGTCTGCAATCTTGCGTTGACGTGGCGCTTCACATAGTGCGCTTAAGGACTTAAGGACTTTTTTTCAAATTTTTTTTTTAACCACCTCCCGCCCGCCCTATAGCCGAATGACGGCCGTAGAGCAGGCGGGTTCCTTCGCCTGGCCGTCCCTGGACGGCCTTGTGTTTACTTCCGCAATGCGCGCCGGCGGGGGGCGCGCATCGCGGAAGTTTTGTGTTCGCCGTGTCTCCCGGAGACAGGCAAACACAGATCGCCGTGAACGGCCAATCAAAGCGGCCATTCACAGCGCGATCGCAGCTGCCAATGGGAGATGATCTCAAATGTAAACATATGAGATCATCTCCCATTGCCGTGTCTCTCCCTCCTCACACAGAGACAGCGTGTGAGGAGAGAGAGGATCTGTAAGTCAGCCCCAGTGCCAACTGTCAGCCCCAGTGCCATCTGTCAGCCCCAGTGCCATCTGTCAGCCCCAGTGCCATCTGTCAGCCCCAGTGCCATCTGTCAGCCCAGTGCCATCTGCCAGTAGTGCCACCTGCCAGCGCCAGTGCCTGCCGTCAGCCCCAGTGCCGTCAGCCCCAGTGCCGTCAGCCCCAGTGCCGCCAGTGCCGCCAGTGCCAGTGCCACCTGCCAGTGCCAGTGCCACCTGCCAGCACCAGTGCCACCTGCCAGCGCCAGTGCCATCCGTCAGCCCCAGTGCCGTCAGCCCCAGTGCCGCCAGTGCCGTCAGCCCCAGTGCCACTAGTGCCAGTGCCACCTGCCAGTGCCAGTACCACCTGCCAGCACCAGTGCCACCTGCCAGCGCCAGTGCCACCTACCAGCGCCAGTGCCGTCAGCCCCAGTGCTGTCAGTGCCACCAGTGCCGCCAGTGCCACCTGCCAGCGCCAGTGCCATCCATCAGCCCCAGTGCCGTCAGCCCCAGTGCCGCCAGTGCCGTCAGCCCCAGTGCCGCCAGTGCCGCCAGTGCCAGTGCCGCCAGTGCCACCTGCCAGCACCAGTGCCACCTGCCAGTGCCATCCGTCAGCCCCAGTGCCGTCAGCCCCAGTGCCGTCAGCCCCAGTGCCGCCAGTGCCACGTGCCAGTGCCACCTGCCAGTGCCAGTGCCACCTGCCAGCGCCAGTGCCACCTGCCAGCGCCATCCGTCAGCCCCAGTGCCGTCAGCGCCAGTGCCGCCAGTGTCAGTGCCACCTGCCAGTGCCACCTGCCAGTGCCAGTGCCACCTGCCAGCCCCATTTGCCAGAGCAATTAGCCAGAGCAAATAGCCAGCACCATCTGCCAGTGCCATCTGCCAGTGCCAGCCCCAGTGCCATCTGTCAGCGACATCTGCCAGCGACATCTGTCAGCCCCATCTGTCAGCCCCATCTGCCTCCAGTGCCATCTGCCTCCAGTGCCATCTGTCAGTGCCACGTGTTGTCAGTGCCACGTGTTGTCAGTGCCACGTGGGGTCACTTTGTGGGCATTTCCATTGTCCTGGTGCTCCAGGGCCTTCAAAACTGTAATAGGTGGTTGAGAAATAAGATGTGTAATTTATGCTCCTAGAACGCCTGATGGTGCTATTTCAATATTGGGCCTCTGTATGTGGCCAGGCTGTGTAAAAGTCTCACACATTTGGTATCGTAATACTCAGAAGGAGTAGCAGAATGTATTTTGGGGTGTCATTTGTGGTATACACATGCCATGTGAGAGAAATAACCTATTACATTGAATATTTAAAAAAAAAAATCTTCATTTTGCAAAGAATTGTGGGAAAAAGATGACAACATCAAAAACCTCACCATGCATCTTAGTAAATACCTTGGAATGTCTACTTTCCAAAAAGGGGTCATTTGGGGGGTATTTGTACTTTCCTGACTTGTTCGGGTCACAAGAAGTGAGATCGGTCACCAGTACATCAGGTGTGATAAATTTTGTGCGATTTGCACCACAGCTTGTAGACTCTCTAACTTTCACAAAGACCAAATAATATCCACTAATTTGGGTTATTTTTACCAAAGATATGTAGCAGTATAAATTGTGGCCAAAATTTATGAAAAAAAAAATTATAATTTGCAAAATTTTATCACAGAAACAAAGAAATATGCGTTTTTTTAAAAAAATGTCGGTCTTTTTTCATTTATAGCGCAAAAAATAAAAACCCCAGAGGTGATCAAATACCACCAAAAAAAAGCTCTATTTGTGGGAAAAAAAAGACACAAAATTCATTTGGGTACAGTGTTGCATGACTGTGTGAGTAATTGTCATTCAAAGTGTGACAGCACCAAAAGCTGAAAATTGGTCTGGTCAGGAAGGGTGTTTAAGTGCCCAGTAAACAAGTGGTTAAAGGGCCATTTGAAAAAAATATATATATTTTTTTTCAAATTTTTTATTTTTTTTTGTGACTGCCTGGAAGGGGCCGGGGGGGGGCGGGCGCCCGGGCGCCCCCTATGGGCGGGCCGCCACTGACCACGATACTATCACAAGATGTCCTCTGTAACTCTGGCAACCTGTACAAATCTTGAAAAGTGTTGCCTATGGACATTATTTTAAAATACTGTAGTCTGTCGCCAATCCATGAGTGTGTGCAATATTAAAGTGTGACATGTTAGGTATCTATTTACTCGGCATAACATCATCTTTCAAATTTTACAAAAGAAAATAGGGGTAACTTTGGTGGGTTTTTTTTATATATTTTTTTATGTAGATTGACTTCCCAAAAAATTGCATTTGAAAGACTGCTGCGGAAATACTGTGTGATATAAAATATTGCAATGACTGCCATTTTATTCCCTAGGGTTTCTCCTAAAAAAAAATCAGGGATCAGGGTGACGGATCTGGGGTGTTTGGCATTAGGGTGACGGGTCTGGGCTGCTCAGCTTCAGGGTAATGGGTCTGGGCTGCTTGGCATCAGGGAGATGGGTCTGGGCTGCTCAGCATCAAGGTGACAGGTCTGGGCTGCTGGGGATCAGGGTGACAGGTTTTGGTTGCTCGGGATCGGGGTGACGGATCAGGGCTGCTCAGGATCAGGGTGGCGGGTCTGGGCTGCTCAGGATCAGGGTGGCGGGTCTGGGCTGCTTGTGATCAGGGTGACAGATCTGGGCTGCTTGTGATCAGTTTGATGGGTCTGGGCTGCTTCGGATCGGGGTGACGGGTCTGGGCTGCTTGGGATCGGGGTGACGGGTCTGGAGTGCTCGGGATCAGGGTGATGCGTCTGGGGTGCTCGGGATCAGGGTGATGGGTCTGGGGTGCTTGGGATCAGGGTGATGGGCCTGGGGTGCTTGGGATCAGGGTGATGGGCCTGGGGTGCTTGGGATCAGGGTGATGAGTCTGGGGTGCTCCGGATCAGGGTGATGGGCATGGGGTGCTTGGGATCAGGGTGACAGGTCTGGAGTGTTCGGGATCATCTTTCACATTTTACAAAGAAAATAGGGGTAACTTTTGTGTTTTTTTTTCTTAATTCAGTAGATTGTTTTCCAAAAAAAATTGTGTTTGAAAGACCACTGCGCAAATACTGTGTGATATAAAATATTGCAATGACTGCCATTTTATTCCCTATGGTTTATCCTAAATAAAAGTCAGGGATCAGGGTGACAGATCTGGGGTGCTCAGGATCAGGGTGATGGGTCTGGGCTGCTCGGCATCAGGGTGATGGGTCTGGGCTGCTCGGCATCAGGGGGATGGGTCTGGGCTGCTCGGCATCAGGGTGATGGGTCTGGGCTGCTCGGCATCAGGGTGGCATCAGGGTGATGGGTCTGGGCTGCTCGGCATCAGGGTGACGGGCCTGGGCTGCTCGGCATCAGGATGACAGGGAGGGGAGAACAAGGGGATACAGCAAAGTTCTCTCACTTACAGTTCCTATTTCAAAGTTAATTTGTAGCCCCTGGGTATAAGATCCTTCTCCAACCCCTCCCCCGAAGGGAATCTCACAAACACCCATGTCGGTATCTTTCCTCTCTCTCTCTGGCTCCCAGTTGAAAAGCTAGCCAAGACCAAGCTCCACCCACCATATATAGGAACAACCACACAACACCCCACTGGTAGAAGGAGCAATCTTTAACCACTTACCACCTGGCCTATAGCAAAATGATGGCCGGGCAGTGGTTTAGTTATCCTGACTGGACATCATATGACATCCAGCAGGATAACAGCCGGCAAGCGTCCGTGGGGGGGGGGGGGGGCGCGCACCGAGGCGATTGGTGGTGCAGTGTGTCAGTCTGACACACCACTACACCGGTCTCGGTAAAGAGCCTCAGACGTAGTGAGTTGTTGATCGGCTTTTTCTCACTCGCGAATTACAGACGCGAGTAGAGGATAGCCGGTCGGCAGCTCTCCTGACGGGGGTTTGCGCTAATTGATTATAAGCGCAGCCCCCCCTCGGAAGCCTACACTGGACCACCAGGGAAGCCCCTAACATGTGGATGGCCAGGTACATCCCCCATGGCCATCCACATGTGCCAACTTATGCCCAACATATGCCAATTCATGCCCACAAATGGACACGGACTGGCACCATTATAGAACTAATAAAACCAGTGATGCCCAGCAATGCCACCCACCAGTGTCCTCAGTGCCACCTATCAGTGCACATCCATGCCCAACAGTGCCCACCTATCCTACCTATCATTGCCACCCATAAGTACCCATCAGTGCCGCATACCAGTGCCACCTATCAGTGCCCATCAGTGCCACCTCATTGGTGCCCATCGGTGCTGCCTTATCAGTGCCCATCAATGCAGCCATATCAGTGCCCATCATTGAAGAAGAAAACTTACTTATTTACAAAAAGGTTTAAGAGAAACAAAGAAAAACGTTTTTTTCCACAATTTTTGGTGGTCAATTACCACCAAAAGAAAGCTCTATTTATGGGGAAAAAAATGATAAAAATTTGTTTGGGTACAGGAAGGTGTATAAGTGCCTGGTATTGAAGTGGTTAAGGAGACCTCTACCTGATTAAATGAGCAGTGAGCGCTGCCCATGAACAATACCACATTAGTGAGTGGAGTTTGAAAAGCTGTGCAGTAAAATTACATCTTCTGGGACATTTTTGACGAAATATGTAGGGCTGAGTCCATGCTCATGATAACATCACAAATTACAGATTTAGAAGGCAATGTGCATATTCTCCTATAGAGTTTGATTTGCAGAGAGCTGTCTATGCTTGTATATATGTATATAACATTGTTCGCGGTAAATATTGGATTATTGATTGTATACTGTGTCAAGCTTTCTTATTTTTCCAGGCACGTTGTTTTGAGTGGCTGCTTATATACAGTATATTCTGGAGTGAAGTGGTGACATCATATAAGTGTATGTAATATAACTGGGTACTAAAATTTATAGGTAAAGTTGATCCGGGGAAAATCCGATTGCCTCTTGCGGGATCAGGAAGGAATTTTTTCCCCTGCTTTAGCAAATTGGATCATGCTCTGCTGGGGTTTTTTGCCTTCCTCTGGATCAACTGTGGGTATAGAATTGGGTATATGGGCTGTTATATGTATATATGTATGTATGTGTGTATATATATATATATATATATATATATATATATATATATATATATATATTTTTTTTTTTTTTTTTTGGTTGAACTGGATGGACTTGTGTCTTTTTTCAACCTGACTAACTATGTAACTATGTAACTATATCTCCATGATTCGAGCCAATCACTTTTAAGTGTTATATGACTTTTCATTTCTAGGGTCATAGTGTTTCAGTAAGCCTCTGACCTGGGCACTGGTGTGGTGGAAGCAGAGTGTGTTGTTTATTCACCTGGTGGACTTTTTTAAAAATTATATGAAGATTATTTCATTTACAATTCACGGGGGGGCTCCTTTGTTTGAATAGACATTTTACTATAGATACATACAGTATAATAATGGATATGAGAGTTTTTTGTTTTGTTTAATGAAAGCTGCACTTAAGTTTAGGTGTATTTGATATTAGTGTAGCACCCTCTACCTTAGGTAGGTAGGTCCTAGAGTAGGTTTTTGTGTGTACTGCCAGTGCAGGTGAATTTAGGCAGGCCTAGCTGTGAGCTAGGCCTATTTGTTTTTGATCTGGGGCAGGGGAGTGGTTTAGTGTAGCAGCAGGTGACTGACATGTGCTTCAGCTCTCTGGCACCTCCTTTGTTTGCAGTGAGAAGGTTCTGGAAAAGAGGCAGGACAGAGGGCTGGAGTAACATGGGGTGTATTTGGGAGCCCTGACCAATCCCCAACTATGTCAGGGGACAGGCCTCCTATATATACCCATGGTCAGCCTGTTGTGGGAGGAGTTTCAGGTGGAAAAACTGAATGATGGTATGTTAGGCTGTGGTGACCATTGAGGGACCCCCTTTCTGGTGATCTCTGGCCTGGAGCTCAGGAGCCTCTCTTTACATGGTCATTGAGAGGCGTCCTGGAACAGGAGCAGGAGGAAGACAGCTGGGATCATGGCCAGGAAAGTAATTCAGGAGGGATCCATCCATGCCAGGGTCAGTGAATGAGAAGCACAGTTAGAAGCTCTGGGAGAGGCATGCCAGGATTGGATGTGGAGCCAGAAGGAGGGACTGTGGTGTTGTTGAAGTCAAGTCACTGCAGCCAGGAGAGTTGGCAGGATTTGCATTGGACATTCTGGGAGCAGTAGTCCACCAAGTATCAGCACAATTATTCTTCTCATCTAAAATGGTTGCTACTACAGAGGGGACTGAAGACCCCCATCTGCAAATGATTACTAGGAAAATGTTAGAACTTATTCAGAGTGAGTATTAGCCATGTACCAATGGTGACAGGAATCAAAAATTGGATAGTGAAGGAAAGCAATAGCGTGCTGGAGGAGATGTGAAGTAGCAGTTTAATTTCCATTAAAAAGTATTCATAATTTTGACATCCCATGACCCTTTTCCCCATCCAAAATGTATGTCTGACCAAGCAGGGTGATGTGTGGATGTTGAAACACGCAGCGACCCCACGGGGGCATGGCTACATTAACATTTTGGATCTAATGGTGTGCTAACTGCTGGCTTAGGGATTTTACCCTTTAGCTCAATCTTTTATTTTAAAGACGATGCATATTAGCTGGTCTCTGCTTCTTATGTAAGAGGAAACTCTGATATGTAAGTGGGGCCCTGAATTGATGGGGGGGGGGGGCTCTGATATTATGGGGAGGCTTCTGATGTGACAGGAGGACATCAGATGTGATGGAGTGGCTTTTGATGTGAAGAGAGGACTTCTGATGTGATAGAAAATATTCTGCTATGCAGGATGCTGTGCAATAATTCCTGGAACCTTGCTACACCAGAATGTGGTGTCGCTGATGCTGTCAATGGAAACCATACTGTTCTGTAGCACCATGTTCAGCTTCAAGGCACCTCCTAAACATGTGATTGATAGGGTTGGTGTTTTCCCATGGCACCCTCAAAGTGGCATTAAAATTAGGACCCTCTATTTATTCTGCACTTTACTTTTACATTTAATTTTGCATTTGTACCTGTACATCATAGCAGTGCCCCCTTTCCAATGCCCTGTTTTGACAATGGCTTGCCTATTAGCTTTACAAATTGCCAGATCGTAGCATTAAAATTCGCCCCAATAAACATCACTGAGGTTTGATTTTAAATTTGAATTTGAATTTTTTTAATTTCACACAGGATTCAGCTAACTTCACTAAGATCAAACTCAGGCAGCTGACTATTAAGTAGGTAAACCATTGTCTCTGTATGCATCTCAAGGCATCGTTTTCCATTGTGACCAAAGGGTACTTTTGAATTCCACCATTGCTTGTATTCAACACCAGTTCACCTTTATCAAATGAAAAGGATTTCTTCTGATAAATGTTTTAAATGTAATGTACCTTGAGGGGATTTTATACATATGATGTGGAATTGTCAGAAAATCCAACCGTTCTGGTCAGACATCACTATCTTTATAGCTACTACTTTTGAAATACCAAATATCTGTGAATATAAAAGCTGCCTGCTGGGAATTCTCAGAGATTGGACTCTCTGTGTAAATCAAAAAGATCTTCCTGAGACTCATTATTCTATGCTTGTAAATCCTTAGTCACAAAGTGAAAAAAAAATGAAACTCCTACCAACCTTTCTACATTATAATCTCCCTCTTTACACATCTATCTTTAAAACTAGAGGCTGTCCTTGAAACCAGGTAACATTTGAAGAACATGAATTAATGCCAAACAAACGGTGTCCTCCAATACAGATAATAGGGGCATTACTAGGATTGTGGAACACCAAGGGAACCTCAGGGCACACAAAAAGAAACAATTCTGCTACATACTGTATGCTGTAGCAAGTTGTGGGTGTCTCCTCAATTACACTTTCTGCACACTGACTATAGACTGAAAGGTAACACTTTTTCTGATACTATGTCCAAGAATAAATTCATTTTAAAAATTGGGCACTATGTTGCATCCAGCAATATTTGAAACCCCTTATTAAATTGCATGTCATGTATAAGAAAGTATATAGAGTACAGTGGACAGAATATGGAATGTACAGCTCAGAGTACAGAATTAGGATATGTAGAATAGGAAACGTACAGCGCAGTGTACAGAACGGGACATATACCATGGGATACCAAATAGGTGCTGTGAAATATGGAATATACAGTGCAGAGTACAGCAGGATGCACTGTGGAATAGGAAATGTACAACACAGCATACAGAGCGAGGAGAGGTGGAAAAGGGAATGTACAGGACAATATAAAGAATCAGGAGGGGTAGAATAGGGAAAATACAGTGCAGCATACAGAGTGAGGAGGGGTGGGATAGGGTATGTACAGCACAATGTATGGAAACAGAAGAGGTGGAATAGGCAATGTACAGCATGACATACATAATAGGTTGGGGTGGATCAGGTAATGTACAGCTCAATGAGGAGAGGTGGAATAGGCAATGCATAGCATAACATACAGAATGAGGAGGGTGGAAAAGGGTATGTTGAGTACAGCGTACAGAATAGAGAGGGGTGGAATAGGGAGTGAACAACACAATGTACAGAATTAGAAGGCGTAGAGTAGGGAATTACTGCGAAATGTACAGAATGAGGAAGGGTTGATTAGGATATGCACAGCACAGCTAGGGGTAGAAAAGTGACTGCACAGCACCACAGCTTACAGAATGAGGAGAAGTTGAACGTGCTGTGTACTGTACATCACAGTGTACAAAATTAAGATGGGTGAAAAAGAAAATGTACAGCACAGTGTACAGAATAGGTTGGAGTGGAGGAGGAAATGTAAAGTGCAGCATACAGAATGAGGAGAGGTAGAATAGGCAATGTATGGTATAAGAACGCATACACAATGTGGAGGGGTGGAAAGGGAGGTGAACAGCTCAACACATATTAGTGTATCTTTCCAAATCACTGAGCACAGATGTTTCCAGCAAGGGGTACTCTTAATGCTAAAGCACATAAGGCATTTTTATGTGCCTCTAACATTGTGTCAACAGCTTGGCGCATGAATGTGCCCCTATGCACATAGCCAGCTCAATCAAGACATGGATGGCTTGATGAGTTTAATGTGGAGAAACTGTAATACCTTACATAGAGCCCTGGCCTCAACCCTACTAAACACCTTTAGGATAAATTGGAATGTTGATTGCAACCAGGACACAAATTCGAAACAGACATTGTCCAAAATCTTGTGAAAAAACCTTCTAAGTTTGGAGGCTATTAGAGCTGAGAAAAGGAGGCTCTCTTCACATCCCCTTATTATGGCAGTGATTTTAGAATTAGATGTCCAAAAAGTTAATTTATGCATGATGGTTAGTTGTCCACAAACTTTTAGGCATGTCATTTATATTGAGTTACCACTTATACGTGTTACATATTTATTATTGCTATTGTATAACCGAGTGCACAAAATGGATTTGTAATGTTCTGTCCCCATCAGTGACTTAAGAGACACAAATGACAGGCTTTTCTGGCAGCCACACAGCACCAAGTCCTTGTTTAGATGCATCAACCTGAATTGTCACTTCCATTGACATGTCAGGGCAATCTAATGTTCCAGCAACAGAAGTGAGCTGGTTCATTTTCTCAGAAACATTATGTTGAGATTACCACTGAAGGTCTGAGAATTTGTTGTAAAAGTTCTCTTAGCAGAAATTAAAGGTTAACAAGGTGGGGCTAAATCTCACCAGTTAATTGCCCATTCCTAGAAATGTATCCAGTTCTGACCAGTTTTCACATGGTCTAATCAGTGTGAGAGACTGCTTCAATTTACTGGATCTGTTTTTCTGCTTTACAATGAGAAAATGTGACCATGATACTTGACTTTGATAGATTGTAGTATGATTTTTATTTTTTTATTTTTTTAAGATGAACTGTAAGGCTAAATACATAAAGTACTGTGCAAAAGTTTTAGGCAGGTGTGAAAAATGCTGTAAAAAAAGAATCCTTTCGGAAAAGGAAGCAGATAAAATTGAAAGTAAATGAACCAAAGAGAAATCCAAATCAAATCAATATTTGACGTGATCACCCTTCGCCTTCAAAACAGCATCAATTCTCCTAGCTACACTTGCACACAGTTTTTGAAGGAACAGGTATCTTGTTCCAAAATTGTAGCATAATGGCAGCACATGCTCTGTTCGTGTTTGTTTCCCCAAAAGGCTAGAGAGTGATACAATGAGTGTCTACAGGCAACAGTGAAGCATTGTAGAGGTTCCTTGCAATTTCTGCAAATGGAGTTGGAGATTTGGTCAGGATCAATGGTGTCCTCAATGTTGAGAAATACAGGCAGATACTTATCCATTATGCTATATTCAGTACTTACCTATTTTCAGGCCGCTCTGGTCTGGTAATGTAATCTGTCAGCTAGCCACAGCTTCAAGTGAGAAGAGGGAGTGCCGACAACAGATGGGCCATTAAAGCTTATGGGTGAAGTCACAAGTCCAGACTTTACTAGCCATTGTCCAAATGCTCTCTCCTCCACCACTGTCTGACATAGGAGAGATCACATGGCCTGAAAATAGGTAAGTATATACATATTTCTTACACATGTGAGCTAGCATAAGTGTTGGGGTGGGGGGCAGTTTTAAAGCTAGTTAGGTATAGGCTCAAATTCCACTTTAACCTTTCTCCAATCTACGCAAAGTTATTTATACCTTGATGTTAAGCAAATATTTCAAATTAATATTCTACTTATGTCCCGTACACACGATTGGAAATTCGGCCAGCAAAAGAGAGCTTTTGGTTGGAAAATGCTCCATCGGACTCAAAAAGATTGAGAGCATGTTCTCAATTTTTCGGTCAGAGAAAGTTTCTATCCGAAAATGCATTAGTGTGTATGCAATTCCGACGTGCAAAAACTCATACATGCTCAGATTCAACTATGAGACAGAAGCGATCGGTCTGGTAAAACTACCGTTCGTAATGGACATAGCACATTTGTCACGCTCAATTTGTTTTAATAGTTTAATGCAGCAATTCTCTACTTCTTTACAATGAAGAATAAAGAATGAATTTGTTTTGCTGCTCATATTCACACAGAGTCCTCACAAGCTTCTTTCTTCATTATTTCTCCTGATGAATAATCTTGTTTTTAAAGCCAGATCTCCATAATAATGTTTGGATTTTTTTTTTTTTTTTTATCAAGTACTGCTTTTTTGGCATTTTTTTAAATTATTTTTGAGTCATCTTCATCATTTTTTTTTGTCAGTTTACACAACAACATTATTATCTTGTCTTTTTAAAGCTCAAGGAGGTTGGTTGGTGTCCCTTGATAATTTGACATTGTATTTTTGAAATGTACCCGTCTACTCACAAAGAAACTGTCCTATTTGAAGAAAAACACATAGGAAAGTATTTTCAAAAGCCTTTTTACCCCAGGTCACACATTAACTATTTGGAAAATAAAATTCGTAGCCTGAGAAGTCCATATAATGGGGAGCACAATCTGGTCTAGGACTCCCAGAGATCATGAACAGCAGCAGATGACATATATGTCCCCATGCTGTGGTACTGTCAGACCAGACTGAACCCAGGCCATAACTTTATTGTCTTCCTTGCAGCCTTGCCTGCAGCCTTGCCTGCAGCCTTCCATGGAGGCTGTGGCTCTGGAGGTGGACTTGTGGCAGGAGGAGGAGGAGGATGGGCGAGCATACGTAAATGCATGTTATCACTTATTTGGCCATTCAACCTCTTCTGAATGCCCTCAAAAACAAATTTCTCACACCTGAGGCATTGGCCCTCCTCCATTTGCTGCAATTTAGCAGCTACATAGCAGCCATAGGCTTCCTCAGCGTTGGGGGGGGGGGGCTTTTCAGGGCCGCATTAGCGTCCTTAATGACGCCCAGTGCTGCCTCCTCCACGTTACTCCCCTTTCTGGCCCTTTTTGTTGGAAGGCACCTGGGATTGGGTGAAGCTACAGGGCCCTGCCACCACCTGGCTGACACTTATCCTCGCCTCCTCCTGCCTGCTATTTACCCCCGCCTCCTTCTGTCTGACACATTCCAGAGCCTCGTCCTGGCTGAGGTCTTCTTGTGTATGAAAAAGGGACATACTTTTACTTTTTGGTTCATCAATCACACCCAAATTTCAGCTCATGACTGTTGCAAATTGCATGTTAATAGATAGAAAAGACTATCATTCTGACCCCAGCATTTTTCATTCGTCACACTAATTTTTGGCCCCTACTGTCAATTGATGTTAAACAATTTTTGTTAAATCATTCATTTGTTAGCATGAATAACATCTAGTTAACAACAATCATTTTCGGACAATAAATATGTTAAAAAAAATAAATAAAGTATACCTGGCTCCAGCTGGGCTCCTCAACTTCTTCCAGGATGGAAGGCCCAGATTGGTCCTTGCAAGCCTCAGCTGGGGTTGAGGGAAGGGTGGATGGAAGTGTAGAAAGTGATTCCCTGGCTTCCATCTGGTCTTCCAGAAACCGCATCCTGCTGTAGTACCACAGACTGGGTACATACACATCCTCTGTTGCAGCTCCTGATCTCATGGAAGCCTGGACCTTATTAAGCTCCTTCCTATATGAGCTTCTCAAGCTACCAATTTTCCTCTCCACAAACTCAATGTCTGCGCCGGGGACTTGCGTCTTCACATATTCCAGCAGTTTCTCCAGCGATGTCTTCCTAGCTGGTTTATTTCACTATAAGGGGTTTTTAACCTCCCACAAATTTCGCATATCCCTGTCTATGAAGTGGCCCATGAATTCAGGGTCTTTGAATTGTTTCATATTTGCTACAAGACGAAACACAAGACAAAAACTCTAAATAGGCTAAACTCTCCTAATCTTATCCCAATATAGGCCTCAATCTAGAATCAGTATAGGCCACTGATGTACCAAAGTTAAGATGTTACCTTCAATAGAACAATCGTCCTCCTTCCTCAGCACACCGAACGTACGTATGACATACGCATCTTAACTTTATATACACTGTGAAACTCCTCCCGTGTCACCCGCCCCTGACATTCTTTCTCGAAGATTCCCTGCCCTGTCTCTTTAGTCGCAGTGGGAGAGGAACATGGCGGAGACACAGCAGGTGATTACTACTAGTAGTAATGAGGAAGAAAGCCCGGAGGCCAAAACATCCCGATCCAGGAGGAGGTTTAAGGCCTCCAATATGTCCTTTGAGGAGATGGTGGAGATGGTTCACATATTGAAGAGGGTCAACTATGATGGAAAGAATGGGCCGTACCCAAACCCCAATCTGCAAAAGGCCAAAATCACGATGAAAGCGGTGAAGAGTCTGCAGCAGAAATTTGGGATACGAATATCCAAGGAGCAATCAAGGAAACGCTGGTCAGACCTAAAATTAAAGGGAGCAGGAACAGTACAGAAGGATAAAGAAAGTGCTTCAAAAAAGTAAGTACTTGTCGTGTGTTCCTAATGTGATTATTAACTTGCATGCTGCTCCATGTGCTTTTCTTTACTGTTGCACAGTTTTAAATAGCTACTTTCTTGATCATACATCACGGGACACAGGAGCTTCATTACATAGTGGGTTATATAGGCACCTCTGGTGATTGGACACTGGTTAACCCCAATTAAGGAGAATTCCTCCCCTATATAACCCCTCCCATATGGGAGGCACCTCAGTTTTTTCGCCAGTGTCTATGGTGGTTGGTCACGTAAAACTTTAGCTCTGTGCAGGTCCCTGCGGGGGGGCCTAAGGGCTACAACATCCATACCTCGGGCCGATATTTGACTCCCAAGATGGTATGGTACCCGGGCCTCGTCAGCCGAAGAAACAAGGTTTGGCCTGTAAGTCCTCTCCTATTGGAAGACTGGGCTCTGGGAAAACCAGACTTGGTGTACTGTTTATACAGAGCGCACGAAAGTTTCTGGCAGAGTCTTTTACATGGTCCAGGTAGGAGGCTCTTCAGAGAAAGAGCCCCAGATAAACCTGAAGGTTGGCTAACACTGCCCGCCGTGATGGGTGAAGGCTGGAATTTGTCTGTTTCAGCAATTCCTGCGGCGAGGACAGGTAAGGGATGTTAATCCTATATATGTAATTATATGATGGATTTTTTCATTTTGAGTAGTTGTATGTCTTACCTGGTTTCCACCACTAGAGGGAGTAAGAGCAGCCTGATGCATACTTACATGCCTTTCAGTACACACGCTCAGTGAAGCCTGGTTCTCCAGCTGTCTCACGTCTCCACTGCAGTCCCTGCCACAACAAGGTAACACAGGGGTCCCACGTAGTCTGGGGGTCCCACGCAGCTCCGGTGGAGTTCTCCTTTCCCCCCCTGGATCCCGCGGTCCTCGTGCATGCGCGCCAGGCGCGTTCCCGGCGTAATGGAGGAGGGGGAGTGTGGTTATGAGCCGTGCACGTCAGTGTGCACGGCACTGTACTGCGCAGGCGCCAGGCGACAGATTTAAAAAGCCCAGAGCGTCAGGGGGCTGTAAGTGGAGACACAGGAGCTGTGGGCAGTAAGCATCCGAGGGGATTGGATCCAGGCAAACCTTAGACACCTACTCAGCATCAGGTTGTGCAGTTTAAGCATATATATTTATTGTGAGACTTTAAGCACAACAGTGATTGCACTTGTACTAGTACCTCTGCTTTGTAGCTTAGGACTATGTCTCCTCGTAAGAGGGTCTCAGGGGAGGTAGCAAAGGCACTGGTAAATCACCGCCTAGGTCTAGGGGTTCTAAAAGTGCCTGTAAGTTACCATCCCCCCCTGCAAGACTGGAGCCAGCCTCTCAAGACGAGTCAGTGCCCCTGTCAGGTTTTGCAGCCTCTCCTAATTAGTGATGGACGAACTTCCGACGGGACGTTTCGCGAAAGCGAAATGCGAACGGACCCAAACGTTCGCGAAACCGAACGTTCGCCGCGGGCCCCATTGACTTCAATGGGAGGCGAACTTTGCAAACCTTCATGTCGAATTAGCGGCCACGTGGTAATTATTAGGGGGTAAAACGTAGTCCCACCATCTGGACAATGACATAATACATGTATGAGGTGAATTTGGGATCGATAACTACAAGCATTTTTATTTTATTTGGGAAATTGTTCTAACAATTCAGGACTATGGAGCTAATGAAGGCAATGGAGGAGAGGGAAGGTCAGGGACCAGGGTAGGCAAAGAAGAGGGTGCAGGAGATGATCACCAGCAGCGTGACATACCGGAATGACACATGCACCGTGATAGAGGCATCTGACAGCAGCACCGTAATACAGAGCACTGACAGCAGCACCGTGACATACAGCGCTGACAGCAGCACCGTGACATACAGCGCTGACAGCAGCACCGTGACATACAGCGCTGACAGCAGCACCGTGACATACAGCGCTGACAGCAGCACCGTGACATACAGCGCTGACAGCAGCACCGTGACATACAGCGCTGACAGCAGCACCGTGACATACAGCGCTGACAGCAGCACCGTGACATACAGCGCTGACAGCAGCACCGTGACATACAGCGCTGACAGCAGCACCGTGACATACAGCGCTGACAGCAGCACCGTGACATACAGCGCTGACAGCAGCACCGTGACATACAGCGCTGACAGCAGCACCGTGACATACAGCGCTGACAGCAGCACCGTGACATACAGCACTGACAGCAGCACCGTAAGCAGCCCCAGGAGGAAGTCAGCACAGCACAGGGATGGTGTGATCCCCTCATAATAAGAACCCCCAGGAGGAAGTCAGCACAGCACAGGGATAGTGTGATCCCTTCATAATAAGAACCCCCAGGAGGAAGTCAGCACAGCACAGGGATATCATAAGCAGCCCCAGTAGAAATATGACACCGCTCAACCTCTTCAAAGAGGAGGGTAGGGGCATATAGTACGGTGTGCTTTTTTGGGTCAAGGAAGTGAGCCAAATGAATTAAGAAGGTCTGTGTGCTTGATTAAAAAAATAGTTTATAGACATATACATGGTCTACTGGTCACATGTGTTGAATTCCTCCGAGATCCATGCCTCATTCATTTTTAGAAATGTGAGGTAGTTAACACTGTGGTGAGCTAGGCGAGTACGCTTATCGGTCACAATCCCCCCTGCTGCGCTGAACGTCCTTTCGGACAGGACACTGGATGAGGGGCAAGCCAACAGTTCGATTGCAAATTGGGCAAGCTCTGGCCAGAGGTCAAGCCTGCCCACCCAGTAGTCTAGGGGTTCATCACTCCTCAGAGCGTCCACATCGGCCGTTAACCCAATGTAGTCGGACACCTGACGGTCTAGGCGTTCCCTGATGCTGGATCCGGATGACACCTGTCGATGGGTCGGCTGAAAGAATGACCTCATATCCGAAGTCACCAACACATCTTCAAACCGGCCTCTTCTTGCAGGCGCTGTTGGATTGGTACCCGCAAATCCTTCTCTGGGAGTGGGAATTGCTCCTCTGCCAGCGCACGCAAAAGCAGAATGCAGCATTTCTCGAAGCAAGGCCTGGAAGTGCTGCATTCTGACAGCCCTCTGCGACGGCGGTAACATTTCCGCCATTTTGTGTTTGTACCGGGGGTCTAAGTACGTTGCCACCCAGTACTGGTCCTTGACCCTCATGCTTTTTATACGGGGGTCCCTATTAAAACACTGGAGCATGAAGGCCCCCATTTGCACTAAAGTGGAAGCGGTGTGGTGGCCTGGCTCCTGCTCATCATCCAGGATAATGTCGTCCTCTTCATTCTCCTCTCCCCATCCTCGCACAACAGGGATCCCAGAAAGGTTTAAAGCATGCTCTTCTTGCTCCTGCTCATCCGCCCCGGCACCATCCTCCTCTGACTCCTCATCAGACTCCTGTTGTTGACTTGTCTCAGATAGAGTAGCCCCCCCTGGGAATTCATCCAGCATTGCGACTTCCTCATCTTCCCGCTCCTGCTCCTCCACAGCCTGATCAATGACACGACGCAATGCACGCTCCAGAAAGAAGGCATAAGGTACCATGTCACTGATGGCGCCATGGCTGCGACTGACCAGTTTGGTGATCTCCTCAAATGGCCGCAGAAGTCTGCATGTGTCGCGCATGAGCAGCCACTGGCGCGGTGAAAAAAAACCCAGCTCCCCAGAACCGTTTCTTTCGCAGAGTTCATACAGGTAGACGTTAACTGCACGTTTCTGCTGGAGCAGCCTATCAAGCATATAGAAGGTTGAGTTCCATCGCGTCGGGCAATCGCAAATAAGACGTCTGACCGGCAGATGGTGTCGCCGCTGAATGTCAGCAAGGCGAGCCATGGCCGTGTAAGATCTTCTGAAATGGGCCGAGATTTTCCTTGCCTGCCGCAAGATGTCCTGGACCCCAGGGTATTTGACAAGGAATCGCTGCACGACCAAGTTTAAGACGTGTGCCATGCACGGCACGTGCGTGATTTTGCCCTGTTTCAATGCGCTAAGCAGATTGGCACCGTTGTCACACACCACTTTACCAACTGTCAAATTGAGCGGTGTTAGCCACTCATCTGCCTGTGAACGCAAAGCTGAAAGGAGTGCCGGGCCAGTGTGGCTCTTTGCTTCCAGGCACAACAGACGCAGCACGGCATGGCAACGTCTCACCTGGCATGTGGAATAGGTTCTGGGGAGCTTGGGCGGTGCAGTGGAAGAGACGCTAGCAGCGGAAAAGGAGGAGGCAGCTGAGGAGGAGAGGGAGGAGGATGGAGTAGGAGGAGGAGAAGAAGAGTCAGGCCTGCATGCAATCCGTGGCGGTAAAACCAAATCTACACGGGTGCCACGGGTTACATGCTTGACGGCCGTCAGAAGGTTCACCCAGTGGGCAGTAAAACTGATATACCTTCCCTGCCCGTGTTTGCTAGACCACGTGTCTGTGGTCAGATGTATCTTGGCACCGACACTGTGTGCCAGAGATACATTCACTTGCCGCTGAACATGGCCATATAGCTCTGGGATGCCCTTCTCTGAGAAATACTTCCTTCCTGGGACCTTCCATTGTGGTGTTCCAATGGCCACAAATTTGCGAAAGGCCTCCGAGTCCACCAGTTTATATGGCAGTAGTTGGCGGGCTATGAGTTCTGACAAGCCAGCCGCCAACCGTTGGGCAAGAGGGTTATCCGGCGTCATCATTTTTTTACGCTCAAACATTAGGCCCACGGAAGCCTGCCTTTTTGCAGAAAAATGTGAGCTTGGCGTGATGGAAGGTGGAGTGGAGGACAATTGTGAGGAGAGAGGAGAAGGAGAAGTAGAAGACGAGGCTGGACGGTGAGAGCCTGCAGTGTGGCTTTGTGTGTTCCGTTGCTCCCACTGGGCTCGGTGATGGCTGCTCATGTGCCTTCTTAAGGCGGTCGTCCCTAGGTGAGTATTGGGCTTACCGCGACTAACGCGTTGACTGCAAAGATTGCAGATGGCAACGCTATTGTCAGCAGCGGACACGTTAAAAAAAGCCCACACTGCGGAGCCATGTGCCGGTGTCCTGGGAGCGCCAGATGTGACCGTACATGGTCGATGACTCGCTCCTGATACATTTGCAGTCTGCTTTGTCCCTGCTGTGCAATGTAAGTCATTGCTGCTTCTCCTCCCTATCTGCTGGTCCATATCTCCCTCTGAACTCCCCTCCTCTTCCTCTCTTGTGGGCACCCACGTGACATCACTAGACACGTCATCATCAACGTCACCTTCCCCACCGCTATAAGTAGAGATCTCGGAGTAGGCAGCAACACCGGGGACCAACCTCCTCCTTGGGCTGATCTGGGTACTGGCGTCAGACTGCTGAGTAGCGCTTGTTGCTACCTCCTCTTCCTGATCCAATACCAAGAGTGGCTGCGCATCAGAAATGTCCTCTTGATATGGATCGGAAAATAATTCCAGTGACTCAAGCGGAAGGTATGTGGTGGTGGTGGTGGTGGTCGTGTTGTTGGTGGTAGTGTCTTTGGGGGTGCACATAGCAGAGAGTGAAGAAGAGGGTGCAGATCGAGAGGATGAGGAGGGTGCAGAAGAGTAAGGCTGAGCGAGCCACTCAACCAAGTCTGGTGCATCCTTTAAAGTAATTGAACGCACCTTCTGCAACTTCCCACTTTGGCTCAAGCCTGTTGCTCCTGCCCTACCCCTACCACCCCTGCGGAAGGGCCTGCCTCTTCCTCTGCCTGTCATTTTTTAAATGACCCTGTGACAAAACTCTTAGTCCCTATACCGATGAAGGACTGCTGCAGTATAGGGCAGCGGTCAGCAGTGGTGCACGTCAACCCTATCTATTGTGGACCGATAGCGGTCCTTACAGAACAGCAGACTGTACCGCACTCAAGCCTATGTACCGTAGCACCCTATACCAAGTTACCAGTCCTTATAAGAACTTTTGTGGACCAAGCAGGTTGTGTATTAGTGTTTAGCAGACTGTACGTCAGTCCCTATACCGCTGAAGGACTGCTGCAGTATAGGGCAGCGGTCAGCAGTGGTGCACGTCAACCCTATCTATTGTGGACCGATAGCGGTCCTTACAGAACAGCAGACTGTACCGCACTCAAGCCTATGTACCGTAGCACCCTATACCAAGTTACCAGTCCTTATAAGAACTTTTGTGGAACAAGCAGGTTGTGTGTTAGTGATTAGCAGACTGTACGTCAGTCCCTATACCGCTGAAGGACTGCTGCAGTATAGGTGAGCGGTCAGCAGTGGTGCACGTCAACCCTATCTATTGTGGACCTATAGCGGTCCTTACAGAACAGCAGACTGTACCGCACTCAAGCCTATGTACCGTAGCACCCTATACCAAGTTACCAGTCCTTATAAGAACTTTTGTGGACCAAGCAGGTTGTGTATTAGTGTTTAGCAGACTGTACGTCAGTCCCTATACCGCTGAAGGACTGCTGCAGTATAGGGCAGCGGTCAGCAGTGGTGCACGTCAACCCTATCTATTGTGGACCGATAGCGGTCCTTACAGAACAGCAGACTGTACCGCACTCAAGCCTATGTACCGTAGCACCCTATACCAAGTTACCAGTCCTTATAAGAACTTTTGTGGAACAAGCAGGTTGTGTGTTAGTGATTAGCAGACTGTACGTCAGTCCCTATACCGCTGAAGGACTGCTGCAGTATAGGTGAGCGGTCAGCAGTGGTGCACGTCAACCCTATCTATTGTGGACCGATAGCGGTCCTTACAGAACAGCAGACTGTACCGCACTCAAGCCTATGTACCGTAGCACCCTATACCGAGTTACCAGTCCTTATAAGAACTTTTGTGGACCAAGCAGGTTGTGTATTAGTGTTTAGCAGACTGTACGTCAGTCCCTATACCGCTGAAGGACTGCTGCAGTATAGGGCAGCGGTCAGCAGTGGTGCACGTCAACCCTATCTATTGTGGACCGATAGCGGTCCTTACAGAACAGCAGACTGTACCGCACTCAAGCCTATGTACCGTAGCACCCTATACCAAGTTACCAGTCCTTATAAGAACTTTTGTGGAACAAGCAGGTTGTGTGTTAGTGATTAGCAGACTGTACGTCAGTCCCTATACCGCTGAAGGACTGCTGCAGTATAGGTGAGCGGTCAGCAGTGGTGCACGTCAACCCTATCTATTGTGGACCTATAGCGGTCCTTACAGAACAGCAGACTGTACCGCACTCAAGCCTATGTACCGTAGCACCCTATACCAAGTTACCAGTCCTTATAAGAACTTTTGTGGACCAAGCAGGTTGTGTATTAGTGTTTAGCAGACTGTACGTCAGTCCCTATACCGCTGAAGGACTGCTGCAGTATAGGGCAGCGGTCAGCAGTGGTGCACGTCAACCCTATCTATTGTGGACCGATAGCGGTCCTTACAGAACAGCAGACTGTACCGCACTCAAGCCTATGTACCGTAGCACCCTATACCAAGTTACCAGTCCTTATAAGAACTTTTGTGGAACAAGCAGGTTGTGTGTTAGTGATTAGCAGACTGTACGTCAGTCCCTATACCGCTGAAGGACTGCTGCAGTATAGGGCAGCGGTCAGCAGTGGTGCACGTCAACCCTATCTATTGTGGACCGATAGCGGTCCTTACAGAACAGCAGACTGTACCGCACTCAAGCCTATGTACCGTAGCACCCTATACCAAGTTACCAGTCCTTATAAGAACTTTTGTGGAACAAGTGAGTTGTGAATGTTTAGCAGACTGCAGCAGAAGGGCAGCAGTCAAGTATAATATCCTTTCTATATTTGGAAGAAAGAATATTATACATGTACAAGCCTATTACTGTACCACTGATACCAGTCCTGAAAAGAACCTTTGTGGAACTAATAATAACAGCAAGTCTTTAAAATTACCCTCACTGCCTGACAACACTGCTTCCTTCCTGTCCCTATACAAATTGGCAAAAAAAGAGAACGATTAGTGGTTACTGGAACAGCTCTTTTGTGGACCTTGATAGTAACAGCTAATGATGATGATGATGATGATGATGATGAAAGACTAATCTGGCTGTCCCTGTAGCATACACCGTCCTTTCCCTTTCTCTAAACTAACAAAAGACACTCAGGCTGCTGCAAGAATCAGCAGCACAGCAAACCTATCAACACCTAACACCTATACCAGTCCTGAAAAGAACTTTTGTGTACCAAATAGCTAGTGGTTTATCTCTCCCTACTCCACACAGGAACCTGTCCCTATCGTAACAGAAGAAAGAATGTAAAATGGCCACCGGATCGGGTGTATTTATAGGTTAGGGGGAATGTCCAAGTGTCCATGTGCTGTCATGTCTCAATTGGCTGTCCTGTATCACATGATAAACGTGTCACCAAAGGTTAAAGTTCTTGTATACATTAAACACGTAAGTCCGCCGCGGCGAACGACGGAAAAAGGCGTTCGAACGTGCGGACCGCGAATGTCGGAAATTCGCCGCGAAACGACCGCCGGGCGAAACGTTCGTCCATCACTACTCCTAATGTCCCAGCCCCGGTTTATGTCACTGAGGACTCCCTTAGGGCTACATTGCAGGGTTTTGAAGGGAGAATAATGAATTTTATTTCTGCTTCCCTGAAAGATAGCAGGAAAAGGGGTAGATCCCCTCCCTCTGCTGAAATTCCTCTCTCAGATGATTCTTCTGAAAATGAGGAGAGATCCCTGTCTTGGGACAGGGATCATGAGCAGTCGGATGAATCAGAGGAAGAGGAGAGAGTCCCCTCCTCCCAGGCGCTTAGAAAACAGGTGCAGTATTATACTGAATTGGTGCGTACCACATTCAGAATGCCTGCTGCTGAAGTCGCTACGTCCTCTGTTTCTTCCCTGGGAGTCAGGAAAGTCCCACAGACTGCCTATTCCTTTCCAATTCATCCTTTAATGGATGAATTGTTGTATGAGGATTGGGGACATCCTGATAAACTGTTTGCTCCTCCTAAAAGGTTTTCTATGCATTATCCTCTGGAGGAAAGTTTCACCAAGAAGTGGGGGGTCCCATCTGTTGATGCGGCTGTTTCTTGCGTGAATAAAAACCTGACTTGTCCCTTGGATAATGCGCAGGTATTTAAAGATCCAACTGATAAGAAGCTTGAAACCTTATTAAAAGCCTTCTTTTCCATGACTAGCGCTGTAGTGCAACCTACAGTCGCAGCCGCGGGGTTGTGCCAGTTCCTCAAGGAACAGGTTAAGCAGATGCTTGGGCTCCTTCCAAGCGAGGAAGTAGAGAAGTATGCAGAAATGCCTCATATTCTGTGTTTCATGATTGATGTGATTATGGATTCTGTCCAACAAGCATCAAGTTTGTCCCTCATGTTGGTACACATGCGAAGGGCCCAATGGCTAAAGAATTGGGCAGCTGAGCTGTCATGCAAGAAGCATTTGATTGGGTTCCCGTTTAAAGGGGAACGTTTGTTTGGAGAAGAATTAGACAAATTCATCCAAAAAATTTCAGGGGGTAAATCTACTCTCCTTCCAGTCAAAAGGAGCAAGCGTCCTTCATTCAGGCGTGCTCTCTCTCTGGGAACATCAAGCTCTAAGCAGTGGCGATGGCCTTCTCAACCCTCCTCTACAGGAAAGGCCTAGGGCTGGGCCCAGGGGCAGAAAAAGACTTGGGGGTGAAAGCCTGCCAAGCAGAGCCCAAAAGCTTCCTTGTGAAGGGGCGCCCCCGCTCGGCTGAGTGGGGGGAAGGCTCCTGCAGTTTGCAGGAGCCTGGCGGGAAGAGATCCGGGACAAGTGGGTGATCTCTTCGGTATCTCTGGGCTACAGGCTAGAGTTTCAGGAGATTCCACCTTCTCGCTTTCTAAGGTCAAGGATCCCCAGGGATCCAGTAAAGCAAAAACGGCTATTTCTGGCCTTAGATCACTTACTATCCCAGGGGGTGATAGTAGAAGTGGACCCAAAAGAACAGGGTTCAGGGTTTTACTCAAATCTCTTCACCGTTCCGAAGCCAAATGGAAGTGTCAGACCTATCCTAGATCTGAAGGATCTGAACCGGTTTTTACGCATCCGGTCCTTCCGAATGCAGTCAATCCGCACTGTGGTCTCCTCCCTGCAAGGGGGAGAGTTTATGGCATCAATAGATATCAAGGATGCATATCTCCATGTGACAATTTTTCCCGCACACCAAAAATTTCTAAGGTTCGCAGTAGAGCGGCGCCATTTTCAATTTGTGGCCTTGCCGTTCGGGCTTGCTACGGCCCCTCGAGTCTTCACAAAGATTCTGGACCCTCTCTTGGCAAACCTAAGAGCTCAGGGTATAGCCGTCATGGCTTATCTAGACAATTTGCTTCTCATGGAGAAAACAGTAGCGTTCCTGAACCACAGCGTCACCAGAACGCTAGAACACCTGGAACGCCTAGGTTGGATCATAAACCTAGAAAAGTCGTCCCTACAGCCTGCCACCAGGTTGGAATACCTGGGTATGATCATCGACACCGCTCAGGGCAAGGTGATTCTTCCAAGGCCAAAGGCCTTGGCCATTGGGGATCTGGTGCGCCTAATTCTGGGCAGGAGATCTTGCCCCATTCGATTGTGCATGTGCGACTGTTAGGGAAAATGGACGCCTCCTTCGAGGCCATCCCATTCGCCCAGTTCCACTCAAGGCCTCTGCAAAGATGCATCCTTGCGGCTTGGAACAGGAAGCCCCAATCCTTGGATCTTCCTATGCGTCTACCCCCAGGGACACGCAGGAGTCTCATCTGGTGGTTACAAACCAAGAATTTGCTGAAAGGCAAAACTTTTCTTCCTCTTCCATGGAAGATTATCATGACAGATGCCAGCCTGACAGGCTGGGGAGCAGTGTTGGAGGAGACGTGCTCGCAGGGGAAATGGTCTGCGATCGAGAAGCTATTGCCCATAAATGTCCTGGAGATCCGGGCAATTTATATGGCTCTCATAAAGTGGTCTTACAGACTACGAGGTCTCCCTGTTCGGGTTCAGTCCGACAATGCCACAGCAGTGGCTTATATCAATCACCAGGGCGGTACCAGGAGTCTGGTGGCCCAAAAAGAGGTGAATCGCATACTTGTCTGGGCAGAAAAGCATGTTCCGTGTCTTTCTGCAGTCTTCATTCCAGGAGTGGAAAATTGGCAGGCGGATTTTCTGAGCCACCAGCAGTTGTGCCCAGGAGAATGGGCTCTGCACCCCAACGTGTTTCGGAATATATGTCACAGGTGGGGTACTCCAGACGTAGATCTGTTTGCATCCAGGTTCAACAGGAAACTGGACAATTTTGTGTCAAGGACAAGAGATGCACTCGCTCAGGGGTCAGATGCTCTGACAGTTCCCTGGGATCAGTACAATCTGATCTATGCCTTCCCCCCGTGCCCGCTTCTGTCGCGGTTCCCGGGAAGAGTCAAGAGGGAGCCAAAATCGGTCCTTTTGGTGGCCCCGGCGACCGTGGTACGCAGAGATCATGAAGTTGGCAGTAGGCAGGCCATGGATCCTCCCTCTCCGGCCAGATCTGCTCTCACAGGGTCCAATCTACCACCCTGCTTTACGCAGTCTGAATTTGAAGGTTTGGCTGCTGAGACCCACATTCTGAGAGACCGTGGCCTTTCGGGGCCAGTCCTTTCTACTCTGGTCAATGCCAGAAAGCCGGCCTCCAAGCTTATTTATTACAAAATCTGGAGGGCATACAGTGGTGTGAAAAAGTGTTTGCCCCCTTCCTCATTTCCTGTTCCTTTGCATGTTTGTCACACTTAAGTGTTTCGGAACATCAAACCAATTTAAACAATAGTCAAGGACAACACAAGTAAACACAAAATGCAATTTGTAAATGAAGGTGTTTATTATTAAAGGTGAAAAAAAATCCAAACCATCATGGCCCTGTGTGAAAAAGTGATTGCCCCCTAAACCTAATAACTGGTTGGGCCACCCTTAGCAGCAACAACTGCAACCAAGCGTTTGCAATAATGTGCAATGAGGCTTTTACAGCGTCCTGGAGGAATTTTGGCCCACTCATCTTTGCAGAATTGTCCTAATTCAGTTACATTAGAGGGTTTTCGAGCATGAACGGCCTTTTTAAGGTCATACCACAACATCTCAATAGGATTCAGGTCAGGACTTTGGCTAGGCCACTCCAAAGTCTTCATTTTGTTTTTCTTCAGCCATTCGGTGGTGGACTTGCTGGTGTGTTTAGGATCATTGTCCTGCTGCAGAACCCAAGTTCGTTTCAGCTTGAGTACACGAACAGATGGTCGGACATTCTCCTTCAGGATCTCTTGGTAGACAGCAGAATTCATAGTTCCTTTTATCACGGCAAGTCTTCCAGGTCCTGAAGCAGCAAAACAGCCCCAGACCATCACACTACCACCACCATATTTTACTGTTGGTATAATGTTCTTTTTATGAAATGCAGTGTTCCTTCTACGCCAGATATACTTGGACACACACCTTCCAAAGAGTTCCACTTTTGTCTCATCGGTCCACAGAATGTTGTCCCAAAAGTCTTGGGGATCATCAAGATGTGTTGTGGAGAAATTGAGACGAGCTTTGATGTTCTTTTTGCTCAGCAGTGGTTTTCTCCTTGGAACTCTGCCATGCAGGCCATTTTTGCCCAGTCTTTTCCTGATGGTGGAGGCATGAACGCTGACCTTAACTGAGGCAAGTGAGGCCTGCAGTTCCTTGGACGTTGTTGTGGGGTCTTTTGTGACCTCTTGGATGAGTCGTCGCTGCGCTCTTGGGGTAATTTTGGGCGGCCGGCCACTCCTGGGAAGGTTCACCACTGTTCCATGTCTTCGCCATTTGTGGATAATGGCTCTCACTGTGGTTCGCTGGATTCCCAAAGCTTTGGAAATGGCTTTATAACCCTTTCCAGACTGATAGATCTCAATTACTTTCTTTCTCAATTGTTCCTGAATTTCTTTGGGTCTCGGCATGATGTGTAGCTTTTAAGGATCTTCTGGTGGACCTTACTGTGTCAAGCAGCTCCTATTTAAGTGATGCCTTGATTGTGAACAGGTGTGGCAATAATCAGGCCTGGGTGTGGCTAGAGAAATTTAACTCAGGTGTGGACAACCACAGTTATAGTATGTTTTAACAAGGGGGGCAATCACTTTTTCACACAGGGCCATGATGGTTTGGATTTTTTTTCACCTTTAATAATAAACACCTTCATTTACAAATTGCATTTTGTGTTTACTTGTGTTGTCCTTGACTATTGTTTAAATTGGTTTGATGTTCCGAAACACTTAAGTGTGACAAACATGCAAAGGAACAGGAAATGAGGAAGGGGGCAAACACTTTTTCACACCACTGTATGTTTCCTGGTGTGAACTCAGGAAATGGCATCCTAGAAAGTATGTCATTAGCAGGATCTTGGCCTTTCTCCAGTCAGGCCTAGAAATGAATTTGGCCATAAGCACTATCATGGTGCAGATTTCGGCCCTGTAGGTGTTTTTTCAGAAGCCACTTGCATCGCATTCCCTGGTGCGGGCTTTCATCCAGGGGGCCATGCGGATAAGACCGCCAGTCAAACCTCCGGTATGCCCATGGGATCTGAATTTGGTTTTCTCGGCTTTGCAGGGGCAACCATTTGAACCTTTGCATCTGGCTTCATTAGTTCTCCTGACTAAAAAATGTATCTTCTTGGTAGCCATATCTACGGCTAGAAGAGTATCAGAGCTAGCAGCTCTTTTCAGCAAGGAGCCGTATCTAATTATTCATAAGGACCGGGTGGTCATGCGTCCCAACAGGTCCTTTCTACCTAAGGTGGTTTCGGGATTCCACTTGAATCAAGACGTAATCCTACCATACTTTTTTCCGGACCCACAGTCCGCAGAAGAAGAATTTTTGCACACTTTGGATGTGGTTAGAGCAATCAGTATATATCTTCAAGCAACTGCTCAGATAAGGAAAACTGATTGCTTGTTTATTTTGCCGGAAGGCCCTAGGACGGGCCAGGCGGCGTCAAAATCCACTCTCTCAAGGTGGATTAGACAGGTTATTTCTCAGGCCTATAGTGTAAAGGGGAAGATTCCTCCTTTTCAAGTGAAAGCGCACTTTACTAGGGCTGTAAGTGCTTCTTGGGCAGTGCATCACCAGGCCTCCCTGGCTCAGATCTGTAAGGCTGCAACTTGGTGATCAGTCCACACATTCACCAGATTCTATCAGGTGGATGTCAGAGGGCAAGAGGATATCGCCTTTGGGCGCAGTGTACTGCAGGCTGCAGTTTAGGTCCTCCGGTCCCTGGCGGTCTATAATTATGATCTGTGTCTCCCTCCCCTCAATCTGAGCATTGCTTTGGGACATCCCACTGTAATGAAGCTCCTGTGTCCCGTGATGTATGATCAAGAAAATGGGATTTTTATATACAGCTTACCTGTAAAATCCTTTTCTTGAGCGTACATCACGGGACACAGGGCTCCCGCCCCTCTTGGGTTTTACGTGGTTTCTTATTGCTTTGCTACAAAACTGAGGTGCCTCCCATATGGGAGGGGTTATATAGGGGAGGAATTCTCCTTAATTGGGGTTAACTAGTGTCCAATCACCAGAGGTGCCTATATAACCCACTATGTAATGAAGCTCCTGTGTCCCGTGATGTACTCTCAAGAAAAGGATTTTACAGGTAAGCTGTATATAAAAATCCCATTTTCATGTTCATGAGCACAGTAATCGTTCGTAGGAAACATTGTTTGTTTGCCAACTAAATAAATGTTTTTAGCTGATACAAGGTTAACTACGGTACATTTGGTCATGCTAATTTGTATTAAAAGAAGTTTAGGACATTGTTGTTTAGATGTCTTTGAAACTAGAATGAATTGCAAACTTGATTCAGTGTAATGTAAGGAGAGGACACTCAGCAGCTGTTTACACATCTGGACTCAGGAGCACTAGTGTGGGACACCAGAGCACATTTTTTAGGGTAACCTACACAGGTGCCCAGTGGATACTTGGGATTGTTTCCATCTGTGAAACTTGGCCAAAAAAGGTAAGTATTCCAGCTTGGTTAAAAGGGAATTAATCATGTCTTCAACTTGGATCTCTGCCCAGACAATTGTACACCACTTCCAAGCAATGTTTCACATTCATATTTCTGGCCACAAATATCTGTGTGCTAAGTATACCTTTTGTTTCATTCTCATAGGGGAGAAAAGACTCGCTCCGTCTGAGGACAACATGAACCCCCCACCTCCTCAAGAAGGGGAGCAGAGTAATGTCGTACCTCAGGATGTGGAGGAAGGAGAGATGGAAGAAGTGGTGGAATTTGGCACCACAACAAGTCAGTGTTGGACACCACAGATTTAAGTAATAGATGTTTGCCTGCATATTTTTAATACTTGGTGTGTATTTTTATTTTAGGTAATGTTCAGGTTGTGGTACCAAAATCCAGTAATTTTACCAGTGTCAGTGCACAGTGGCTTATCAAGGAAATCATGTCTTGTAATCGGGATTGGGACCTTATCAAAGAAAAAAACCAAGGAGATTGAACAAAGACTGAAGAACATGATTGATGTACTAGGGAGAATCTAAATCCTAAAAAGATTCCTGTTCTTTTTGTTTTTTTGCTAAAAATGTTATCTAAAGTTTTAATACAGTTTAAAAGCCAAATTTGGAAGATGCACACAGTGTGCCAACATATGCCATCTGCCATCAGGGGATTTCAATGTACGCGTTTTGTGGGTGCAACCCCTTCATCCCAACTCTAGTAGGTGAGAGGAAGTGGTTGCACCCCCAAAACACATCCATTGATCCCCCATGATGGGAGATAGCACATGTTGACATTAGGTATGGGATCAGAAAGGAATTCCCCATTTTGACTCACAATTTGTGTGCATCTTCTAAATTTGGCATTTACAAGGATGACTTCACCTCATCTGATGAAGGCAAGATCAAGACCTTTTTCACACTATAAAATGTCTGATATTGTCTTCTTTTTTGCAATGTTGAACTTTGTAAGTTTCAGAGTTGTGTATGTTATGTTTAGAAACATGCCCGTTTCTGTATTTGCTAAAAAAAATTCAAGGTAAAACTGTGAAAAAAAAAAAGATGCGTTTTTTTTTTTAACCGCCAAATGTTTTATAAAACGCACATGTGAATTTGCACGGAGTAAAGGGCTTTCTACTCAACAATGTGTGGCTTCTTCTTTCAATGTTCAATAACGCGTTTTGTATTAAGTTGGTGTTTACAGTGACAATGGGTTATTTAAATAATGTGAAAAACACTTGGCACTACAAGTGCACTAGGAGAACCTAGGAGACAGATAAAATAAAAACAAGCAGTAAATCCAAATCCAAGATTTTATCAGATCAATTTTTATTTTTTTACCTGTAAAATATTCCACATATTTTTCACGCACTTCATGCGCGCTTTGGGGGGGGGGGCAAAGCCAAGATACACAGTTTCCAGGGCTGTCAGTGTTGGTTCCCAAAGTCCAGCCTCAGGACCAACTGAGGCTATATAATTTGGAGCATTTCTTTTTAAAAAGTTGTGCAGGATGCAGCAGCATAAAACAATGTGGTTCAGTTTCAGGTTCAGGTTCAGTTTGTACTCTTCCAGGTTGATTGCAGTTAGAAATAGGCGGAACTGGCTGGCCATTATCCCAAAGGTATTCTCTACGACTCTTCAAGCTCTGGCCAGCCGGTAATTAAAAACCCTGTTCTCTGGGGTGAGGGTCCTCTGGAGGAATGGCCACATCACATGATTGCCCAGACCAAATGCTTCATCAGCAATAAAAACGGAAGTCCTTCAACGTTCTCTTCCTCAGGTGGCAATACCAAGCCACAGCTCTGGAGACGTCCGTAGAACTCGGTCTTGGCAAGGACTCCACCACGTCCCCACGTCGCCGACACCACCACCATCAACACGATACTATGAAACCCCTTATAGTTTAAATAGTATGACCCCGAATGGGGTGGTGGGACGATGTGGACGTGCTTCCCATCTATTGGCCCTCCACAGTTGGGAAAGTCCCAACGATGGGCAAAGTGGGATGCCACAGTCTGCCATTCCTGTGGGGTTGAAGGAAACTGTGGAGTCAAAACAGAAAAGAAAAATTAGTAATTTTGCACATAAACATTGCAAGCAGATTAGACACAAACATTCTTGGCTAACATCAGTATAACATTGATTTTAATGCATATTTAAAGACAGAAAACCCCCTCTGATGGCCTACTGTCCAAATTTTAGGGGGGGGGTGTTTATAAATGAGTTTGTGACCCCGAAAAAATGACACTCTGCTTGAATGTAAGTACAAGAATAACATGTGTACACATTATAGGGGGTGTTTAGGGTAAAGCACTACAATGGAGCTGACAAAATACATTGTTAAGTGACTAGGCTCATTGTGTATGGGCCCAGGATAGCATGCTGGGGAGGTTAATGAAGGCAAATATGCATGCAGGTCATAAAAGGAGCATTAAAAGATTCAAGCATGCATGAAGACAAAGAGGACATTCACAGCATATTACAATCAGGGTAATTATGAAATGATGAAATAAATACAAAACATTAGCAAACATTAAATACATAGAATGTGATGTTAAAGGATAAAACTTACCCTAATATATTCCTTCTGCAGACCTGAATGATGGCAGAACAGGTCTCTGGATTAATGATCCCAAGAGCCTGGGGGGAGATGCCTGTAGAGAACTTGAGGTCCTGTAGACTTCTGCCAGTCGCCAAGTACCACAAGGTGGCGACTAGCCTCTGCTCCAGAGTGATAGCTTGCTGCATGCAGGTGTCCTGCCTGCTAATATAAGGGGTCAGCAAAGCGAACAAATGGTGAAAAATGGGGTCTGTCATCCAGAGAAAATTTCTGAAATCATCAGGGTTATTCTCCTGGATCTCACGCAGCAGAAGCATATGAGAGAATTGGTCACACTGGAGTAACCAATTCTTGGTCCATGAACTTCTCCTCGCCCTGTTCGTGGACTGGGCTTGTGTCAAAGTGAGAACCCTAACACTAAGCTCCCGTAAAAGCACGAACTCTATGACAAGTACGTAACAGCAACATGGCTTCAAAACGGTCAGCCTGTCAGAACATACTAACGCACTAAAGAACAGCAAGGCCTGTGAAGAGTGAGCTGAAAATCAGACTCGAGCAAACAAGAACTCACTGAAAACCAGATACAAACTGACTACGCACACTGAAAACCAGATACAAACCCACAAGCACAAACTGAACAGCAGTAAAATGATCGGAATAAGCACGAGTCTGAAAAGCACGAATCGCCTCTCACCAAACTGCGACTAACACAAGATTAGCAGAAGGAGCCCAAATGGTGGCCCACTGGGTCTTGAACTTCCTTTTTCTAGTTCTGTCATATGTGTTGTACATCACCACGTTCTTGACTGTCGGAATTTGATGTGACTGTGTGTATGCAAGACAGCTTGAGTGAAATCGGAATCGGCGGAATTCCGTCGGTAAAACCATCAGAGCTTTTTCTGAACCAAATTCCCCAAATTCCGAGAGTCCGACCCAAATTCCAATCGTTTGCACTTGGCATTGTGCATCCTGTTTTGTGTTTGACTAAGATCCATTGGAGCACTTTCTGTGAAGATTTAATACCCAATGTTTGTACATTTTGGTGTTATTTATGTTGTAAGCACAAAATTGTCCTTGTGTAGCTTTATTGCCCAATAACCCAACCTGGCATCCAAAACAATGAAGAATTTTCCAACAGCGTGACACTTATATCTTCTAGTGTCTCCAAGTTAGAGATAAAATGGATATAAATGCTGGAATAATTAACAAGGTGGGTGAGAGGCCTGAATATCGATCTGGACATACATTGTTCTATTGCTAATAGATGACGCTGCACTGTTTATATTGCGTGAAACATAGTTTTATATATGTTTTTCAAAGTTGTAAATTGGAGAGTGTTTTTAAGAAAAGGTCTTATGTGTCACACAGCCATCACCTGATGATGGCTAATTAATTGAAATGTGTAGGAAAGAGCCAGCATTACTGATGACACCACGTGCCCCATTTTAATTTGAGGGTGTTAGATCTGTTTTTAAACATTGTAAACAAATTGTGGAGTTTCTGCATTTTATATGAACCTCAAACAATTTGTGGTTGATCTGCACTATGTCAGCCTTATCCTCCTTCTGACTTAATAATTCCATTACAGGTAATAAGAGGAGGTATACAGAAGATACTTGTGTGCTGCTTTTCAAATGTTTTGAAAAGAAGTAGGATTCAGACCTGGCTGGAGTAAGATCCACTGAAGGAATCACTAGGGCATATTGACCTTTATGTTCTGTGAGGTCTATCCAACTTGTGTCAGTTGCAATTCAGGGTGGAGGCATTTCAATTCTTCTTGCATGTATTGTTAATACAGCTGTGCAATGTATAGCCAGGTGCTTGGCTAGAGACAGAGAATTATTTAGGATACTGTGGTGCAGTGCTCTCTGTGGACTGCTGAATGGGTTAACAATACCTCACCTCCATCCATCAGGGGGAGCTGACATGCAGAAGCAACTGAATAGACTTGACTGTTGGCAGCACTGAATCATGGGAGATGATGGCAGTTAATAGACTATTGGACTACAATTCCCAATGAGAGCCGGGTATAAAAGGGAGAGGCTGAAGACCCAGGACTGGTGAGAGGACACTGCTGCCATTAATATGTTGGCAGAGACTGAGCACATATGGACTGACCATCTAATTAGCATTATAGCATTATTTACTGCATACAGACTTTACAGGGACTGTACTTATGTGCACTACATTAAAGACGGCCCCAATGCTAGCCAGCTGAAGAACTTGGGCTAAAGACTGCTCACTCAGATAGCTGCTTCACAAGGACCTTGCCTATTGTCCATACGCAACTCAGTTTAAAACACCGGAGAAGACAGTGAGCAGGCCGGTAGGGGCATTTTATTGCAGAAGAGACATTGCATTACAAAGCCTGCCTGCTCACTATTTTTTACAGCAGAATTTCAGTTCCACTTTAAATGTTTATTTGTAAAACTGTCATGGTCCCTACTGTACCATGCAGTCGGCCAGGCGTGGTCACACCCCAAGTGGCTCTAAGAGGTATTGAACCTATGACTGCATGTTTAGTGATCCTGTTACCTTGCCTCTGAGTCACACCTCAGTTCCTTTCAGCCTGCTTTCCAGCTTTGCACAGTTCTGCATAAAATACTAGGACCATACTCTGGATCTGGATCAATTAGTACCTTTCACTCCTGGTTCAGCTGAGGCAGTTTATACAATCAGCTGGGTATAAAGCACTGCCTCACTCTAAGAGCTTGGTCAGTTCATTATCCCTTGTCTCTATCAGTGCCAAAGGTTCCTGTGTTCCTGTGTTCCTGTGTTCCTGTGTTCCTGTTACAGTGTTCCAAGACTGACCCCAGCTTCTGACCCTGGCTTGTATATTGTTTATTCTGACTTCTGGAATCCCTGACTACGGCTTTACCTGGACAATCCTTTGGCAAATTCCTATTAAGCCCCCGTGCACAGATTCACAGCCCAGGTAGCTTATCTCTTTGTTACCGTGTGCTGTGTTTATTTGCAAGGGTGAGCGTACATCTCTGCACCATGCAAATGGAAAAAATTATTCCGCGCTAGGAAAGAAACATGAAAGCAAATAAACTAAATGTGAAACAGGCAGCAGCAATAGATGTGATATAACACCAAACAAATATGCAGAAATAAAAAACTGCGCCAACCCTATAGTAAAAAATGTCAAAAAGTAATATCAAAATGAATAGACATTGACCTTAAATAATTATCACAATGAAAAAACACCTTAAGTGCATAAAAAACAAAACAATGTGTAAAGTGAAAAAAATATAAATCAAAGTCCATTCAAGGAAAGTTCCTGTGTGGATCCAAATAAGAGTTGGTGTCACCACGGTGATTTAAACACGATCCAAAAACTCATAAAAGTGCCCGTCACCGTACAATGAATGTGCTTACCAGAAAAATAAGCAATTTGGGCGTTTGTAAATAATCGATGGGTCCCGTCAAAAGATATCCTCCTTTTAAGTGGGTCAAATCTCCATCTCCCAATAATGCCCTCCAGATATTAATGTGCCTCGTGGAGCTCACCAGCTCGCAGACAACCAAACTGACCTGTCTAACAGTACGTTAAAAACAGGGGTTTAGTCCGCACGCATTTGCAAACGCATGCGTAAGCCACAGAGCCTCGTCAAGGCACCCTTGTATCTGTAGTCCTAACACTAAAGTATGACACTCATACTTTAGTGTTAGGACTACAGATACAAGGGTGCCTTGACGAGGCTCTGTGGCTTACGCATGCGTTTGCAAATGCGTGCGGACTAAACCCCTGTTTTTAACGTACTGTTAGACAGGTCAGTTTGGTTGTCTGCGAGCTGGTGAGCTCCACGAGGCACATTAATATCTGGAGGGCATTATTGGGAGATGGAGATTTGACCCACTTAAAAGGAGGATATCTTTTGACGGGACCCATCGATTATTTACAAACGCCCAAATTGCTTATTTTTCTGGTAAGCACATTCATTGTACGGTGACGGGCACTTTTATGAGTTTTTGGATCGTGTTTAAATCACCGTGGTGACACCAACTCTTATTTGGATCCACACAGGAACTTTCCTTGAATGGACTTTGATTTATATTTTTTTCACTTTACACATTGTTTTGTTTTTTATGCACTTAAGGTGTTTTTTCATTGTGATAATTATTTAAGGTCAATGTCTATTCATTTTGATATTACTTTTTGACATTTTTTACTATAGGGTTGGCGCAGTTTTTCATTTCTGCATCTCTGCACCATGGACTCCAACCTAGGTAAGCCCTCACAAAAACATAGGTTTTGTTTAAAAATGCAAACATAAAAAGGTAAGACTGATCCAAAATAATTTCCTTTTAAGTCCTTGGCTGTAATCTTTTATGTATAGTTCCTTGTGCTGCAAAGATCTCCAAGTGAAGCTTTATTACAATGTGTCTATGCTTGGCATTTGGAGATATATTGCTACATTACTGTATATTCAACACCTAACAGGAACACCAAACACAGGTTTAAAAAATTCCAATCATTTGCCGTCTCCTGCTCTCACACTCCTCCAATTCTTCAGAATTCCTTCTTTTCCTGCAGTGATCTCACTTCCTGTTAGAGGGTGGCTATATTAATTCACCAAGGTTCCAATGTATATAGGAACATAGCCATCCTCTCTTGCGCACTCCTGAGATGGACTTTGGAATGTGTAGTGTGCATCAGTGGCGGCTGGTGAAGTTTTAGGATGGGGGGGCGGCAGACATCCCCTTCATTTTTGACCCCTCCCATTAGGCAAAAATTGGTGTGGTTTCAATGAAATAGTGAGTGTGGCTCTAAGGTGATGTGGTTAGTGTCTGAGATGAACGAGGGAGAGGGATGGAGGGACAGCAGACCCAGATCCTACACAACAATAGAAATATGTGTATTCTAGAAAGTTTAACAATCAGCAGATAAAGATATGCCAAACACCTGGTGTTAGCACTTCAATCATCCCGGCGCCATGGTTGTTGTGGTGTCAGGATGATTGAAGCACATTATTTTATTATAACATTGTAATATAAAATGAAATCATTCAACTCACCATAATGCAGACTCAGTGGGAGTCCTGAGCGTGTCACTAGCCATGTCGCCTGCCACTAGATGCCATCAGGTGCCCCCAGCGGAGTCCGTCCTTACATCAGGTGCCCCCAGCGGAGTCCCTCCTTACATGCAGCCTGTGTCTCACCAAATTGCAGAAGCCTGTGTCACCATCAATTGCAGCAGCATGTGTCCCTCCAATTGTTGCAGCAGCATGTGTCCCACCAATTGTTGCAGCAGCATGTGTCCCACCAATTGTTGCAGCAGCATGTGTCACCACCAAATTGCAGCAGCATGTGTCCCACCAAATTGCAGCAGCATGCATCCGAACAAGTTGTAGCAGCATGTGTCACCACCAATTGCAGCAGCAACCCTATATTCAACAATATACCTAGGAGAGTCTGGGTTAACCAAGAGGATGGAAAGAAAGAAAAATTGAGGATGCCTTTGTTCATTCCTATGCTCCATTTATGCCAGTCCTCTGCCTCAGGGCTTATTTCCAGATCCCTCTCACATGCCACCTGATATGAAGGCCTGGTTAGAGGGACAATGAACTGCTTGTAGAGCCCGGAGATGCCCCCCCAGAGAGCAGAATCCTGTATGAACCTATTTTCAAACGTAGTGTGCACTGCTAGGTCAGACCCATTTTTCCATGAAGATTGGAGAAAATGTTGGATTTGTTGTAGGTAGAAGCTCTCCACGAGAGGCATCCCCAAGCTGCCTGTGTAGTGTGAGGAAGGACGTATTCCTCTGATCTAGGTAGTCCGCCTATACAGAATAGTCCCTTGTTCACCCACCAGCTAAACCTGTCAGGTTGTTTGCCCGGGGGGAACTGGGGATTACCGAAGAGCGGGGCCACTGAAGTGTGTGCGGACCTTAGGGACCATCATTTACAACTCATTTTCCATATGTTTAAGGAATGAGAGAGTGTCAGGCTCAAAATAGCTTTGCGGTAGTAACCAGGATGAGGTCCATTGATAATGGAGTACATGCCTGAGCCTCCAGTGGGACCCACTCAGGGCATTAATGACGGCTGTGCAGTTGGAGCAATTGGGCTAACTGTGTGGCTACATAATACTTTTGAAACTCCAGAACCCCTATACTCCCCATGTCTTTGGGGGCATGCATTCTAGCCTGGGTTATTCTAGGACCTTTAGCACTCCAGATGTAATGGGGGATTTAGGATTGGAAGCAGCATATGCTGGCGACGGGGACTTGGATAGGTAGAGTTCAAAAGTAATATAGTAGCCATGGTAGGACTGTAATTTTGACTGATGCGATTCTACCTATCCTTGACAGGCTCACATCGGACCATGCCTTCACATATTCCAATAAACAAGCAAACAAGGGTGGGTAGTTCATTTTGTATAGCAAGGTTACATCGGAGGTCAGTTTAATACCCAAATAAGAAAGGGACGACTGTTGCCATGAGAAGGGGAATTGGGATTTGATACTCTGGAGGGTCGAGGTTGGTAAGTTGACATTCAGCGCCTCCGATTTATCCTGATTGACTAACAGGCAAGACATTTTTCCAAATCGGTTTAATAGGGATAGAAGATTTGGTAATGAGGTATGGGGGGACGTGATAAACAGCAGGAGATCGTCCGCAAATAAAGCACACTTATGACTCTCCCCCCCCCCCCCCCCCCCACGCCGTCTATTCCATGACGTCAGGGTTTCAATGGCAATCACAAATAGAATAGGAGATAATGGGCATCCCTGTCGAGTACCTGAAGAGATGGGTATCGAGTCCGACTTATGACCCCTTAGAAGTATCTGAGCTGAGGGTGAGCTATATAGTGAATGCATTGAGGCCAAAAAAGTAGGACCAAAATTCCACCTAGCCAACACTCAAAAGAGGAAGGGAAGAGGAGATTGCATCATCTCTTTGCTGCATGACTCAGACTGGGAAACAGAAGTGACAATCCCCATTCCCCACCTTAGCAGGAAGGTGACAATCTGCAACTTGTGGCAGGTGATGTGGCAAGTAGACAATCCGCAATGTGTGTCAGGTGACGTGGCAAGTGGACAGTTTTCAACTTGTGGCAGGTGACGTGGCAAGTGGACAATCCGCAATGTGTGGCAGGTGATGTGGCAAGTGGACAATCCGCAATGTGTGGCAGGTGACGTGGCAAGTGGACAATCCGCAATGTGTGGCAGGTGATGTGGCAAGTGGACAATCCGCAATGTCTGGCAGGTGACCTGGCAAGTGGACAATCCGCAATGTGTGGCAGGTAATGTGGCAAGTGGACAATCAGCAACTTGGGGCAGTTGATGTGGCAAGTGGACAATTTGCAACGTGTGGAAAGTGACAATCTGCAACTTCTGGCAAGTGGACAATCCACAATGTGTGGTAGGTGATAGTGGACAATTTGCAATGTGTGGCAGGTGACAGGGCCCTGTGATTTCTAGTTACGCCCCTGCTCAGGACAATCCAAGATGTCAGCTGAAGCTATGTAGCCAATAAATATAAAGGTATTCACAACAGATGACAAACCATTCAGCTTCAACCCACAGCCCAGCTTTAAATGAAAAAAAGCCTCAGTGTAACTCATAAATATGTTTTATTGATTAAAAGCATAAATGGCACTTGCATTTAAGAGTGACCAGAACATAAAACGTGCCAAGCTGCCACCTGCCCTCACATCTCCTTTCAGCGTATACAAAGCCCCACTCTGGGGAAAAGCAACAAGAGCTGGCAGCTCACTCATGGATACTCTTTCTCTCCTGGATCAGTGCAGCTCCATCCTATGCATTTCATCATTGTGACATCAGCAGGTGCCCCTTTAGTGTCACTTTAAGTGCACTTGTTTTGAGAGCAGTTTTATATTGTGCCATTGCTAACCTCATTTTAAAAATGCTGATTGCCTAATTCCAATAGCTTTAAAGTATAACTAAAGGCAAAACAGCACTTGTCAGTTTTTTATTGCTCTATGTGCCCCCATTAAGGAAAGTCACTCTCTATTTGTTTTGTTTGCCATATCATTGAAAGTGAAAGTAAAAGAAAATTCCAAATTTTGGGTTGTCCCCAGAAAAGTAATAGAGGGGAAATCTTCCAGTGGGGACACTAGTTCTAGTGACCTGTGTATTATTTGCATTCTTGCTTGTTCATGGTTTGCACGTGTGTAGAGTTTAAATGGAGAAAACTGCTCTGTCAGTTTTCTCTAGGTTTTGCTAGTTCCGGATGGGATTCTGTAGTTTGGAGAACCCTGAGAGTCATGGGTGGGGACGGGATCTCCAACTCTGTGTCTGGGTCTTGAGGATAGCAAGCAGGGTGTGTGCCCAGCAGCACACAGCCCATATAACGAGGGGCTGGTGAGAGTAGAGTGTGGAGGATGGTGGAGTGTGAGCAGCTTGCTGCTGCTTGAAGACAGACTTGTGTATGTAGAGTGGTCATCTCTGTCAGAGATTGTAGCCTGTGTAAGGGGGATTCTTTGCCCAGGAACTGGGAAAGGCTGGCCAGCCTTGAGAGTCGGGAAGACTACGGAAGCCAGTGAGTCCAGGGGGCTGGAAAGAATCTAAGTCTGTTGGGAGCAAGCAGAGGAACTGCTGACAGGAGAAAGCCAGGTGGCTTGGTATGTTTTCATTTATGTGTGCTGAATGAAGTTAAACCCCTGTGTGGGATTCCTGGATGGACTGTTTTGTTTTCCCTTTAATAAACGTGGGCTACCAGGCCCTTAACTATAAATGCCTGTCTGATATGGACTCACTGCACAAGAATGCATCTAACCACTTGAGCTAAACACCCCAATGTCACAATAAATATATATATATATATATATATATATATATATATATATATATATATATATATATATATAAAATCACATACCTTTTTGAGCCTGATTCCTTTAGTGCAGCCCATTGATCTCTTTACTCTGTGCTGGATGCCTCTCATGACAGATTTCCTCTCACTTCCTGCTTGACTATGGGACAAGAGGTGAACAGAAATCCCTGCAATAGGACACAGATGGTGAAAAAAAAAAAATCTGACAGGAATTATAATCCTCCCTTACTCTATCCAAAATTAAAAAAAAAAAGTTTTGCCTACAGTTGTACTTTAAGTGACAGACCTGCAAACAAGTATGGTTAGCAATTGCAGCCCACATTATTCTCATATAGCGATACCCTCACTTAAGAGGGCCGCAAGTTTGGTTTGGGTCCTGAGCACAGCTCCGCCAACCCCCCGGCAATCTGCTCCACCCACTTTGGCACAGTTAGTATCTAGCAATACACATTAAATCACTTATACTCTAAATATGTGTGTGTGCGTGAGTGGATAACTCAAGCTCATAGACAATCTTTGAAAGTATATAACTGACTTTACTTGGTGTGTTTTATAAAAGGAATAACATGAATCAAACATTTGGATTGCAACACATAAGCAGGTCCCTGCAGTAACCAGTAATAAAGATAAACAGAGTAATCAGCATAATAAAGTATTGCTATGCAACTCTAACGCTGCCCTTTTTCAGCTACTTCCCCGCATGGGTAAACTAACATCCAGCACTATCTACCTATGCAGTCAGGCCTGACTGATCTAGATGGAAGTCCAGTAAAACAATATTCGCTAGCAATCTTTCGGTGGTGCACTTGAAGAACAACTTTGTAATCCAAACGAATAATAAAGATAAAGCATCTGTCTTTAAACAGCTCTCACCACCCGGACAAGTCCAAGTCCGGTTTCTCTGCCTTTTCGTCTAGGAACAGGAATCCACCGACCTCCGAGTCTTCAATCCTTCTGGTGTACTGCAGCAAGGAATGAGAAAATGTCTCTCAGGTGCAGCTAAGCTGGCAGAGAGCTCTTTGGAAAAGAGCACAAGGCCCAGGCTTCAGGCCTTATGCCTCCAGCAGTCCAGCACAGATCTCCTCTTGCTAGGAGAGAGGGGGGTGTCCAAAGAGAGCGAACTAGGCCTCTCCCCCTCCTTATATTTCCTCCCCCATAAGTCTCTGGGGCATAACTCAAAGCATCCTGGGAACCAGCGGGGTTCTGGGAACAGTAGTTTTATAGTTCTTAAAGAGACCCCGCTACACACTCCCCCCACTTAAACTCTTTGGTCCCCAAAGATAAACTTTTAACACATATCCTGTACCAATTTTGAAAGTGCTGAGTATGATGTTGGTACAGGGAATTTCCACCAGAACTCAGAGGTGGGATTCCCTGTCCCACAGGTCACACTGACATGAGTGGCCTGCCTAACTGTGCCAGAGAGTGAGCTGGGGTTGCCCTCCACCAAATGGTCAGTGGAAGGATTAGAGCATTCAGCACTTCTTCTAGCAGTCACAACAGAGTCCTCAGAGCTCTCCCCCATTTGAGAGTAGGTTAGCTTCTTGGGGGGTCTCACAACTCGGCGAGCTCTCTGTTCTCTTGGGACTTCAGGCTCTGGTGCCACAGGCTCTACTTCAGGAACACATTCTGACAGCATCACTGGTTCTGGAACATCGGTTCCTTCCTCTTCTGAGTAAATGCTAGGGATATCTTCCCAGCCTTCAGGCACACCACTAGATGGAATGAACTCTGTAGCTTCTGGGTTCAGTGTCCCATCCTGTGTATCCTCAGTAGGTGGGAGATCTATGGCAGAATTTCCTGGAGTTGATGAAGGCCACAGCCACTCAAGCTCTCCTCTTCCACCTTCACCTCGTTGGGAATCTTGTCCATCTCTAACCCGGGAGGTCTGAGACCGAGTGCTAGGTCCCGGGGTATCCATAATGGAAACAGATTCTGGTGGATTTCTCACTGGAGGTATTCTGACTGCTTCAGTAAGCGGGAGCAAATGATTCCTGTGCCAAGTCTTCAAGGGCCCCACTTTCCCCTCTGGTTTTAACTTATACACAGGCAATCCAGGTAGCTTTCTGCAAATGACATAGGGCTCCGATCTCCATCTATCAGCAAGCTTGTGCTTCCCAGGGATCCCCAGGTTGCGTAGCAGTACACGGTCCCCAGGCTGCAGGTCTTGCACTCGAACCTTCAGATCAAAGTTCCTCTTGTTGCGGGCTCCCCTTTGGTCCGAGGCCGCCTGAGCTCGTTCATGGGCCACTTTCAAATTGTGTCTAAGTCGGTCCACATATCCCTTTTGGGAGGTAGCAGAGGCATGGTCTAGGGAAATGCCAAAGGCCAGATCCACCGGCAATCTTGCTTCTCTCCCAAACATGAGCCGGTAGGGGGAGTAACCCGTCACATCACTTGTGGTGCAGTTGTAAGCGTGCACCAAAGCTGATATGTGTTGGCTCCAGTGTTGCTTCTTCTCTGTCTCTAGAGTTCCAAGCATGTTTAGTAAGGTCCGATTAAACCTCTCAGGTTGGGCATCTCCTTGTGGATGATAAGGTGTAGTCCTGGTCTTCTCTACTCCCAATGAGTCCAGTAGGTTCCGGATCAGACGACTCTCAAAGTCCCTTCCTTGGTCTGAGTGGATTCTCTGTGGTAATCCATAGTGGACAAAGTATTTTTCCATGAGCACCTTGGCCACAGTGGAGGCCTTTTGGTCTTTGGTGGGGAAAGCCTGGGCATAACGGGTGAAATGATCGGTTACCACCAGAACATTTCCCAATCCACTCAAATCGGGTTCGAGGCAGAGAAAGTCAATGCACACCAGATCCATTGGACCCTGACTCTGTAGGTGGCCCATTGGGGCAGCTTGATGGGGTAGAGTCTTCCTCTGGATGCATCGTGCACAAGAACGACAATATTCCTCCACTTCTGCCCTCATACAGGGCCAATAGAACCGGCTTCTGACAAGCTGGAAAGTTCTCTCAGCCCCTAGATGGCCATGCTGGTCATGTAAGGCAATTAGTACCGTCTCTCGGTGCTTCTCTGGGAGAAACAACTGCCACTTATCTTCTGAGTTATCAGAGGGGCCCCTTCGGTATACCACTCCCTGATGTACTTGTAGCTTATCCAACTCTTTCCTCAGCAGGCGAGCCTCCTTGGAAGGGTAATGTCGAAGTCCCTCTGGATTCTCGTTCTCCAAAGCTTCAAGGACCAATCTCCCCATGGGGTCTTCCAATTGGTCATAGCTCAGCTCCTTTCTGGACAGCTTTGGTAGGAGTTCCTCTGCTAGTTGAGTTACCCCACAGTAAGGTCGAGGGACTCCCACTGCGGTGACTCCTATCTCCTCTGCTCTGGGGCCCCCTCTTGCTTGAAACTCAGCACCCTGACAGAGTGCTCGCACTCCTTCCGGTGCTACCTGGGTCCAGTCTTCCCAGTCATTGACCATGACATGAGATCTTCGGGACAGGGCATCTGCATCCCTATTTCCAGCCCCTGGTCTGTACTTTAGACTGAAGTTGAATCCGGATAATGCAGCCAACCATCTGTGTCCGGTTGCATCTAACTTTGCAGTAGTGAAGAGGTAGGTCAGAGGATTGTTATCTGTCTTTACGGTAAACTCCGCCCCATAGAGATAGTCCTTCAGTTTGTCTACTACTGCCCATTTGAGGGCCAAGAACTCCAATTTATGAGTGGGGTAGTTCTTCTCCGAGGGAGTCAGGCTCCGGCTCACATAGGCCACTGGTCGCAGCTGCTCTTCTTGCTCTTGATAGAGCACTCCGCCTAGGCCCTCATGACTGGCATCGACATGTAGCTCATATGGTCTGGTGGGGTCGGCATAGGCCAGGAATGGGGCCGTGGTAAGGCTCCTCTTCAAGGTTCGGAAAGCCTCTTCACACCTTGGGCTCCACTGATCTTGAACCGACTCACCGGCCCTCCTGGGTCCCAAGCCATCCTCTTCTCCTTCAGTCTTGAGCAATTCGTTCAGTGGCTTGGCAATCCGGGCAAACCCATCCACAAATCTTCTATAATAGGAGCAGAACCCCAGGAAAGATCTGAGCTCTGTGACTGTTGTCGGTCTTGGCCAAGAGGTAACTGCCTCCAACTTCTCAGGGTCTGTAGCCACTCCCTTTTCAGACACTATGTGTCCCAGATAGTTCACAGAGGATTGATAAAACCGGCACTTCTCGGGAGAAAGCTTGAGTCCCTCTTCGCTGAGTCTTCTCAACACCTTCTCCAACCTGGCCTCATGTTCTTCCAAAGTCTTCCCGAAGACAATGACATCGTCCAAGTACACAAGGACTTCTATGAGGTTCATGTCTCCAACGGTCTTCTCCATGAGGCGTTGAAAGGTAGCAGGGGCTCCAGACAGGCCCTGAGGCATTCTGTTGAATTCAAAGAATCCCACTGGGGTTATGAAAGCTGTCTTCTCTCGGTCTTCCTGGTGCATGGGGATTTGGTAGTACCCACTCTTGAGGTCCATTACACTGAACCACTTGGCACCAGCCAAACTCTGTAGGGCATCCTCTATTCTCGGTGTGGTATACTGGTCAGGGATGGTCCTCCTGTTGAGAGTCCTGTAGTCAATACAAAGCCTCAACGACCCATTCTTTTTCCTGACCACCACTATGAGGGAGGCATAGGGACTTCTAGACTCCCGAATCACACCAGTCTTCTTCAACTCTGCAAGCTGCTCCCTCAGATCCTCCAGGTCAGCTAGAGGGACCCGCCTAACCCTTTCCCTGAAGGGTTTGTCTTCTTGGAGGCGGATTCGGTGGGTGGCACTCCTGGCACATCCCACATCAAACTCATCCTTTGAGAAAATCCTCTCCCATCTAGTCAGCTGGGCCTTGGCTCTCTCCTTCCAGGCTCCAGGTAGGTCTGGGTTCTCCATGGAAAGTTTTTCCCAAACATCTCCTCCTTCACCCGTTCCTTTTACTTCTGACCAGCTGACTGGGGCCACAGGACTCACCTGCCCCAACAGCATCCTGGCAGGGATCTCTATGGGTCTCTCCGTAGGGTTTCTCACACTCACTGGGACTCTTCCTCGAGCCTTCTTCAGGGCCTTGATTGAAATCACTTCCGGTATCACTTCCAGGCCTGACTGGTCCTCCCTTGGATCGGATTCCAGCATGACAAAGGGGCCAGGCTGCTCCCAGGTAAGCTTCACCGTGGCCCTGAGGCAGGCTACCTCTCCGGGCTGCAGCACCACTCCCTCTCTCCCAAGTCTCCACACCTTCCCTATCCCCTCTCCTGGGGTCTTCTGCTCTAGGACCAACCGTTGGTAGGCTGTCTTCAGCATGGGATGGATATTGGGATCTTGATGGTTACTCGTCTCCACTAGAGGGGTCAGAAGTCTTCGCACCAGATCCGTATTGGTCCCTATGATGAGGGACATCTTGCTGGCCCTGGGCGGTCTAGGACACACAACTGCCAGGGTGTCAAACACCTCTGTTTTCCCCGCCACAGAGGGATCGAAGATCAGCTTTATGGGCAGGTAACCATCGTAGGGGAAACTCTGAGGTCCCAGGCCCCATATCTCCAGCTCTTCTATCTTCTGTATAGGCAAATGGCTCAAGTGCCTATCATAGAAGTCTCTGTACAACAAAGTCACTTGAGCTCCAGTGTCCAGGAGGGCCTTCGTGTAGACTCCTTCCACCTGGATGGAGACAGTGGGGGACGGGCCGACCAATTCTTCTGGGTAGGGCCGGGTTGAGGCCACCCTCTTCTGGGGACCCGTCTTCATCCAGTTGGTTTTTGACTTTACTCTTTTTCGAGCCTGGTATGCATTGACCCTCCCCACAGTAATGGGAGTACAAACCCGCTGAGGGATGTTATTGTCTCTTATTTGTAGACATTCCTTCTGAGGGGTCTGGTTTTCTCTCTCTCTCTTCCTTCTATTCAGTTTGGAGTTCACTGAAAGGCATGGGCACCCGGTTGACTCCCTCACCGGGGCCCTCTGAAGTTTCCCGCCGGCTGGCGGTTATCTATCTTCTTCTTCTTGGGACTGGAACATCTACTGGCGAAGTGGCCACTGCCCCCGCAGTTGTAGCATAGCATCTCTTCTCGGTCTCGAGTGGGGCTTGGTGTTGGTGTATCTGGAAACAACTCCCTCCTAGGACTTGGTTTCTCGGCTCCCCCTTGACCTTTCGCCATCATAGCAGTCAACATCTCCATCACCTGGGACATCTGTAACTTCAAAGTGTCCACCTCCTTATCTCTAGCGGGAGTCATGGCCGGTGTAACTATTGCTTCCGGTTGTTTGACAGGCTCGGTGAGATGTTCTTCCCTTTTCTCTTCCAGTAGGGCCTCTTCCTCTCTGATCATTCGGATGAGGTCAGTGTACTCCAAATTCTTCCCATCCAGTCGGGCACGCAGTGTCCATGCAATAGGATCCATGGGTTGAGCTCCCCTCAGTACCTGTTGAGCACGGGCCTCATCTACTTTTCCTGGGCTGATCCCCTTCTTTAGGATCATCCTATGCAGGATTTTATCTAAACGCCCCATGTAGTCTGATAGTTTTTCACCTTTCTTCTGGTAGCAATGCTCTAACTGATAAGCAAGCTCAGAGATTTTCTCTGTCCCACCAAACACAGTCTGTAGTACATCTAGGTACTCCTGCGCATTACAGTCTGTCCTGCTCATCTTCAGGTTGCGTACGGCCTCTAGAGCAGGCCCCTTTAGACTTTCCACAATCCTCTGCTTCTTTCTGCGCTCTGGAACTTCCCATTCCTCTAGTGCCTGAGTTGCACTATCAAACCAATCTTCAAATCCCTCTTTTTCCGAAGGTACAGGTTTCCTCCCTGAAAACATCCGGAGTTTCCTGTACCCCGACATCGGGTAATCTGTGGGATCCTTCTTGCACTGGGCCACAATCTCCCCCAGGACAGCACACAGTTCTGCGCTAAGGGTGGCCGGTGCTGATCTGAGACTCTCGGGTGAGGTACGGGCCGCAGCCTGCGGTGATCCCGTTGGCGATGGCTCCTCCCCTGGGAGGCTAATGACCACTGACTGACTTGGGTCGGCCTTAGCCGCTTTACACCACGCTCTGACTCCCTGTGGGTCCATGCCGGTACCTCTGGCGTGTTCACCGCTGTCTCAGAATCCCAGGTTTACGAGCCCCCACGTATAGCGATACCCTCAGTTAAGAGGGCCGCAAGTTTGGTTTGGGTCCTGAGCACAGCTCCGCCAACCCCCCGGCAATCTGCTCCACCCACTTTGGCACAGTTAGTATCTAGCAATACACATTAAATCACTTATACTCTAAATATGTGTGTGTGCGTGAGTGGATAACTCAAGCTCATAGACAATCTTTGAAAGTATATAACTGACTTTACTTGGTGTGTTTTATAAAAGGAATAACATGAATCAAACATTTGGATTGCAACACATAAGCAGGTCCCTGCAGTAACCAGTAATAAAGATAAACAGAGTAATCAGCATAATAAAGTATTGCTATGCAACTCTAACGCTGCCCTTTTTCAGCTACTTCCCCGCATGGGTAAACTAACATCCAGCACTATCTACCTATGCAGTCAGGCCTGACTGATCTAGATGGAAGTCCAGTAAAACAATATTCGCTAGCAATCTTTCGGTGGTGCACTTGAAGAACAACTTTGTAATCCAAACGAATAATAAAGATAAAGCATCTGTCTTTAAACAGCTCTCACCACCCGGACAAGTCCAAGTCCGGTTTCTCTGCCTTTTCGTCTAGGAACAGGAATCCACCGACCTCCGAGTCTTCAATCCTTCTGGTGTACTGCAGCAAGGAATGAGAAAATGTCTCTCAGGTGCAGCTAAGCTGGCAGAGAGCTCTTTGGAAAAGAGCACAAGGCCCAGGCTTCAGGCCTTATGCCTCCAGCAGTCCAGCACAGATCTCCTCTTGCTAGGAGAGAGGGGGGTGTCCAAAGAGAGCGAACTAGGCCTCTCCCCCTCCTTATATTTCCTCCCCCATAAGTCTCTGGGGCATAACTCAAAGCATCCTGGGAACCAGCGGGGTTCTGGGAACAGTAGTTTTATAGTTCTTAAAGAGACCCCGCTACACTCATATAAAAGGTTTATTTTAGGGTTGGTTCACCTTTACTAAAAAAACAACCTATGCCGGTAAAATGCATCTGTAGATAAAAACAAACTGTGCAGTTTTGACCAAAGTAGAATAATGCCCTTGCTGTAGGTGTAGACCACCTATTTACTTCCCAAAGCCTTGCTGAAAAACTCCCAGAGTGATTTAGCTACAAAGAAGAATGGGATGATACAATCTCTGGGAGTTTTTGGGCCAGGCTTCACATGGTACATAGATGCCCTCTTCACTTATAACAAGGGCGTTATTAAACTTGGTTAAAGCTGCAAAGTTTGTTTTTACCCACACAACCCCCATATCCGCATAGGCAGTTTTTTGGTAAAGGAGCACTAACACTTTAACCACTTAAGGACCGCCGTATTGCCAATGTACGTCATTACAATGGCACAGGCAGGCACAAGCACGTACATGTACGTGCCTGCCTTCCAGCGGGTGGGGGGTCCGATCGGACCCCCTCCCGCTGGATACGGCGGTCCGGTTCGCTGCAGAAGCGATCCGTGATGAGGGGATGGCCGTTAGTTTCTGGCCACCCCCTCTGGATCGCTCCTGGCCAATGACGAACTTCCTCCCACTGTGTATTGTTTACACAGGAAGGAGGAAGTGATGTCATTCTCCTCGGGGCGGTCTTTTTGACCGGACTACGAGGAGAAGACTAAAAGTAAGTGTGCACCAACACTACACTGACATGTAGGTACACACAGGCACACAAACCCCCCCCCGATCCCCCCCCCCGATCGCCCCCCGATCCCCCCCCCCAGTCACAGTGTCACTGATTGCATTGATCATTTCTTTACTGATCAATGCATTCAGTGTCAGTTGTAACAGTTAAAACTGTCAGTGCAGTTAGTGTTAGGTCCAGGGTAGCCCCCTATCACCCCCCAATAAAGATTTAACCCCCTGATTGCCCCTAGAGTTAACCCTTTCACCCTCTTTTGCCAGTGTCACTAAGCGATCATTTTTCTGATCGCTGCATCAGTGTCGCTACTGTCGCTAGGTAGCTAGTTATTTTTTTAGGTTCACCGCCAGGTTTTTATATCGCTAGGTACCCCGATATACTACTCAATAATGGTTTTAACCCCCTGATTGCCCTAGTTAACGCTTTCACCCCCTTTTGCCAGTGTCACTAAGCGATAATTTTTCTGATCGCTGCATCAGTGTCGCTACTGTCGCTAGGTAGCTAGTTATTTTTTTAGGTTCACCGCCAGGTTTTTATATCGCTAGGTACCCCGATATACTACCCAATAATGGTTTTAACCCCCTGATTGCCCCTAGTTAACCCTTTCACCCCATTTTGCCAGTGTCACTAAGTAATCGTTTTTCTGATCGCTGCATTAGTGTCACTAGTGTCGTTAGGTAGCTAGTTATTTTTTTAGGTTCACCGCCAGGTTTTTATAGCGTTAGGTACCCCCATATACTACCCAATAATGGTTTTAACCCCCTGATTGCCCCTAGTTAACCCTTTCACCAGCGATCACAGTATATGTGTCACTGGTGACGCTGGTTAGCCAGTTAGTTATTTAGGTTCCCCATCAGGTTTTTATATAGCGCCAGGGACCCCCATATACTACCTAATAAAAATTTGAACCCCCTGATTGCCCCTAGTTAACCCTTTCACCACTGATCACCGTATAAGTGTTACGGGTGACTCTGGTTAGTTTGCTTTTTATAGCATCAGGGCACCCACCATTTATTACCCAATAAATGTTTAACCCCCTGATCACCCGGCGGGTGATATCAATTAGGTTTTAGGGTCAGGGTCTGCGTCGCCCCAGGCAGCGCTAGGTTAGTGCCAGTACCGCTAACACCCACACGCAAAGCATAAACCTCCTGTAGTGGTATAGAATTTGAACAGATCAATATCTGATCTGATCAGATCTATACTAGCGTCCCCAGCAGTTCAGGGTTCCAAAAAAACGCATTGTTAGCTGGATCAGCCTGCTGGCACCTGCGTTTTGCCCCTCTGCCCAGCCCACCCAAGTGCAGTATCGATCGATCACTGTCACTTACAAAACACTAAACACATAACTGCAGCGATCGCAGAGTCAGGCCTGATCCCTGCGATCGCTAACAGTTTTTTTGGTAGCATTTTATATTTAAATCCGGAAGGCAGTGCTTGGTTTTCGGGGTCCCGTACATGGCTAGGCTCCCAAAAAGTCCCCCACATGTGGTATCCCCGTACTCGGGAGAAGCAGCAGAATTTATTTTGGGGTGTAATTTGACTTATGCCCATAGCATGTGTGAGAAATATATCATTTAGTGACAACTTTGTGCAAAAAAAAAAAAGTTTGTAATATTCCCGCAACTTGTGGCAAAATATAAAATATTCCATGGACTCAACATGCCTCTCAGTAAATAGCTTGGGGTGTCTACTTTCCAAAATGGGGTCATTTTGGGGGGTTTTGTGCTATTTTGGCATTTTATGGCCTTCGAAACTGTGATAGGAAGTGAGGAGTGAAATCAAAAATTTGCACCCTTAGAAATCCTGAAGGTGGTGATTGGTTTTCGGGGTGCCGTGCGCGACTAGACTCCCAAAAAATCCCACATATGTGGTATCCCCATACTCGGAAGAAGTAGCGGAATATATTTTGGGGTGCAATTCCACATATAACCATGGCATGTGTGAGCAATATATCATTTAGTGACAACTTTTTGTAAAACAAAATTTATTTTTTATTTTTTGTCATTATTCAATCCCTTGGGACAAAAAAAAAAATATTCAATGGTCTCAACATGGCCCTCAGCAAATAGCATGGGGTGTCTACTTTCCAAAATGGGGTCATTTGGGGGGGTTTTGTGCCATCTTGGCATTTTATGGCCTTCAAAACTGTGATAGGTAGTGATAGGTAGTGAGGAGTAAAATAAAAAATGTATGCCCTTAGAAATCCTGAAGGCGGTGCTTGGATTTCGGGGTCCCGTACGCGGCTAGGCTCCAAAAAAAGTCCCACACATGTGGTATCCCTGTACTCAGGAGAAGCAGCAGAATGTATTTTGGGGTGTCATTTCACATATGCCCATAGCATGTGTGAGCAATATATCATTTAGTGACAACTTTGTGCAAAAAAAAAAAGTTTGTAATATTCCCGCAACTTGTGGCAAAATATAAAATATTCCATGGACTCAACATGCCTCTCAGTAAATAGCTTGGGGTGTCTACTTTCCAAAATGGGGTCATTTTGGGGGGTTTTGTGCTATTTTGGCATTTTATGGCCTTCGAAACTGTGATAGGTAGTGAGGAGTGAAATCAAAAATTTGCACCCTTAGAAATCCTGAAGGTGGTGATTGGTTTTCAGGGTGCCGTGCGCGACTAGACTCCCAAAAAGTCCCACACATGTGGTATTCCCATACTCAGGAGAAGTAGCGGAATATATTTTGGGGTGCAATTCCACATATAACCATGGCATGTGTGAGCAATATATCATTTAGTGACAACTTTTTGTTAAATTTTTTATTTTTTTTGTCATTATTCAATCCCTTAGGACAAAAAAAATAAATATTCAATGGGCTCAACATACCCATCAGCAATTTCCTTGGGGTGTCTACTTTCGAAAATGGGGTCATTTGGGGGGGGGGGTTTGTACTGCCCTGCCATTTTAGTACCTCAAGAAATGAGATAGGCAGTCATAAATTAAAAGCTGTGTAAATTCCAGAAAATGTACTCTAGTTTGTAGACGCTATAACTTTTGCGCAAACCAAAAAATATACGCTTATTGACATTTTTTTTACTAAAGACATGTGGCTGAATAAATTTTGCCCTCAATGTATGACTAAAATTTAGTTTGTTCGATTTTTCTTATAACAAAAAGAAGAAAATATCTTTTTTTTTCAAAATTTTCGCTCTTTTTCCATTTATATCGCAAAAAATAAAAATCGCAGAGGCAATCAAATACCATCAAAAGAAAGCTCTATTTGTGGGAAGAAAAGGACGCAAATTTCGTTTGGGTGCAATATTGCATGACCGCGCAATTACCAGTTAAAGCAGCGCAGTGCGAAATTGGAAAAAGACCTCTGGTCCTTAAGGTGTTTATTGGTCCGGGGCTGTAGTGGTTAAGCCACACCCTGAACCACATACGACAATGTGATAAATATTATAAATTGACTTATTGCAATGCCACCTAGTGTTCACCTCAGAGTGTTGCAGGATTAGATTTTGATGACTTTTTATGTTCCTGCATTAGCTGCATTATATTTATAACTGAACATTCTGCAATACATTCTATAAAAATAAAAAATAAAAGCCCAGGGAAGATGTGTGTGTGTGTGTGTGTGTGCCTTCTAAAACGTTTTTTTTTTTTCTGCGGTGAAAGGAGAAACAGGTCAGTGATTTCACAAGTGTCTGTCAAAAATACAACACAGTATTATAGCACCTCAGAAAAAATCATTCAGGTGAATTTTAGAGACTGGCATAGGATGGCTGGACTTTCCCGCCGCTGTCAGTCAGCCATGCCTTTATTTTCTGCACCAGCGCCCTGCACCCCATCAATGTCAATTACGTGTTGCCATCCATGGGAAATGTAAACTGTATTCCAGCTAAAATAAATTGTGTGTCTACACGGGACATTCTGCCGTGAATCCTATTTACGCTGACATTGAGGAACAAATATTTGCAGACATGGATTAGATAATCTGCTTGAGTGTCTTAATACGTCCCTTGTGACCCAGAAAGGGGTCAAGCTTGACACACTCATACAATTTACCTTTACTGGATGCACGGCGCAGTCTAATATCCCTGAATAGGCAATAAAATGAACTGTTGTGATATGGGTCACAGCTCTACACTGACAGATATGTTAGCAGTGCGTTGCTTACAATTTCTCTGTGTGTAGAACATGGAGGGCAGATGTATAAACTGGTCTTGTTCCTGGCAGGAGGATAGAACATTTCCTACAATTGTCCCAGAGTGTTCTACCCAGAATAGAATATTACAAGAGGCTTATGGGGAAGGGGTCAAGGGCATGTGAGGCTGGGTATTTAAGGGTCCCAATGCAAAAGGGGTTCAGGTGTCTCCTGTGCCCCTCAATGCAAACACCCCAACCTTAAAGGAAATCTGTTGTGAGAAAATCACAAAGACTACCATTGCTGACCATTCCTTCTAAAAGAAATGCTTCTAGCCTGGCTGTCATACTGATTCGTAGACTTCAAGTCTTTCTCAATGTTGAGTGACTGAGTCACAGATATAAGGAATGTGGACCTTTTTCTAATATTCATTTAAATCATGCTTGTTCCAGGTTTGTGACTCAGTTGCACAACTTTTCTTAGGAGGCCACCAAAGGCAGGCCAAAGACAGGGTCACTTTAGTTTAGTAAAACATGAGTAACAAAACATTTACCTTTCTTTAACATTATACTGAAGCATACCATGCCAAAGGCCAAACTCTGTACATTAGGCCTTCCTTGCTCTTGATTAACTCACACTCATACTAACTTCAAGAGCAAATTTAAACACTGACAGGGTGGCAACACTAATACAATGCTGAGCCAAAGTCATCCAGTGCGCAAGGCAAAGATGTCAAAATGCGTCCATATTCCTCTTGCCTGGGGCTGAGAAGTGAATCAGTACTTACAGAGGAAAGGGTTCCCCTTGGCCTTGTGCTGATATTTCCACCTGCCACGTCAGGTGTGCTTGATACTGGTTGAATGGTGCCAGGTGCTGAAGATATACCTGTTCCTACCATGCCTTGCTTTCCAAATGCTGCAGTCCACCAAGGTTTACAACATATAGGGGACCTGCAGTGCTGTCACACATAAGGCAACCATTATATGGGGAGGTAGCTGTGGACAGGGGGAATTGAACCTCTAACCAGCAGGCTGATGAACCTGGGTTCTTCTCATTCCATAGACTTTACCAGTCCAGAGAGTAGCAGTGAGTGAGAGATGGTCATGCAGCATCTCCCCTTCCCCCCACATGAGAACACTGCACCCTAGGCAGCTTCCCTTCCTGCCCCCCCCCCTTGTCCCAGCCCTGCTCCAATAATTATCAAAAATGTGTCTTTGTTCTTGCCACATTGGTTGAAACCAAAAATGAAAGGGTATTAAAGTGGTTGTAAACCCTTACAAACCACTTTGACCTACAGGTAAGCCTAGATTAAGGCTTACCTGTAGGTCCAAGAAATATCTCCTAAACTTACACGATTTAGAAGATATTTAAAAAAGACAGGCACTGAGCATGCCGCTGTGAGTAGCCGGAGCAGCGATACCCGGAAGAAGATGAACACTCCGTACTACAGGGGACAGTGGTGACATCACTGGCTCCTGTGTTAGGTAAGTAACACATAATGGGCTACTATGCGAGACAAAGAGGAAGTAAACCCATCAGGGTTTATTTCCTCTTTAAAAGAAGGGGAATGGTTGGGACTTTATATGAAGCACAACTAAGCAAAATAGATATGCAAAGATATGGTAAATGATTCCTAATGTATATACAAATTGTGTTAGCTGGAGGCGCTTTTGGCTTTCTACATTCCTGGGAATGCAGTCAGGGTCTCCCCTTCCTTTGTTCTCTCCAGACGTGGGGGAGTGGGCAGGCACTCGACAAGCATCTACGCCATGGCTCACGAGTTGGATGTATGGAGCCATCCATGACGTTGTGCACCGGCGTGCAGATTTTCCACCTGCGATCCCCACCAGGGAGTTTCTGAGCGCCAAATGCACACAGCGTGACGTTGGCAGTATCCCGCGGCTGACTGTTGCTACAAATACCAAACACGGGTCGAGCACTTATTTTATTCACCTTGAGACCCCACATACACCTTTTACTATGCTTTTCTCTTCAAGTCAAAGGTATCAGTTGTTTTTTGCTTATTCGCTGTGTTCTTTTTTTAGTACTTCTCTATGTCTATACCAGCTCTGGTGAGGTATGCGGTTCTCATCACTTAGTGCTCTTACTTTCCACCTGAATTTCTGACACTATTACATGCCCCTTAGTTTTCCACTGCCAATTGTGCAGTTCTATATATACTTACACATTGTACTTACACATTGTTCGCTCCACAGAAGTAATTTGGAACTTTCATACAGTAATTACCAATATTACAATTGCCAATTGGGAACTACATTTTTATCGACGTTCTATATACTGTTGTTTGTGCCACCATGTGGCCGTTGATATTACTGCCAGAGCTCCCAAAGATGTTGTGTCTTTAGCTGTCAACACTATTTCTTGAATACTTAGTTTATCCTTAGGTAAGAATGTTTGGGAACTTTACTTTTTTTGCTCCCTCTTCCTTCTTTCCCCCTCTGTGCCAACCACCAGATCATTTTCCATTTATCTACTTTACTATAGATACATCTACTTCATATTTGCTCCTGATGAGTGGTAACAGGCACGAAATGCATAGAGCTTCAGTCATATCCTGCACCATTGCAATCGTGTTTGAGATTCTTCAGTATCATGTATTTTAATCATTAATTTTATTGTCATTTCCAAGACAATCTATGTTTACCATGTATTAAGCCCCATACACACTATGAGATTTTCTGCTTAGTTTTTCCTTCAGGTTTACCAAAACCATGTATAGAAGGGCCTGCCTGATTGCATACAAATTGAAACTCCTAAGGTTTGACTTCATATTATATGGTTTTGGTAAATCTTGGGTAAAACTCAGCAGAAAAACTGATAGTGTGTATGGGGCTTTAGAACAATGGACTATTTACTAATGTGTTTATTACTATATATTGTGAAACAAGTCTACATTGTTTACATGGACTGTCAAGGTGCTTTTTACTGTCAACAGTGCTACATAATTTCACCATGGATTTTATGTATAGCCATTTGGAATCATTAAAAATATATTTCCATACCTACTTTCTTTAGTTGTGCTTTATATAAACCTGACAAATACCCTTCTTCTAATACATATATTAGGTTGGAAGCATATGAACTTACCCACTCATTGCCTCATATAAAGTCCCAGTTTCTCCTCCTTTCCCTTTTGCAAAAATCAAAGGGTGTATGCTATATAATCTGCAATTAAAAACAAAAGTGGTGGAAGTCAACTAAGCTCCCCCTTGGTGCAGAAATAGGTGCAGCGTATGAATAGTAGAGAGATCTTGTTCCCTTATAGCAGGTTAAAAAGCACAGTGCTTGTGCTGTCTAATCTGTCCCTTTCTATGATGTAAATAACCTAGAAAATCCTGCTTGTTCCTGTGTCTGCCTTAATGTGCTGACCACGGTAATCATGGCTGCTGATCCATGATCCGTGGTCAGGTTATCTGCCTCCATCATCATCGCACTGCTCTCCTCTCTCCCCCCTCCCTGCCTGTCGGCTCCTGTGTGTGTGAGCTGAACTCTTCCCAGTCCCTCTCCTCCCGACAGTATTAGTAGCTGGCAGTAAAGTAAAAAAAAAAGATTATTGCCAGGCCCTCTGTTCTACTAAGCTATACTACACTGTGTGCATGTTTGCATAAAATTGTGCCTGTAAATACCTGATTTCAGTTCACTTCTAGCCGGTCAAGTGACCTCTAGCTGATCTTCTCCCCAATCTAAGTGCTGCAGCAGGAGGGGCTAAGCGGACAGCACAGCGGACACGTGACCTCCCGGCTGACATCAGAGGGGGATCTCGACCCTTCCCGCTGTAGCCTTTAGATTGGGGGAGGAGACCGGCCAAGCATCACATGACCAGCCAGAAATTAACTGAAATAAGGTATTTACAGGCACAATTTTATACAAACATGTACACAGTGTAGTATGACCACTTTAAATACGTGCCGCCCACCAATTGTCAAATGATGGCTGCAAAGTGGTTTCAAAATCCTGACCGGACGTCATAGGACGTCCTCAGGATTTTGAGCCGCTGCACGCCCCCAGGGGCGCGCATCACGGCGATCGTTGTTACAGGGTTGTCAGTCTGACACCCCGCAACTACAATCTCGGTAAGAGTCTCCAACAGAGACTCTTTACCACGTGATCAGCCGTGTCCAATCACGGCTGATCAGTGTAAATGGGAAGAGCCGGTGATCGGCTTTTCCTCACTCACGTCTGTCAGACGCGAGTAGAGGAGAGCCGATCGGCTGCTCCTCTGACAGGGGGGGTCTTTGCTGATCGATTATCAGCACAGCCCCCCCCCCCGAGGATGCCCACACTGGACTACCAGGGACGCCACCAGACCACCAGGGATGCCCAGCACCAGGTATGCCACCCTAGAACACCAGGGATGCCAGTCAGTGCCCACAATGGATGCCAATCAGTGCCCACAATGGGCATCACTGATTGGCATGCATTATTGTTTGGCACTGGCATCCATCAGTACAAAACCATGCAATACAATGTCGCTTATCAGTGCCCATCTGTGCCACCTATCAGTGCCCATCTGTGCCACCTATCAGTGCCCATCCATGCCAACTATCAGTGCCCATCCACGCCCATCTGTGCTGCCTATCCATGCCCATTCATGCCGCCTATCCATGCCAATCCGTGCCAGCTATCAGTGCCAATTTATGCCACCTATCAGTGTCCATCCATGTCACCCATCAGTGCCAGCTCATCAGTGCCACTTCATTGGTGCCAGCTCATCAGTGCCGCTTCATTGGTGCCAGCTCATCAGTGCCGCTTTATCAGTGCCCGTCAGTGCTGCCCCATCAGTGCCCATCAGTGAAGGAGAAAACTTACTTATTTACAAAGTTTTGAAACTAAAACAAAAAAAAACATTTTATTTTTTTTTCAAAATTTTCAGTCTTTTATTTGTTTAGCAAAAAATAAAAACTGTAGAGGTGATCAAATACCGCCAAAAGAAAGCTCTATTTGTGGGAAAAAAATGCTAAAAATTTCATTTGGGTACAGTGTAGCATGATCGCGCAATTGTCATTCAAAGTGCGACAGCGCTGAAAGCTCAAAATTGGTCTGGGCAGGACGGTGTTTAAGTGCACGGTATTGAAGTGGTTAAGACTGGATTGTTCTTTTGTTCAGCATAGGAGCTGTTGAACTAAATTTGAAAAAAGTTGGCTAGATGACTTGCGACTCCAGGTATGTGCTCCCTGTATTTGGTCACTAGCAGGCTTCTATGATTCATATTGTTGGCTTTATATATTGCAATGATACCGTATATACTCGAGTATAAGCCGAGATTTTCAGCCTCTTTTTTGAGGCTGAAAGTGCCCCCCTCGGCTTATACTCGAGTCATCGCTGTCTGCCCGCTCGATCAGCGTGTCGAGCAGACAGACAGCGGCCATTCTATTCAAAAGCCGCGCCTCCGGCTCCGCCTTCGCCTGTGATAGGCGGAACACTGAATTTCCCAGCAGCCTGTGTTCCGCCTATCACGGACATCGTATCATCCTCGTACTACGGACGAGGATGATACGACGTCTGTGATAGGCGGAACACAGGCTGCTGGGAAATTCAGTGTTCCGCCTATCACAGGCGAAGGAGGAGGCGCGGCTTTTGAACTTTACAATGGCCGCCGACGAAGAGGGCACGGGACGGCACGGCACGGGACGGGACGGGACGGGGGCAAGGCAAGGCAAGGCACGACACGGGACGGATGCAAGGAGGCAAGGCACGGGACGGAGGCAAGGAGGCAAGGCACGGGACGGAGGCTCGGGACAAAGGTAGGCTGGACACACACACACACACACACACACACACACACACACACACACACACACACACACACACACACACACATGGATGGAGACACACACAGGGATGGATGGATGGATGGATGGAGACACACACACACAGGGATGGATGGATGGATGGATGGAGACACACACACACAGGGATGGATGGATGGATGGATGGAGACACACACACACAGGGATGGATGGATGGATGGACACACACACACACAGGGATGGATGGACGGACACACAGGGATGGACGGACACACAGGGATGGACGGACACACAGGGATGGACGGACACACAGGGATGGACGGACACACACACAGGGATGGACAGGCATGTCTCACCCTCGGCTTATACACGAGTCAATAAGTTTGCCAGTTTTTTTGGGGGTAAATTGGGGGCCTCGGCTTATATTCGGGTCGGCCTATACTCGAGTATATACGGTATATGCTTTGTATTGGATGACTATATTAACACTGTGCGATGTGCCCTGTACTTGTTATTCTTTAAAGCAGAGTTCCACTCGTTTTTCTGTTTATTAAGAGTCAGCAGCTACAAAAAAGTGTAACTGCTGACTTTTAATAAACACAAACTCACCTCTCCCATGGTCCAGCGATGCAGACGGCTGACACCTCGGCTCTCTCTCCCTCTCCTCTCAGCGGCACCGGCATCATTAGCGTGGGCACCCAGCCGTGACAGCTTGCGGCTTCACAGCTGGGTGCACACTGCACATGAACGAGTCATGCTTCACATCCTGAATAGCTGAGCAATCTTCTGGGACCTGTAACGTGTCCCAGAAGATTGCAGGGAGGGAGGGGGAGAGGAGGAGTCACATAGGCGGTGCAAATGGAAGTGGGAGCTAGGTACCTATCAAAACAATAATAATAATAAAAAAAACAATAATAATAATAAAAATACTATAAATCTATCCCCTATTTTGTAGATGCTATAACTTTTGTGCAAACCAATCAATATACACTTATTGCAATTTTTTTACCAAATATATGTAGAAGAATACGTATTGGCCTAAACTGAGGAGAAAATTAGCTTTTTTAAAAAAAAATGGGGATATTTATTATATCAAAAAGTACAAAATATTGTTTTTTTTTTCAAAATGGTCTCTCTTTTTTTGTTTATAGCGCAAAAAATAAAAAGAGGGCAGGCGATCAAATACCACCAAAAGAAAGCTCTATCGGTGGGAAAAAAAGGATATCAATTTTGTTTGGGTGCAAAGTCACACGACCGCGCAATTGTCAGTTAAAGCGGCGCAGTGCCGAAACGCAAAATGTGCTCTGGTCAGGAAGGGGTCAATTTTCTGGGGCTGAAGAGGTTAAATAAAGAAACTAATAAGATAAATAAGATAAAAAAGCAGGCCTCGCTCCATGTCTATACTGCGCAACTTATTGTTTAGGATAGCAAAAAGACTCCTTACTTTACCATAGAATTGCTGTTAAGCGAGGGCAAAACACATAATTGGTGAGGAATCTGGCAGGGTGTGCATTATATTCGGAATAATAAAGTTAATTGAGCCTTTGTGGATGTATTTATTAATTTTAGGTACTTATATAGCGCTTTACATATACACTCACAGACCACTTTATTAGGTACAACTGTTCAATTGCTTGGTAACACAAATTGCTAATCAGCCAATCACATGGCAGCAACTTAAGGCAGTTAGGCATCTAGACGTGGTGAAGAAAACTTGCTGAAACTAAAACCGAGCATCAGAATGGGGGAGAAAGGGGATTTAAGTGACTTTGAATGTGGCATAGTTATTTTCAAAAACTACTTATCTACTGGTATTTTCAACACATCCAATAAAAAAATTTAAGAAAAAAAATCGAATTTCTTTAGGCCAATATATATTCTGCTACATATTTTTGGTAAAAAAAAAATCCCAATAAGCGTATTTTGATTGGATTGTGCAAAAGTTATCGCATCTACAAACTATGAGATATTTTTATGGTATTTTTATTTATTTATTTTTACTAGTAATAGCAGCGATCAGTGATTTTTAGCGAGACTGCGACTTTGAGTCAGACACTAAGTGACCAGTGACATTATTTCAGTGATCAGTGCTAAAAATATGCACTGTTACTGTATTAATGACACTGTCAGGGAAGGGGTTAACATCAGGGACGATCAAATGGTTAAGTGTGTCCCTAGGGTGTGCTTGCTAACTGTGTGGGAGGGAATGCTGACTGGGTGAAGACACAGATGTGTGTTCTTAGCAGGAAAACAAGATCTACAGCTTCTCCCCTGTCAGACCTGCCTTGTTTCCATAGCCGAGCCGCTGTTCTGCCTCTCTCAGGAGCGATTGCGGGTGGCCAGCAGACATCCGCTGGACCCGCTGATTGGCTCCCCCTCTGTCCAATCAGCATGCGATTGCGGCATGTGCCCCCTAGTGGCTATTGCATGAAATGATGTACAGGTACGTTATTTCACGCAATAGAGCCGACCTGCCACAGTACATGTATGTTAGGCAGTCGGTAAGGGGTTAAACACCATGGCCTACCTGAGTATCGCTGCTGACCATGTCCATCCCTTTATGACTGCAGTGTACTCATCTTCTGATGGCTCCTTCCAGCTAAATAATGATGCATGTCACAATGCTCAAATCATCTCACCACTGGTTTCTTGAACATGACAATGAGGTCACTGTATGCCAATGGCCTCCACAGGCACCAGATCTCAATCCACTAGAGCTCCTTTGGGATGTGGTGGATTCGCATCATGGATGTGTAGCCAACAAATCTGCAGCAACTGCACAATGCTATCGTGTCACTATGGACCAAAATCTCAGAAGAATGTTTTCAACACCTTGTTGAATCTATGCCATGAAGGATTAGGGCAGTTCTGAAGGCTAAAGGAGGTCCCAGTACTAGGAAGGTGTACCTAATAAAGTGTCTGGTGAGTGTATATTATACTGTACATTCACATCAGTTGTAGAGTAAAGGCCAGCTTTTGCTCTGAGCTGGTCTTGTGTATTGGGGAGAAGCCCTCGATTCAGCACCGCATGTACTAGGGCATAGAACTGGGAAAACCAGGAGCAGTGTAACCTAATCTTGGAAGAAGGCTCTGTACTGCAATTAGAGAGATATGGGGTGAGCGCAGTGCAGAGATGTTCAACATTAGCCCATTGTGCAGGCAGGAGGCCGTATTGTGGCTTGAAATCACTTCACCATCAATATGCTACACAGACGTTTAAGATTTATTCAATTAAAGCTTTAACTTACTTTAGCTTGTTGTTCATTGTGGAACAGTTTCAACAGACAATTTACTTAGAATAAAATCCCAATTAGTTAGTCGGAAAAAAGGCAGCTGGATTTTCTCCATAAATCTCTCCAGTGGCAGCTCCAAAGCAAATCTTCATTTGATGGAAAATGCGTTAAAAGGAGCATAGAGCTGTCACCGGATTTACAGCAACAAGGAAAACAGCCCAACAGCTAAATGTATCAAGAAGGAAATAGAAAGAGTTCTGCTGACATATTCTGCATTGCATAAGAACAGATTTAAACCCATAACACGGATTTTAAGATCAGCTGTGTCTGAATGCTGGTTTAGCTATCACTGTTTAGGATGGCAGTGCTGTACAAGCTGGTACAGAAACAATGATTTACTGCAAACTTCATGAAGCATTTTCTAATATGCATTCTTCAAATGGAGCCTATGGGGGCTCATTGTTGTAATCAGACACAGGCATCATTACCCAGACATGTCACAATGGTAAACAAACAGCTGCCATGGTCACTAAGCCTAAAACTGGGCACGCTTTATCAACGATTTATTTACTAAATGCATAATTATATATTTAAAGCAGAACTCCCAACGGAAAAATAAAAGCTGCAATCCTCAGCTTCCACCCAGATCTGTTACCTACAGAACGTCTTTTCCGCCATTACTGAGCCTTGGCCATGAGATGACTGAGGATGTCAGCACAAATGAGGTACTTTCCATGGGCCTAAGGAACCTACGCTACCCTGTGCTAGAGCGTGGAGAATTAAAGAGAAGGCTGCCTTTTGGAGCATCCTCAGAGGAGTCTACTATACATAATTATGTCCAGGTGAGCCGGGATAGCTGCTGCCCAATGGACATGGCATGCAGACTTTGGTCTTCAGGCTCCAATCACAGATACCTTAACCATTCAGCTCTGAAAGGCTTACCCCTTAATGACCAGGCCATTTTTGCAATACTGCACTGCGGTGCTTTAACTGACAATTGTGCAGTCGTGCAACGCTGTACCCAAATAAGATGTACAGTGTGTCCTTTTTTTCCCACAAATAGAGCTTTCTTTTGGTGGTATTTGATCACCTCTGCAGTTTTTATTTTTTGCGCTATAAACAAAAAAAGGCTGACAAATTTGAAAAAAAAAAAAACAATATTCTTTACTTTCTGCTGTACAACACATCCAATAGAAAAAGATGTAAAAAAAAAATCAAATTTCTTCATTAATTTGGGCCAATATGTATTTTGCTACATGTTTTTGGTAATATAAATCTCAATAAATGTATATTGATTGGTTATAGCGCCTACAAAACTATTGGGTAGATTTATGGATTTTTTTTTTTTTTTTACTAGTAATGGCGGTGATCAGCGATTTTTAGCTGGACTGCGACATTGCAGTGGACGAATCTCACACTAAGTGACACGAATACAGTGATCAGTGCTAAAAATAAATAAATAAATAAATATATGCAATTGTACTAATGACACTAACAGGGAATGAATTAACATCAGGGGCAATCAAAGGGTTAAATGTGTTCCCTGGAAGTGCTTTCTTACTGTGTTGGGGATGGTTTAACTGTAGGAAGACAGAGATCTTAGCAGAAACACAAGATCTCTGTCTTCCTTACTAGCAGAATGGCAATCTGCCTCTCTCGAAATGATCGCCCGACCCACTCATTGGCTCAGGGTTCCGGTGGTGCGAGCCCCAGACCTGAAGAAAAAAAATCACGTACAGGTACATGATTTTGCGCTTAAAGCGGAACTCCACCCTAAAGTGGAACTTCCACTCATCGGATTCCTCCCTGTGGCCGTGACGTCACCGCGGGGCTCCCTCCTCCTCCCCTGGGCTAATAGGAGAGAGGAGTGGGGCCTCGTGCATGCGCAGTAGGGTTCCCAGCGTGAAGCCGAAAGGCTACACTACCGGGTTCCCTTACCTGCAATGGCGGCTGCAGCACCTGACAGCTGATGGAAACATCAGCTGCGGTGCCGACATCGAGGGACTGCAGGACAGGCAAGTGTCCATTTATTAATAGCCAGCAGCTGCAGTATGTGTAGCTGCTGGCTTAAAAAAATTTTTTTCCCCAGAACACCACTTTAAGGGCCTCCCTGCTGCAGTATATGTACGTGGGGCGGTCCTTAAGCGGTTAAAGTACTGAGTAACAGTACTTATTGGGATGCTGCAACTGTACTGTACTGTCACCAATAGAGGCACCTAAAGCATCTTTTTGCCTTTGGGAGGCTGCTGCTGAGGAGACTAAGGCCACCATTAGTTGTTCTTTAGGGCACTTTAACTCTAGGAACTGCATGTGAATCACATAGGAATGCTGTGCGGTACCTGTGCGAGTGACATGCAGTTCTGCACAGAGCAATTTTATCCCTATTTATTTTGAATAGGCGTGTGATTGGAATTTGGTGTGGGAAGCCACACAGGAATGCAACATTCCTGCACTGCATGCTAGTGTGCACAGGCCTTAAAGGATCTGTCTGTAACGGGGAGGTCGCCATCAAAGTATTTAAGCCATCATTAATTTTGATCATACTAAGAGGCGTAGCTTAAAGCTTGTGGGCCCTGATGGTGATGGGGCCCCCACCACCACCACCCGCAACTTCCATTGCACGCCAAAATACTTCCACTGTGCCAAGATATTCCAAGTGGCTAAAGAGTTATTTCAGACCTTTATTTACATATTGAGAGGGTAATTCAAATGAAGTGGGGAAGTAGGTCAGAATGTGGACAGTTCCATTTCTAGAATGCCCTGGAGCAGGCGTAGGCAACCTTAACAATAAACAATTTGAAAGAGATCACCGGATTTGGGCAAGAAGACAGTGAGCAGTATATAGTGACAGTGTCAGTGAGCAGTATATAGTGACAGAAGTCAGTGAATAGTATGTATTGACAAGGAGGTCAGTGAGCAGTATGTAGTGACAGGGAGGTCAGTGAGCGGTATATAGTGACAGGGAGGTCAGTGAGCAGTATGTAGTGACAGGGAAGCCAGTGAGCGGTATGTAGTGACAGGGAGGTCAGTGAGCTGTATGTAGTGACAGGGAGGTCAGTGAGCTGTATGTAGTGGCAGGGAGGTCGGTGAGCAGTATGTAGTGACAGGGAAGTCAGTGAGCAGTATGTAGTGAAAGGGAAGCCAGTGAGCGGTATGTAGTGACAGGGAGGTCAGTGAGCTGTATGTAGTGACAGGGAGGTCAGTGAGCTGTATGTAGTGACAGGGAGGTTGGTGAGCAGTATGTAGTGACAGGGAGGTCGGTGAGCAGTATGTAGTGACAGGGAGGTCAGTGAGCAGTATGTAGTGAAAGGGAAGTCAGTGAGCAGTATGTAGAGACAGGGAGGTCAGTGAGCAGTATGTAGTGACAGGGAGGTCAGTGAGCAGTATGTAGTGACAGGGAGGTCAGTGAGCGGTATGTAGAGACAGGGAGGTCGGTGAGCGGTATGTAGTGACAGGGAAGTCGGTGAGCGGTATGTAGTGACAGGGAAGTCGGTGAGCGGTATGTAGTGACAGGGAAGTCGGTGAGCGGTATGTAGTGACAGGGAAGTCGGTGAGCGGTATGTAGTGACAGGGAAGTCGGTGAGCGGTATGTAGTGACAGGGAAGTCGGTGAGCGGTATGTAGTGACAGGGAAGTCGGTGAGCGGTATGTAGTGACAGGGAAGTCGGTGAGCGGTATGTAGTGACAGGGAAGTCAGAAGTCCGTGAGCGGTATGTAGTGACAGGGAAGTCAGAAGTCAGTGGCGGTATGTAGTGACAGGGAAGTCAGAAGTCAGTGAGCGGTATGTAGTGACAGGGAAGTCGGTGAGCGGTATGTAGTGACAGGGAAGTCGGTGAGCGGTATGTAGTGACAGGGAAGTCGGTGAGCGGTATGTAGTGACAGGGAAGTCGGTGAGCAATATGTAGTGACAGGGAAGTCGGTGAGCGGTATGTAGTGACAGGGAAGTCGGTGAGCGGTATGTAGTGACAGGGAAGTCGGTGAGCGGTATGTAGTGACAGGGAAGTCGGTGAGCGGTATGTAGTGACGGGGAAGTCGGTGAGCGGTATGTAGTGATGGGGAAGTCGGGGAGCGGTATGTAGTGACGGGGAAGTCGGTGAGCGGTATGTAGTGACAGAAGTCAGTGAGCGGTATATAGTGACAGGGAAGTCGGTGAGATCTCTCACATAACTTTTCTGATGGTGTGAGTGTTGGTAGGCCTGGTGTTGTGGGGGACAGAGTCTGTGTGCCTCACATGACAGAACGCTCCTCACACAACAATGTGCATGTCCTACCTGAGGTACTGAAGTCCTGTCCCGCTCTCAGGCCTCTCTCCTCCTGTCCTCGCTCTGTCTGTGTGGCCGCTCACTGACGGTCCCCCTGTCCTTGTCGGCACACTTCCAGGTTGGCAACAACAACCATCACACATCCCTGTCCACCGAGGGAACTCACACACACTCAGACTTCTCTTCTCCAGCCAATGAGAGCGGTGGAGGGGTGTGGTCTGGGGGCAAACTAGAAGTGGAGTGGATTACAAAGCTCAGCGGCACGGACCCTGTGTGACATAAGGTGGATCCGATGTGGATTCTGTTTCCAGGATATTGTTATTGCAAAATGCATCATGTACAACACACAGCAGGTAGTTGGGGCCCCCTGGAGCCTGAACACAGGGTTGCTATGGCGACTTCTGCACCCTTTCACGCTACGCCCATGGTCATACTGGGAGACTGCCACTAAAGAAATGAGGGCCTCCAACCACTTTGTTGTTGATCTAAAAAGGCCTCAAATGAAAAGTAAAAATCAAGGCAAACTTTTTTTTTTTTAAATCTTTGTAGCAATCCTTACCCCATTCAATGTCCTTTCCCTTTAGATTACCGCACAATCACCAGAGCAGCATCACTATTCTTACACATGTATTGGTGAAATATCAAGTTTCTGAGCCTCGCAGATTTCGTCAAGATGACAAAGTACCAATTATTATTCAGAGTGAACTGACATTTCAATCTAACAGTAACCCACAGCAACCAAATATGATCAGTAAACATATACCAAAGACATAAGAAATAAATGTATCATATGAGGAAATCCTGCAATCCACCAAAGAACAGCTGGCAACATTCACAGAAAAAAAATCAAACCCTTTAATCCGGCCACTAGGCAGAAAGGTTGAACAAGCTTTACTGGAACCCTATGCATACATGTGCATTAAAGCAATTGCGCGTGTGTCAAAAATACATCTCGGATCTGCATTTTTCTATTATTTATATATCAGGAAGTACATATTTGTCCTGATCTGGGTCATAATTCCAAAGGGCTGCTGTAGTTACATACCACTGCAATGTTCAATGTTTAACATTTTTTATGTTAAAGCGGAGTTCCATCCAATTTTGAGAGGTGGTCTTAAATGAAAGACCACCTGTTCACCCCTATTTTTTGGATAATTACATTTTTTTTTTTACTTTCTCTCGTAGCTTTTTAGAAGTACTAATGCCACATACACACGATCGGAATTTCCGCCAGCAAAAGAATGATGAGAGCTTTCAATGGAAAATGCGACCGTGTGTATGCTCCATTGGAATTTAGCTGGCCGAATTCCCACCAGCAAGAATTTGATTTTGTTCTCAAATTTTCAGACGGAAATTCTGATCGTGTGTATGCAATTCCGACGTGCAAAAACTCACGCATGCTCAGATTCAACTAGGAGATGGAAGCTATTGGCTACTGGGTATTGAACTTCCCTTTTATAGCCATACATGTTGTACATCACCGCGTTCTTGACGGTCAGAAATTGGTGTCACCGTGTGTATGCAAGACAGCTTGAGGGAAATCCCATCGAGAAAACCATCAGAGCTTTCTCCGACCAAAATTCCGATTGTGTGTACACGGCATTCGTTTTTAGAGACGAGAGGTTATAGGAAAACTGGGACAGTTGCTAATGCTGTACCCAGTATATCCAAACCTGCAAGATTTATTTAGAATTTATGGACTATCTCGGTACTAGGTAATAGATATTAATCAAACATAGAAAAAAAATATACAAAAGTTTAATAACAACCAAAAAATATACAAACATATATACATTCAAGAAATCAAAAGCATATCCACCACAGCTAAACAATTTCCCCGGTTTCCCCGTAGGATTTATGTTGAGAAGTGGTGTGACAAAATTCCTCTACCGGTTTCGCAGTAAACCGCTTCTTCAGGAAGGGGATCTACAATGTAGATAGTATAATAGTATACAGTAAAATAAGAACAAAAAACAAAGCAGAATATGAACTATATTAACAATATAAATTTACACTCAATTATAAAAAAGGAGACCAGCTCACCAGCACAACTGGAAGCAGCAGATCACAGGACCTACGAAATTCCCCCAGTGGCGAATGCGGGGGATTGTACAGGACCAACTGTGGTATTAAGATAATAATAGGTTGAGAGATAATAATCTATAACAATTAAGTACACACAGCAGTGTGACATAATGGTGGAAATCCAGAAAGGTAACCAGATTATAGAAACCAAACAACCAGAACAAATAAATAAATATATAAAAGATACTCAATCACCAATTAATCCACCATTCAAGATATACTATCAGTAAATTGCACTCACCCAGTAAGATTGCAAACCAGACTCTATGCATGGGCTGATAGGCAAACTACACAGGTATAGCGGATGAAACAATAAATGGAGCCACTCAATCCCCAAGTTATGGAAAGCTGGAGAGTATTATAATCTACAAAATTCCAAGATAGAAACCATAAGACTATCGAATTGTACAATAAGGTAAAAAATAATAAGAATCAGAATCAAGAAAACCGGACATAAAGACAATATGTATGAATGTCTCTGTACTTGCAAACCTAGCAGAATTAATAGAAATACTAACCTGTGTTTATAGTCATCTAAGTCAGCAGCCCAGCATGAAAGGTCCTCATACTGACTGCGAACAGCCTCCGCAACATCTCAAAAATACGCCCCTTTCTAACCAATGACACAACAAAGCTCTTAATTCACTCACTGGTCATCTCCCGCCTCGACTACTGCAACTCCCTTCTCATTGGCTTACCTCTACATAGTCTATCACCTCTTCAATCCATCATGAATGCCGCTGCCAGACTCATCCGCCTTACCAATCGCTCTGTGTCTGCCACTCCTCTCTGTCAATCCCTCCACTGGCTTCCGCTCAGCCAAAGAATTAAATTCAAAATACTAACAACTACGTACAAAGCCATCCACAACTCTGCCCCCAGCTACATCACTAGCTTAGTCTCTAAATACCAACCTACTCGTTCTCTTCGTTCCTCTCAAGACCTCCTGCTCTCTAGCTCCCTCATCACCTCCTCCCATACTCGCCTCCAGGACTTTTCCAAAGCCTCTCCAATCCTATGGAATGCCCTACCCCAATCTGTCCGCCTATCTCCTACTTTATTAGCTTTTAGACGATCCCTGAAAACACTTCTCTTCAGAGAAGCCTACCCCACCCACACCTAACTGTATTTTCATTTTCTCCATCAGCTCATCCCCCACAGTTATTACCTTTTGTTTCAACTTGACCCTCCCTTCTAGATTGTAAGCTCTAACGAGCAGGGCCCTCTTATCCCTCCTGTATTGATTTGTATTGTAAGTGTACTGTCTGCTCTCATATTGTAAAGCACTGCGCAAACTGTTGGCGCTATATAGATCCTGAATAATAATAATAATAATATGAGCTCCCCAACCCACATGGCATCCATACACGCCGCCAAACGCGTGCGCCAAAGACACAGCTAATGGGAATTCCACAGAGTCATACATCCAACATAGCGCGAACCGCACAAATGCGTGCGCATCACGCATGTGCGTTTGCCAGCTACTCTGAGGAAAACATCAGCAGCATTATAAGACCTGTGCCACCGAAGCGCACTAACCCAAGTCTACCGCACATGTGCGCACAGAAAAAAGCCCCAGGATAAAGCGTCCGGACTGATCCTGTACAAGTAGAAACAGTAAAAATAGATTCCTACCAGGGCGGGCACGCATCCGCTGCTAGGGAACCCAATTAAGGGGGAGCCCCAAATTAGACCTAGCTGGCCATCAGAAGTGAATGCGAGCAGGTCTCCCTCACAGCAAGAAAGGGGGGATTTTTTGAAAATAGTTTAATAAGACATAAAAGAAAAAATTATAATGAGGTATAATACAAAGATATGAAGTAATGGGGGGATATCCCCCAATTTCTCACCACAAAAGTCAACAGGGACATAATTGCTCCTAGACCTATTTAGTTTTGGCATTCTTAAAAGGGAAAAATAAAGGGGGAAGGCAAGGAGGGAAAGGAACAATTTAAAGGGACATTACCCTTAAAGAAACCTCACCGTCTATAAGAAAGGTTTATAAGAAATCATTTCATTGAGCTCCGGGGGAAGGGTCGCTTTGAACCGCTCAATCCACAGTTTCCTTCTGTAAGATTGTTCGATCCCAATCGCCCCCCCCCTCCGGTTTGGGTGTACCACCTCCAAGACCCGGAAGCAGACCACAGAGGTATCGTATCGGTGGTAAATTCCGATATGTCTGCCAATAGTGGTAAGTTTGTCGCTTCCGGAATAATAGAGGTGGTCACCAATCCTTTGCCTAAGTTCACAAATGGTCTTCCAAAAGTAGTAGGCCTTACAACTACAAGTCATTAGATAAATGACACCCCTAGTACCACAGTCTGCAAAATTACGTGGAATGAAAGTATCTCCATTGGGTAAGATAAACCGTTTGCCCTCATGAATCCAGGGACAGCGGGGACAAACCCCACATTTAAAGGGTCCCACATGGTCTAATTTTTGGGGAGTTTGCCGGTCTACGTGTCAAACGGTCCCTCAGGGAACAAGCCCTGCGGAACACTAATTCGGGGGCAGGTCATACATGTTTGTTCAAAATATGATGTTCAGTCAACATGTGCCAATTGTTAGACAAAATATTTCTAAGTGTGTTGTGATGGGTGGAATACGTAGTGATGAATCTTACAGAATTATTGGCATGGGATACTGCTTTCGGACGATCGTAGAGCATGTAAAGGCTTTATTGAACGCCTTTCTCAGATTAGTGGGAGAATATCCTCTGAGTAAAAGCCGTTCCCAGAGAGCATCGGCCTGGGTCCTGAAGTCACTTTCCAGTGTGCAATTTCTGCGCAAACGTAGATATTGCACAAAGGGTATACTGCACACCAGTGATTTAGGTTGAGCACTGGTGGCGTACAGCAGTGTATTGCCAGCAGTCGGTTTGCAGTAAAGGTCAGTGCCCAGGGTGCCATCTTGTTGTTTGATAATGGACAGATCCAAAAACGGGATCTGGCCATTATCAAACTTGAAAGTAAATTTGAGGTTAAATTAATTTTCATCCAATTTATGGATGAATTCCAAAAGTTTATCTTGGGTCCCGGTCCATACCAAGAACAGATCTCCTATAAAACAATACCATAAGAGCACATCTGCAAAATACTCTGTGTATCTTTCATCAGAATGCACATATCTTTCCCAATCCCCTAAATAGAGATTAGTGTTGGCTGGGCCACAGGACATCCCCATGGCAACTACTTGGGTCTGTAAAAAAAAGTTGATCATTAAACGTAAAATAATTTTTGGTCAAAATGAATTTTAGAAGTGCCAAAAAAAATTCATTCAAAGGCCAGGTAGTTGTATCTTGTTCATAAAGAAAGGATCCAGCCGTCGGGATGCCCCGCTCGTGGGGGATACTCGAGTACAAAGCCTCGATATCAATAGCCATGAGCAGGGCATCCAGGGGCATCTGGATCCCCTCAAGGTGTTGCAACAAGTCTACAGAATCCCTAGTGTATGAGGGGAGACTGCGTACATGGGGCATCAAGAAAGCATTGACAAACTTACTTGAGTTGTCGGTCAAGGAACCTATCCCCAAGACAATGGGCCTGCCTGGGGGTGTCTGCATATTTTTAATGTGTTTTGGGAAGAGAATAAAATGTAGGGACACAAGGGTACTTAGGAACCAGGAACTCCAAAGTGTCCTTGTCAATGAGGCCCGAAAAAAAAGGCCTCAGTGCAAAGGACACTAAGTTACTGGGCAAAAGTCGATATGAGGGATTTAGAAATAGGATAATGCCAATTCCGATTGTTGAGGATAGTCAAACACATCGATTGGTATTGATTATGTGTCATTAGGACAATGTCCCCCCCCCCCCCTGTCAGACTGTTTGATAATGACATCAGAACGTCTTTGTAAACTTTTAAAAGCCCGTGTTTGTCTCTGATCAAGGTTGGGGGGTGATGTTACCCCAATGTTGTGATTTTAAATCCCTAATGGTGGACTGTAAAAAGGCCCAAATCGTGGGGCAGGCCATTCAATCTGGAAATCGGTGTGACCGCAATCTAAATGATTTAGGTCACGTTCCATGATCTCCAGAAACAGTGTGTGACGGTGCACTGTGAGAATTGACTTGCAAGGGTTGCGAATTATCAACAGCCCCTTGATCGTATAGAAGCATAAGATCCCGAAGTGCTCGGAATTCTTCCATACTAAAATGTTTAGTACGTTCCATGAGTACACGCTCAAGGTTTGAATTGGCACGATCCTTATCAAAAATAAATTTGAATGTAAGATTTCCGTGCAAAGAGGTATAAGTCTTTGATGGTCTCATTGACTTTGAGAGCATCTTGAGGGCAAAAGCCCAAACCTAATTATAATACAGAGCATTCATCTTCCGTAAGTTGGTAGGGAGTGAGGTTAATGATATTGAGATTTACATCATGCTGGGTGTATTGGGTGGGGGTTGTGTATTGTGTGGAACTTGTGTGGGTTTAAGTACGTAAGTATCCAGGTTCCCCTGCTGCTTCTTCAGGTCTAAAAAAATTAGGTCTTCATTGACCTTGGTGTTTTTATTTGTCATCAGTGCAGTGTTAAGCACCTTCGGAATGGTGCTGTATAGGGTGGAATTACCCGCAGCTCCCTCCAGTGAAGTGGTCGTGTCTATAGGGGTCTGTGTAGGAAGTGTACGTGCAGGTTTAGGAACTTTGGGAGTTTTTTTTCCTTAAGACTAGCCAGTGGAGTACCACCCCCATAGCGTAATCTTTTATGTGATGAATTGGTTGCTGGTGTAGCTGTAGATTGCAAATTAATTTGGAGCGAGAGGGTAGAGGAAAGGGAGAAGTCTGATTCAGCCTCTAATTCTATTAAAGATTGGATTATCTGCCAAATGGATATATGTTGAGTTAAGACGTTCAATCTCGACATCAAGCATGTTCATATCACATATGTATTGTGAGATCAGAGATTTCATTAAGTCAATACTATAGTTTGTCAAAATGTTCTCCCAAGTTTTTTTGAATTCAACAGATGGGTCTTTTATAGTAGGGAAAATTTGACCTCGTAATCCGTGACATACTTTTAAAGATATTCAATATGCCAATGAAGGTCCAATTTACGTTTAAGGAAACTAAACATCTTAGTAAAGAAAGTTTTGATGTCATCTTCGATTTTATGATCATTCAGGCAAGATGTTTTTAAATTGGACATAAAGCCTACCCAATTAGTGCTGAGGACATCCATAGTCACTATCGGTCCAGGGAAAGAATACGGTCCCTAAAAGCGTTGTGGTGAAACAAAAACTATAATTAATTATAATCATACATAATTATTCAGAGGCACTCACCAGGAAACAGGCACCACCCACTGTTACTGTTCAAGGGTAGGTGCCAAGGAGAATGGGTGTATTATCCACCCTATGTAGGGTGAGTTTAGCCTCAGATAAAAATTAAATCACAAAATTAGATAGGAGTACCATCATCCAGATCAATAGTTTTTAGAGACAAGAGATTAGAGTACTTCTGATCCAGCTGGGCCATGGCCGAGGACGTCACATCCTGTGACATGTGTCCCAGAAGACAAGCTGGCCAATCACAAAGCGCCGTGCAACTCACGCATGCGCAGTCGGAAACCAGCAGTGAAGCAGCAAGGCTCTATTGCCGGTTTTCCTTTAGTTGGAATGGCAGCGCCTGCACCAGATCCAATGGACTGATCGGCCTTGGGGGGGCCGACATCGTGGGCTCCCTGGACAGGTAAGTGTCCTTATTAAAAGTCAGCAGCTACAAAAAAAATAAAAAATTTGTCTGGAACACAGCTTTAAAAAAAAAGATTAATTTTATCCAGGGAATTTATTATTAATTATTAATTATTATTATAACAGATCAGGAAACTGTCAGGAGTGGTGTGCACCACTTTAAGAGCACATAGACCTGTTTTTTGTTTCAGAGTGAAAGAGAAAACCGCACAGGATCTGCACCTGATTAATAGAAGGAATGCAGCAGTTTTTCCATATAGAAAACTGCCGTAGATCCCTGCTACGTCTAACCTAGTTTACAGGGTGTGGGCTGTCAGCAGACAGCCCACATTACTTGCTCTGCTAGTGCAGTGACAACATTGCATGAGCAGAGTCTGCAAGGTTAACAGCCCTCCTCCTCCCTCCCACTCAGAGCTGAGCAGGGGGCAGGGACATGCAGAGAGATCAGAGCATGCAGCTCCAGCTCTCCTGTTGTCTGTGCTGTGTCTCTCAAAGACATGGAAGGACAGAGAACCGATTGTTCCGAATGAACAAAGAGACTTGTGCTCTGCTCCATTTTCTATGTTTAGAAGAGTGGTGCAAGCATTATTGTTCTATCTCTGCTACACTAAACAAATATGCTAAAATACAATCCCGCATTCGCAGCACTCAAAATCTGTTTAACAAGAGTCTATGATAAGAGCAGATATTCAAATGTTCAAGGACTTAGTCATATATTCAAAGGACCTAATCAGATATGAAAAGTAAATAAATCAATGAAAGTTCATCCATGTGCTTCCATGCGATCTGTATCTTATATTTAGACACTCACCACACCTCATAAATTACCAACCACTATGGTCATGAACTCACCAGATGGACTCTTGTTAAATGGATTTTGAGCGCTGCTAATGCTGCATTATATTTTCACATATTTGTTTAATGTGATTATAGTAGCTGCCAGATTATATTATAATATTGGATATAATAATATAATATTAGATGTTTTTTCCCATGAGCGCTAGGGGTGGCTTGGTGAGTTTACTTTTGTATTCTTATTATTCCACAGATATTTTATATCTCTGCTACACGTTTCCCTGTGTGTAGCTCAACATGCAGCTAAACCTTCCTATTCTGCAATAAGTCAGAGTGAGTGCCATTTTGAAGCTTTTTTAACCACCTCAGCTCTGGGAGGTTTCCCCTCCTTTGTGACCAGGCCATTTTTTTTGCGATACGTTACTGCGTCTACTTAACTGGCAATTGCGTGGTCGCGCGTCATTGTACTCGAATAAAAAAATAGAAAACAAATAGAGCTAAATTTATTTTGGTGGTATTCGAACACCTCTGCAGTTTTGCACTATAAACTAAAAAAAGAATGACAATTTTGAAAAAAGAGACACTATTTTCTTAATTTCTGCTATGAAACACATCCAATAAAAAAAATTAAAAAATCAAATATCTTCAGCAATTTAGGGCAATATGTATTCTACTACATATTTTTGGTAAAAAAAATAATAAAATCCAATAAGCGTATATTGATTAGTTTGCGCAAAAGTTATATCTAAAAACTGTGGGGTAGATTTATGGAATTTCTTTTTTTGTACTAGTAATGGTGGTGATCAGCAATATTTTATTCACTGTTGCTGGGTTGCTGTGATTAGCGGCACAAAAGAATTCAAGTCTTAATGCAGAGAATGCATTAAGATAAAAAATATTGAGCCTTTAGAACCACATTAAGTTGTTAGCATTTAGAAAATATACATTCTCACCAGTGCTGTCTCTTGGCCTAGGCCAACAAGGCCCAGGCCTAGAGCGGCACTTTGCTTTGCCAAAAAAGCTGCCTCCCCCCGCACAAAAGAAAAACCCATGATCGGTCCTCCCAAGTTCCGCCTCGCACGGCTGCCTCCGCACATATACAGTCCCTGGCGGCTTGCTGTAGCGCAACAATTGTTATGGGCAGTATGAGTATATGGAGCGTACTTGGCCAGGTGGGGGGGAGGGACTAGTGCCCCCCATAGAGCGTCTGGTAAAGGGCTATGCAACTGGCGTAGGGGGAGCTTAATGCTCCACCTTCCCTACTCCACTTGCATCCTTACATGCTGCAACTCCTCCCCAGGGCAAGGTCTGTCTGTGTCCAGAGGTGGAGAACGAGGAGGACATGGGGAACCCCCAGGCAGTGGCTTCGCTATAGGGGTGGGGGGCGGAACACTCCCAGTGACACCCTCCAGGAAGCAGTGGTGGCATGTGCTGTCAAGCCACCCAGCTGTGAAGCGGTGACAGCATGCTGGTTCTCAGCTGAAGACAGGTACTGGCACTGTGACAGGGGAGAGGCGGACTGTCTGAAGGTTCCCCCGCTCACCCCTCCCCCCCTTTATGTCAGCCACATAGGATAAGATAGAGGGTTCTGTTTTCAGATTCCCCACCCACCTTCCTGCCCATTTTCTTCCCCTGGCCAAAGCAGAGGCCAATCAAAAGAGACTAGGGGGGCATAAAGGGACATGTAGTCCCAGAAGATTGTTCCCCAGAGGGAGCCGGCTACAGCCCCCAGAATGCACTCTGCTAGGGGGAGAGAGAAATCCCAGGAACAAGCTGAGGGAGTGAGTGCTACCCTGTAGCAGCCAGTTACAGGCGACAGGAAAACGAAAGACGGGACTGTGCTGCAGGAAACCAGGGAGAGTGCCGCAGTGCCCAGCAGCACCAGAGAGTGCCACACTGCTCAGCACCACCATAGTGCACCACGCTGCCCACCATTACCAGAGAGAGTGCCACACTGCTCATCATTACCAGAGAGAGTGCCACACTGCCCCTCATTACCAGAGAGCGCCACGCTGCCCATCATTACCAGAGAGCGCCACACTGCTCAGCATCCCCAGAGAGCACCACACTGCCCAACACCACCAAAGAGAGCACCACACTGCCCAACACCACCAGAGAGCATGCCACACTGCCAGTACCACCAGAGAGAGTGCCACGCTGCCCATAACCAACAGAGAGAGTGACACATTGCCCAGCACCACCCTAGAGAGCACTACACAACACAGGGTGAGCAAACATCCAACAGGAGGGATCACTGCTGCTGTTTCGCTGGGTTTGATAAGAGGGCCTGTTGGCCATTATGCACTAATCCCAGGGACTGGGGGGGTGACACCATGCTTTACTGCACCAGGTGACATCCGATCTCCCCTCAGCACAGTGAGCAGAGATGGGCCTGTCATCTGCCTGCTTAGTGGGGATCAAAGGAGCGATCCCCTCTGAGCTAGCGGTGTCTGTCAAAACGGATCGACCCTATTTGAAAGGGGCCCTACAGTGTCGTATCGTGAGATAATTTACGAGAGTGTGCTTAGGGGCAGGGTAGGGGTTGGGTGGGGCGAGTGGTGGTGAGTAACTCTTAAGGCCTGGCTAGTGGCTCAGGACTTGAAATTTTGAGGCCTGCATTGTGCATTCACATCGGTCCCTGTCCTCAAGGAGCTTACAAGTAGGCACTTGGTACCCACTTTTAATGTAGAGAGGAAGAGGTGGGGCTCTAAGAGGAAAAGGTGGAGCCTAAAGAGAAAGGGTGTGGTTTACAGATGACCGGGTGGGTCTTAAACAGAAACGGGTATGGCTTGGACAGGAAGGGGTGGGCCATATTTAAATTAGGGGGTGCACGAGTTTAGTCAGGCCTTGGGCAGCACAAAACCTAAATACATCACTGCTTCTCACAGCAAGATTCAGTAAAGGCTCAAAATGATTACTGAACCCTAGTACTTGCAAACCAGTTTAATAATATAATTTTTCAAGTATTACTGAATATCATCGATGTCATAGACAGGAAAATTTTTTATTTTATTAGAAACCAGTGGTAGTTTTAAAGTTCTTGAAGGGTTGAGGCAGTTTTAGTTAGTTCTTATTTGTGTTCTACATTTCGTTTACCATGATATGGATTCAGGTATAAAACATCACGTATTACCAGCTCTCTAACCTGGAATTAAATAGCGGATTCTGAGAAAATTTCTGAAGCTTCAGTAGAAATGAAAAGGCCACAAAACGGATTGTTTTTAAAGTATGCAACAACCAGTAGCTATATATTAGACAACTGTCCTTAAAAATTGCCTTGCGTGACCTCAAATTCGTTTTCAGATAAAATTGTACAATGTGATTCACCCTCACGAAATTGCTGAAATACAAAATTGCACTTAAATGAGTATCAATTCAAGGACAGGCAGCGCTTGGCTCATATACCCAGATGAATATTTTATCTTTTGTTAATGCAAGCTATTGCAGGAACAGATATAAAACAGAACAAGGTAATTTCTGCTAAGCATCAATAGAACTACACTTTAGTGATTTTGTAAACACTTACAATGATACTGTACAATGTTTCATGATATTTACAATGCTGCATTACAATCAGCTCTTGATGTAGAGGCATAATTATCACAATTCTATTTTCCACTTTAATATTTGCAACTCAAGGATATTTATATAGTGGGGAGGGCTGAAATTGTATTTTTTGTTGCCTATGTCCCATGTGGGAAGATTTCCCCTTACTCCCAGTCCCCAGAGATGGTCTCACAGTAATGGGAATCAAGGAAAATCTTCTTACCAGGGCCATATTCAATTAAAACTGGATAGAGGTCTAAACCCTTCATTATTCTACAAAAATAAATAAAATAAAATGTTTTTGTTGCTTTTGTGTCTTCTTTTTGTAGAAATTGCCTTTCAATTCCTGCTCTAATGAACCATCAACTCAGACATATTCTTTTAGTTAGAAATATCTGTCATTCATGCTCTGTAGAATATACATCAATATGAACCATAATTTAATGACCACCCACCATAACTCGTCAAGGCATGGACTCAACTAGACCTCTGAAGGTATGCTGTGGTAGGTATCTGGCACCAAGCTGCCAGTAGCAGATCCTTGCAAGGTGGGTCCTCAATGGATCAAATTTGTTTTTCCAGCACATCCCAGAGATGCTCGACTTGATTGAGATCTGAAAAATTTGCAGGCCAAGTCAACACCTTAAACTTGTTATCGTGTTCCTCAAACCATTCTTGAATTCATCAGACCAGATCACCTTCTTCCCTTGCGCCTGTTATCCAGTTACCAGGAGGGGTGGCCAGATCTGCATGGCTACATTCAGGAGATTGTGACTAATCTGTGTATACTTTAACCACTACAATACAGGGCACTTTTGCCCCCTTCCTTCCCAGCCCAATTTTCAGCTTTCATCGCTCTAGCGCTTTCAGTGAAAATTGCGCGGTCATGCTACACCGTACCCAAATGAAATTTTTATCATTTTGTTCGCACAAATAGAGCTTTATTTTGGTGTTATTTATTCACGACTCTGTTTTTTATTTTTTGCAATATAAGAGCAAAAAAAGCGGAAATTTGGAAAAAAAGCAATATTTTCTTTTTTCTATTTTAAAAGAAATCCAATAAAATCTAATTTTGTCATAAATTTAAGCCAAAATGTATTCTGCTACATGTCTTTGCCTGAACGTCCTATCAGAAGTAGACGGCTCCCACCTGGCCGTATATATGCATTGGCCGGGTGGGAAGTGGTTAAAGTGTTTGTAAAGGCAAAAAATTTATTTTTTTAACCACCCAAAAGACAGCTACAGTGTGGTCATCCAGTTCTACCCCTGCCTCATCAGTGAAGAAGAAAAATTACTTTTTTGCAAAATTGTATAACAGAAACTAAGAAAAGGGTCTCCAGGATGCTGTGGTGACCTCTTGCTGTAGAAGAGGAGCCCTTCTAAGTCTCTGCTTAAAAGTCTCAGGCCGCGTACACACGGGCGGACTGTTCGTCCAACTTTGTCCGCTGAACAGTGTTTGGGCGGACAGTCCGCTCGTGTGTGGGCTTTCAGCGGACAGTTTCAGCGGACAGTTTGACGAACAAGGTTTTACGGAATTTCCGAAAAACTGTCCGCTGAAACCTTGTTTCAGCGAACAGTCCGCTCGTGTGTAGGCTTGTTCGTCAAACTAAGTTCCGCGCATGCTCAGAAAGGATTTACACGCCGAAAGTTATAATGCAGTGTATAGGACGTCGTATTTTTCGTCCCGTCGTACGTGCCGTTCACGTCATCGCGCACGGTTTCAGCAAACTGTTCGTTCGTCGTGTGTGGCCATGTCCGTCCATGCTAATTTTGAGCGGACTGTTTGCCGAAACTGTTTGACGGACAAAGTTGGGCGAACAGTCCGCGCGTGTGTACGCGGCCTTAGGTGATGAATTGTGGGAAGCAGAGGGTGCATGGATGCTCCAGTTTCCCTGTTGCAGCAATGCAGGTGCTGTGATGTGGGCGGTGCTGTGCTGCCCTCGGGTGTCCTCACTCTCGGTCTCAGATCTCTGCTGGTATGGTCTCCAGCTGGAAGGAAAATATCCGGAGAGAGGTGCTCTCCCTCTAACTTCTTTGGTACTAAGAGAAAGAACTTTCCTGAGCAGTTTAATAAAAATCATCTCAAACTACAACTCCCAGAATTTCAGTGCTCTGCATCAAAGTCTATTGGTTTGGTTAGCTTTAGCTCTCTTCTGCTGGCCGAAGGGGGATGGTACAGCATAACATTAATATCATAGTGGAGAGAGGCAAATAAAGAGCAATGTCTCCTTTTCCATGGTATTGTTGCCCAGGCCAGCACCTGGCTACAACATACTCATAGGGGGTTTTATTTTTTTGCATGACAGGGTTGTTCAGGAAAGAAGAGCTGTTGGACAAGGAAGACAGAACACACGTCAAGGTTTATATAATTTATAGACGTTATTATTAATAAATTAACCCTCATAATGCTGTCCTTTGTTTCATCCACACCCATTGAAGCTTCCATCCTGTGGTAGGACAATAATTCTCAATCTTTTTTAAGTTGTGAAAACAATGAAACACTACAAGTTTGTGATGCATTGCGTAATATATTATGAATGAAAAACACATTATCACAGTGCCATACATACCTATTTACACAAGGGAAAAGAGCGATAGAAGTATGCAGAACTATAACTGATAAACATCAAAACAGGCTTAGAATTCATGACCATTTTCTTTTCTTATATCATATTTATTTTATTATAGGTAATTATATAGGGCTAACAATTTATGCAGCGATTTACATATACAGTATATTGTACATTTACAGAAGTCCCAAACCCTCAAGGAGCTTATAATCTAAGGTCTCTAATTCACATTTATACACATACTATGGCCAGTTTAGATAGGAGCCAATTAACCTACCAGCATCTCTTTGGAGTCTGGGAGGAAACCAGAGTGCTGGTTCCCAATGCAGGCCCAGGGAGAACATACAAACTTAAGGCATGTATGTGCTGTGGTTGGCATTTGAACTGACAACCCTAGTCTTGCTAGTTGAAAGCACTAACCAGTTAGCTACTGCGCTGCACAATGTAGCAGTCCTTACCCATAGCTAACCTTTACATTATTGTTCTACAGTAATGTTTATTTATATGCCAGGCAATAAATCTCTGTTCCAATCTGGGTATTGGTTTCAATGGGTTGTAGTCTTGGCACCACAATAACATGGCAAAGATTCAACAACTGTTGGTGCCAGTGTGGACAGAAGGTGGAGCCCTTCAATGACATCAGCGCCCCTATGAACTGGGGCCCATAAAGATGGATAAGCATAACTGGGGGGGGGGGGGGGGTTGTAAATTTCTGCCCAGTGTCATTTTTCATATTAGCAACTTGAAATTCTGCCACTATGTCTCCTCCAAGGCTACAAAATTTGAAATACGAAGCACTGTAGAAAAACAAAATCCATTATATTGAATATATAAGCATTTTATCCACATCAATAGTGGGCACTTTCACCCCTTTCCTGTCCAGGCTAATCTTCAACTTTCATCGCAGTTGTGCTTTGAAATTGTTATAAATTGTTTCCTTTTGAGACCCAAAAATGTCAGGACTGTACTCCCCCCCCCCCAAATTACCCCTTTTTGGGAAGTAGAAAGTCCAAGGTATTTAGTAAGAGGCATGGCAAGTTTATTTTGAAGTTGCAAATTTTAGTTTTTTTTTCTACAAACTGTCACCAGTGCAGTACATCATTATATAACTGGCGTAACAGAAAAGCAGACTGGTGACAGCATGTAAAAAAAAAAAAAAAACTGATAACTTTTATATATATATATATATATATATATTTATATATTATTTATTTTTCTTTTTGATAAAAATACATACTGTGACCATAGCAATACAATGTTACCATAGTAACACTATACTACTCTAGGAAAGTGATTAGGATTTTTTTTTTTTTTTTTACACACTACGATTGCTCATAATAGCGAATTTTACTGTTAGAAGCAACCATTTTTTTCTGAATGAAAACTATTGGCCACAGCTAATCACATGGTACAGATGGGCTGTGATTGACCTTTTCTGTACCATGTGTTCACTGTGACCAATCATAAAGTCGATCCTCAGTACCTTTTCTGCTGTAAAGTGGGATAGTACCTTGTTAAGCATATGCTCCACTGTGCATCTCATGAGAAACACTCATTGAGATGTAAGATTCCCGATGGAATCAACTTTGTGCAAACCTGGTCGAGCTAGAGGATGGTAGAGAATTGGGGAGTAGGACCCCCTATTCTGTAACCAAGTAAAAGACATTGGGCCTAATGCAAGGAGTGTCCCCAGCTGTAGGATTGTCATTGTATAACTGGACTTGCAAGAATGAGAATGCACAGTCACGTGCTACAAATGGATACACCAGTGCACCTACACATCATAGTGCCTGGCGGCCTTCAGCTTTACCCACGTGACTTGTGTTCCTGAAAGTCTGCTTGATCCTCCATCTGACTCTTCCTTGTTTTTCCCTTGCCTGCTTATGTCGGCTACTGATTTGTGGTACTGACCTCAGCCTGGACTTTTGACTAAGATTCTGCCTTCCGATTTTGTACTCCACTGCCAGCACGTTGCTGACCCTTGTCTCTGACCTGAACTTCGTTCATGATTCTGTACCTATCTGACTGGATGTCACTGGACTCAGCTTGTGACTTGACTCCTTGCTTCTTCTAAGCCAATCTGAGCCTCATCAAGTTTGCTGCATCAACTTCCTGGCACCTGTGCCTTTCCACTGTCCTAGCAGTCCCTGTCTTCACCACAAGAGATGCTTGGATGGGAATTGTGCAAGAGCCCACCCTTGTCATCTCGAGCTCTATGAACAGGTATGTGACAATGTGGTTTTTGTTTTGTAAAATGTATCCAAAACAGGATGTTAAAAGCAAATTAAATTTTGACGTACTTTCGAACAATATTCATAACGCTGTTGAATATATGTTCGTTTGTTTGAATATCTACTAGTGCACAGCCAGTTTAAAGCAGCATTAATCCCCACACCAAAATTTTTATATATTGTAGTTTACTAATCCTTAGATGTGATGGCTGGATTGGTTGTCCTTTTTAAGGCTTTTTACACTCTGTCGTCAACTTGTGATCTGGGCAGTAACACACCTCCTGTATTATGGTGCTTACATTCTGGATGAAGGGGCAACCGAGACATCTTTTGACAGCAGAATTGTTCCTCTAGGGGGAGGGTAGGGGTAGATGCACTAGCAGATTTAGATGCATTAACAAAATGAAGCCAAACTTCAGACACGAGCAGTTAAAGCCACAGTTTATTTCCTTTTTGATAAAGGTTTTAAATAAATAAAAGCTGACCATTGTAAGCACCCCTGTGTGTGTGACTTAGGCGACCATGTGGGGACAAGTGGAACTACGCTCACTAATGCCTAAAACAAAGGCAGAGAGCTGCGGTTATGTGACATTCAACATCAAGGCAGATCTCTGAACTCAGACATGAGCTACAATTGCACTGTTAACTCCTTATTCTCTGTGCCGATTCGGTTTCACTGATGACACTTAATCACTTCTAGGCATGCAGGGCACCATTCCTAGGTTTGCAGCATTTTGAAGCTGGTAGTGCTGAGCCTGTACTGGGGCTCTCCCAGTGACACATCCCACAGTTGCTATGGGAATACAGGAAACATCCTCTCTCCAACCTTGCTTGCTCTCTTCTCCAGGGCCCCTCTATGCACTGTTTTCTGTGACCCCAGGTTCCAGAGGTTCCAGAGTCCCCAGGTACTTAATGGTGTGGGTCTATTCCCAAAGAGTGGGGAACCGGATGTTAGTGGAGGTGGAAAACACTTAACCCCCCCTTCACTACCAGAGGATCTGTCACCTCTCATCTCCTGGCTGACTGGCTGCCTTAAGCAATGATGCAAAAACTGTAGTCCTTAGAAGCTACACATAAACGTCTTCTGGACAGTATTCTGTGAGTTAGACCCATGTATTGCATTTTCCTCTAGCTCAATTCCCTTGTGTTGGAAGCCCTGATCATTTGATATGCTGTGCAAGCACCCCTTTACAAGATTCAGACCAGGCAATGCAAGTAAAAAAACAAGATCCTTTACTGAGGTAGTTGCTGAATACAGTACAGTTATCAAAACAGTTACAACACAAATCCTGTACAAAGCTCTTCTAACATCCCATAGAGTGTACATACCTTATACCATAGCTCCCAACTGTCCCCGATTTTGAAGGACTGGCCCTGATTTGGAACAAAGTTCCACTGTCCCTCTTTCCTCCTCATTAGTCCCTCATTTTAGTCTGATCTATATAGCTGTAGATAAAAAGCACTCTTTATCTTTCAAAAAGTGTTTCTCAGTGGTTAACTTTTCATCCAATTTCTAAATTGCTACATTTGTAAAGTTCAAAAGCCAGTATAAAGGAATAGTAGAAAACACTTGTGGGTTTAACTAATCATTTTTTTCAATATAGTTCTCCTTTAAGGGGGGTGTATCCTATACCTACATACTTTAGCTAATAGGTGTCCCTCAGTCCCATCTCAAAAGGTTGGGAGGTATGCTTTTACAGAATGCAAAGCCAGAAAGCAATGCTTTTTAGGGCAATAGTCCATGAAGGCAATAATCCACAAGAGGTAGTGGAAGTGCCTTAGCCCCTGTACACACGGTCGGAGATTTCCACAACCAAATCCGTCGGATTTTGTCCGTCAGATTTAGTCTGACAGATTGTGTCCGAAACTGTTGCATACACACGGTCGGACTAAGTTGTCGAAAAATCCGATCTTTCAGAACGTGATGACGTAATTTCGTTACGATGGGACTAGATTCAGGCTAGTAGCTAATAGCTTTGATGTAGGAATTTGATCTGAGCATGCGTGGCACTTGGTCCGATCAAAATTCTCTACACATAATCGGGTTAGGTCCGACCGGCCCAGTTGGTTGGGAAATATTTCCAACATGTTGGAAAATTGGGACCGACGAAGATTCGGACGGAATCAGTCCGATGCATACCACACACAGTCGGATTATCTGACGACACGGTCCGATAAGACGCATTTCGGCGGATTCTCCGACGTGTGTACGCGGCATTAGAGTCCAGGATTGCCAGTAATCCACAAAGACAGCGTAATCCACAAAGTCTATGATTAATAGCTAGTCCATAAGGTTCCCAGGCTTTAGACCCTCTCCAGGAACCCCAATAAGGCTCCTATCTCTCCCCATTCCTAAGGGGATGATCCCTCCAGTAGAGTAATCAGCTATATGATGGCATTAATTGTCCAGGTATCGACCCAGGGGCTTGAAGGCTGCCCCTTTTATGTTGGTTGACCTGTAGGTAACCTGGGTGAAAATGGTAGGAAAAGTGTCAACCCTTACAGCCTGGTTACCCCTGGATTTAAGGTCAGCCTGAGGATACAGAAAACATACAAATGTTGTAACATTAAAAGTAAAGTATGTGAATCGAAAAAAAAAATCATATTCACCTCTGTTGTGGACATTTTATGAAGATGTATTTAATATGTATTGCCATAGTGTCTCCCAGTGTTAGTTCTCTTGCAACCCGCTCTAAAGAGCTGACTGGGGCAGACACTGGTTGAGATCTGTTTGGTAGTGAAAAGCTCCTTGGGGATGTAGAGAAGTGTTTGCAGAGTGAGGATATGTCTGCCAGCGAAGGGCCCCCCAGAACGATCATCTGGGGGGGGGTGTTAGCTCTGCAAAGACATTATCGGTTTAGCAGATGTACGCTCCTGTCACCCCTGTGTGCCTGATCAGCACATTTGGGGGGGCCGTGGCGTGCACCTGCAGATAATCTCCCATCCACACTGGAAGGTAGTATAGTCCGGGTATGCTTTGTTTTCTGAACAAAGCAGAATAAGGATTCATGAAAAAAACTGTAAAAACAGGAGTCTCTGGGTGCGTTATGGTCGGACAGCGTCCGTGATTTAGCTCAGCCATACAGCTTCCATTGTATAGCTTACAGAGATGGGGTGAGAAATCATACACGCTGGATGGTAGTATAGTCCGGGTATGCTTTGTTCTCTGAAAAAAGCAGAATAAGGATTCACGAAAAAAAACTGTAAAAACAGGAGTATTTGGGTGCGTTATGGTCGGACAGCAGCCAGAATTTAGCCCATCCATTCGGCTTCCATTGTATAGCTTACAGAGACAAGACAGGGGTGGGAAATCATACACGCTGCCCATGCCCAGACACACCCAAAGGACTCCCCTAGTCATGTTCATTGGTTGTTGTATAACCCCATCTGTTTGAGGTAATGCCTGTGCTTGATTGGTCGATTATGAAACCATGATGCTCTATTGTTTATATGAATAAAGTTGGCTCCCAGGAAGGGATCAGGGCAGTTGGTTTGAGCGAAGGAACTAACATCATCAGAAAGGTGACATGTTTGTTTACTTGGGGATATGTGGGAAATAGAGTTATAGGTAAGATGCATTATACCATTAGGCGAAATGGGCGCTAGGGTGTTTATTTTTTTCCATTAGACATTGAAACTGTATCATTTTTGCAGTCTTTGCTTATACCCTGTGTCTGAGTGATGTAAAAGATACATATGATGAATTTCAAGAAGATTGAATAATATTTAGAGGTTGCACACTTTGATCTGTTTTGTAAAAGTAGGCAAAAAATATGATTTTTCAATGTTAATTACAGTTATTGGGAAAACTAGAAATCACAAACGTAAAATATTATACTCTAAGATTAATAGGTAATATGATAGGCAAAACGTGTTATATTAATCAACTTTGAAAGATGCAATCCCTTCCACATCGTGGATCCCAAACAATTCAAAGAACACATCTTTGTTTTATTAGTAACAAAATGGCTCAGGTCTTTTCCTTCAAAAAACTATGCTTTTACCCTATAATCGGTTCACTTCCTTTTTCTTTGCAGGTTTGGTTTCTAAATTTTTAGTCATATTTTCCTTGCCTGAGTAATACGTTCGTCCAAGAAAGCCAATCCTACGTTTGTTTCTGACAGATACCAAAGGTGTCTCTTAGCAACTGTGAGAGCACATTTTTTGACGTCTGCATCTGGGTAAGTGCTCAAAAGCTGTAGCATATCCAAATCATTCTTTGGAGCCCATCGACTTACAATTGCCTCCTGACAAAAACGAACATATATGAGGCTGACAAAATGCGCAACCCGTTTCATTCCTTCCAATTGTCGTTGAGGAATATTCAACTGTTTAGGGAAGAGGACAATTTTAAGTGCATATATTGCCTTTGCCATCCACCTTGCTTGATGCAGTGCCCCTGGGATCCTGCAATTGAAGTCGTTTTTAGACCAACCACCTAGGTACAGGAGTGAGAGTTGTAATAACTCTTTGTAGTCTTCTCTTGGATGACTTCCGTCGTTTAGGAAATTTTGGACGTAGTTTAACATTTTCACTCGTTGTTCTTCTAGAAAGCCTTGAACAGGACTTTCTTCATCCAGCATTGTTGTATATGACTTCTTATCAAGTGAGGCCCACAGACTTTACTTTGATAAAAGTGATCAATGTGTGCAACCCCTATTTATCATCCAATCTTCTTGAAATTTGGCATATATATCTTTTACACCACTGAGACTCAGGGCATAAGCAAAGTCATATGAAAATCACATCTTTGGAAAAATGAAACACCCTAATGGGCGCTTATTAGCACAAAAGAATATAGTGGGTTTTTCCATGACACCTAGATGGCTGCCAGCACTGACCCAGGCCACAGCTGTCCCATGCCAGCTCTAAGACCGAGAACTGAGCAATGAAACATTGCTGATAACTCAGCACTTGGTCCTCAGCCTGCATAGATCCAGTGGTTGTCAGTCACCGGCTCTCTACTCTGCCTGTCCAGCTCTCACTGGAGAGCTGGGCTGTGGAGGGGGCAGGAGTTTCTGGCTCAAGCTCTCAATGGCTCAATGAAAGGCTGAGCCAGCTGCCAGTCCAGTCTTCTGGGTGGATCCTGACCGTATGGTCCGGGTTTGTGACGGCAGCAGACAGTGGGCTTTAGCGCGCTGGCGGCTGAAGATGGGTCACAGGGGTACAAAACTAACTGCACTCCTGTGGCCCATAGGATAAGTATAGCCCAAAAAGCTTTTTACCATACTCCTCCTTTAAGCACCTGGCTGGCTCAACTAACATAAGGAAATCAGCTCAGCCAGGGGAAACAACTACATACACAGGCAGTCATATTAACCCCTTGTAGGCAGCTGCCTACATCACTATCAGTGTTAAATAGTTTGTCTTAACCCTCTAGGCTTCTACATCTACAAAAAGCAACAGACTCACTGGCTAGATCACTAGGTGAAAATAAAGGAAAGGAAGCCAAAAAAGAGAGAAAACTAATGCAGCCATTACATCTAAGAATTGGTAAGCTACATGATAATAAATGTTTGCTTTTGGGTTGAATACCGCTTTAAGCTCTCTGTTATTGCGTTCATTCAAAAAACACGGACCTCTTTTTCCTCTATTTTTATTGCTGCTTGCAATAAAAGTCACATTAAATACAATTCCAAGAGCAAGATTTAAAACTGGTGGCTGAGAAACATTTTGTCATTTATTACTGCTGGCTTGCTGTATGAAAAAGGCAGTCAGCAATAAGAGTGATCCAGCTTCTCAAGTAGATATGCTCCAGGATAACCAGTTTACCAACAAAATGGAGTTGGTATGTCTGGTGGAGTAAAGTGATGCCTGGATGAAAAGTTCCTTGTAAGCATCTCAAAGCACAATTGTTAACTTTCATTGGTGTGTGCAAAACAGTGGCAAAACGTAGGCTGTATAAATGTGATGCCGCCATGTTTGTTGGAAAGCTGCCGGAGATATGACTCTTTCCCAAATAGATGTTGCTGGACACATCCGAGCCCTTCTTGTTTTATTGGAAAACAACAGGAACACAGTCACAGGAAATGACATCACAACCATGCAAGTTCCATTAGGATGAACATTACATTATACAGGAACATTACCACCTAGTGGCAAATCTAGTTATCACAGTGTAATATATGTGAATGGTTGTTGCCTCCGTGTCTGTATAAACAGCATGCAATCCACAGTGGGGTTTGAAGCAGCAACCATGCCAGAGCTTTTATACCAGGAAGAACTTCACACATGCAAAATTTCCAGCACCCCCCGTGAGATCAAGGCAGGATGATAAAAAGTTTCATTTTATGAAGTACAGTGTGCCCTTTATACATCTATACAGATGCAGTAAGAAATTCAAGTAAATATTTTATCTGGCCTGGAGTTCTTTAATATCATAAGAACATTGTGAGGACAGAAGGGGAGCTGGGAGGACACAATTCAAGGAGTTAGATGAGAATGAGAGAGGTCTATAAGCTTTGCTGCCCTGTGTAAGTGAGGCTGACACACTTCTTGGCACTCCAAACCTTGCCAGCATTGATATGCAAACCTCAGAACACGTCTATCTGATAGGCTTGGCAAATTTGAATTATCCTTCCTGTTTGACGGATAGCTTTCGGCTACAGAGAGCGTTCAACTGGGCATCAGCAGAAATGATCCGCTGCTCTTTATGCATATAGCAGGGTACAATGTCTACAGCTATGTCATTGTAACCTACTTTAGCAGTCCCCAGACAATGACTCTGGCCAGTGAAGCTGATAGAATCACTTTTACCATTATCCTGCTGTCATACTGACAATGCTTGCAATGCTGAATGGTTCTTTTCTTATTCCTCAGCTTTCTCCTGTCTCACCTTTTCTCCATTTCTCCCCAGATGCTCGTATTATTGTCCTTTTTAAAGGTACCCGATTTCGCAAAGAACAAAAATAGATACACTTTAAATTCCCATAGCATAAAGATCACTTTACCATATTTCCATCCAAATAAAAATCAGTATATACTGTAGCATAAAGACACGAGGGAACACTATGCTTGGTTAACCTCCAAACTTTGTTCTGCTTCAGTACGATCTCACTTCAAGTCTGTTGTAAAACAGTAGCTCATGGTGCTGACTTACTAAATGGAAAAATTATAGCTCCATCACTCAGGTGAAAACAGGAAACTGCAAAACATTTATACATTAGATATATGGATGAAGTTAGTTTTCCACCCCTTAATTCATAGAAAATAAAGAATTTCTGGCTTATGAGAAGCCACCCCCATTGTGTTGTTGGGATACTGCTAGGTAGATGTTTTAGATTAGACATTAGTCAATGAAAGCCAGCCCGACAAAAAAGATTTCTACTGTCGGTGCCCGGTTCAATTGTCTTCTTCCCTATCCTTTAATGCCAGGTGGCTAACTTGTTATTATATGGATCCTAATCTTGTACGATTATGCCACCCCTAACAAATGTGACTCAACTTGCTGACCAGGCCTTGGACAAAAGACATCCCTCATCAGAAGTGAAAAACCGAGCTTATGGTTGCAGCAATATGCCATAACCCTAGTATTGTTTAAGTGGTTAGAGCAGTGGATTCACCACTGGATCACTTTTAAAAGTGGCGGGAGGGTTCGCCGCCCTCCCCAATGGTTCTTGGGCTTACCTGGATGATCAGTAGAGAGCTGATCCAGTGGTTGCAGCGGCTGGTAACAGAGATGAACAGAGGTATATATGACCTCCGCTCATCTCTATGATCTAGGAGGACTGGAGCGATGTCATGACGTCACTTCCGATTCCGGCCAAATGTAAACAATGCCTTTTTTTTTTTAAGGCATATGACTTTTTTTTTAATCTAATGTTTTAGAGGAGAGATCCGGAGTCTTATTGACCCCAGAGCTCTCCATAAAGAGGACCTGTCACTGAATATTTTTATCACAAAGGATGTTTACATTCTTTGTGATAGTAATAAAAGTCATCAATTTTGTATTTTTTTTGAAAAGGGGACAAAAAATAATAATAATAAAAAATAATAAAATTGACCAAGTATCTCCATAGCTATTGAACAATATGGCCATATTTGGTCAGTGATGACAGCCATCCATCCCCTTCAACTTTTGCAATAGCTGAATGAACCAGATGACATGTGAGACTGGTTGCTAGAAAGCTGGTGGCTGCTGGCTTCCTAACAACGAGCTGGAACAGGAAGCTGTCACATTTAGCAGCGGTAAATACTGGCAATGCAGCTGCTAAAACTTTTTCTTCCCGCAGCAGCTGGAGGTGCGGTTCGGCAGGTAAGCAAACACCCATTTGGTTTTCCTATTTGGGGAATGCCAAACAGGTGAAGTTCGGAATAAATTCTACGTATTACATATCTGGCTGGAGGAACACAGAGGACATACAACAATTTGCAAATGGTGCCGAATATCCTGCAATAAGAGGAAGCCTTGGCAACCATGGGTAATGTTTTAAAAACGTTGTTTCCCTGTCAAGTTTGTAATGATATGTATACAAGGGAGCAGCAGCCTTTTAGCTTATTACATACAGTAAGCAGATGTTGCTTCCTGTTTTTCTTGCATATACAATGCAAGTGTATATGTCGGCTGAACAGTTGAAAGCAGCTGATATCTTAACAGTTGTGAAGGAGTAAAGCGAGTCATAAGTACTGCCCCCACTGAGCTCTTTAGTGGTTAATTTACAAATCACTATATTTACAATCTTTAGGACACCAGGGGGTGGGTGTTCTGTAATTTAAAAGGAACTAGGCATGACTGTTAAGCTGAGATCTGTATGGTCCCTTGAAATGCTTATACTTACAGGTAAGTCGATAAGAAAGCTTACCTGTAGATATGTAGTAATTAAAGGAGATATTCATTATAGTAGCAGCAGGTAACGTCACCGGTGCATGTGGCCTGAATTAAAGGCACACGGAGTGGCGATCTATGCATGTGCAGGAGTGACGTCATTGCAGCCCGGCCATTCAAACGACCAGAACATGCAAACTGGGAAGGAAAACTGGGCAAAGTTGGAAGCCCTGGCAGTGGAGACATGCATACTAGTACATTATCGCATTAACCTGCTGGGTACCATTTTTTTGTTTTTCAAACTTTACTACCGCTTTAAAACCAGTATTTTTGTTCCAATCAAATAAATATAATCGGTGTTACAGTATATAAATTTAAATATATACATTTTAATGATACTGTATATTTTATAAACTAAAAAGTAAGCAAAAAAGAAAAATGTATTTTTAGGGTTTACTTACATTTTAAGACTTGATAATAACAGATTTAGCCCTCGTTCACACTGAGGTTGGGTTTAAAATTGTGTTAAAACCCACATTTTAGTGCGCGTTTAGGGGCGATTTGAAAGATATCTGTGCGGGTTCATGCACAGATGTCTATTAGTATCGCCCCTGCAGTCACCAAAAGTAGTGCAGGATTCAGACGGTGCCATTGCCGGCAATAGGCCCAGATTTGGAAGCGCCACTGATTTGCTTCCTCTCCCCTCCCGGTCCCCACTTCCAGGAGACTGTGATGCCCTTTGGAAGCTCAGCCTCCCTCATCTGCTGGACCAATTAGAAAGCGCAGCACGCTTTGCGCATGCACAGTAGGGAGACGACTTTATTGCCAGTTTATCTTAACATGAAGGATGGCAGCAGAACCTAAGAGCAGATCTGAATATCGGCTGGGGTACCGACATCGTGGGTTCCCTGGACAGGTAAGTGTCCTTATATTAAAAGTCAGCAACTACAGTATTTGTAGCTGCAAACCTTTGTTTTATTTTTCCCCAGGCTGGAACACCGCTTTAAGGTTGTACTAGATATAGAAAACTCAATCCAAATCCTGCAGCTTTCAATTACTCTCCATAGGTCAGCCAATAAGGTTTCAGTTTACTGGCATCATATCAGTGGGCTACTGCACAGTTCACTTTGCTCTAGATTAAATTGTATGCATTGATGCTAAAAGTTGAAGAAAATGGAAGGTTATATTTGGAAAGGTTAAAGACAGGGAAAAACGTGGACTGATCCCATCACACAAAGCCTTCGCTTTCATGCTGCAATTTTTTATTGGTCATTTGTAATTGAAATAAGCCTGCCCTTGGTATATTCTGATCATAGGGAACTCTGCCTCTGGGGGGGGGGGGTCACAAACTCCAGCAGGGCTGCCACTGTGCACACAGCAGAGAGACTCAATTTAATCAGAGGAGCCTAGCAGCTCGGCTCATTTCTCCAACGGAGCTTTCCATGGCCTCATTTTCAAAGCGCAACACCTCTGCTGTTTCAGGGCATCAGTTATGACAAATATTTAATAACTTGCTTTTCTAACTCAAACATATCCCTTTCCTTTGCATTGTTCTATAGGAGTGCAGAATGCGCTGAGCTGCTGCAACAAATCTAAAAGCCGTACACACAATCTGACTTTTTGACAACAAACATGCAATTTAGCTGTTTTGGAGCAACATCCGACCGTGTGTACGCTCCATCGGACACACTTTTTCGGTTTTCATCGGACTTTGTTGGCTGTGCGAACGGGCAAACTTTTTGATAACATAAGTCTGATGGAGCAAAGTCTGATTGTGTGTACACAAAACCATCTGGCTTTTTTACAAAGTAAAAACATGCATGCTCAGAACCAATGCAAAAGATCAGACAAAAATACAGAAGTTGACCAAAGGTTGCGCTGGAGTAATTGAACATCCTCTTTTGAAGTGTTGTCAGTGTGTTGAAACGTCACTACGTTTGTGTTTGTTGCCTAAAAAGTCAGATTGTGTGTATGCAATACAAACTTACGGCCAACGCCCTTTGAACAAAAGTCCACGGGAAAGTTTGTACAAAGTCCGATCGTGTGTATGGGGCTTAAGGGGTAGATCTGAAATGAGTAGAAGCTCTGCTGATTTTATCATCCAATCATGTACAAGCTAAAATGTCTGTTTTTTATTTTTCTTGCATGTCCCCCTCGGATCTACAGCAACTTCACTTTCAAGTGCACCTGTAGTGAAAAGTGGATTTGCCTTTCGTAAATAACCCCCACTCACTTTATACAAGGTAGCAATGAGGTTATGCCTACCTTAAAACATCACAGTTGTGGAACATCATTAGGGGGCTGCATAGTCATTTATGCATATATATATATGTAGGCTGCCATTCCTTAGCAAAAAAAAGAAAGCTATTAGATGTGTTAAATGGACTACAGCAGTAGCACCTCCACATTAACAACCCAGGTATCCTTTATTGTGACCTAGATGGGAGGGATCCAGTTATGTGATTCCACTTTCCAACAAAACACTCAATGGTCCTAGAAAAGGAAGCTGGAGGATAGTAGAGGCTCTTCCTGCCTCTCCAATTTACTTTTAGTGGACTTACTACAAGACAGGGCCAGGCTTAACAAAAAAACAACCCTTTTTGTAATTCTCTAGTGGCATTGCTTAGAATGCATACTGCTCAGATCTTCCAGCACTCTGATATGGGCACCGATAACATCAGGTTTTCAGATTAGAGACAAATTAGTTCATGATGGTCCAGAACATCTCTGATCTCTACACATAGACTCCCAACCTTTTACAGAGCAGATGGAGGGATGAAAGTACTAAGCAGAGCAACAGGCAGACTGATCAGTGCCATTAGAGCTGCCAAGCATTTAGGTAGGCCTTGCAGTAGTTTGATTTTGGTGTAAGCCTTGTCCATGACTTTTCCTTTAAAAAAAAACCTCTGATCATGCCATAGAGATGAGGTGACATGAGGCATATCTGGACAGCGCCAGCCTGTTACAGATGCTTCACGCAACAATCCAAATAAGGCACCAGTGTTCCATCTTTAATATTTCAACTAGCTAGCAAATAAAATTTTATAATGATCAGGGTTTGAGCAACAATTCTACTTTACTGGATTTCTAATGATATAAGTACCCACTGCTCTTTGGCTCTGCTGCTGTTATCACAAAGGGCACTTGTGTTCACTCTGTTGGCTGTAACCCTTGATGCTTGCAGACTTTTTATAGTGTTAAAAGAGTTCACTTTTAAATATCAGAGACCCAAACAATCTCAGGATGTCTTTGTAACAAGAACTGCATAGAGGATGAGTTCCAGTACAGGAGTGCATTTAGATGATATCCTGACCTGGGCATATATGAAGGTTGAACCCCCTATTGTACAAATGTGCCCTTGGATAGATATATATATATATATATATATATATATATATATATATATATATATATATATATATATATATATATATATACACACATAACAATTTTTCTACTCTGCAGACCAGCACAGAAAATAAGCTCCATAGCAGCCATGGTGTTACAATGAATTTAGAGGAGAGAGGACAGAAGGTCATCATCTGCACCCCCTTTTGGGCTTGTGAAAATAGATGCTATATACCTTCACTTGACACACACGGGTATCAAGCATCAGCAGATTTGAATTTATCTCCATGGTACAGCATGGATGACAGTTCAGAGGTTGCGTTTCACCTGCTTTACGTTTCCCTGAATGCAGCATGACCTACTGGAGATCTATTTGCATTGCAGGTCAAATGCAGACTTTTGTTTGCATTTTAATGTAAAAGCTTGCATTTCACAAAGCCCATGTATAAAAGCTTTTTACCCCACTCAGACCAACCGATAATAAAGTTATCTAGGTGATAAAAATATATAAACCATCTGGTGAATGGACATGAGAAAAGCACATGATAGAATTAACATTAGGAAAGGTAAGAATCCCATTCATGCTGCCCCTACAGGACACTACTGGTAGGGCAGGAATGTCCCTGTCCAACAGGCTTGTCCGCTGAATATATTTTATTTAATTTTACAGGAAAACATCTATACATATAGATTTTTATTAACTACATCTAGGTTCATCATTTAAAAGTTGATTGCAAATGCCCCTTCTGGTTGTCAGGGAAATTCTAAGCTTCTCCCTATAAGCATATCATTTCTTTGCGCTTAAAAGGACAAATACAGCCCTCTTAATGCCGGGAAAGCACGCTCGTTCATCTCTCCAAGTAAAACAAACAGATGCTAGTATCACCTCAAGCTCAGTATAACTCTGAAGAGAAATGGCCAGGCTGCCTTTATTTATACTAAACACATGGATAACAAAAGAGCGTGGTGGCTTCAGAATCAGCCAGACACTTGTATTCATTCAAAAGATCCAATAACCCACATGTATATATTCAAATAGAAATGCAGTAGTGACGTGTGCAAAATGGTTGTGTGCAAAAAGCACATGGTTCTGAACACGATCGTATGCACATTCCCACTGCTACCAATGATGCGAGCCATACTAAATTATGGCCCAGTGGGGCATAACTCTGTATGGTTATATTATGGTTCCCATGTACGCAGATCTGCCTAGGAGTTTAAATGTGATGGCCATGGAGTGGCCAGTTCCCTGGTGAGGCATAAACAAACATCCTTAAAAGAGCAAACAGATCTGCCGTGTCCACTGGAAGGTTTCCGCATCCAATGGTCTTCCACCAGTGTCTGTATGTGTGAATACCCTCGCATGAGCGTATTGTAGCAAAACAGACACTGGGGGGGCATCTGACAACATACATTAATAAAAATTTCCACAACACTGTTCTACTTGAAAAAATAAATAGGGACTATGTAGTATCCATTATTTGGCAAACCTCTTTTCACCTATTTTAGCACTAAACACTAGGCAACAACAGCTTATTTTCTTTTGTTGGTCAGTATGTGTATCTACTGTATACATATGATCTGTAATATCATATGACAGGTAACCTTGTGAGTACAACATATACTGCTGACCACTTCCAAATTGCTCACTGTAGCATCATGATACAGTTAAAGGTCATGTCTGACCTAAAAAAAAAAAAAATAAACATAAAAACAATGTCCTGTATATAATTCATACTGAAGCCATTTTGTAAAATAACAATATACAGCATGGCAATGCCTATTTTGTCTTGCAGCTAGCAACGACGTTCTAGAATCCAATTTTACTGCACTGCAACTATGGCAACAGTACTTTATGTTCAGCTTAACCTAAAAAAAATAAAATAAAATAAATAATGTCTAATTTCATTTATAACAATTTTCATTTAAAGTAATGCTTCTGTCACCTATGAAAAAAACTCAGGTTTGTATATCGATCCAAATAAAACTAGTGATTTATGTCCTCATGGCTGCTAAGTGGACATGGAAGTCTTCTACAATACCCTTGCAGAGGTCAAGGTTCTGGTTTCTCAAAATATAGCATGCCATTTGTAAAACTTTACAAGAATACAGCACTTCCATGATATCACTGTCCACCACCATGAATACTGTGGACTACTAGAGATTTGGCCCTCATTATTATAAGAGATCTACAAGCGTGACCCAAAAGACCTGTATTGTGTGCCTCTCAGGCTCTCTGGAGGGGGTACTAGTCCTTAATGCCCACCGCTGGGAGTGCTGGTCGGGAATAAGCCCGTCCCTGGCTCCAGTGATCACTGAGCATGAAGGAAGGTATCCCTAATGACCACACATCTGTATAATCCCAGGTGCAATGGTAAGAGGCAATCTCAGCCTGGACTCTGGCCACGCCACCAACGCATTTCGACCTGCCCCTTGGAGCTTAATCATGAGGATCATGATCCCCAAGACTAAGTTCTGAGGGGTGGAGCAAAACATGTTGGGGGCATGGCCTTCGTCCAGGCTGAGGTTGCCACTTACCATTGCACCTGGGATGATACAGATGTGTGGTCATAGGGATACCTTCCTTCATACTGAGATCTAACAGCACTTATGGATGAACTCCCAAACATCTACTTAGAATGCCTCATCATCATACACAATTGTGTCATGCAGAAGAAAAAGTGCTGCACACAGTGCACATAAAAAAACTAATTTATTAAAAATTATATATATATATAATAATAATAATTTCCAAAACAAAATAACTTACAAAAGAAAGTATGCTAATGAGCCAACGAATGAAACCGCTCACCATCTGGCTGCATATGATGAAGTCAGTGTGCTATGCTCTGACCTACGTGTTTTATCAAAGATGACATCATCAGGGGCCGTGTTTATCAGCGGCATATGTTTTCTTTGAATATTTACAGCACTGTAAAATAGCACAATGTCTAAATTCTGCAGAAATAGGACAATATGCGTCAGTGCCTATATGCCTTCTACATTTTACTTAGACTTTCCTAATGAAAGCCAGGCTTCTCTTTCCCAGATCTTTTTCTGATTATATCTTGTGCTATTTTTTTAAATAAAATACAGCTTTGACATTTTTCATACTTTGGCTCTGTGCTGCTGATCTCCTCCAGCGCCTTTCAGCCACTTCCTGTCTATAGCTACTTACTCCAACATTGGGTGCACATCACTTGTCTGGACTGGCTTCATGGCAGGATTACCAGGTATTTTGTTAATGAAACTTGCAGTGTAAAAAAATATCGAGAACAGTTTTTTTTCATATTATCACATTAAAGCTTTTATCGATCGTGTTTAGATCCGCTTTACATTTGCAATATGCAAAACTGACCTGGAATAGATTTACAAGGCAGAAGGTTGAACAGCTCTCATATATGTATTTCATCACTGCATTTAATGGTTTGCTTGAGTTCTGCTTTAAGAAAACCTTCAGCATTACATAACAGACTATTCCTATAATGTGAAGGATCTTCAGACGAATAAAGGTCTTCTTTAGTCCTACAGTGATCCATCAGGTAACTACAAAAGCACCCTGACCGTGGCCCAGGCTTAGACCCCATACACACTATTCGATTTTTTGCATATTTTTGTCTTCAGATTTACCAAAACCATGTAGTGCAAGGGCCTGCCTGATTGCATACAAATTTAAACTCTTAGCCCTTGTACACACGGTCAGATATTCCGATGGAGAATGTCCGATAGGACCGTGTTGTCGGATAAACCGACCGTGTGTGTGCACCATCGGACTGTTTCCGTCGGAATATCTGACCAACAGAGTTTTAGAGCTGGGCTATAAAATTTTCCGACAACATGGTCCGATGTGACTTTGTCCTATCGTTTGTAGAGCATTCCGGTCGGACAAAGTGCCACGCATGCTCAGATCAAATTCCTAGACCAAAGCTATTGGCTACTAGTCTGAATGTAGTCCCGTCGTAACGAAATAACGTCACCACGTTCTGAACGATCGGATTTTCCGACAACTTTGTCTGACCGTATGTATGCAACACAAGTTTCGGACAAAATCCAACGGATTTTGTTGTCGGAATGTCCGACCGTGTGTACAAGGGCTTAAGGTTTAACCTTTTATTATATGGTTTTGACAAAAATCTGCAGAAAATCTAATAGTGTGTATGGGGCTTAAAGCCTTGTACACACGGTCAGATTATTGGACAAATTTTTGTCAGTTTTTTGTTAATGCTAGTCTCAAATCGAAAGTGAAGTGTAAGAAGTGACTTAACGTGTTCAATTGCTTTGTATGTGTTCTTTCATGTCTCAGCATGCCTAGTCTTGCTCTTCAGATTTTTGTCAGAAAACCGTACTAAAGAAAAGAAAATCGGATGTTGTGGTCACATCAGACAAAAATTTTCAAGCCTGCATATACAGTTTTTGTCTACTGAAAATTCAGAATCGGCTGTCAAAAGCAGCATACTAACGATCAGAAAATCGGCAGATTGTTAATCGGACGAAATTTATCTTCAGATTTTCTGACCGTGTGTACAAGCCTGTAGAGTGCAGGGGGAATACCCATCATAAAGAATGGATGGTTCTCACATTCTCTCCTTGTGTTAACATTCATATGTGTAGGGCCTATGCTCACTCTACGGTATAAGTGAAAGAATGTTTTAATTTCCTGGTAAAAACAGACTTTAATATTTAAACAGTAGCTATTCAGAGCAATGTAATGTGCATCCTAATATACCTTTGGGAGTCATACCAGCAAACAGGAACCAATATATTTACTTGGAAAATAAATCTATAAAACAGCCCATAACACATACACTTTTAATTAAGCAGATGTAATGGCCTGACCTGGCTATATTTAAAACATTCCTGGCATATTAATTGAAACACCCCCAGGTGGTCCAATTAATTCTGGTTAATTAGGCAAACTGAATTATTGTCTGTTGATTTCCAGAAAACCAGGAGATGGGATCTCAAGTCTTAGAGGCAGTGCCACCTGGCTGCGAGTCCCAGAATACAGCTCCTCTAATCCATTACAATGGTGTACTTTGGGCTGGAGAAGGGAGCTAATGTCCATACAACAATCAGATTACGCTAGAAATATAAAACAAGGTGCTCTGCTGCCTTCGTTTGAAAATAAGTTAACTCGTTATTAACATTTTTTAGAGTTCAGTCTGTTGGGCAATATGATCAGCATCAGGCCAAGCAACATGCTGTTGATAATGGGGTGCTGTTAGATTGATCCTTACATGTTACTAAAGGGATAGTCACTCTGTAGGGTGAGTGTGGGGTATGCAATAAATATCTGTTGTGGATCCAAAGGAACTCCCCTGCAAAGAGCCAGTTCCAGCTCACAGCAGATTAAAAAATGTTCCTAGAGAAAATTCTCCCAACAGTCAAGTTAGCGCTAAATATCTTTGTATGTCACATACAGAGATATCCAGTCTAAGCTGCTGGGTCCAAACCTCACTTTCAAAGTGAACCTTTATTTCGTCCATGCAGAGCAAAGCAATGGTTTGTACCTAAATATGTCCCTGCAGCTGGTTTATTTACCTTCCCTTTGCTTACCCACCATTTCCTTTGCCTGAGAAGACAAAGTGACCTACCTGGTACTTGCAGGTATGAGGAGCATCTGACTCACTGCCCTTCCTCCAATGTTAGTGCTCATGCTTCGTGACTGGCTGAACAAGGCACCCAAAGCGGTCATATGAAAGTTGGAGTCCTTAGCCCAGTGTGGCCTCTAAATCATGACTTAAATATAATTATGTTTTAAAGAAGTAATCTACTTTTTTAATTGTAATGCAGTATTTCACCTACTCTTCATAGGTGGTGTGGAAGGATAAAGCCCTGTACACATGGGCTGAATATCAGCTGAAGTGAGATGTTACAGTAGAAACTGAATGACTTTTGGCCCGTTTGTAAATATTTTATTATATCTTTTCATGTAACAACACTGAAGAAATTACACTTTGCTACAATGTAAAGTAGTGAGTGTACAGCTTGTATAACAGTGTAAGTTTGCTGACCCCTCAAAATAACTCAACACACAGCCATTAATGTCTAAACCACTGACAACAAAACTGAGCACACCCCTAAGTGAAAAAGTCCAAATTGGGCCCAAAGTGTCAATACTTTGTGTGGCCACCATTATTTTCCAGCACTGCCTTAACCCTCTTGGGCATGGAGTTCCCCAGAGCTTCACAGGCTGCCACTGGAGTCCTCTTCCACTCCTCCATGATGACATCACAGAGCTGGTTGATGTTAGAGACCTTGCGCTCCTCCACCTTCCATTTGAGGATACCCCACAGATGCTCAATAGGGTTTAGGTCTGGAGACATGCTTGGCCAGTCCATCACCTTTACCCTCAGCTTCTTTAGCAAGGCAGTGGTCATCTTGGAGGCGTTTAGGGTCATATCGTGTTGGAATACTGCCCAGTCTCCGAAGGGAGGGGATCATGCTCTGCTTCAGTATGCCACCATACATGTTGGCATTCATGATTCCCTCAATGAACTGTAGCTCCCCAGTGCCGGCAGCACTCATGCAGTCCCAGACCATGACACACCCACCACCATGCTTCACTAATGGCAAGACTCACATGCCTATGTACTCCTCATCTGGCTGCCACCACACACGCTTAACACCATATGAACCAAATACGTTTATCTTGATTTCATCAGACCACAGGACATGGTTCCAGTAATCCATGTCCTTAATCTGCTTATCTTAAGCAAACTGTTTGTAGGCTTTCTTGTGCATCATCTTTAGAAGAGGCTTCCTTCTGGGATGACAGCCACGCAGACCAATTTGATGCAGTATGCAGCGTATGGTCTGAGCATCCCCCCCCCCCCCCCCCCCATCCCTTCAACCTCTGTAGCAATGCTGGCAGCACTCATACTCTATTTCCCAAACACAAGCTTTGGATATGAGGTTGAGCATGTGCACTCAACTTCTTTGGTCGACCATGGCGAGGCCTGTTCTGAGTGGAACCTGTCCTGTTAAACCGCTGTATGGTCTTCAGATCCTCAGAGAGTTCTTTGCCATTAGGTGCCATTTTGAACTTACAGTAATCAGCCTTAGAGAGTGAGAGAGATAACACCAAATTTAACACACCTGTTCCCCATTCACACCTGAGACCTCGTAACACTAACGAGCCACATGACACCAGGGAGAGAAAATGGCTAATTGGGTAATTTTCACTTGGGGTGTACTCACTTTTGTTGCCAGCGGTTTAGATAATAACGGCTGCGTGTTGAGTTATTTTGAGGAGATAGCAAATTTACACTGTTATACAAGCTGTACAATCAGTACTTTACATTGTAGCAAAGTGTCATTTCTTCAGTGTTGTCACATGAAAAGAGATGATACAATATTTACAAAAATGTAAAAGGTGTACTCGCTTTTGTGAGATATTTAATGTATACAGTATATACATACAAAGCATTTGTGTTGTATCCTATTGTGAGGAGCAGCTAAGACCATCTTTCTGATGACTAGTAAAGATGATATATCTCAGGGTCAATGTGAATCTAACGTTTCTGTTTATCTATATGCACACCTGCAACATATGATCAGCCATATTGCAAAGGGTAATATGCAGTAACCCATAGCAATTAACCAGAAAAAAAAAAAAAAGGCCACTGACCCAACGCATTGACAATTTGACATGATGCTTTGTTCTGTTTTCCATTGCAGATAATAAAAGACTAACCTAAAACAGTTCCTAAAATGAGACTGTCCAGCCTGCTCATACCTCATTACCAATTAAAGTGCGCGTCAACACAAGAATTGGGCAGTGTGCAAAAAAGACAATGAGCATAACTACAACCTCTGGAAGGCAAAAGACATAAAAGGCAGGACTGCTTAATTACTGGCACAGAATACATTTCCCTTTCTCCTTTGCTGATGGTCAGCCCTGTAAAGGAGTGTTATATTTTTCAAATTCTAGCCCAACCATCGTTAAACACATTTAGTGACGGTTTTTACCAATGATAATTAATTCCAAAAATGCTGCCCTGCTTGGCTAGGACTGCCTTATTCATCAGTGTTATAGGAGGAACAACAGCTAACCAGATTCCGATCTTCATTCATCCATACCAATTGGCTACTACCAGCAACACCAAGTTACTCATTTTGTTACAGACACTTGCATTAAATTTGTCATACCTGGCTGTAACAACTTAGATATAACCTAGAGGCGATTCAGTTCGCATTGTGCGCTATACAAGTATTTCATTCATTCATTCATAACACACACAATTTTTGGACAAAGGTTGGTTAAAGTTTAGTCTGCTGATGTAGGTGTAAAATATAACATACATGAGGACTATTTTAATTTATGGGAAGTTCATATTGCTGAATGTATAGCATCATATGTAACACATACACTATATTACCAAAATTATTGGGACACCTGCACATGAACTTTAATGACATCCCAGTCTTAGTCCATAGGGTTCAATATTGAGTTGGCCCACCCTTTGTAGCTATAACAGCTTCAACTCTTCTGGAAAGGTTGTCCACAAGGTTTAGGAGTGTGTCTATGGGAATGTTTGACCATTCTTCCAGAAGCACATTCGTGAGATCAGGCACCGATGTTGGACGAGAAGGCCTGGCTTGCAGTCTTTGCTCTAAATTATCCCAAAGGTGTTCTATCGGGTTTGAGCTCAGGACTCTGCAGGCCAGTCAAGTTCCTCCACCTCAAACTAGCTTATCCATGTCTTTATGGACCTTGCTTTGTGCACTGGTGTGTAGTCATGTTAGAACAGGAAGGGGCCATCCACAAAGTTAGGAGCATGAAATTGTCCAAAATGTCTTGGTATGCTGATACCTTAAGAGTTCCCTTCACTGGAACTAAGGGGCTGGAGCCAAGCCCAACTCCTGAAAAACAACCCCACATAATAATCCCCCCTCTACCAAATGATTTGGAAGTGTGCACAAAGCAAAGTCCATAAAGACATGGATGAGCAAGTTTGAGTCTTCATCTCTACCCGATAGAACACCTTTGGGAGAGTTGTGAATTAGGGTGTGGGGAGGACAACCTATCATGGATCCTCAAAGAAACAGAACCTAAAGGCATTATGTGCCTTGACCATCCCAAAATGGCAATGATGAATTCCATAGCCAAAAAAAGAAAATTGTATTTTCTCATGTTTACAACTGGCTACAGTGTCCAGCAGCACCATTTTGGAGTGGCTGAAGCAGCTTTATATTTACACTTCACTAGCTCAAGGCAGAGAACAATGGCAGGGATGGTAGTTTCCCTTGGGACAGACCCTGGGAAACAAGGATGAATGGTAAGCTTAGGATATATGCAACTGATGCCGCGTACACACGATCAAATTGTCCAGCGACTTAGCCCATTGGACCGCATTTCACCGGACAATCCGATCGTGTGTGGGCTTCAGCGGATTTTTTCAGCGTAAAGTCCGGCGGACTTAGAAAGTCGTTTTCAGGCCAATCTTTCTGTTGGACTTGGGGTTCAGCAGACTAAGAATGACGCATGCTCAGAAGCAAGTACGAAAAGGAAGCTATTGGCTACTGGCTATTGAACTTCCTTTTTCTAGTCCTGTCGTACGTGTTGTACGTCATCGCGCTAGCAATCGCCGGACTTTGTGTGTCCGTGTGTGGCCAAGTCCGTTCGGTAGAAAGTCCGCCGGATTCTTTGCCGTACAATTCAATTGTGTGTATGCGGCATTAGAAGACTGCAAATGCATTAGTAAATTTCTTGAAAATGTTAATGTGTACATATATATATATATATACATATATATATATATATATACATATATATATATATATATATATATATATATAGGCAAAAGCATAAAAAGAAATAAAAAGAAACCAAAACAGTACATTTCTGTAATACCAATTGTTTAAGAGCTGCAAGTACAGAAAAATACCTGTACGCAACCTGCTGACTACAGAACTGAACTCCTTTTGCCACTCATCCATGGTCCCCTCCACATGCATTGATTTCTTTCCTAGCAAAATGATGCTGCTCTTCTTAGGGCCTGCCCATACACTGTGTGGAGGGAAGGGGTCTTGGAAAATGTCGCTCTGGGTAATGGGAACTGAATGCTCAGAAGCTGCCACTGTAAGGCCCCATGCACACGAGACGCTGTTAAACGCGTGCTTAGAGGCAGTTGGACATATTTCAACTGCCCCTGAACTCATTCAATGTTATCCTATGTGTACATGTACACAGTCTCGTTTTTTGCCGTTTTTATGCAGTTGTGTTTAACCTAATTTTTCCAGAAGCAAAAAAATGGGTTCAGACGCAAAAGCTTGCCACGTTTCAGACGCAAAACGTGACAAAACGCCGCTACCGTGTTTTGCCGCGTTTTCGTTTATAAGTGTTTTTAAAGGTGACCTATTTTTTTTACATAAAAAAATCTCAAAAATGATGGCAAATGATGAAAAACCATTAAAAAAATATTTTAAACAATTGTAATTGCAAGTGGACAATCCACAACTTGTGGCAAGTGACATGGCAGGTGGCAAGTGACGTGGCAAGTGGACAATCCACAACTTGTGGCAAGTGACGTGGCAGGTGAAGTGGCAAGTGGACAATCCACAATTTGTGGCAGGTGACGTGGCAGGCGACGTGGCAAGTGACCTTGCAGGTGACTGGCAAGTGATGTGGCAAGTGGACAATCCACAACTTGTGGCAGATGACATGGCAAGTGGACAATCCACAACTTGTGGCAGGTGACGTGGCAAGTGGACAATCCACAACTTGTGGCAAGTGACGTGGCAAATGGACAATCCACAACTTATAGAAGGTGACATGGCAGGTTCCGTGTTAGGTGGACAATCCACAACTTGTGGCAGGTGTAGTGGCAAGTTCACAAGCCACAACTTGTGGCAGGTGGACAATCCACAACTTGTGGCAGGTGACGTGGCAAGTGGACAATCCACAACTTGTGGCAGGTGACGTGGCAAGTGGACAATCCACAACTTGTGGCAGGTGACGTGGCAAGTGATGTGACAAGTGGACAATCCACAACTTGTGGCAGATGACGTGGCAAGTGGACAATCCGCAACTTGTGGCAGGTGACGTGGCAAGTGGACAATCCACAACTTGTGGCAGGTGATGTGGCAAGTGGACAATCCACAACTTGTGGCAGGTGACGTGGCAAGTGGACAATCCACAACTTGTGGCAGGTGACGTAGCAAGTGGACAATCCACACCTTGTGGCAGGTGACGTGGCAAGTGGACAATCCACACCAGGTGGCAGGTGACGTGGCAAGTGGACAATCCACAACTTATGGCAGGTGACGTGGCAAGTGGACAATCCCCAACTTGTGGAAGGTGACACGCTAAATACAAGTACACTGCTGGTCCTCACTCTGGTCTCACAAAATGGCTGAAATACTTAATACTGTTTTTGTGAGCTTGGGGAGGGTCTATGATGTTATCTTAACTAAACGCTTCTAGACACAAAAGCGGTAAAACGCGCTAAATCGCGGTAAAATCGCAGCAAACCGGGCGTTTCTAAATGGCGGTTTCAGCTTTTAAAAACGTGTTCAGCAGAGTTTGCACCGGAGTCTCATGTACATGGGGCCTTATGGATGAGTTCTTTTAGATCATCTTAACCACTTCAGCCCCAAAAGATTTGGCTGCTCGATTACCAGAGCATTTTTACAGTTTGGCACTGTGCTTCTTTAACTGGTAATTGCTCGTCATGCTTGGTCCTTTTTTTCCCCACAAATAGAGCTTTCTTTTGATGGTATTTGATTGCCTCTGCAATTTTTATTTTTGCAATATAAATGAAAAAATAAATTCTACTTTTTGTTATAAAAAAAATCCAATAAACTCAATTTTAGTCATACATTTAGGCCATATGTCTTTGGTAAAAAAAAAAATGTCAATAAGCGTATATTTTTTTTTTTTCCGCAAAAGTTATAGCGTCTACAAACTAGTTTACATTTTCTGGAATTTATGCAGCTTTTAGTTTATGACTGCCTATCTAATTTCTTGAGATGTTGAAATGGTAGGGCAGTACAACCCCCCCCAATGACCCCATTTTGGAAAATAGACACCCCAAGGAAATTTCTGTTGAGCCCATTTAATATCTATGTTTTTGTCACAAGTGATTGAAAAATTACAAAAAACATTACACAAAGTTGTCACTAAATGATATATTTCTCACACATGCCATGGTTATATGTGGAATTACACATTGAAATACATTTTGCTGCTTCTACTGAGTACGGAGATACCACACGTGTGAGACTTTTTTTTGGGAGCCTAGCTGTGTACAGGACCCCGAAAACCAATCACTGCCTTCAGTATTTTTTATTTCACTCCACGCTACCTATCACGGTTTTGAAGGCTATAAAATGCCAAGATAGCACACAACCTCCCCAATGACCCCATTTTGGAAAGTAGACACCCCAAGCAATTTGCTGAGAGGCATTTTGAGTCCATGAAATATTTTATATTTTGCCACAAGTTGCGGGAAAATTACAAACTTTTTTTTGGCACAAAGTTGTCACTAAATGATATATTGCTCAAACATGCAATGGACATATATGGAATTACACCCCAAAATACATTCTGCTGCTGCTTCTCCTGAGTATGTGGATACCACACGTGTGGACTTTTTGGCAGTCTAACCGTGTACAGGACCCCGAAAACCAATCACTGCCTTCAAGTCTGGCCCCCTTCACCCCCTTTCTAAGGGCATCAATTTTTGATTTCACTCCTTACTACCTCTCACGGTTTTCGGAGGCCATGAAATGCCCAGATAGCACAACCCCCCCCCCCCCAATGAACCCATTTTGGAAAGTACACACCCCAAGCTATTTGCTGAGAGGCATGCAGAGTATTTTGCAGATCTCGCTTTTTGTCACAAAGTTAAAAAAAGTTAAAGAAAAAAAATTATTTTCTTTCTTCATTTTCAAAAACAGATGAGAGTTGCAAAATACTCACCATGTCTCTTCGCAAATACCTTGGGGTGTCTTTCCAAAATGGGATCTTTAGGGGGGGGTTGTGCTATCTGAACATTTCAGGGCCTCCGTAACTGTGATAGGTAGTGAGGAGTAAAATCAAAGTTTTATACCCTTAGAAAGCCTAAAGGCAGTGCTTGGTTTTTAGGGTCCTGTACGTGACTTTATTTTGCTTTATCTTATTTTTAAACCGTCCCTTGCATTTAAAAAAAATTAAATAAAAAATTGTTATCTCAGGGAATGTAAATATCTACGATAGCAATAGGTAGTGACAGGCACTCTTTTTAAAAAAAAAAATGAGGTCTATTAGACCCTAGATCTTTCCTCTGCCCTCAAAGCATCTGACCACACCAAGATGCTGGTTGAAGTGGTTTACAAGGGGCCGAATTTTGTAGAGCCGATCGTATTCAGAGTCACCCGAGGACGACAGAGTTCATTGTCATTGAAATGCATGAACCGCAAGATCTGTTTGTATCGTGTCCTGGTCATGGAGGCAGAGAACACGGGCATATGGTGAATTGGGTCAGTGGACGAATATGACCGCAACTCACTTTTTTTTAGTTATGCCCATGAGGAGGGATAGGCCCAGGAAGGTCTTAAATTCGGAGACCGTAATAGGTCTCCAATCTATGGCAAGGGTCAACTGGGGATTAGTGGCAATGAATTGACCAGCATACAATTTGCTTTTGTCCCCAACAGATCTATAGAGATCTTTTGTGAAAAACAGCGAATAAAAATCAAGTGACATAAAATCAACTGTTTCCACCTGAATTCAGGGTTGACTAGTAAATGGAGTAAGTACGGGTGCTGCAGAAGTGGTGGGCTCTCAATTCGGCATGGCAAATGCAGCAGGAAGGGCACTATGGGCTCGACAGGTCTGTCTGTCTTCTTGGTGGCTGTGGGACACTAGTTGTGCTAGCCCCCTCACCAGCTTGAACTGCACTTATGGGACTCAGCAAGTGTTTCTGCAGTGCTTGATGTACGACCAGGATGTACTAGGCTGCTGGTGCTTGCCAGCTCACCAGAAGGATGAGCGGCACTAGTACTGGCTCTCTGCTCCATATGAGAGCCCTGCGGTTCTTGCATCTCAACAGCAGAAAAACGGGGTCAAGTATGTCTGACTCCGTCGTCAGAGCTATCTGTCAGGGTGCCGCTGCTGTCTACAGGTTCGTATTCTGAGCCTGAATCTGACAGATGAGCGAGTTCCTCTTCATGCTCATCTGTCATGCTCAGAAACATGTAGGCCTCATCACTAGTGTACCTTCGATTGGATATTTTGGCATCTAAATTTACTAGTACAACTAGTGAGACTCACAGGAAAAAAAAAGAGCACCTGACTGTCAGAGACTGCTTCAAACGCTACCAAAGTTAGCGTTCGCAGGGATCAGGCCTGACTATACGAATGCTGCAGTCCCGTGTTTTGTAACCGACAGTGACCGATTGATACTGCACTTGGCTAACGCTGCATTTTTGGGAACCCTAAACTATTGGGGATGCTAATATAGCTAAGATCGGATCAAAGATATCGATACATTCAGACACTATACTACTAAGGGAGGTGTATGGTGTGTGTGTGTGTGTGTGTGTGTGGGTGTTAGCACTACTGGCACTAATCTAACGCTGCTTGCGGCGACGCAAACCCTGACATTAAAACTTAACTGATATCACCAGCGGGGTGATCAGGGGGTTAATCCTTACATTAAGTAATGTACGGCGGGCGCCCTGAAGCTATAAAAAAAATAAACTAACCATAGTTACATAGTAGGTCAGGTAAAAATAGTCCAACCTATGTGTGTGATTATATGTCAGTATGTCAGCGTCACTAATACGGTGATCACTGGTGACAGAGGGGTGATCATGGGGTTAACCTTTATTGGAGGGGGCTAGACCTATCCGGGCCTACTACTAAGTACCCCAACACTGTTTAGTGTCAGAAATGACACCAGTACAGTGATCAAAGAAAAATATGGACACCGCACTGTGTGACACAGTGACAGGGAGTGAAGGGGTTAACTGAGGGGGGGGGGGGGGGTGTGAAATGTGTGCCTGTGTGTACTGTGTCAGTGTAGTGTTGGTGCAACTCACGTTTGGATGTCCTCTCTCTGGAACAGATAAGAATTCCAGAGGAGATAACATCACTTCCCCTACCTGTGTTTACACTTACAGGCCAGGGAAGCATTTCGTTTGTCAGAACCGATCAGCAGGTCCAGGCCAGAAGTCACTGGCCTGGAGACCGATCGGTTCTGAAATGAATCCGATCATCACGGCCGCTGTATGGTAATGTAGTTTCCCCCACACGCCAATATGCAGCAGTAAAAATGCGGCAGCTGGTCGGGAACCGGTTTAGTTCTTTATAATCAGCATGGTAGTTGAGGTTGAAAAAAGACATAAGTCCAACCTGTGTGTGTGATTATATGTCAGTATTTCATTGTATATTGCGGTCATTCAGGTGCTTACCTAATAGTTTTTTTGAAACTATCGATGCTCCCTGCTGAAACCACCGCCTATGGAAGGGAATGCCACATCCTTGCCACTCTTACAGTAAAGAACCGTCTACGCAGTTTAAGGTTAAACCTCTTTTCTTCTAATTTTAATGAGTGGCCACGTGTCTTATTAACCACTTCAGGACCGCCGTATTGCCATTGTACGTCAGCACAATGGCACAGGCAGGCAGAATCACGTACATCTACGTGATTGCCTTCCAGCGGGTGGGGGGTCCCATCGGACCCCCTCCCGCTGGTTACGGCGGTCCGATTCGGTCCAGGAGCGCTCAGTGATGAGGGGATGGCCGTTCGTTTTCGGCCACTCCCTCTGGATCGCTCCTGGCCAATGAGAAGCTTCCTCCCCTGTGTATTGTTTACACAGGAAGGAGGAAGTGATGTCATTCTCCTCGGGGCGGTCTTTTTGACCGGACTACGAGGAGAAGAGTAAAAGTAAGTCTGCACGAACACTACACTGACATGTAGGTACACACAGGCACACAAACCCCCCCCGATCCCCCCCCCGCCCCCCCTCCCCCCCCAGTCACAGTGTCACTGATTGCATTGATCATTTCTTTACTGATCAATGCATTCAGTGTCAGTTGTGACAGTAAAAACTGTCAGGACAGTTAGTGTTAGGTCCAGGGTAGCCCCCTATCACCCCCCAATAAAGATTTAACCCCTGATTGCCCCTAGAGTTAACCCTTTCACCCCCTTTTGCCAGTGTCACTAAGCGATCATTTTTCTGATCGCTGCATGTGTCGCTAGTGTCGCTAGGTAGCTAGTTATTTTTTTAGGTTCACCGCCAGGTTTTTATATCGCTAGGTACCCCGATATACTACCCAATAATGTTTTTAACCCCCTGATTGCCGCTAGTTAACCCTTTCACCCCCTTTTGCCAGTGTCACTAAGCGATCGTTTTTCTGATCGCTGCATTAGTGTCGCTACAGTCGCTAGGTAGCTAGTTATTTTTTTAGGTTCACCGCCAGGTTTTTATAGCGCTAGGTACCCCGATATACTACCCAATAATGTTTTTAACCCCCTGATTGCCGCTAGTTAACCCTTTCACCCCCTTTTGCCAGTGTCACTAAGCGATCATTTTTCTGATCGCTGCATGTGTCGCTAGGTAGCTAGTTATTTTTTTAGGTTCACCGCCAGGTTTTTATATCGCTAGGTACCCCGATATACTACCCAATAATGTTTTTAACCCCCTGATTGCCGCTAGTTAACCCTTTCACCCCCTTTTGCCAGTGTCACTAAGCGATCGTTTTTCTGATCGCTGCATTAGTGTCGCTACAGTCGCTAGGTAGCTAGTTATTTTTTTAGGTTCACCGCCAGGTTTTTATAGCGCTAGGTACCCCGATATACTACCCAATAATGGTTTTAACCCCCTGATTTCCGCTAGTTAACCCTTTCACCCCCTTTTGCCAGTGTCACTAAGCGATAATTTTTCTGAACGCTGCATCAGTGTCGCTAGTGTCGCTAGGTAGCTAGTTAACTAGGCTCCCAAAAAGTCCCCCACATGTGGTATCCCCGTACTCGGGAGAAGCAGCAGAATTTATTTTGGGGTGTAATTTGACTTCTGCCCATAGCATGTGTGAGCAATATATCATTTAGTGACAACTTTGTGCAAAAAAAAAAAAAGTTTGTAATATTCCCGCAACTTTTGGCAAAATATAAAATATTCCATGGACTCAACATGCCTCTCAGTAAATAGCTTGGGGTGTCTACTTTCCAAAATGGGGTCATTTGGGGGGGTTTTGTGCTATTTTGGCATTTTATGGCCTTCGAAACTGTGATAGGTAGTGAGGAGTTAAATCAAAAATTTGCACCCTTAGAAATCCTGAAGGTGGTGATTGGTTTTCGGGGTGCCGTGCGCGACTAGACTCCCAAAAAGTCCCACACATGTGGTATCCCCGTACTCGGGAGAAGCAGCAGAATGTATTTTGGGGTGTCATTTCACATATAACCATGGCATGTGTGAGCAATATATCATTTAGTGACAACTTTTTGTAAAAAAAAATTTTTTTTTTTTTTTTTGTCATTATTCAATCCCTTAGGACAAAAAAAATAAATATTCAATGGGCTCAACATACCCATCAGCAATTTCCTTGGGGTGTCTACTTTCCAAAATGGGGTCATTTGGGGGGGATTTGTACTGCCCTGCCATTTTAGCACCTCAAGAAATGAGATCGGCAGTCATAAATTAAAAGCTGTGTAAATTCCAGAAAATGTACTCTAGTTTGTAGACGCTATAACTTTTGCGCAAACCAAAAAATATACGCTTATTGACATTTTTTTTACTAAAGACATGTGGCTGAATAAATTTTGCCCTCAATGTATGACTAAAATTTAGTTTATTCGATTTTTCTTATAACAAAAAGAAGAAAATATCTTTTTTTTTCAAAATTTTCGCTCTTTTTTCATTTATATCGCAAAAAAAAAAAATCGCAGAGGCAATCAAATACCATCAAAAGAAAGCTCTATTTGTGGGAAGAAAAGGACGCAAATTTCGTTTGGGTGCAATATTGCATGACCGCGCAATTACCAGTTAAAGCAGCGCAGTGCGAAATTGCAAAAAGACCTCTGGTCCTTAAGGTGTTTATTGGTCCGGAACTGAAGTGGTTAAGCTCCCTTTCGCTGAAAAGTTTTTTCTTATTGAGAGGTCACCAATATAGTATTTGTAAATTGAAATTCTCCAGAGAGAATAAAGTTCAGTGCTCGCAACCTTTCTTCATAACAAATATCCTCCAGTCCCTTTATTAGCTTTATTGTCCTTTTCTGTACTCACTCCATTTCCACTACATCCCTACTGAGGACTGGTGCCCAGAACTGGACAGCATACTCCAGGTGAGGCCGGACCAGAGTCTTTCTTGTAGAGTGGGAGAATTATCACTTTATCTCTTGAGTTAATCCCCTTTATAATGCATGCCAATATTCTGTTTGCTTTGTTGCTGAGCCCATCAACTACTAGGACCCAAATCCTTTTCCATCCTTGATCCTCCCAGAGGTTCTCCCCCCAGTGAGTAGATTGCATTCATATTTTTGCCACCCAAATGCATTATTTTAATTTTTCCACATTAAACCTCATTTGCCATGTAATTGCCCACCCCATTCATTTTTTCAGATCTTCTTGCAAGGTTTCCACATCCTGCGGAGAAGTTATTGCCCATCCTCCGGGTCGTTTATGAACAAATAAATAGAATTGGTCACAGAAAGCTGGGGGATCCCACTTTCCACCCCTGACCATTCCCGAATACTCCCCATTTATCACCACCCTCTGAATTCCCTTGTAGCCAGTTTTCAATCCATGTACTCACCCTATGGTCCATGCCAACAGACCTTAGCTTGTACAGTAAACGTTTATGGGGAACTGTGTCAAATGCTTTTGCAAATTCCAGATACACCACATCTACGGGCCTTCCTTTATCTAGATGGCAGCTCACCTCCTCATAGAAAGTTAATAGATTGGTTTTGCAAGAACGATTCTTCATGAATCCATGCCAAATACTGCTAATGATACAGTTTTCATTACTAAAATCGTGTATATAGTCCCTTATCATCCCCTCCAAGAGCTTGCATACTATTGATGTCAGGCTAACATCTGTAGGTCTGTAATTCCCAAGGATGTATTTTGGCCTTTTTTTAAATATTGGTGCTACATTGGCTTTTCTCCAGTCAGTAGACTGTCAATAAAAAATTAGGAGCAATGGTCTGTCAATTACTTGACTAAGTTCCCCAAGGATCCTTGGGTGCAAGCCATCTGGAGCCGGTGACTTATTAACCGGCTCCTGACTGCTCACACAGATAAACTGCAGCAGAATGGCTCCCCTGGGCAAAATCCCAAACGGGTACTCCATTCCTTTAGCGGCCACCAGAGGGCGTGCCCACTGCATGCCGGGCAACCTGATGCGTGTGGCCGGGGGGCGCGATCGCGTGCACGAGCACAGTGATTTGTGTGTATAAACACACAATTCTCTGTGCTGTCAGGGAAGAGGAAAAGTAGGAAAGACAATGTCTCCTCTCCTAGTGAATCCTATCCCCCCAGTTAGATCACACTGAGGGAACACACAATTAACCCCTTGATCGCCCCCTAGTGTTAACCCCTTCCTCGCCAGTGACATTTACACAGTAATCAGTGCATTTTTATAGCACCGATCACTGTATAAATGCGAATGGTCCCAAAAAAGTGTCAAAAATCTCTGATCGGTCCGTTGCAATGTTGCATAACCGCTAAAAATCACAGATCACTGCCACTACTAGTAAAAAAAAAAAAAAAAAAAAGCCACAAATCTTTCCCATAGATTGTAGACACTATAACTTTTGGGCGAACCACTCAATATATGTTTATTGCGATTTTTTTACCAAAAATATCTAGAATATATATTGGCCTAAACTGATAGATTTTTTTTAATTTTTATTTGTGGGGATATTTATTACAGTGCCTTGCAAAAGTATTCACCGCCTTGGCTTTTTTTTTCGCTTTTGTTGCCTCACAACCTGGAATTAACATGGATTGTTTGAGGATTTCCATCATTTAATTTATAGAACATGCCCACAACTTTGAAGATGTTTTTTTTTTTATTGTAAAGCAAACAAATAGGACAAAATAACAGAAAAAAATCAATGTGCCAATGTGTGTCAACTATTCACCCCCCTAAAGTCAATACTTTGTAGAACCACCTTTTGCTGCTATCACAGCTCCAAGTCGCTGTGGATAAGACTCTATGAGCTTGCCACATCTTACCACTGGGATTTTTGCCCATCCCTCCTTGCAAAACTGTTCCAACTCCTTCAAGTTAGATGGTCTGTGCTTGTGAACAGGGGGTCTGGGCTTTGACCAGGCCATTCCAGCACATCTACATGTTTCCCCTTAAACCAAGTGTTGCTTTACCAGTGTGTTTGGGGTCACTGCCCTGCTGGAAAGTGAACCTCCATCCTAGCCTCAAATCACACACTGCACGATACAGGTTTTGCTCGAGAATATCCCTGTATTTAGCACCATCCACCTTTCCCTCAACTCTGACCAGTTTCCCAGTCCTGACTGCTGAAAAACATCCCCACAGCATGATGCTGCCACCACGTTTCACTGTGGGGATGGTTCTCTTTGGGTGATGTGATGTGTTCAGTTTGCGCCAGACATAGCGTTTTCTTTGATGGCCAAAATGTAAAATTTTAGTCTCATCAGACCAGAGCACCTTCCTCCATACATTTTGGGAGTCTCCCGCATACCTTTTCACAATCTCAAAATGTGCCATTTTGTTTTTTGCTGAAAGTAATGGCTTTCTTCTTGCCACTCTGCCATAAAGCCCAACTCTTATTGTTGTCCTATGTACAGATACTCCGGTTTCTGCTGTGGAACTCTGAAGCTCTTAGGTCTCTGTGCTGCCTCTCCGAATGCCCTCCTTGCACGGTCCATGAGTTTTGGTGTGTGGCCGCCTCTTGGCAGGTTTGCTGTTGTGCCATGTTCCTTTCATTTGGTTATGATAGATTTGATGGTGCTCCTAGGGATCATCAAAGATTTAGATTTTTTTTATATCCTAACCCTGACATGTACTTCTCAACATTGTCCCTTACCTTACTTGTTTAAAGAGTGCCTTGGTTTTAATGGCAGTGTTTGGTTAATGGTACCTCTTGCTTAGGTGTTGCAGTCTCTGGGGCCTTTCAAAAAGGTGTGCATAATGACAGATCATGTGACAGATTGCACACAGGTGGACATCCTTTCACTAATTATGTGACTTCTGAAGGTAATTGGCTGCACCAGAGCTTTTTATGGGCCTCACAACAAAGGGGGTGAATACATACGCACATGCCAACTATTTTTTTTATTTCTGAAAAATAGTTTTATGTATATATTTTTCTAATTTTACTTCAACTTAGATTATTGTGTTCTGATCCATCACATATAAAAAAAAAAAAACAATGAACTAAAGGCTGTAATGTAACAAAATAGGCACTGTATAGCAAAAAGTAAAAAATATATATATTTTTCTTTTCAAAATTGTCGTTTTTTGTTCAAAGCGCAAAAAATAAAAACCACAGCGGTGATCAAATACCACCAAAAGAAAGCTCTAATTGTGGGAAAAAAAGGACCCCCCCGAAGAATAAATTTAATACCTTCGCCATCTCCACATTCTTTGTAACCAGATTTCCTTCCTCATTCTTTATGGGACCAATATGGTCTGTCCTCCCTTTTTTAATGTTTATATACTTAAATTTTTTTGGGGAGGTTTTTTGCTCTCCTCCACTTTGTGTCTTTCGTGTTCTATCTTATCTGCCCCTAACTGCACCCTTACATTTCTTGTTGGATTCTTTGTAAAGTCTGAATGCCGATGATGAACCCTCAGCCTTGTATTTTTTGAAAACCTTTTATATGTTTTTATATTGGAGTTAAGCCATCCAGGACTTTTGTTTGCACTTTTAAATTTATTTCCCAAAGGGAATAATATGCTCTTAAAGAAAACCCATCTCACCTCCGTGTTCTTTGTTCCTAAGATTTTATCCCAATTTATATCTTCTAGCAAGGTTCGTAGTTTAGGGAAGTTGGCTCATTTGAAATTCAGTGTCTTTGTAGTTTCCTTATGTTTCCTATTTGTGTGATTTATACAGAAGCTAATTGACCTGTGATCACTGTTTCCTAAATTACCACTTATTTCCAAATCTGTGATCAGGTCTGTAGTGTTGATAATTAGTAGGTCTAGTAACGCTTTGTTTCTAGTTGGTGCGTCTACCATCAGATTCATGAAAACACATTTAGGAACTGGCGAGCCTTAGACGAATGCACGGTTCCTTCCGCCCAGTCTATGCCTGAATAATTAAAATCCCCCATTATGACAACACTTTCCATCTTTGCTGCTAATCCAAATTGTGACAGGAAGTCAGTCTCCCTCTCCTCAGGTTAGGGGGCCTATAGCTTACTCTCAGTATTAAGTTCCCCTCATGCCACGTACACACGACCGGACTTTTTGACAGCAAAGGTCCGACGGAACGAGTCCGTTGGACAATCAGATCGTGTGTGGGCTCAATTGGACCTTTGCTTGCCAAAAAACATGTTTTAAATTTTCCCAACAGAACTCAGACCGAGAAATCCACTCGTCTGTATGCTGGTCCGATGGACAAAAACTGACGCTAGGACAGCTATTGGCTACTGGCTATGAACTTCCTTATTCTAGTCCAGTCATACGTCATCACGTTCGAATCCGTTGGACTTTGGTGTAATTGTGTGTGGCCAAGTCCGTTCATTCAGAAAGTCTGTCGGAACTCCGTCGAAAGTCCATTAGAAAGACCGTCGGACCTAGTCCCTCGAAAAGTCTGGTCGTGTGTACGCAGCATTAGTTTCATCCCTTTGGAGCTCTACCCATAATGATTCCACTTCCTTCCTAGCTCCCTTAGTGATGTCACCTCTCATATTCACATGTACAATATTCTGGATATACAGGCATATCCCTACCCCTTTTTTTACCCTCTCGATCCCTGCAATAAAGGGAAAGGTTGCCAGCCAATCATGAGAGCTGTTGAATCAAGTCTCTGAAATTCCCACAAAATCGAAAACCTCCTCTTACAACAGTATCTCTAGTTCTCCCATCTTGTCCATCAGGCTCCTGGCATTGGTGAACATGCCACATAGTTTGGACCAGTTGCATACTGTCCTCTTATTGGGTGTTTCAAGATTGCAAATAGGACTTGTTCCTATACTTACCTCGGTGATGACATTTTGGATTCCTAGTACTGAGAGGTCTGTTTGCACAGCAGTAAATTATCCAAGTATGTGGATAGAATACTTCTAAGACAAAGACCCAAAATGGTGCAAGGACATTTGTGAACACACTTGGAGCCGAGGCAAGGCCTAAAGCAAAGAAATGGCTAATAATCTGAAAGGATGCCAAGAAATCTCAGAAATGAAGGGAGGCAAAAACTAACCAATAGATTATATCTGAAGGTCTTTTTTATAGCTTTAAAGCCTCCTTCTGTTGGGGGAAAAGAAAACAATTAACCCCAGGAAAGCAATTCCTAAATGGCAGAAGAGAGGTCCGTTCGACATGGTGAACTGAAGAAACAATCAGGACAAAGGTGATACTATTAAGTAGCTTTTGGGTACTAATCCCAGCAACCACTCAAGCTTCCTAAATCTTCTCACAAGAAGGCATACCCCCACCTCAGAAATCTGATGAGGGTGGACTTTAATGTGGTCATTTATTTTTCCACAAGCGTTGCTCTTCGGATTAACTTGGATGCCTAGAACCCCCTGAGTTCATGGGGGTAGAAGAACAGATGGTCCATGAACTGGAATCGGACTTGTTAATGCAGGATAGGAGGGTGTTGACTTGCATCACTGATCCTTAGCTTTGCATAGCTGGGGTAAGTGAGCAGTCATCCCCTATCACAACTATAATGATTTTGTCCAGTGAAACCCTGAAAAAATGGTCTGAATTGAAGGATAGGTTTAACAAAAGCTTCTTATACTGTTCCTTCACTGACCAGTATTTAAGTGTAAGTTCACTTTTTCAGAAAAAATTAAAAGGGTGAACGCCCTACAAAAGGGTGAACACCATCCACCCTCCCCAGTCCACGCTGTACTTACCACCATGGGTGATACACTGTCAATTCTCATTTTAAATTGACACTCTTCTTTCCCTTTATTTCTGCGGGGGTTCCAGGATGGACCAGAGTGATTATGATTGGTCAGCATTGGCACAAAGAATAGCTCTGATCCATCCTGAAAGCCCTGCACAATGGAGAAAAAAAAGGATTTTAAATCCCCAAACTGCAAAACCAGCTGCATTGGCACGTACAGCTCATTGCCCATGAAGGTTAAGAACAGTGAGGACTTGGGGAAGGAGAAAGGGGTGGGTGGGAGCAGGGTGTAGGGCAGGGATATGCAATTAGCGGACCTCCAGCTGTTGCAAAACTACAAGTCCAATCCTGCCTCTAGGTGTCATGCTTGTGGCTGTCAGAGTGTTGCTATGCTTCATGGGACTAGTTCTGCAACAGCTGGTCCGCTAATTGCATATCCCTCTAGTGTAGGGCATTAGTATTTGTTCAACATATCATTTTTTCTAAAAAGGTGAACTAACCCTTTAAACCAGAGTTCCCTGCAGGTCTCAATAGAAGACACAACTTGGCTAGCATCCAACACGAAGTTGAACATAACATTAAATGTAACAATTATCTGGTTAAAACAATCAATACACTGAGTGTCAACGCAAGCCCTGCCAGGTTAGGGCTTAGAGATCTGATCAATTGCCAAAGTTTGATAAATGAGTGCAGAGGCCAGCTTGTTTAGAAGGGCAGAGTCCACAAAGAGGAAAAGATGGATCAAGAAATTGCTTACAACTTAGAAGCTACCCCTATGGGAATGATCAGAGCTTTCTGAATGCAAGACACAAGTGTGTCTACTACAGAAAGTGTAGACCAGGTTTTTCTTTTATAAAATCCTCTGCAAAAGGAGTGCCAAGAACCTCTTTACTGACAAGCAATTATCTGTCAAGGTAGTAATCTGGTTGTACAAGCAGCGTACTGCAAGTATTTCGTGAAACTTGCAGCACTAGATACCAGCCGGTGCATCAAGAACCTGGTCAGTATGGCACAGAATAGCAAGCAGTTAAGAGAAGCAGTCTACCTAAGCTCATTAGTGAAATTTTCAGGTGTGCAGACACTTCATCCAACACCATATAACATACAGACCAGTAGGCAGATGGTCAGCAGAAGTGTGCTTCTCGGCATTAATAAATCTGCAATACAGGATGCTAGGCACTGCATCAAAAACTGTAGAATGTGTACTATTAGATGCCAGAGCAATGCTTTGCACAGAGCAGGCAGTCTGATGCTGCAATTGTTTGTCAGCCTCTCTTTTGCAGGCTAGACCTTTCCAGCTAGCAGCTGTCCAACTAGCACCCAGAGCACAACCATTACCACTGATGCACTGGCACTAGGAGTACCGCCTGTGTAAGGTATAACTATTTTGGAGACATACACTTTAGGAGGTAGTGCAGATTCCCATATGTATTTCAACAGTGCATTAGACATTTCCCTGGAGTACAAGTGAGAAAAATGCCCCCTTTTACTCTTTGGAAATCGCCCTCTTATGTCACCATTCAGACACAAGCAAACAACGCAAATCATTTTAACATAAAACACAAATCCACCTTTATTTTGAAATGCCTGCCTTTAAACAGGATTGCATGTATAAGTCAGAACAACAATTGTGGATCTTCCTCCATAAATCTGCAGGTAAAAGTAGTTGAGCTCCAAAGTTGAAAACTGCAAGTCTATATTCAGCCGAATTCAGATGCTGAAATTCATAAACACTTTGGCCATATTTAGAAGTACAAAGCTGTTCATTTAACACCTTGTTCATTTAACAGCAATGTTACATTCAATGTACATAGAGCTGAAGGTTATGTGTGTTTCACCTAACCAGTAGTTTCTCCCTGACCCATTGTTTGGTCACCCCAGGCAATTTGCAGGAATCCATTCTTTGAAGGACTGTTGGCATTACTATATGTTTTTAAAGGGGTTGTAAAGAGTATATGGTGCGATGGTATGGCACAGAACAGTCTGGAACCTCCTCTTCTGAGGTCCTCCGCTGGCACTCTTGCTTCCTTCTCTTCCCTATGTGCCACCGTAGGAAGCTGCTGTTAACTCCCTCCTGAGCTATGTGCATCCATTGAGAGACACAGTGCAGCTCGACCCCACCCCCTGCTCCATCCTAACAGAATTTGATTGACAGCAACAAGGACCAAGTATATAGGGAGGCGAGGAGGGGGTGATGCTACTACCCCTGGGACATTTTATATCTTAATGCAGGGAATTGATTAAGGTATAAAATGTCTAGCCTTTAAAATAACTTTAATTTCTAATTAGAGGCTTACCCTATTTAGTGATGGCAAAACTTAACAACCCCCCGCCAGTAATGTTAGCAGTTGAAGTGGAACTCAGAACTTGGGGAAAACGTTCTTCCCATTTAAATGGCTGGTGTGCGAGTCAACTCTCCAGCATCCACCTAAAACGCATATATGGGTGTAATTAGGTTTTCAATACTTGGCCGTGTATTTATTTATTGGAAAACTAATGGCAGACTATCATGCGATTCTTTTCAGTCATTTTAGTTTAAAGCAAACCTGTCAAAATATGGCAATTCAAACTTGAACAGGATGAAAAAAAATTATAAGCAGCAGTTACATCAGTGAAAATCGTATGTCAGAATGATCAGCATACCTAGATATATAGGCAACATTATAAGATAATCTCCATCTTTCCTATAAATGTTGTGTTTTGCTCCTCCCCTCCCAACTGATTACTAAATTCGCCAATCACATGAAAGGACCAAAAGAGAAACTTATAAGTTGGGAAGGGCAGAACCTGGTACAACTTTTACAGAAAACATAAAAATTTGCATATTGCAGCTTCCTCTATGTTTGGTTGTACTGAATGGCTTGCCATGTGGTTTCCACTGAATGTATCTTCATGTGTTCACGTTGAACTGCTTAAGTTTGTGACAGACTAACTTTAAAAATAAGTCTACCAAAGGCTACTCTAGTATACTTAAAATAAATATGCCAACTGGATGACAGCTTAACAGGAAAGTACCTGTTTTTCACGCTATAATATTTTGGAATTTAAAGCCAGTTACCATATTTTTCCTGAAACTTTTTATTAGACTATGAATATACTCCAAGCCTATAATATACTTTCACTTATTTCTCCAAGTTCACTTTTACACAACCCAAACTGTAACATAGGTAGAATGGTTCTTTAATGAATTACATTTGCTGTATTTATGCTGCAGGCTGGCTATTTGGAGGTCATTCTTCAGTTCTCATTTATCATTGTCCCCGAGTACTGAACTGCCTTGAAGCCAAATTGATTTTGTAAAGAGCTGTTGATCTAAGACGGAAGATGGCCAAGAAAAACACAGTTGGGTAAATAATTAGCTGCTGCTGTTTAGGAGATGCAAGACCAGCTCCTCATCTTCTGCCAGTGACAGTCCCGTGTTTAGTGGCTCGAATGGCTCCTCAGATCTTTGTGTGGCTTTCGCCTTTTTGGCTGCTACTGTTTTTTCTTCCTTTTCTTTTGATGTGCTGCTGAAAGTTCTCTTTCTTGGTGGAACTTCTTCACCGTCACTTAGGAAAAGGAGAAGAAAGAAATTATTAACCATTTAGCCTAGTTAGAACAGAACAATATTACTAGAATACTAGATTCCAAAGGCTAACTTTTCACAAATTTTGGAATCCCAGTTTTGAGTAGGTTGACTCACTCACTGGCAACTTATCTCTTCAACTTTTTTTTCTGACCATTCTGAATAGTGAAGCCATCACACTGGAAGATTGATTCCAAAATGCTCTACATTACAGGAAATCCATGGAGAAAATGGTTGGTGTGATGGCTGCTGCAGTTGAGGAGAATGAGGAATTCTAGTGACGTGTCACCATTTGAGTCTCCAAGATATATAGAAAGATAGGTATGTGGCTGTTAAACTCAAACATCTGAAATAGGTGGGGTAGTTCTCTAAGCTTACGGTAAACATGTTCTAAGATGAATACAAAGGCAGCATTACCTACTCACCAATATGCTTGCTGCTTGAATGTTTCTGGCTTTTATATACCTCATTCAACATGTAAAGTCAACATTTTAGATCTGCTTTGTGACCATGCAATGAACTCGCCATATCATCATGAAAGGCAGGTAACTAGTAAATTTAGATTAAAGATTGCAGTGGTAGCCAACCCCTCAGAATTGGTGACCACTGAGCACACTGAAGTTCAAATATGAAACCAAAACTTTTTAAAGACTTGTTCACCCTTGACAGAGAAAATACTCATTAAGACAAACATCATCTAATCAAAGTGACTGTAACCTAAAGATATAAACACAAGCTATTCAAACAAAGTTTAGCATAATTAGAGCTTTTAGATGATGTTAATTTTCGGTGTTTAGAATTACTGACACATTAAATATGAATTATGCCTGGATAGGTTATGATTAATGATGTGATGAAATAATGGTAACGTGCAAAAAGGGCTTATTATGATAAAATATGGTTCACAGGCTAAAGAGTAAACATCAACTTTAAAACACCTGCAAGAACAAATTGTTTACATAATTTCCTTTGAATGCTATTGGAAAAAAAACAGGGCATTATGTCAATAAGAAAAATAATAACATTTCTGAAATGATGAGCTCCTGTTTTAGTTCTTGCCTTCTAAAAAAAAAAAAAAAAAAAAACACTCCAAAAATTTCTCAGCGTCGCCCTTTTCATATGTAAACCGGCATTACAGGCATCGGATGTGTATAAAAACTGTCAAAATAAAAAAGAGGTGCCAGCAGCAGCCAATCCCATACTTCCTTTTTGAATTGCTGAAATAAAGTCAGATATCCGAGTTGTTGCTATGGGCAACAGATGCTTTAAAATTAGGAAATGCAATGTTATTCAATAAAAGCAAACACTGCTAGTTTTTGGGGACTAAATCTTTTCTTCTACAGGGCTCTGATATTAATAAAAAAAGAAGCACTAAATTCCCATACTTTTTTTTATTGTAATTTCCTTTTAATTACAAACAATAAAAAGAAAAAAAAAGATTATTCTTGATTAGGTTACAAGCTACTACACATTAGGATACTTTGTAACTCCATGGGGATTATACGCCAAATTGGTCCAAATGCTGGGTGTGACTCACCTGTCAGGATGTTTAGGCTTTTTCTCAATGATCTGAGAATCACTGATGATCATGTTGGCTGAAATCTGTGAAGACTGTGCTGGCATTTTACATGCAACATTTTTAAAAGGGTTTATCATTTCTGCCAGAACAAGGGACACCCCATTATTTCTTGCTCCTTGAGGAAGCATAAGAGGATCACCACCCACATATCAGCTCCTGTATTCCAATGGGACCCTATTCTATCTGTAACACTGGGGTGCACATGTCATACGTTAATCCTTTCCACTTCCATGGACCTTGCAAGATTTTCAGCCTTCTGGTCTCTAATAAAAACCCAATTTCCATGATTGAGGGGGATCAATTAGAGGAGAGGGGAAGCTCAATACCCTGATGTTGAGCAGACTTCTGGGCCTAGAACAAATATGAAATTGCCTAAACAGCCAAGGTGTTTAGTATTACGAACCTGATCAATTTCCATATGCTCTTATAGATTATAGATAAGAGAGAACAGCCAAGTTCATGGCTGTATGGGGTAGAGGGGTACAAGCCACTAAGCTCCTAGCTGGGAAGTCCTGGTGGAGGAATGAACATTGCATCATTTATCACAAATTGGAGAAAGACATTTGTTGCCTAGATAAACCCCCCCAGATTCCCAAAACATTTCCTCCGGTACTAGTAAGGGCCATGTTACAGTGGCAATTCTGCCACTGGTTTCACTTTTCCATTGGCAAAATCCCTTTAATAGACCTCCACTTTACCCAATGTACCTCACTCAGAGGGCCAAATCATTCACAAGGCAACTTAGGCAGGAACCTATAACCCGACTGATGTCCAAGGCCGCAAGCTACAAACTTCATGCTGTAAACCAGGGAGATAGCACACATTTTTAAAAATGTACACTGCTCTCAATCTACAAGGCAAGAAGTAATTGAAGGCAAATAATGTTTGATGGGAGAGGTCATACTACTAAAGGCAATGCAGATTGAGCAGATTCTCTGTGCCTATTCCAATACTTATCTATGTTAGTCAAAGAGGTAGAGGGGGTCAAGCTACTACATTCCATGGGGCCTCATTCTTCCTTAAAAAATAAATAAGCCCAAGAAAAAAAATGTGATATTGCTGCTTACCAGTCCCTAAATGTGGTGGCTGCATTTGTTTTCTTTTTTTGCAGGAAAATAATATCTTTTGCAAACATTAAATATTCTGTTGGGCCTGACAGACCCCCAAGTAACCTTGTAACCATCTATGCACTGAACTGAAATCTCAAGCCAACGTTATCTGCTTTCCCAGGGAAGAAGATGTTTGTAGTCAAAATCAGGAGTGAGGCTAAGGTGGAAACACAGCTCCTCCATAACTACAGTACAGAGGGAGTGTTGTCACTTATGTATTACTGACAAAATCACCATGTAAAAATAAAGGGAAAAAAGAAAACGATTACAGCCAGCACATAGCAAGGAATCACTGAATGAAGAAGCAACATCACTGGAGAACATAATCAATAGTATGACATAGACCTAACAAAGCATTTTTTCTAAATTCGCTCACTGAAGCACAGATATATTATTTGTATCATTTGAGAAGAAACCCTAATTATTTTACCAGTGACTGAGTGAACAGCACTGGAAAACATGACTTGAATAAGGAAAACAGGTCTGCGAAACACACGGCTCAGAGGATTCACTTATATTGAAAAGAGAGCAGTTTAACAAACACACTTACTTTTCTGGATAATCAAATTTGAACTGCGTAAGGAACTTGCTGCAGTTGGAAAACATCAGTTAATCTGAGCTGCCCTCTAACGAATAACGATCTATTTTATATTAAGTGGCTACATGCACGCTCATATATAAACAAGTGAGGAACCGGCATAGGCCAAATTCCCAGAATACTCATCATCATACAACAATCAGCACTAATACAGAAGCAGACAATTACTGTGACTTATCTGCACCACTTTTTGCCGTTTTGCTGTTAGAGGGGGAAGTGGAAACTATTTCACATTATCTTGTAACATGGTGGTCATTGGTAACAGATATAATGATTGGCAATCAGAGCTCAGACACTCGGGTGAACTGACCGCTACAGATGTTATATATAGACCATGCATCACTCCTAATCTCCCCTCATGACACCGCTTATAGGGGAACCGTCATCTTGTTTTTTATTGAGGACATGAAAAAAGCTCCAGTGATAATGCCTCTGAGATACACAGCAATGTAAGAAATTCACAGGCATTCCAACACACCGAATATTAAAGAAAGTCTGTAATGGAAAGGGGTCCAAGCAAATATAGCACTATGGATGGCAGTACAATTTTATAATGAGAACAGAGTGTGAAGAACTTATTACAGGATATTTATACTGGATGGATGCTGGATCAGATAATGGCCTACTAAATATAGGCTAGGCTTAAAAAAGGTCTAACTACAAAGACACTATCCTAAAGAGAACATGGCAGCTATGCCACATTTTCTAAAGTAAAAGGACCTTTCAAAAAGCAAGTACCACAGGTTGTTTACTATTACTTTTACTATTACCTTTATCAGCAGAAAATCCTTTTCTGTTACGACGTATCTTTTGGACTAAACCACCCACTGCCCACAGTTCCTTAGGTGACTAATAGGGGTGCTCTCACTGAATATGAGGATGGCTGGTTGGTGAGACATTGGGAGGATCAGGAGGTGCACAGATAACAATTGCTAGCCAACATAGGTAACTGCTTTTATGTAGGATTTTTATTAAAGACAGGTTTGCTTAAAGAGTCACAACTAGGTTTATGCAAAAAACTGAATATTTAGTCTTAAAACATAATAACTGTCCAAGCTTTTTTTTTTATAAAAGATTTACATTGTTTTTTCTTATTAAGTTTTTCAAATGCTGAGTCTAACTCTTCAAAGAATCTAAGATAAACATAAAGTGAACCTGTGCTTTGCCAATGCAGGGCAAAGCAACAGTACCTCTGTGGTTTGCTTTCAGACTCCCTGATGGAAGATCCATATGGATGTACTGGTCTAAACAGAGCAGACATGGAAGGAACTGTACAGAAAAGTAGTGTCCTTGGCTGCATTTACCAGGCTAGTAACATGGATCCTTCTCTTGATCCAAAGCATTTAATATAATGGTATTGTTACACATACTCGCTATTGGATGATTCTTCTTTCCTACCGAATTCGATGGAGTGCAAATCATATGTGGAAAGGACAATTATACTGAATGCTGACGACAATGGAGTGCAGTCTGTGTTGGTGGCAAGGAGGGTAAATGAGCAGCTACTTTGAGTAGATTTTCATACACAGCATATTGGTATACTGTTGGAAACTTGAAATAAGATTTTGAAAAATTGTTTCCGTTACACACTAGATATAGTGACACCTATAGGATTAGGATAGTAGGCACAAAAAAAAATGCAGCCTAGGATGGTGGTAGCCAATCCCCCCCAAACACACACACACCCCGAAACAACACAGTTATCGCATAAAATTGCAAAATATTTACAACTTTTTTACTCACATGCAAGCTGGGGGGGGGGGGGGGGGGGGGTGCTGTTTCCTCTAATGATAGCAGAGAGAAAGATTTTATGGAGTGCGAAAAAAAATCCTATTTTCTCCCGTTCCTTGGAGCACAGCCATCTCTTTAAATCATCACTTACATGTCCCAAAGCAGTGCCAAAACAGAAAGCCGCTATTTTGGCCCAAGCCAAGTATTGGTTAACGTCTTCATCTGATGCCTTTTAGAAACAAATTCAATCTCATGTGTTGAGAAGTGATTCTAAAATGCTGTTACTATGCCAACATAAATCAGTTTTGGACACCGACAGCCTCCTGTCATGTCAGAAACTCTAACATACAAGCCTCAAAGTGTATACCAATCTGCTCAATGTGATACTTACTTCTCCTCTCACCGCAACTTACATCTCCAAACTTGGATCTCATCTCCTGGACCGCAGCAGGCATCCACCATGTCAGAGATCTCTTTATAGGCTCCCAATTGAGGACCTTCCACAACTACCGTCATACTTCTTACTTAAGCTAAAAAGAATTCTACTAATACCTCCGAATTAAACATGTGATACAATGGAAAGATGATGCCCCAATTCAGGATTCTCTCAAATCCTTTGACAACCCATCAACCCTAAGCTAACACATTTCAGTCTAATATGCAACCCAACAGAGGTCTCTACAGCAAAGAAAACTGCCCACAAAGGAATTCTGGGAACAAGAACTTAATACCCATTGGGCAATGAAACTTTAGATCAAAACCTACTCCATAAATGGTACTAAATTCCTCATCATCTTTAACCACTTGCCGCCCGCCCTATTACAAATTGACGGCGGCAAAGTGGTTTCATAATCCTAACCGGACGTCATATGACGTGATTAGGATTATGAGCCGCTGCGCGCCCCCGGGGGCGCGCATCGCGGCGATCGTTGTTGCGGGGTGTCAGTCTGACACCCGGCAACTACGATCTTGGTAAAGAGTCTCCGACGGAGACTCTTTACCATGTGATCAGCCGTGTCCAATCACGGCTGATCACAGTGTAAATGGGAAGAGCCGGTGATCGGCTTTCCCTCACTCGCGTCTGTCAGACGCGAGTAGAGGAGAGCCGATCGGCTGCTCCTCTGACAGGGGGGGTCTGTGCTGATCGATTATCAGCACAGCCCCCCCGAGGATGCCCACACTGGACCACCAGGGACACCACTAGACCACCAGGGAAAAGGTAATAAAAATCCATAATCCTCCCTAGACCACCAGGGTGCCAGTCAGCACAATGGGTGCCAATCAGTGCCCATAATGGATGCCAATCAGTGGCCACAATGGGCATCACTGATTGGCATGCATTATTGTTTGGCACTGATTGGCATCCATTACTATAACACCGATGCCGCCTATGAGTGCCCACCTGTGCCGCCTGAGTGCCCACCTGTGCCGCCTATGAGTGCCCACCTGTGCCGCCTATGAGTGCCCACCTGTGCCGCATATCCATGCCCACCTGTGCCGCCTATCCATGCCCACCTGTGCCGCCTATCTATGCCCACCTGTGCCGCCTATCCATGCCCACCTGTGCCGCCTATCCATGCCCATCCGTGCCGCCCATCCGTGCCGCCCATCTGTGCCAGCTATCAGTGCCAATTTGTGCCACCTATCAGTGTCTGTCCGTGTCGCCCATCCGTGTCGCCCATCAGTGCCACTTCATTGGTGCCACATTGGTGCCCATCAGTGCCACCTTATCAGTGCCCATCAGTGTAGCCCCATCAGTGCCCATCAGTGAAGGAGAAAACGTACTTATTTACAAAGTTTTGAAACTGAAACAAAAAAAAACATTTTTTTTTTCAAAATTTTCGGTATTTTTTTATTTGTAGCGCAAAAAATAAAAACCGTAGAGGTGATCAAATACCACCAAAAGAAAGCTCTATTTGTGGGAAAAAAATGATAAAAATTTCATTTGGGTACAGTGTAGCATGACCGCGCAATTGTCATTCAAAGTGCGACAGCGCTGAAAGCTCAAAATTGGTCTGGGCAGGAAGGTGTTTAAGTGCCCTGTATTGAAGTGGTTAAAAATCATTCTCTACTCTGCTGGAGACAACATCATAGAGGAAATCTAGCGAATGTCTGGTGGTACTGTCCCAACTTTTGGAGTGAGGTCTTAAAACAAATTTTCTCTGTCACCCATATCCCCTACATGCCAGACACCAAAAGCAGCCTTATGGGGAGTTGGGATTGAATATTGGCTAAAGCAATCTCACACTTTTGTAACGCACACCATTATTGCGGCCAGACTCACACTAGCGAGATTATATACATTTATTGAAATAAAACTAAAGCCTTCTATGAATATCTATTTGCCAAAGCCTATCTGAATTAAGTGCCTTCTGGCAACCTTGAGTCCCTTGGCTGCAGGATCACAGACGCATTGCATGCAGTATACAGTAGATGGGCATACCTTTATATTCTGGTGTTAATTTTTTTTTTTTTGTATTCCGCCTTCTGTTCTTCTATGATTTTTCTTCTCAGTTAGGAATTATTTTCTTCCTTTCATTACATGCCATGCTGTAAAGGGTTATGAGATCTTTCTACTGGTTCTATTTAATTTCTACCATAGAAACTTATACCACTACTATTTTATTGTTGTCTATGTCATGAAGCACAGTTACTTTACTGTATTGTACCTCTTTATGTGTCCACCGCAGGGAATCACTGGCTGTGCAGAGAGCCACGAATAGCTGCTACCATCTGCGTCCTGTCATTTTAGTGAACGGGGGCCGGTGCCCGCACCGAGCTGCTGGGAGCTGCAGCAGGAACAGCCCCTACAACTTGCACCGGCCTAAAGCAATGGTGTTAATGTAGCCTTTCAGACAGCTAAAAGATCACTGGTGTCAGTGGTTAGTCATCTGAGAGGCAGAAGTTGCTCACAGCTCAAAGAACCCCTATAACCTTTGCTGCGAAAGGCTGATCTAGCTAGCTGAAGTCAGATGATGATTGAGGATTGTGCAGATGCAGTAGTAAAGTCCTAGACGCACATTTTTAATTAATGATTAAAAAAAAAAATGCATGTTGGAGCTGGGCATTAAGTCCCCTGCCCCTCCCCACTCCTGCCTTTTCTAATGAGAAAATGAACAGCTGAGCCACATGAATAGCACATCCAATATTTTGGTGCACCCTAATTCAGCAGGTTGTTAGAAGCATCAGGTTTTTCCAGTAATTGTGTTATGCTGGAAAAGGCTGCTGTATTGTTAACATGGTTTAGACTCTAAATTCCGCACGCTGAATTTTTTAATTATAAAGTGTTAAAAATCTTGGTTTATTTTCTTGCTCCAGATGTCTTCTTTGCCTATTCTGTGCCGTTTAATTAATAACGTTTGTAGCCAATTAAATTAAGTTCTATTAACCTGATAAAGTGAAGTTACAAAGAATGGACTTAAAAGGGATCCTGTCAGAACAGCAATATGGAGACTACAAATTCCGTGGCTATTTGTCATCCTTAAGGCTGGGTTCACACTGGAGCGATGCGGGAACGCCGCGAAACCGCGGCGTTTTCCCGCATCGCATGCCTCCCACCGGCAGTTCACACTGCCCTATGCGGACTGCTGGGAGTGTCAGTGAAATGTTAATGACACCCCCAGATCAGTTCGCATATCGCAGTGCGATCTGCAAACTCGGACAGGAATCGGATCGCATGGTGTGAACACCCATGCGATCCGATTCTGCTGCGGACCAAAAAAAGGGTCCTGTGCGAGTTTGCGGCGGGTGCGATGCGAATTCAGCCATACTATCTGTATGGCTGAACTCGCATCGCACAGAGATCGGATGTGATTTGCACTGCAGTGCGGTGCAAATCACATCCGGTTCTCGCTGCCGCAGCGGTGTGAACCCAGCCTTATTCAGTATTGTGTGCGTCACCAACATGAAACTATTCTATACCCTAACCCTGTTACCTTAAAAAAAAAAAAAAAAGTTTTGGTTAGAGACACACCTTAAAGTTCCAGTTTTGTGGCAGCCCAAGGGATCTGCTAAAATAAAAGGAACTCTGGCTGCTTATCTTGGGGACAGTCCCTCAGAAATGGACCCACTCAGCAATCCAGGAATGGCCTTCTTCAATACTGAATGACACCCAGCTCCCTCTGGACTCACAGCACAATGTCGCAGAGAACAGCATCAATTCATTACATGACACCTCTGCCTGCAGCATTCAGGGCCAACCCAACACCGGAGAAAGAGGCGGGTGAAGAGAGCCTGTGATGTGACCAGGCTGTAGATGTCTGGAAAAAAAAAAAAATGTATACAGAGGTTTTTATTTATTTATTTTTTTTGGGGGGGGGGGGGGGGCAGATGGTGGTGCTTTAATGAGGAGGGGAGAACGTGAAACCGGAGATGGGCTTTAAAGTTGGTCATGAACCTCAGACACGAAACATTGAGAAAGCCTATTCATCTATAATTTGTATGCATCCCTATCTAGAGCACAAGTGTCATTTATGTCTGCTGCCTCATTTCTCTGCCACCTGTATGAGTTGCTTCAGACAAGTTTTCCTGACACCGAGAGAAAAATGGTGACGGGAAGGATCTTCAGCAGATTGGCAGCTCCCGTGTGCCTCTTCCCTCCAATCAGCTCTCAGAGCGCTCCTCACTGAGCTCTGCAGTGCAGTCATTTTAGCTCTCCACCCCCTTTATTTTCTGACAGCTCAGACAAGCTTTAATAATTCTGGACTTTGAATGGATATAGATAAGAGAAGACTGAAGATAAACAGGTTTAAGTTATATATGAGGATTTGGTTCACCTCTGCGTATCACCTGAGGTTAGTCACTTCGCTGGGTATATACAAGTGTTTACAACCACTTTAAGTTACAGGTTTTAGACCATATAAAATTTCATAAGCTGATGAGTAAAGCAGACCTGTAGTACAAAGGGTAGGAATCACTTAAAGTTAATCTGTCATGATAAAGGTATGGAAGATGCCATTGAATTCACCTTTTGAGAATGCCAGTTACCTGGCAGTCATATCCATAATTTGACTACAATTCTTTTTGTGTAACTGACCTAGAACAAGTATATATAGAAGGAATACTGGCATTTTTCTGACATTTGTTTATAGCAGACTACTTGTGTGTCTGACTCAAAGTACTGAAGCCAGACATAGTCAGCTCACATTACAATTTTTTTTTTTTTTTTTTTTTAGATATGTTACAATGTACAGGGATATGGAAAACAGAGGTCATGCATGCACACATTTTCACACACTCTGAGGTTAGATTGGATAGACCAGTGTCTTTATTCAACCTCACCAACTATGTAACTTGCATATTCAGAACGAGTCGAGAAATGGGAGTCTCCCATACTCATCTTATGAGAAATGTTTATGTTTATTTCTCATAGGGATAAAATTGAAAAGTATTGGAACTCTGCATAGGCACCAGATGCCACTGCTGTTCTACTCATAAATTCAGCTTTTTACAGGTACTCTTTAAACAGAGGTGCTTCAACAAAGGATAGATGTGCCAATAAGCATGAAATGAGTGACCTGGGTGTTCCAAGGTACCGGAATTTGTATATGTCTATTAGTTTGTGTTTACATGTGGTAGCCTAGCATACAGTGTGACCAGTTTCCTTATCTGACCTCATAATCTTCCAAAACTACTTTACTTTCTGTGTCTCTCTTTATTATCAAAACATTTGCCTCCAGCTTCTTCCTAAACTCACTTTTGATTCTTTAAGTTTTCTTGTGAACTGTAGACTTTTCAGTTGTTATAACTCTGATGCTCCTGGGTAAAGGAAAAAAGAATCCAATGAGCAATTCTTCATCCCAAAGCTTTTATATTGCTTTCTACACAAAACTTTTCAGGAGAGAATAAAAGTGATGGCATGACAATTAGTGATGCCCATAATACTTCAGGAGCCATTAGCCCAAGAACATACATGTGCCATTATAAAAGCATGATGGAACCTTTGTACGGCCAGGCTGAATGTACCCCCAGTTGATCCATCAATGTGCCAGATTTTACACCCGATTATCGCTAGCAGCTGTTAGGCCAGCCATAGACGGAGTGTTGACAGGGGAATCCCTCTGGCCGAGCCGTTGTGTTCTCCCAGCGGAGGAAGACATGCCCACTGGGAAAACACATTCATTATTCCTAGCGGCTATATTATTGCAAATACAATCTAGCAGGCTGGTTCTACCCAAGTTGATTGACCGATCAACTTGGATACATTCAGTCTGCCTATACATGGCTCGCATCTCCGCTTCTTGTTGCACTGGCCAAGATTCAAACAGTCTATGGCTGGCTTTATAGCTACTAGCAATAATTACTGTGTTCTTCTCGAACCCCTACTGGGAGAACACAATGGCTCAGCGGAAGGGATTCCCCTGTCAATTTGTGTTGCAGGAAAGAAATTTGCACCATCTATGGCAGGGCTAAGTATTTTCCCTTGGTGCTCTGCAGCCGGAAGGCTAATTTCTCAGTGTGATAGAAGGAAACTGACCACAGTTGGAGACCCAGTAAAAAAGTTCAGCGCACTAGGGCAAACAACAGAACACAAGGGAGGCATTGTAGCCGCATTTTGTGCTAAGTCAACACAACATGGAGATCAACAAACTCTGCGAGATTGGTTGGTCTATTAAAAGATGGTGACATTATTGTGCACATGCAGAGTGTCAACTTTGGGCTAATTCTAAATTGGCCATCACATACAGTAAGGGCTTTTGGGACAGCAGAGCTTTGACAGTCTATTAGAAGATAGTATATTACACATGGGCAGTAGTTCTAGTGGGCAATGACACCACTTTCTAATAAACCAACTTCCCAAATGCATTATTACGCATGTTGGTGCCATTTTCAGTTTGTCCAAAGTTGCTTCAGTGCATGCTCAATAATGCCAGCATATTTTACTAGACCAGCTGACTGTCCGAATGTACCACACATGTGGAATTGCTGCCATTTTGGAGGGGATCCACTGCAGTTTGGTTGGGGGGGGGGGGGCAGGCATGGAAGCAAAGGAATGCGAAGAGCTGTCTGGAGATGGAGGTGGCACTTATTTATGATGACTATGCAGCTCCAGTGCAATTTTTTTGCTGCCGTTACCGAAACTCGTCCAACTTCAGCGTTGTTTACTTTTCTTGCCACAGTCTTTCGTTATTTTACTTTGTGGATACATTTTGTTTTTTTAATGAAATGCTTTACCATCAAGTGAAAAGTAGTTCTATCAACAACTGTTTTTAGGTATAGGAAGTTTTTAGTGCTTTTAACAACGAGTTCCTTACTTTTCCACCTTTCCTGCAGCTGGTGGAGGGGCGAGAAACACCCTCAGCATGATAATTCCCATTAAATTTTCTTGGGGAAAAAACGATCCTTGTGATCGCGACGTTCAGATAATCATGGTGATTTCATAATAAGCGATCATACTGTTGGGTTTCAGATTCATTCTGTGGAAACCAGCAGCTGTCAGCTCTAATGCTGAGAAAGCACAACTGGAACACATGCCTAAAGGGGTTAAACAGACCTAAATAAGCTATAGGCTTGCGAACATTAGGAGGTTAACACAAATTTGAGTACCATCTTCCAGGTTATTGGGAGTGAATAATTAGCTGCTTGTATAAAAACATCTGGCAAACAGATTTGAGAATCTAGAAGGAGTCCACTTCAAAATTTTGCCATTTTGATAATCAAACATACTGTGCCACAATCTTATTTTCAGATAATAAATTTTAATTTACAAGGCCAAGGCAACGATCCTAATGAAGATTAATTACTGCAGTGCCTTCCATAAAGCTCAGTGCAGCTTCTTCCTTAGTTACTGTCAAAACACTAATGAAAATATATTGTGTTGTTAAAGTCTATTCTCTGGCCATTGTCTGGGTGCAAAAAAATGGCCAAAACATTAAATACACAGAAAAAAGGTGAAAATCTGGGTCAAAAGACATACTTTTATGTCAAAAATTAGATTGTCAAAATACAGTTTTGCAATATTATTATAAAACCTGACTACAAAATCATACCAAAGCAACTAGTTCAAACTGGTAGAAATACACATTCTTAAGTGGGGTACACACGACCGGACTTTGACAGCAAAGGTCCGATGGAACTAATCCGTCGGACAATTCGATCGTGTGTGGGCTCCATCTGACTTTTGCTGTCCAAAAATCTGACGGACTTTAGAAATAGAACGTTTCAAAATTTTTCACCAGAACTCCGCCGGATCAAGTTCCTATGGAGAAATCCGCTCGTCTGTAAGCTAAAAATTAAGAAAAATTAAGAATGGCCTCAAAGTAATAAATTAGGAATTAAATTTTCATAATGCACCATCATCCCAATTATATATGGAATAAATGTTTGGAAATTCTGGTCTCCGGCCAGAAACATCAGGAGAGAATACGAGCAAGGGGACTATTGCGGTGCACATTAAACATTTGTATACATTGAAAAGACAAGGGAGAAGAAATATATAAAATGAGATTTTATCGTTAATTAAAAATAAAAACATTTTGCAATGCAACATATCAATAACTCATGGGGAAGGTGTAGTATTTCGACTAGTTTCGCTTTTCAGCTTCTTCAGGAAATACATGCATCCAGACGCCTTAGCCCCAGGGTAGCTCAGACATACCGGGGGGAGTCTCCCCTGGCGACTGGGAGGGGTGTTGACCCCGACACAAGCCGATATCCATCTAAGGCTGTGAAAGTTTGTCTATAGGGTCCGGAAAAAGGAATGGGGCTGACCACCACTGAATGGGTGGAAAATTTAGCCTCCTTTGTGTGATCGGCGTGTGGAATGAGGAAACTCGAGTGTAACAAGACACTAGAGAGTCGTTTTCGATCATTGTATCACCATCTAAAACTTCTCCGGATCCCTTCGGCGTGAAATCGCCTGTAAATTCTTCTGTATGCTAGTCTGACGGACAAAAACTGACTGACGCTAGGGCAGCTATTGACTACTGACTATGAACTTCCTTATTCTAGTCCGATCGTACGTCATCACTTTTGAATCTGTCAGACTTTGGTGTGATTGTGTGTGGCCAAGTGCGTTCATTCGTAAGTCCGTTGTAACTCCGCCGAAAGACTGTCGGACCTAGTCTGCCGGAAAGTGTGTGCCCCACATACTTTTATCATTAATAAAATATAACATGCCATAATTCTCTTATGCTTGAGGGATTTTAATAATACTTTAAATGTACACTTATATAAAATGACATCAGGAAGCAACCATTATAGACATGAGGCTGTACTAGGAGAAAGCAAAAAGACCTGGGATCTGACTAGGGGTTTGTGACAAGACCCAAGGGCTAAGTCTGGCCATACACTAGTAGACTCTTGAATGTTTGTAGGAAAATTCTCAGTACATTCGTTGACCTGATGAATGTCGTTCAAAAATACTTTTGTTTGCTTTTAATATTTGATTTTGGAATGAATTTATTTTCCCAAATGAAAATCACATTCCATACACTGAAATGAATTTGTTAGAGAAAAAAAATGACACCCTGCTTCTTTGAATTTTCTCGTCACACTGGTCACAAACGGTATTTGGACCCCACTAATTATTACAAAACTGAACGAAAGCTTTTTAAAACAAATTTTTTAACAAGATTCTACCAGTGTGTAGCTCAGCAGAGCTTAAGGGTGGCTTCACACTGCTCCGATGCTGTCCTGTTGCACTTTCGGCAAAGTGCATACAACTTACAACAAGTGTAGTGCTATTACAACTCAAGTATAAATCACAAATGAATACATAATTGTCCAATAACCACTTGTCGCCCCGCCCACAGTATTTATACTGCAGGTGGGTGGCATAATCGTGTACCGGTACGCTGCTGGCTGATGGGTGCACTGCTCCCAGGACCGCTGTGTCCACCGGACACAGTTGTTTGTGGCTCCTGGTACCAAACATGTAGCAGAAAAAAAAATTGCCCTAATATTATGGCGAAATCCAATTTTATTGGATATGTTTTATAACAGAAAGTAGAAAATATGGGAGGGTTCAAAATGTTCAGTCTTTTTTCGTTTATATTCCATGCTGATCAAATACCACCAAAAGAAAGCTCTATCTGTTTGAAAAAATATATATAAATTTAATTTGCGTATAATGTTGCATGACCAGTTAAAATAGCACAATGTTGAATAGCAAAAAATGGCCTGGTCACAAAGGGGGTAAAGCCTTCCTGCGGTAAAGGGGTTAACTACAGTCTCTCTTGTGTATTTGTTTTAGTTACCACAAATGCGTGAATATGTACTCTTATAAAACATCCAGTCGACTTTTTCTGCCTTTCCGTGAATAACCAACACCAAGTGTACGCTCAACTTGGCCCCCAAATAATGAAAGGTAATAAAGCACTTGTGTCCCCTTTAAATGGGATTGTTTCTCCTCCAGCACCTTATGCACAGGTATGGCCCCTTTAATCCATATCCTCAGCAAGAAATATCATCCTCAAGCCTCTCCTCCAGCATATAGTGTTAAAGAAGAAACAAAAACTCCACAGTGCTTTACCTTAACATGCTAAAATTGCACTCACATTTACATAGTTACATAGTCAGGTTGAAAAAAGACACAAGTCCATCCAGTTCAACCTTAAAAACAAATAAATAAAATAAATAAATAATCGTACAATCCAAATACCCAATTTTATGTCCACAATTGATCCAGAGGAAGGCGAAAAAAAAAAACCCCAGCAGAGCATGCTCCAATTTGCTACAGCAGGGGAAAAAAATTCCTTCCTGACATTATATGGTGCCCTCAAAGGCACTCCCAATTAGAGCATATACAAAACTACCGGTATTCCGGCTTGCAATTTGAGTACTGCTTCTTGTATGGCGTGTCTATGTACTGACATGATCCAAGGCTCCACTCCTGCACATTTTATCACAAGGAGACACGACTTCCCTCAGGGATATCTGAAAACATTAGGTAGACCTGTTCAATTGCTTGGTACCACAAATTGCTAATCAGCCTATCACATGAAAGCAATACATGTAGGCATCCAAACGTGGTGAAAACTACTTGCTTACGTTCAAACCGAGCATCAGAATGGGGAAGAAACGGGATTTAAGTGACTGAACGTGGCATGGTTGTTGGTGTCAGATGGGCTGGTCGGAGTATTTCAAAAATTGCTGATCTACTGGGATTTTAAAACGCAACCATCTCTTGGGTTTACAGTGAATGGTCCAAAAAAGAGAAAATATCCAGTGAGCGGAAGCTGTGTGAAGAAAAATGCCTTGTTGATGTCAGAGGAGAACGGGCAGACTGATTTGAGATGATCGAAGGACAATAGTAACGCAAATAACCACTCGTTACAACCAAGTAAAGCTGCACAATTCTGTATAAAATGATAATCACAATTGTTTTGCTTAGAATAAAGACCTCGATTATCTCACCATTCTCACAGTGTAAAATCATCTTTAACATTATACAAAAAAATTGGGCTAAGTTTATGGTTTCGTTTTTTTTCTTTCCCTAGAAAAAATATGTTTGAAAGACCGCTGCGCAAATATAGCCCTGACATAAAATATTGCAACAAATGCCATTTCATTCTCTAGGGTCTCTGCTACAAAATATATTATGTTTTGCGTTTCTAAGTATTTTTCTAGCAAGTGTCAGAAAAAAGGTTTGGTCTTTTAGGTGGTTAAACGGACTAAAGTTACAGACCAAAGTTCACCCCTTTGATCTAAAAGAATCAAAAATATACATTGTATCTCTTTCTCTATCTCTCAGCACTGAGAAATGTTCATAAACATTTGCCGGCTTATTTTTTTTTTTGGGACAGCTTGGCCCTGCATGGTTTAAATAGAATTGCAGAAATAGCCGATTAAGATCGTGAGTGGGGTTGAATCGATAGTCATTTTTTAACCATTAATAGTACAGCTCTACAACCAAGGTATGCAGAATACCATCTCTGAATGCACAACACATTGAACTTTGAAGCAGATGGGCTACGGCAGCAGAAGACCGACTTCTGTCAGCTAAGAACAGGAAACTGAGGCTACAATTTGCACAGGCTCACCAAAATTGGACAATAGAAGATAGGAAAAAGTCTAAGACTGGTCTGATGAGTCTCTATTTCAGCTGCGACATTCAGATGGTAGCGTAAGAATTTGGCATAAACATGAAAACATGGATTTATCCTGCATCGTATCAACAGTTCAGCCTGGTGGTGGTTTTGGAATGGTGTGTGGATATTTTCTTGGCCCACTTTGGGCCCCTTAGTACCAACTGAGCATTGTTTAAACGCCACGGCCTACTCAAGTATTGTTGCTAACCATGCCCATCCCTTTATGACTACAGTATACCCATCTTCTAATGGCTACTTGGCAGGATAATGCACTGTGTCACAAAGCTCAAATCACAATGAGGTCACTGTACTCCAATGGCCTTCACAGTCACCAGATCTCAATCCAATGGAGCACCTTTGGGATGTGTGGAACAGGACATGTGCAGTTGACAAATCTGCAGCAACTGCGTGATGCTTTCACGTCAATATTGAGCAAAATCTATCAGGAATGTTTTCAACACCTTGTTGAATCCATGCCACGAAGGAGTAAGGCAGTTGTGAAGGCAAATGGGGTCCAACCAGTTACTAGCAAGGTGTACCTAATAATGTGGCCAAGGAGTGCATATCTTATTTTCTGAGGGTAGCAACCTAAGGATTAAAAATAGTTCATGTTGACCAGGCCTGAGGCAAAACAATAAACCTGCAGCAAGCTCTCGGGTCCAATGAAATACTATTCCTGGTATTAAATAAAAAGATTTGTCTTACCATGTAATTTCTCAGAATAGCTGCAAAATAGAAGAGTCTGCCCTCATTATTGCCACCTCATCAGCCTCAATGTCCTTATTAAAGTGATTCTAAAGGTTCAAGTTGTTTTTTACTTTAATACATTCTATGCATGAAGATAAATAAAAAACTGTGCATCTCGATCCAGCGATGTGCATGGGAGCAACGGCTCTCCCTCCTTATTGGCTCACATAGCAGCGGGTGGCATTCAAAGGCAGTGAGCCAATGAGAAGAGGAGGAAAGGGTGACCAGCATTCTGTGTGTGGATGGACACACAGAGTGTAGCGCTGGGGGTACTCAGTAGGGGGAAGGAGTCAGGACCGCCAGCGGGGGACAAAAACAAAAAGAAGAGGATTTGGGCTGTGGCGCACAGAGCATACCGCTGCTAATGGCGATCATGCTGTTAGTGGCGGCTTCTGGGGGCATGCGCGGGAGTGACGTCATTGCGGTTCTGGCCAGTCACAGTGCCGGAGCCGCGATACCCGGAAGTCACTCCGGGATAGATGGCGGCATCGGAGGACGACAACGAGAGTCGCTTCGGGGGCTTCCATCTCAGGTAAGTTATCCATAATGAGCTAGTATGCTATGGCATACTAGCTCATTATGCCTTTGCCTTGCAGGGTCTGTTTTTTTTTATAGTTTGGCTTTACTTCCTCTTTAAGACATTTCAGATGCTGCTGAGTAAACAAAGTCATCATGCATGTTGAGTCATTTAGTTCAATGCCCTCAGTTTGCCCCATGAACCAGGGAGCAGGCACTGGTCATAAAGCACACCCAGCAAGTGAGCCATTCTGGGGAAAGAAGTAGAGTGGTAAGTAAGCTACAGAGGACAGATTACCAACTAGAGGAAAAAGCTGACAAGAACAAGAAAACTATAGATTCTGACTATGCATAGGAGAGCAATTGTTTTCTGAAGCACTGTATAAATACCGCTCACGTACAGGCTTTGTTTCTTAGAAATTCTGAACAACATCCCTTAATATCAATATAGACTCACTTATAAACAGTACAGTATTGATTCTGCTGCTACACTGCAGATTAATACAAGTGTCCCAAAATTTACAGTTGACATTGAACAGACAGATCCGAAATAAAAAAGAATCTGGACAAATCCTAGGTTTCCCAAAGTTTTAAAGTAAACATCTGAAAAGGAAAGAGACCAGAATATGGTCTATTGTGAAAGACATGTGTCATTCTCAGTCACTACAAAGTGGCTGGAGCAGATAATGCAACTAGGCAGAGCAGCAATGGAGATGTTTGTGCTCCTATATAAATTTAATGTATAAATGTTCCAGTAGCGGTATGAAAGATGCTTCCATTGTGTTACAGGAATTCTGTAACCGAGGTCAACATGTCTGAATCCAAGGTGAACAATAGTTTGAACTTTTGACATATGATCTATGACATGTATGATAAAACAGTGACATGTATGATAAAACAGTGCCATCTAGGAGGTTGAGTTGGGAAATGTTTGCCAATACAAACTAAGTAGTAAGAAGAGATACGCCCATGTGGGATTGTCTACCCAAACTTTACAAATAAAAGATTAGCAGCATAAGCTGACAGGAGGACTCCATAATAATAATAATAATAATAATAATAATAAGGAAGGTGTGTGCCAGAATAAACCACACCTGAGGATGATATGATCGCTCGATTTCATGCATTGTTAGTAGAATACAGCCTGGTGTCCTGGTTGCCTATGGAGATTGTGAAGCTGCTATAACCTGAACCAAGTACCTTTTTAGAGTTTTCTTTTTGTATGCAGACCATTATTCCTGCTCATTCTTTTGAAAGGATAGGTAATATGTGTACATGTATTGCAAGTTTTGAATTGTTTTTCTTAATATTGTATGTACAGAATTTTTTATCATTATGGTAAAGCATATTAATACATTACAGAGCTTTATATGCTTCTTAGTTTTTCTTTGCATCTTTTAAAGTTCTTTGCAGTAAAAGCAATCTATTCTCTTGCAGGGAAATGACCATTTGTATTTAATGTAATGGATTGGTGCTATGCTCTGTGTCTCCTGTTGTCGGCATTAGTTTTCTTGCGGTGGACCTGTTCTTTGCTTATGTAGGGCCTGGTGAGTTCACTTTAGGAAGACCTTACCAGCAGCAAATATTTCCCTTCCTTTCGCTCCTTAACACTATGTTCACTTGCTGGGAGCAAAGAAAAGACCCGTGGAAGCTAGTCATTGCTTGCATAGAGCTAGGGTCTCCCCATGTGACAGAGCTGATCCAGAGTGAGCTACATGAAATTCCACACCTGGACAGGACCGGTATTTTCTTCATCTCCTGGCAATGAATAGAGAATTACGGGGAGCAAAGGCAAAGGCAAAGTAAGTATCTGCTAGCGGTATATGGGACATTAAAACAAACATGATACTGTGTCCTGAATGGGCAAAGCCTGATTACAATAAAGGTGCAGTTCTCCACTAAGGGTCCTCAAAAAGATGTTTAATTTTTGTTGTGTGGCACTCCCAGGTCATAGTTCTGGGGTTTGCCCAACTAATAAGACCTGTAAAAGAACAGGCAACAAGCATCCAATTTATGACAAAAGGTATAAACAGAGGTTTTGGAAGGTTGCATTCAGGCTGAATTGTTGCCCATGTGGATGGTCATTCTTATTGGAAGGAGGCTGCATGTATACACACCCAACCTGGTAGATATGCCACCGGGGAGTCAGAGGAGAATGTTCAGACCAAGTAGCCACATGGGAACCAGTTGCATAGTTAGTCTGGTCCATCTAGTTCAACCAATAATGTTGACTTAAGTTATTCTTTCAGAATTTTTTTCATCAGATATCAAAAACATTTTATATAATATAAACATGTACATTGCTAGCCCATAAAGACATTTTTACTTAATTATGTGAAATTGTATACTACCATATATTACTAATGTATAAGTAGTTGCTACAGGCTACAGTGGCATGTCACATTATTAACCAAGCAATACATTAACCTCTATTTGAATTTTAATTTATTTGCCAGGTTTCATTTCAAGACGCATTATTTGGACACAGCAGAAACAAAATTTTTCATTAAAGCATAGGGAGCCGTCTATTCCCGCTCTCCTCTCTTATATTGCAAGCAGAGTGCGCTGATGTTAAAGCTTCTGGCCAAGAACAATAAATCTGATTTTAAGCGGGGAAAAAAATAAAACACTGGAGATAAAGTGCTCCCTCTCCCCACACTTTGTCACTAATATGCTTTCCACAAGAGCTTATAAATGACCTTTAGTTTTATAGGGCTTGGAAGATACTCTGCAAAAGCGCATTTATAACTGCTGCTGGGCTACAGGAATCGCACTGGCGATAATCACAACTGGAACAGAGAGATATACAGGAGGAAAACCAGAAAAAAACCTGAAATAGAGATTTTAAGCACAGTCTACTATGTTACATAATTCCCAGGAAAGCAGTCAATTTGGAAGTGCTTGTATATGCCAACTATTTCACAGCGTCACTATGTAGGAAGCTGAAACAAAGAGGACAGCTCTAGAGCTTATATTTTTTATAACATTAGACAATGGGCACTTTCACATGTTTGTTCAACTGCAGCTCCCTTATTGCCATCTAAGCATGATGCTCTATCAGCAGCCGGACAAACCACCAGCCATGGCTTCATAAGTAGTTACATAGTATGGATGAAAAAACACACAAGTCCATCCAGCTCAAACCGCAGAGGAGAAAAAAAAACACACCCGCTCCATACACAATCCTATACCCAGAGCTGATCCAGAGAGAGACCAAAAAAAAAAAGAAAAGCATGATCCAATTTGCTCCAGTGGGGAAAAAAATCCTTCCTGATCTCGAAGCAGGCAACTTTACCTAAAAATATTAGTATCCAGTTATATTTTGTGCATTTAGAAAAGAATCCAGGCCTTTTTTAATACAATCTACCAAGCTGGCCAAAAACAGCTCTTGAGGAAGTCTATTTAACATTTTCACTGCTCTTACTGTGAAGAAGCCTTTCTGTATTTAGAAGGTAAACCTCTTTTCCTGCAGACGTAAAGAGTATTTGTCCGAAAACAAATCCCAAGACCATGCATGCTTGGAAATGAAAGAATACATTACAATACAAGTCCAACATTTTTTGTAACTTTAGTACACTATTGGTTTTCGATATTTGGTTTTTGATATTAGACTAGCATCATTTGTCTGATATTGTGTGTGAGACTTTAATCTCCGCTTCTCAAGAGAGAATAAATTCAGTTCAGCTAAAATTTCCCCATATCTGAGCTGCCTCTTATCAATTTGGTTGCCCATCTCTGCACTCTCCAGTTCCCCCCCGATATGCTTTTTGTGAACTGGTATCCAAAACTGAACTACATATTCCAGATGAGGTCTTACTAATGATTTGTGCAGGGGCAAAGTAGCCAAAATTCTGGTAAAAGGAAACTCAGAATAGTGGCCAACCATGGGCCAGATTTTCAACTGTTACCCCATCCCCTATTTTCCATCAAAATTATATTATTTTCAGTTTGTTCTTCAATTCTTTTCCCACTGAAAAAAGTGCTTGAATAGTTAGTTCATCTTTACAAGAAAACTGCCTATGCAGTTGAGGGACACCAGTAGGTAAAAAACTGTGCATCTTTAATGTGGAATACTGCTTTTGCCATAGCTATGGGCCATTTAATTACCTAAAAAAGCTTGGCTGAAAAAATCCCAGAGATGGGGGTTCACCTGTCCTGCCTTGTTAGCAAGACTATACCAGCCCCCATCATCACAGGTTCAAGTCATGCACCCATATGGTATGCTATCTCCTCTGTCACAGCCATGCTGGGCTCAGAGCTTCTGCAAAGGATTGGGGGAGAGCGCATGCGTTGGGTATTGAATCAGGGAGAAAGCCAACACACTGGGTTCATCCTGTTTGGAAGCTCCCAGTGTTAGCCAGACAGGAGTCTGGCCCACTCATTGCCCCCTTTAAGCTCGGTTCAGATATATGCGAATAGGATGCGATTTTAACTGCATCCGATTCGCATAACATGTGATCGGACCGTTTTTTTCAATGGCGCCGGTTTGCATATGTCCAGGACGGCCGTGGTCTGTTTCTGAAAAAGGGTGCTGTGCTATTTTGGGTCCGGTTTAGGTGCGAATTCAAGTAAGAATTTGCATCGGATTCAGGACTGCAAACTGCAGCCGGACATGTGTGAACTCTGCCTAAAGCCTTGTACACACTATCCGATTGTTGGCCAACAGAACGTCAGACTTGTCAAAAGGGCGTGTGCTTGGATCTTGTCTTGCATACTAACGGCACACAATTGTCGGCCAACAAACACAAGGAATTTCAGCTCTTCAGAGCCACCCTTTGGGCACCTTCTACTAATGTCGTGTTTGGTGAGCATTGATTTCGAGCATGCACTTTTGTACTTTGGACTTTTGTGTGACGGACTTGTGTACAGACAATACGAAAATCTGACAACAGACCGTTGTTCACCGAAAATTTACTAGCCTGCCATCCAACATTTGTTGGCCGAAAGTTGGACAACAATTGTCTGAAGGATACCAACGATCAGATTTTAGGCCAACAGTCTGTCATCACACAATGCCCTGCCAACAATCAGGTCATGTGTATGAGGCATTATTCTTAGGCCGCGTACACACGGGCGGATTGTCTGCCCAACTTTTTCAGCGGACAGTCTGACGGACTTTGTCTTTCGGAATTTCCGTAATTTTGTCCGCTGAAACTTGGTTTTGTCCGTCCAAACTTGGTTTCAGCGGACAGTCCGCTCGTGTGTAGGCAAGTTGGATGGACTAAGTATGGCGCATGCTCAGAAAGGATTTACACGGCCGAAGGTTGCATTGCAGTGTATTGGACGTCGTTTTTCTAGTCCCGTCGTACGTGCTGTACACGTCATCGCGCAAGTTTTCAGCAGATTGTCTGTTCATCGTGTGTGGTCAAGTCCATTCATTCAAAATTTGGACGGACTGTCTGTCGGATTGTCTGACGAACTTAGTTGGGCAGACAATCCGCTCGTGTGTACGCGGCCTTATAATCTGAGCCTTACAGGAACTTACATTTAATTTATACAATATTAACTCATTTTAATAGAAATGGGGTTACCTTGATTTGTTTTCTTTTACTATTATATATACACCAAATATTATCTAATATTTCTGTTAATATTGAGCCCAGCTTAATTTGTCGGGTTGCAGGCTGGGTAGGTCCAAGATCAGGTCTGTTTTATTCAACTTTTACAGTTCTTTATTGATTAAATTTATAGGGCTGAAGTTTTGTCAATTTAAGAAAATACGTTAGTATTCGTAGTTTGTATTTCATTTTCCTCCGAGATCACATTTTATGAGATGAGCCAAAATACACATATTCAACAGTGGGTTGCCCTTGGAATTATCTTAACATGTTGGCAGCAATAGTGCAGAGATAGACCGGTATAAAAAATAAAAAGCAGCCAAGGATGTAAAAATACTGGATTTGTACTTAATCTGTGAATCCTCTGGCAGCATATCATTAAGGCCCCTTTCACACTTGTACGACTTGTCCTATGATTTGGGACTGCAAAGCCGCATGACAGGTGGTTCCCCATTATTTCCAATGACAACCATTCATATTAGTACGACTCCAAATTGTGCCGACTTCAAAGTAGTCCCTGCACTACTTTGGCCTGACTTTGATGAGAGCTACACAGGGATTCCCTGAAATCACGGCAAAATCGTGTGACTTTGAAGTCGCGGTAGTGTGAAAAGGGCCTAAGGAGGGTATTTCTAGGTTGAACTTTTCTCTGAGCTGAGTTTCAGCCCTGAACCATTTGGCTGACAAAAGACCAGAGCACTTTTTGCAATTCGGCACTGCGTCGTTTTAACTGACAATTGTGCGGTCGTGCGACCTGGATCCCAAACAAAATTTCATGCCTTTTTTCCCACACAAATAGAGCTTTCATTTGGTGGTATTCGATCACCTTTGCGGGTTTTATTTTTTGCGCTATATACAAAAGAATAACTTCAATTTAGAAAAAAACTATATTTTTTTAACTTTTTGCTATAATAAATATATATATATATATATATATATATATATATATATATATATATATATATATATATATATATATATATATATAAAAAATTTCCCTCAGTTTAGGCCAATACGTATTCTTCTATATATTTTTGTTTAAAAAAAAAAAAAAAAAAAAAATCGCATTTATTGATTGGTTTGTGCAAAAGGTTAGAGTCTACAAAATAGGGGATAGTTTTATGGCATTTTTAGTAATTTTTTTTTTTTACTAGTAATGGCGGCGATCAGTGGTTTTTATCACGACTGCGACATTATGGTGGACAGATCGGACTTTTTTGGGGATATATTTGGACCATTCACATTTATACAGTGATCAGTGCTATTAAAAATGAATTGATTACTGTGTCAATGCGACTGCCAGTAAATGGGTTAATCACTATGTGGCGCTGTAGGGGTTAAGCGTGTCCTAGGGAGTGATTCTAACTGGGGGAGGGGGGTGGGCTGTGTGTGATACGACACTGATCACCGCTCCCGATTACAGGGAGCTGTGATCAGTGTCACTAGGCAGAACGTGGAAATGCTGATGTAAACATCTGCTGATGAGACGATCATGGGTATCCCCAATGACATCGAGTCCACAGGACCCACAATCACACTCACAGGGCTCGCAGCGAGCGTGGCCACAAGCCGCTCCTTAAAGGGCAATGTACAGGTAGGTTAATATGCCTGTACGTGCCCTTCTGCCGAAATATATTGGCGTGAGACGGTCGGCAAGCGGTTAAGCAGCGTTGCATTAATATTTTGAACCAACAAAAAATAAAAAAAGACCTCTCCTTTTTCAAGCAGCTCAGATTTGAATAGAAACTAACCAATCGATGTATCGACTTGAGGTGCACCACAAATCAAGACTGTCAAAATCTGATGCTGCAAAGTCAGTCATAAATGAAAGTTGTTTTATGTAGCTTCATGGAGTATCCGATTGAAGCTTTGCATAGTAAAGACGCAACTGGAGTACGCCATTAATGCAAGTAAATTGCTAATCACAAAATAGGCCCTTCCACATTCTATTTTGCAACAAGAGAACACCTTCCCATGCCACACACTAACAACACACATTCACATTTGTAGGAAAAATAGTCCATCACAGAAGAACTTTAAGCGTGCAGTATTATGCCACGTACACACGATCAGACTATCCGGCGGACTTAGTCTGGTGGACAAACCGCCGGAAAGTCCGCCAAATTTCCGAACGAGCGGACCTGCCCACACACGGGACTTTTCTGGCGGACTAAGTCTGGCTGACATAGTCCGTCGGACTATCCGCCGTACTTTTGAAATGAACGGACTTGCCCACACACGGGAGGAAAGTCCGTTCATTTTGAACGCGGCTCCAGGTAGCCGGGACTAGCGAAGGAAGTCAATGTCACCGCCACAGGCGGCGAGATTGACACGTCTCTGGCCCTGTCACCTAGTATGGACTTAAAGGGGAAGCCCTACGCCGAAAAAGCGGCGTGGGGGTCCACCCCAAGGTCCATATAAGACCCTTATCCAAGAACGCAACGTGGCCAGTCAGGAAAGGGGTGGGGACGAGCGAGCACCCACCCCTCCTGAGCCATACCAGGCCACGTGCCCTCAACATGGGGGGTGCTTTGGGGAAGGGGGGGCCGCGTGGTCCTGCCACACCAAAGCACCTTGTCCCCATGTTCATAAGGACAGGGGCCTCTTCCCAACAACCCTGGCCGTTGGTTGTCAGGGTCTGCGGGCGGGGGGCTTATCGGAATCCGGCAAGAAGAACCTTAGAGGGGGACAAGACCCCGGAAGAGGGGGACAAGACCCCCAAAGTCGGCGACGAAGAAGAAAGCCGGGCTCCATCGCTAATAAAAGAGCTAGCAGAAGATAGCGGAGGAGTCCGGCGTGGCCCCCCTTCCCCAAAGCACCCCCCATGTTGAGGGCACGCGGCCTAGTATGGCTCAGGAGGGGGGGACATTGACTTCCTTCGCTAGTCCCGGCTACCTGGAGCCGCGTACAAAATGAACGGACTTTTCTCTGTGCGGGAAAGTCCGTTCATTTCAAAAGTCCGGCGGACTAGTGCACACACACGGCCGTATTGTCCGCCCTGGACTGCGAATCCAGTCAAAACTACTTTCTAAGTCCGTCGGACTTTCGGGTAAAAAAAAAAAGTCCGCCGTAGCCCACACACGGCGGATTGTCCGGTGGACTCGAGTACTATTCCGCCGGTTAGTTTGATTGTGTGTACGCGGCATCAGGATCTTGGTTTAAATCCTACCATTGGGGTTTGAATGAGGCTATCTACATGGGGGTTGTATGGTTTCTTATGTCCCCATTGGGCTTCTTTCAGGTGTTTTGGCCCACAAACCAAAAACCACAGTCAGCTGTGAATGAAAAAGTGTTTATCATGTGTTGCAGTCTGTTTTATGTACATATATTTTCCCTTTCCACAAGGAGAGTATTTTGCGTATGGCTCCAGTCATTGTAAATAAAGTGTCACTAAACCCACATCATGTTCATACTCATTCACTATGAGATTTGTTTTCTGTATTCTGCTAAAACCTTGGTTGATCCTGCTGTTCTCTAACCCCACCCTTCTGTTCAGTTCTTGTCCCCAATTTAGTTAGGAATATTGCAGCTGTTGTGGCAACTCTGCACATGCTCCTCAGTTTTCAGTGCGCTTCCATGCGAGCAGCCCATGTGACTAAAGATACACACATGTGGGCGCAGACACAGCCCACTGACTAAACACAATGGGGGTAGGCTGTAGATTAATGGAGGCTTCACCTCCCTCCTATTCTAAGATACAGACTGGAGGGGCATGACACAGCCTGTGACTGGCAAAAATCTAATATTTGATTTCAAGTATATACTTAAAACAGTTTATTGATATTAACCCATTTCCGACCAGCCGCCGCAGTTATACTGTGGCAGGTTGGCACTGCTGCATGAGCTGTCGTAGCTGTACGTCAGCTCTTTAAGACGCTGTAGCGTGCCTGGCGGGCGAAATGACAGCCAAGCACCCGCAATCGCTTGTGACAAAGCAAAACCCGGGATCTGTATGTGTAAACACACAAATCCTAGTTCTGTCAGGTGAGAGGAGAGAGAATGTGTGTTCCTACCAAGTAGGAACAACAATCTCTCTCCTGTAGTCAGCCACATTCCCCCCACAGTTAGAACACACACAGGGAACATAGTTAACCCCTTGATCTAGCCCTAGTGTTAACCCCTTCCCTTCCAGTGACATTTATACAGTAATCAGTGGCTATTTATAGCACTGATCGCTGCATAAATGTCAATGGACCCCCAAAAAAAAGTGTCCAATGTCTCAGTACCGATAGAAATCGCAGATTGCCGCCATTACTAGTAAAAAAATAAAATAAATTAAAATGTCATAAATCTATCCCTGATTTTGTAGACGCTATAACTTTTATGCAAACCACTCAATATAAGCTTACTGTGATTTGTTTTACAAAAAATATGTAGAAGAATACATATTGGCTTAAACTGATGAAGACATTTTTTTTCAACTTTTTGGGATATTTATTATAGCAAAAAGTACAAAATATTGTCTTTTTTTCTTCAAAATTGATGCTCTTTTTTTTATAGCGCAAAAAAGAAAATCCGCAGAGGTGATCAAATACCAAAAGAAAATTCTATTTGTGGGGAAAAAACATTTTGTTTGGGTACAACATTGCATGACCGTGTAATTGTCAGTTAAAGCAATGTAGTACCACATCTCAAAAAATGACCTGGTCAGGAAGGCGGCAAATCCTTCCGGGGCTGAAGTGGTTAATTAATTATTTCTACTCAAATTCCAAAGGCTGTTTTTTTTTTTTTTTTTGATAAATTCGATTTATATTAGGATCTAGAAAACTCCTTCTGCTTATGCATCCCTGCAGACAGGCTGGGAAAGATCTGGGTCATGCGACAGCTGTATATCGATTAGGAAAAGGGTTTTCTATTAAAATAGTTACAGTGCCATTATCCATAAACAGAAATAGAAGGGACAACCTAAATGAAAGTGTGTGTTAAGTATCACTTTAAGGTGACTTTTTTTTTTATATATATCCAATATCATGCATCCCTGTGAAAGATATGCTGAAAAATGCATAAAAAATGCAGCAAATTGGACCTTAAAATATTTAGCATATTTAAAACCCAACTCCAGCAAAAAAAAAAAAAAAAAGCAAGAACAAGAGTGTTTGTTTTGTTCAGGGGAGAGAAGAAAGTCTTATACTCACCTGATCCTCTGCTCCATGTTCCAGCAGTTACAGTTTCTGGCATGCCCAAGTCCACAGCAGGTCTGTGGAGTCAGCTCTGGGCTTGATGAGTTATGGAACGGTCCACCACTCAAGTCCACTAGAGCGCAGGAGCTGCATGGACTGGTCTTGTGCAGGGAGGATTGGCGGATATGTATATCTCTGTTCATAAAATTATGGTGTAGGACCCTCCATGCACTTTGGGTCTAGTTTAAAAGGATATAAAAAGGCATAAAAGCCCCCTTGAATGACATAGCCTAAAACATTTCTAAAGGTAACAATGCTGAAGCGAAGACATCTTATGAATCCTGCATGTTCCTGGTTTGTTCTCCAAATCCATCCTCGTAGAGCTCATTTGATCATGGTCACAGGATGATCATGGTGATTACATTTCTGATTAAAGAGGAGATTTAGGTATATAACCAGCAAACATTTTTTTACATTTCTAATTGAGTAGGGAAGGGCTAGATGCTCTGTTAGATTTCTACTGTTGTTCAGGATTTATCCTTGCATACTGCCACTCTGACAACGGCTCTTACCAGAAAGTCTCTGACAGCAACACGGACAGATATAAAATTACAAATTTCAGTAACATAAGGGAAGGCTTGCTTTCTGTATGCCGGTTATAGATTTTACCTTGCTTTCTGTCTGGTGAGACCATTGTCATTGTGACAGTAATAGAGATGGAACCTCTTTAATAGCCTCTTTTCCCTCATTTTGCTATGTTACAGCCTTATTCCAAAATTAATTAAATTCATAATTTTCCTCAAAATTCTACAAGCAATATTTGCAAATTTATTTAAAAAAAATAAATAAAATCACATGCACATAAGTATTCACATCCTTTGCCATGACACTCAAAATTGAGCTCAGGTGCATCCTGTTTCTACTGATCATTCTTGAGATGTTTCTATGACTTAATTGGAGTCCACCTGTGGTGAATTCAGTTAAATTGGACATGATTTGGAAAGACACACACCTGTCTATATAAGGTCCCATAGTTAGCAGTGCATGTCAGAGCACAAACCAAGCCATGAAGTCCAAGGAATTATCTGTAGACCTCAAAGACTGGATTGCATCAAGGCACAGATCTTAGGAAGGGTACAGAAAAATGTCTGCAGCATTGAAGGTCCCAAAGATCACAGTAGTCAACATCATTCATAAATCGAAGAAGTTTGGAACCACTAGGACTCTTCCTAGAGTGGGCCACCTGGCCAAGCTGAGCGATCAGGGAGAAGAGCCTTAGGGAGGCAACCAAGAACCCGATGGTCACACTGACATAGCTACAGTGTTTCTCTGTGGAGCTCTGGACCTCAGACTGGGGCGAAGGTTCATATTCCAACAAGACAAGGACCCTAAGCACATAGCCAAGATAACAAAGAAGTGGCTACGGGACAACTCTGTGAATGTTCTTGAGTGGCCTAGCCAGAGACCAGACTTGAACCCGACTGAACATATCTGGAGAGACCTGAAAATGGCTGTGTACCGACGCTCCCCACCCAACCTGATTGAATTTGAGGGGTCCTGCAAAGAAGAATGGGAGAGACTGCCCAAAAATAGGTGTGCAAGCTTGTAGAATCATACTCAAAGACTTGAAGCTGTAATTTGTGCCAAAGGTGCTTTAATAAAGTAATGCGCAAAGCCTGTGAAATACTTATGTACATGTGACTTATTTCATTTTTTATTTTTAATACATTTGCAAAGATTTCACGTTGTCATTATGGGGCATTGTTTGTAGAATTTTGAGGAAAATAATGCATTTAATCCATTTAGGAATACGGCTGTAACATAACACAATGTGGAAAAATTGAAGGGCTGTGAATACTTTCCAGATACACTGTACACTTTAGGCATCAAACCCTGGTCTTTCAATGGTCAAATGCCAGAGTCCCTACTCTGTATTTTCCTTGCACTTGAGAGCTAAATGACAGAAGTGGAGCTTAGTGCCAGGAGGGGGGTAGGACTCAATAACATTGACAGAAGTCAATGCCCCAAATACTGCCTGGGCCAATGATAACAAGGGATCCAACAGGGACACAGGGATTGAGCTGAAGACCAATACAGGTATAAGCAGCCTCTGCACATCACATGCACTTAAAGTTTTAGGCATATTTTTCTACACTATATATATATATATATATATATATATATATATATATATATATATATATATATATATATATATATATATCTTTCCTTCCTTCTTCTGCATAGCACTTCTGAACAGTTCTATTAGAGGAAAATCTTCTATAAAACTTTATGTAACTTATCTAAACACAAAATAACACATAACTTTCCATATGTTGCACATCACAGGTGAATTAAACTTCATGCGCTTCACTGCAATAAGGTATTTTCTGAAGCTTTTCTTTTAGCCGGTATAATGAGTATAGGCAAATTCATTTGATTTCTCGCAGATAGAGGAGACTGTAGTATGCGCACAAATCACAAGTCAATTACACAATGTCAGCCTCTGGGATAAAAGGAAATGATTTATTGTCCGTCCACACATACTGGATACTCTCTTTATGCCAAACATGTATTTTAGGGGGAAAAAGTTCTAATACTCTACATTAAAAATGCAGTTGTGATTTACTTGGTCCGCATGGGTAAAACGCCAGTGTGTTACCTTCCAGAAGTAAAAGGCTCTTCCCTGCATGAAAGCTGGAGAGGCCACTGATAAAAGGGGCAATCAAAGAAAGACATTGCAGCCATCCATTACACTAAAGTGGTTGTAAACTCGGTTACATAACTTGTACCTACAGGTAAACCTATAATAAGGCTTACCTGTAGGTACTGTAAATATCTCATAAACCTGTACGGTTTAGGAGATATTTACCATATACATTATCCGTGCATGTGCACCGAAGAAACAGCTCAAACTTGCCGTCTCTAACGGGCCTGTGCCGTGACCTGCGGCCCCGCACGAACACAGGGGAGCGGCGTCTTTGCGGCTCCAGCCAATCACAGTGCCAGAGTCTGTGGACCCGGTAATAACTCCGGGTTCACAATAACTGCTGCAACAGCTTCGATCTAAGGTAAGAATTTAATAATGAGCTAGTATGTGACGAATACTAGCTCATTATGGCTAATCCTGCAACTTGACTACTTAATTAGTTAATAAGGAATATGAATATTATACTCAAAGGGGTCATCACAGTACTCGAGTACCCATCTGCATCCCATCAGAGTACCCGAGTACCCATCTGCATCCCATCAGAGTACCCATCTGCATCCCATCAGAGTACCCATCTGCATCCCATCAGAGTACCCATCTGCATCCCATCAGAGTACCCATCTGCATCCCATCAGAGTACCCATCTGCATCCCATCAGAGTACCCATCTGCATCCCATCAGAGTACCCATCTGCATCCCATCAGAGTACCCATCTGCATCCCATCAGAGTACCCATCTGCATCCCATCAGAGTACCCATCTGCATCCCATCAGAGTACCCATCTGCATCCCATCAGAGTACCCATCTGCATCCCATCAGAGTACCTACCTGCATCCCATCAGAGTACCTACCTGCATCCCATCAGAGTACCTACCTGCATCCCATCAGAGTACCTACCTGCATCCCATCAGAGTACCTATCTGCATCCCATCAGAGTACCTATCTGCATCCCATCAGAGTACCTATCTGCATCCCATCAGAGTACCTATCTGCATCCCATCAGAGTACCCAAGTACCTATCTGCATCCCATCAGAGTACCCATCTCCAGCCCATAAGAGCACCCGAGTACCTGTCTTGAGGGGTCATTATGTGGGCATTTTACATTGTCATGGTGCTCCAGGGCCTTCAAAAATGTGATAGGTAGTCAGGAAATCATGTGTGTAATTTATGCTCATAGAAGGCCTGATGGTGCTCCCTGCATGTTAGGCCTCTGCATGTGGGCAGGCTGTGTAAAAGTCTCATACATGTGGTATTGCCATACTCAGGACGAGTAGAATAATGTATTTTGAGGTGTCCTTGCACATATACCTATGCCGTGTGTGAGAAAAAACGTGCTAATATGACAATTTTATGTAAAAAAATAAAATAAAAATAATATATATATATATATATATATATATATATATATATATATATATATATATATTTCTTAATTATTCCATGCCTCTTACTAAATACCTTGGACTGTCTGCTTTCCAAAAAGGGGTCAATTTGGGGGGGGGGGGGTGTATTTGTACTGTTCTGACATTTCAGGGCCTCAAGAAATGAGATTGTCAGGACATCATATGGGATCAAATTTCAATGATTGGTACCAAATCATATACACTAATTTGGGTTATTTTTTAACCAAAGATTTGTGGAAGTATAAATTTGTGGCCCATATTTTTGAAAACAAATGACTTATTTGCAAAATTAGAACTAGAAACTAAAAAAAGTTTTTTTTTTTTTTTATTTCGCTCTTTTTTCACTTATAAAAAATCTTTTTAATGTTTTTATTTGTCATATAATATATACATAATTTTTTTCTTAAACATATTTTAATTTTTTTAGTTTTGAATATACCAACTGATTTAAAGTATGTTGAATGTTGGGTTTAGAGGTCAACCGATATATCGGCCGATATTTGCCGTTTTTTAAATAATCGGCATCGGCCGATTTGTGCTGATAAAAAGCCGATTTAGAACTACAGCGGGACTTTGAAATGACTTCTGTATAGAATGGTCTAAGTTGACTGAGTCGTCATAGCAACCCTTTCCTCCACTCTGGGCAGGCTGCCAAGAAAAGAACAGAAAGATACAATGTTTACACTTGAATGAATGAAGTCATCTCAGTGTGTAGAAGTTCTCAGTTTAACCATTTAAAGACTAAATCTTTTCTGACACTTGTTGCTTACAAGTAAAAAATCCTGCATTTTCTGCCAGAAAATCACTTAGACCCCCCCAAAAAGGATATATATTTTTTTAGCAGAGATCCTAGGGAATAAAATAGCGGTTGTTGCAATATTTTATGTCACACGGCATTTGCACAGAGGTCTTTCAAATGCATTTTTTTGGGAAAAAAATACACCATTTAAAAAATAAAAATAAAATAAAAACAGTAAAGTTAGCCCATTTTTTTTTTTTTGTCCAAAAGTTTTGACTACCTGTTTTTATTTAATTATATATATATATATATATATATATATATCTAAATCATACATACAAGTAAACTGATTGGAGGTTTGCTTTGTTTAATAAATGTTTAAGTGTAAGAAATTTTCTGTATCACGTATGAAGGCCGCTTTCACACTGGAGCGGACAGGCGTTGATGGTAAAACGCAAGTTTTAGCAGCTCTTTACCATCATTTTAGCGGTGCTATTTGGCTGCTAGTGGGGCACATATAACCCAGCTAGCGGCCAAGGAAGAGGTTAAATGCGCCCATGAAGCACCGCTGCCAAATCGCATTGCATGCGCTTCGGCAGTGGTGCCCATTCATATCAATGGGCAGGAGTGGTGGAGGAGCGGTATACACCACTCCAAACGTGCTGCTTGCAGGACTTTCTTTTAAGATCCTGCCAGTGCATCGCCTCAGTGTGAAAGCACTCTGTCTTTCACACAGACTGCAGGGGAGCCATTTTACAGGCACTTTACAGGCGCTATTTTTAGCCCAAAAGCGCCTTAAAACGCCCCAGTGGGAAAGGTGTGTTAGATCAAGGGGGATTAAAAATAAATAAATAAAATAAAATCGGCCTAACAAATCGGCCCAAAAAAATCGGCATCATATATCGGCTATCGGCCGCCATGATTTCTAAATATCGGCATCGGCCAGAGAAAAACCCATATCGGTCAACCTCTAGTTGGGTTACAGCATATATCTGTTATTCAGTCGGGTTTAAGGGAATTCCTGCCCGGATATAATATGGTTTTTTCGATCTAAATTGACCTTTCGTTTGGGCAGGCAGTGTAAGATTTAGGATACGATCGTCTACAACATAGTTGATTATATGTGGCGAAAGTGTTCTAATATCCGCCCATACAACAAGTAGATTTGCCCTTACTTGATATGGCCATCAGAAGCTCAGAGTGGGGCGGAAGTAATTGTATGCAGTGTTATTTAATGCGGTGAGTCAATACGCTGCCCGTGCTCCTGGAAGACGTTACTTTTAACGAAACGGCGTAGGGAGGAGTGGCGTATTGACGTCACCGCGATCCACGCTGAACCCGGAAGCGACGGGCAGCGTTCACAAAGCCGGCCGGCAAACTTGTCTTTTAAAAAGTGAACCTTTTTTCAACTTGATGTAAGTGCAATTCTTTTTTTATTTATTAAACCTAAGATTTTATTACACTATGGCGATTCCTCTCGTTTATATATGTGCTGGGCAATGAGCGGTGTGGCCGTAGGATCTTTCCAACTACTTGAACCGAGGGCCTAATAGTGATACATCCTCCAGGCGGTCCATGTTCAGAGGGAGTGTTTTACTTGTGGCGATATCTGGTCTCTGTGATGGGATCAGTCTAGCTGGAAAGGGGGTATAAGTGCCCTGTATTGAAGTGATTAAAATGCACTGTTGTACCAAGGGGCTTGTGTGATCAAGCCCTAAAAATAAATCTCTGAGTGACCTGTGGGGAAAGAAGGAACAGCCGTGTTGAAGAATTTGCAATGATCCCTATAGTTTGTAAGTCAAACCAGCACTGCAGTTGTTAACCCCTTGATGTAGACATAATGCAAATATGCAGCCCCCTGCTTTAAGGGTTTGTACCGGGGTGATGCGTGTAGCCAACAGTCAGCATTCTTGTAATGACAGCCAATGTGGCTAAACAGCCGTGCAGCTGTTATTACAAGCAATGGGAAGTGACCACCCATCCCATCTCTCATCCCATCCCACCGGGTGTCCCGAGCGACGAGCTGGCCAGCGACCTGAACAATGCTGGAATTGGCTTTGATCAGGTCTTGGATCTAGTGACCCAATTTTCAATGTCAGGACATCGCTTCCGGTTTACTGAAGACTTAAAGGCGCCAGATTTTAAAAAATGACAACATTCAAAACGCCAATGCTTTGAATGCTTTAAGTTGCAAAGGAGGGATTTGGGGTTTTAGTAGACCACAGATCCCTCCATAAAGAGTACCTGCCACTGCCTATTACTGTCACAAGTGATGTTTACAATCTTTGTCACAGCAATAAAAGTGATTAAAAGTTAAATATTTAAAGACATCAAGTAAAAATAAAATAATAAATAAAAATTAGAGCGCCCTGTCCCTCCTTGTTCGCGCATAGAAACGAATGCATACTTAAGTCGAGCCTACAAATTTAAACAGTGTTCAAACCACACATGTGAGGTATTGCCGCAATCGTTAGAGCGAGAGCAATAATTCTAGCACAAGACCTCTGCTACTCTAAACAGGTAACCTGTAGAAATGTCTGAATCGTCGCCTATAATGATTTTTAAGCACTGTTTGTCACCAATCCAAGAGTGTGTGCATTGTTAAAGCATGAAATGTTAGGTATCCCTTTACTCGATATAACAATCTTTCACATTATACAACAAAAACTGGGCCAACTTTACGGTTTTGTTTTATGCTTGAAAGTGTATTTCTTCCAAAAATATTGCAATTAAAAGGCCGCTGTGAAAATACAGTGTGACATAAAATATTGCAACAATCGCCATTTTATTCACTAGGGTTTCTGCTACAAATGTTCATTTACTAATAAAAGGAACCTGTCATCCAAACACTGACCTATCATGAAATGTCTAGTTAAAGTGGACCTGTGTGCCACACCCATAAAAACATCCCTTCATTCCTAAGCCTTTATCTGGCACTTGTTGCTTACAAGTTAAAATCAGTATTTTTTGCTAGAAAATTATTCAGAACCCCCAAACATTTTATATATATATATATATATATACATAAAATGTTTGGGGGTTCTGAATAATTTTCTAGCAAAAAATACTGATTTTAACTTGTAAGCAACAAGTGCCAGATAAAGGCTTAGGAATGAAGGGATGTTTTTATGGGTGTGGCACACAGGTCCACTTTAACTAGACATTTCATGATAGGTCAGTGTTTGGATGACAGGTTCCTTTTATTATTAAATGAACATTTGTCATCCTCTCCACACAGCTCCCTTTGCCTGTTTGCTCTTGAAATGTTAATGTCACGGTGCTCTCTAAGAGAAAAATAAATTTCATGAATTATTAGACAGTGATGGAATTTCCGCTTCATTTCATCAGCAGTAACAGCTTTTTACCACAACAGTTCTATTAATATCTATAGCACTTCTAAAAATGACAGGGAATGAGAGGTGCTGACTCGACATGTGCTCTAGAGAGACACACCAAGGCTTTAATGATTATGATAAGCTACCCTAAATGATAATTCTGTCTGAAAATAAACAGTTGTTGGAAGAAAAAACTTTAACCTCTGTTCCTAGAAATGGGAGAACACTATGTTGGTTCTCTAGTATCCACCATTCAGACTACATGTCAGCCAAACTTTGTGTCTTAGCCACCTCCCTCTAATACCAATGTGCTAACTGGCTGCAAAGCATAATAGAACACTTTTATCCCCGTCCTGCTCTGGAAAATGTTCAGCTTTCAGCGCGGTCACACTGCGTGACAATTGCACGGTCATGCAACACTTTAAACCAGGTGTCTCAAATTGGCGGCCCTCCAGCTGTTGCAAAACTACAAGTTCCATGAGGCATTGCAAGGCTGACAGTTACAAGCAGAATTCCCACAGGCAGAGGCATGATGGGACTTGTAGTTTAGCAACACCTGGAGGGCCACCAGTTTGAGACCCCTGCTTTAAACCATATGAATTTTTTTTTTCATACAAATAGAGCTTTCTATTGGTAGTATTTAAAGCAGAGTTCCACCCACTTTTGATAGGTGGTCTTAAACGAAAGTCCCCCCCTGATTTTTGGATATTAAAACTTATTTGATTTATCTCCTTCCCACCTTTTATTAAGTGTGCTGCAATTCATCTGGGTCGTAGCACAGGACGTCATATCCTTTTGGGGGGTGAGCCCCCCCCGCTGTCTTCTGGGACCTGTGTGTGTCCTAGAAGACAAGCTGGCCATTCACAGCCGCAAGGATCCACTGACGGTTTCCCTTCGTTAGAATGGTGGAGCGAAAGGCATTCATGGTTTACAATTGTCATGTGATCTGCTGTGATTGAGCACAGTGATCACATGGTACCAGCAGTGGGCTGCCACACTGGTTTGTCACCTGCTGTGTCCGGTGGAAACAGTAGGTGACAGATCGCACAAGAACTTGGCCTGTCAGGCTCGTGCAAGGTGTTTTCCATAAAGAACATCAAGAACAACAGGGTTCCCGCTTGGGCATCATTTTACAATGGTCTGGACAGGAAGCCGTTAACATTCTGTTAGTCAGGTGCTACCTGTGATTCTGCTGCATGATCTATGCCATTTCAATATGTGATTGATAGTGAGTCACAAAAAACTTGTTCCCGTGAACAAACAGCGCTTGCTAATATTGTGCAACAAGAATACCTTAAATATTGTGAAACCACAAAAACATGTAAAATAGCGGTCAAAAGTCCCATGACAATAAATATGAAGAAAATTTTTTTTTCTTTTCTAGTGTAGGCTTCTGCCGTGTAAATCCCACAGAGAGTGACTTGTTCAATGTACTTCCAAACACCTTGTGGAAGTTAAGTGAAGGTCCCCACTCACTAAATGTAGTTGACTCTCAGAGTCGTATAACAAGAGGAGTCAAATAGGCTTAAGGGGTCTCCGTGACCATGAATTCCACTGACCGCTTCCAATCAATCTGTCCTTACTGGATTCCGTAACTCCAAAGCGGAATCCCGCTGTAGTCAGGAAAAAAAACTGAAAACGGGCTCCACATAGTTTAAAAATGTCTTGATTCTTTATTAAACTTTCAGGCAGGTTTAGCATACAGAAATGCACTTTGCAAAAACCCCTCTTGTGCAGGCAACTGCATCAGCACATAAAACCGCTCAGGGGTGTTGGCGTGCGTTCCACCTAGAGCTCTACATAGTGCACTGTGTCTCCTAGCTTGACGTGTTTCCTCATCAGAAGCTTTTGAGTTTTTGTATTTTCACAATATTTAATGTGATTGTAGCCGTACAATATTTAAGGAATTCTTGTTGCACAATATTAGCAAACGCTGTTTGTTCACGGGAACATGGTTTTTGTGAATCACTATCAATTGCCAATCATCAGACTTGAAACAGCCGCTGCAACTTCACAACATTAGCTATTCAAATTTCTATATGTGACCTGGCATCCCACAACTTCAAAGACCCATTAACATATATCTGCAATGCGGTGATGCACATTGCCTGCATTCACAAGTTGCAATGCTAATTTTTTTCAATGGAACCCAAACGCACCTCCACTGTGTATTGTGGTGCGCTGCAAACATGAGGAGTCTTTTTTGCTTGTTTTGGTGCATTGGCAGGCCATTCAGTGGAATAGGCTTGCTTTAATGTAACGCAAGGCATCAAAAAGGCAAATTGTGTGTGAATTGGTGTTTTTTTTAAATCTCAATTCTGTTGAAATTATTTGTATTATGTGACAGTGCATTGTGTTTGAGTGTATATGGGTACAATTAATGAGTCATGGAGAGGATCGCCATCATGACATTTGCCATGAAACAAGAGAAGTGCACTTGTAGCGTGTTTTCTGAACCTCTTCACCCTCTCCTCAAAATAACCAAAGGCGCACACCCAGCAACAAGCACTTCTAGTCTTTAAAGTGTCATTAAACCCACATAAAAAAAAAAAAACTATCAGTAAATGCTGTTCATATTCACTCAGTCACTATGGTGATTATATAAACTATAATTCATTTTTTATATTCTTCAAAAAACTGATTGATCCTGCTGCTCATCATCTCCCCCTTTTGCCTATGTCCCCACTGCAGTTGGGGTTTTTGCACAACATTGTTGGCAGCTCTGCATTTCCTCCCTTCCACACCTGTGCAGCCCATGTGACGATAGAGTCATACATGTGGACATATACACAGCGGTAAATGACAGCCCACTTCCACCCGCCTCCTCTGTGCCCACCAACCAGCTAAACACAATGGGAGTGGGATATTACATCTTGATTGATGAAGGCTTCACTTTCCTGTTATTCTAACACACAGGCTGGAGGGGCATGACACAGCCTGTGACTATCAGAAATCCCAAAATATTAAATATTTGATTTCAAATATATATTTTGCATGATAATTTAAAACAATTTATTGATATTAATGATTTCTTTTTATTCTGTGTCCTAAAGGCTGTTTTTTTGTACCAGCACAGGACTAGAAGCTCCCTTTGCCACTGTTTCCCTGCAGACAGGCTGGGAAAGAGCTGGGTCATGTGGCGGATGTATATCTATTAAGAAAAAAAAAGGTAGTCACATTTTTATTTTCTTATTTATATATTAAAATAATTACAAGGCCATTATCCACATACAGTATGTTTAGTATCACTTTAGGGCAAATTATTGTGTGCTCCTTGGGCCGGTCTCCGCGTACCCAGCCTGGAAAGCTGCATAAATGACGTGAATAAATGGGGCGAGTGGCGCTACCTGAGATCGATAGGTGTATAAAACCAACCTCTCTACATAAATTCTATTTACCTTCATTAGTCCCGGCTTTCCGACATTGCATACACACCCTGTTTTTTTCTTGAATGTTCAGTTTTTATTTTTGAGATGACATCTTACCATGGTTGGGAGATGGTTATGTTATTTTAATTTTTTAATAAACAGAAAACGTTTTTGATACTACACTATTGGAGCCCTTATCTTTTCTATATGAGGACTTTCTGCTGGGATCAACACTGGAATATACTAGCTACTTCCTAGTATTCGGTTGATACAGGCTATCCTGACGGGGAGTTGGAAGCATCCTGACCCGGAGAGACATTAGGACCTCAGCTGCTGTATACTATATATGCCACTTACCCCTGCAAGGGAGTGGTAACTGGTGAGTGGGGACCCGAAAGGGGGAGCACGAAAGTCACATGAATATCTATGCAACAGCGCACACAAGTCGCCTTTTGAATGACCTTCGGAAGCTTACAGATCATCGTTATTAGAACTAACTTTTCTCCTGTTTTAAATGATTCAGACCAGATGACATCAGCTCTAGGAGTGTTTGCCTTTCAATGTGCACAACTTAACTCATCACTGGACTGTTTTGAAACACATTCTTATTTGCCTTGTTACACATGTATGTATACATACATCTATGGATTGCACTTAGATTGTTTGGATCTGTGAGTACTTTTTGGTCACGACTGTGCAGGGACAGACACAAACACACGATTTCTTTAAGTTACTATACACATATATATTTTTTGCACTTATTTTAGGTGAAATCGTAAGGACTCTTGCCACATTTGCGCAGGGAGGCAATGAACACACAGGATTTTATCTATTTACTCCACCTGTAGCACTTAGCACTTTATAAAAGGTTTTTCACTAATTTAACTTATCCTGTAGACACCTTTAAACTTTTGCTGTGAGCTTCGAGGATGAATTGCTCCATCACACCCTACTACAGAGGTTAGTGTGGGCTTTGATTTAAAACCTGATTTAATGCTTGTCACAATTATATTAAATGATTGATTATTGACTAATTAGGCCTGACAACAGGTTTACTTTGAAGAAGTGATTCTGAATCTTTCCAGCTGAGGCATTAGCAGCATTTTGTTCAGTACGGTGCACATTGCACAGATGGTTTTACGTCTGTGCAGTGTGGCACACCAAAATGTACATACATTTTTATGTGCTGGCTAAGTGCATTGGTATTAAAAAATGAATGACGCCAAAATGCAAACCTAGTTGTATGCATTACGATAATGCACAGTGAAATGCAGGTTTTACAACACGTTACCGTAACACAACAAATCTGAACAGACGTTTACTGCTTGTTTGCTTGCAAATAATATTTCATTGATTATAGCCTGGGCACAAGTTCATCTGCAATGTCAGGATCTTACACTACAACAGCATATAACAAGTTGCTGATATCAGGGTCAATTATAAAATGTGATGTAACAAGTATTAACTATGTACTTTTCTTTTTTTGGTAAGAGGACATTTGTAATTCAAGATGTGTGAGGATTCAGATCAAAGTGGAAACAAAAGGAAATTGGTAGTAAATTACTTTCACAGATTAGACAAGAAAGACGGTTAATAAAACCCCTGCTATAATCCAATGGCAAGGGAGGGCCGCTACCTGATAGACAGTCTGCAGCAAAGTATTAAACAGGTGGCCTAGACAACAAATTGAACATTTAACCTGATTGCTGACAGGCTGAGCAGTGCTCTGTGGTGTTACGGTAATGGGAAAAACACCATCAGTGCCTCTTGGGAGTAGAATCACCCCATCCGCTTTCTGTTTAATGTATGGTAATGTTACCAGCAATCTCTGATGAGAAGCAGAAACACTTTATTTTTAGATCAATATTTTTTGGTGCTGTTGAATTTTACAGAAAAAAAAAAAAAACATTTTACAGAAGTGTACTGATTTTGCAGTATTCCTATAAATAACTGCCTTTGCTTAAAGAGCTCATTAAGTACTATCCTATCGACTGTAAACGGCCAAGTTACAATAGAACCCCAGGCAGAAATAAAACAATTTTAATGCAGTTATGTATTCATTAAAAAATCATGAAATGCATTTGTAAATATAGCTAGTGTAAGTATCTAGATTTACCTTGGTATCAAGCTCCTGTAATCACCTTTAGGGCAGCAATAGAAGCCGATCAACATGTGCTAACGGGAATTGTTGGTATCTGCTCGGGTAGGGGTGAGGCAAGACGGTGGCCAGGCTGTATTGTTTAACTTCTTGAAGACATATTTAACCTCCTTTCTCTCCAGGCAATTTTTTTTAGCTTTCATAAATATCATACTTTGTGACAATTACTGAGTCATGCAACACTATACTTAAATCGATTTGATATCATTTTCTTTATAAACAGACAGAGCTTTGGGTGGTATTTAACTAACAGTTTTTTTTTTTTCATTATATAAAAAGGAAAAGAAGACTGAACTAGGGCTGCAACTAAAGATTATTTTCATAATCGATTAATCAGCCGATTATTTTTTCGATTAATCGGATAAAGTCATAAAAAAAAGGGGGCGCTATTCCTCCCGTGAACACCAATGACGGGGCGCTATTCCTACAGGGGACACCGATGACGGGGCGCGATTCCTACAGGGGACACCGATGACGGGACGCGATTGCTCCCGGGGACACCGATGACGGGGCGCGATTGCTCCCGGGGACACCGATGACGGGGCGCGATTGCTCCCGGGGACACCGATGACGGGGCGCGATTGCTCCCGGGGACACCGATGACGGGGCGCGATTGCTCCCGGGGACACCGATGACGGGGCGCGATTGCTCCCGGGGACACCGATGACGGGGCGCGATTGCTCCCGGGGACACCGATGACGGGGCGCGATTGCTCCCGGGGACACCGATGACGGGGCGCGATTGCTCCCGGGGACACCGATGACGGGGCGCGATTGCTCCCGGGGACACCGATGACGGGGCGCGATTGCTCCCGGGGACACCGATGACGGGGCGCGATTGCTCCCGGGGACACCGATGACGGGGCGCGATTGCTCCCGGGGACACCGATGACGGGGCGCGATTGCTCCCGGGGACACCGATGACGGGGCGCGATTGCTCCCGGGGACACCGATGACGGGGCGCGATTGCTCCCGGGGACACCGATGACGGGGCGCGATTGCTCCCGGGGACACCGATGACGGGGCGCGATTGCTCCCGGGGACACCGATGACGGGGCGCGATTGCTCCGGGGACACCGATGACGGGGCGCGATTGCTCCCGGGGACACCGATGACGGGGCGCGATTGCTCCCGGGGACACCAATGACGGGCGCTATTGCTCCCGGGGACACCAATGACGGGGCGCGATTGTTCCCGGGGACACCAATGACGGGCGCTATTGCACCCGGGGACACCAATGACGGGGCGCTATTGCACCCGGGGACACCAATGACGGGGCGCTATTGCACCCGGGGACACCAATGACGGGGCGCTATTGCACCCGGGGACACCAATGACGGGGCGCTATTGCACCTGGGGACACCAATGACGGGGCTCTATTGCTCCCGGGGACACCAATGACGGGGCTCTATTGCTCCCGGGGACACCAATGACGGGGCGCTATTCCTCCCGGGGACACCAATGATGGGCACTATTCCTGCCCTGGAAACACGAATAGGGCACTACCCCCCTCCCCCTCCCAGAAACACCAATGTGGCACTATGACTATTCCCCCCTCTCTCCCAGCAAAACCAATGATGGGGCAAAACCAATGATGGGGCAAAACCAATGATGGGGCAAAACCAATGATGGGGCACTCCCCCCCCCTCCCAGAAATACTTAGTTGGGGCACTGGTCAGTGAATGTTGTACTGTGTATGTATGCATGTTTTCACTGTGTAGTGTATTGTACTGTGTATAGCCGCTACCTTTTCACAATGTGCAGCTCGGCTCTCCTCACAGCTTCTCCCACTCGCCTTTGTTCCATCAAGGCAGCAGCAGGCGGGGCTGAGAAGATCTGTGGGAATGACGTCAGCGAGGACAGGCGTGCCGCGGATGTGCAGCGGTGCCGATGTGCCTGGTCACAGACAGCGACACAGGATTACACAGAAGGGAAGGATTTTTTTTCACGGACGGACAGGAGGAAGGTGCGGACCAAGGAATCGATAATGATTCATTATCGATTAATCGTTTCAGCCCTAGACTGAACATTTTGGGGGGAAATGGGGAACAAACCTTCTTAGTTTGTTATAAAATTTTGCTAATAATATTTCTTCATAAATGTAGGTCAAAATGTATTCTGGCACATTTCTTTGGTAAAATAAAAAACAAATCCGTGTATATGAAATTTGTAGCAATTACACACACACACACACATTATATATATATATATATATAGTATTATACACACACACACAGTATCTCACAAAAGATAAATAGAAACGTTCCATTCACACTGACCCCGAGATATATCACCTTTACTAGTCATCAGAAAGATGGTCTTAGCTGCTCCTCACAATAGGATACAACACAAATGCTTTGTATGTATATACTGTATACATTAAACATCTCACAAAAGTGAGTACACCCCTCACATTTTTATAAATATTTTATTATATCTTCCTGTGACAACACTGAAGAAATTACACTTTACTACAACGTAAAGCAGTGTACAGCTTGTATAACAGTTTAAATTTGCTGTCCCCTCTAAATAACTCAAAACACAGCTATTAATGTCTAAACCACTGGCAACAAAAGTAAAAATATCCAAATTGGTCCAAATTAGACATTTCCCCTCCCCGATTTCATTTGACTCCTTAGTATTAAAAGGTCTCAGGTGTGAATGGGGAGAAGGTGTGTTAAATTTGGTGTTATCGCTCTCACTCATTCATACTGGTCACTGGAAGTTCAACATGGCACCTCACGGCTAAGAACTGTCTGAGGATCTGAAAAAAAAGAAATGCTGCTCTACATAAAGATGGCCTAGGCTATAAGAAGATTGCCAAGACCCTGAAATTGAGCTGCAGCATGGTGGCCAAGATCATACAGAAGTTTAACAGGACAGGTTCCACTCAGAACAGGCCTCACCATGATCAACAAAAGAAGTTGAGTGCACATGCTCAGCATCATATCCAGAGGTTGTCTTTGGGAAAAAGAAGTATGAGTGCTGCAAGAATTGCTGCAGGGGTTGAGGGGGTCAGAGTGTCAGTGCTCAGACCATATGCCGCAAATTGCATCAAATTGGTCTGCATGCCTGTCATGCCCAAAGGAAGCCTCTTCTAAAGATGCTGCACAAGAAAGCCTGCAAACAGTTTGCTGAAGACAAGCAGACTAAGGACATGGATTACTGGAACCATGTCCTGTGGTCTGATGACACCAAGATAAACTTATTTGGTTCAGATGGTGTCAAGCGTGTGTGGCGGCAACCAGGTGAGCAGTACAAAGACAAGTGTGTCTTGCCTCCAGTCAAGCATGGTGGTGGGAGTGTGATGTTTTGGGGTTGCAAGAGTGCTGCTGGCAATGGGAAACTGCAGTTCATTAAGGGAACCATGAATGCCAACATGTACTGTGACATACTGAAGCAGAGCATGATCCCCTCCCTTTGGAGACTGGGCCGCAGGGCAGTATTCCAACATGATAATGACCCCAAACACACCTCTCCAAGACGACCTTTACCTTGCTAAAGAAGCTCATGGTAAAGGTGATGGACTGCCCAAGCATGTCTCCAGACTTAAACCCTATTGAGCATCTGGGGGCATCCTCAAGTGAAAGGTGGAGGAGCGCAAGGTCTCTAACATCCACCAGCTCCGTGATATCATCAGGGAGGAGTGGAAGAGTTGCAACCTGTGAAGCTCTGGTGAACTCCATGCCCAAGAGGGTTAAGGCAGTGCTGGAAAATAATGGTGGCCACACAAAATATTGACACTTTAGGCCCAACTTGGATATTTTCACTTAGGGGTGTACTCACTTTTGTTGCCAGCAGTTTAGACATTAATGATTGTGTGTTGAGTTATTTTGAGGGGGCAACAAAATTTACACTGTTATACAAGCTGTACACTCATTACTTTACATTGCAGAAAAGTGTAATTTCTTCAGTGTTGTCACATGAAAAGATATAATAAAATATTTACAAAAATGTGAGGGGTGTAATCACTTTTGTGAGATTATAGTATTTTTTTTTTTTTTTTTTTACACACACACACAATGCCTTGAAAAGGTATTCCTACCCCTTGAAATTTTCCACATTTTCCGATCAACTTTGAAGAGCTTCTCTGTCCCTGCTGAGCATCTTCTTCCACATGTTTGCCGTGTTCTCCACATGGTTTCTCGCAAACTGCAAACAGGTCTTCTTATGGCTTTCTTTCAACAATGGCTTTCTTCTTGCCACTCTTCCATAGAGACCAGATTTGTGTAGTGCTTGACTAATAGTTGTCCTGTGGACAGATTCCCCAACCTAACTGCAGATCTTTACAGCTGCTCCAGAGTTACCATGGGCCTCTTGGATGCTTCTCTGAATAATGCTCTCCTTGCCCAGCCTGGCAGTTTAGTTAGATGGTCATGTCTTGGTAGGTTTGCAGTTGTGCCATACTCTTTCCATTTTTGGATGATGGATTGAACAGTGGTCCATGAGTTGTTCAAAGCTTGGGCTATTTTTTTTATACCGTGCTTTAAACTTCTCCAGAACCTTATCCTGACCTGTCTGGTGTGTTCATTGGCCTTTGTGATGCTGTTTGTTCACTAAGGTTCTCTAACAAACCTCTGAGGGCTTCAGAGAAGAGCTGTATTTATACTGAGATTAAAACACACATAGGTGAATAGGTGGACTCTATTTACTAAATAGGTGACTCTGAAGGCAATTGGTTCCACTAGATTTTAGTTAGGGGTATCAGAGCAAAGGGGGCTGAATACAAATGCCCACTACACTTTTCAGATATTTGTAAAAAATTTAGAAAAACATTTATCATTTCCCTTCTACTTAACAATTATGTGCCACTTTGTATGGGTCTATCGCATAAAATCCAATTAAGTTTTTGGTTGTAACATGACAAAATGTGGAAATTTTCAAGGGGTATTTCCCCACTGTATATATTTACAGTGCCTTGAAAAAGTATCATTTGATCCCCTGAAGATTTTGTACGTTTGCCCACTTACGAAGAAATGAAAGGTTTATAATTTTTATCATAGTTGTATTTTAAATGAGGGACAGCATATCAACCAAAAATCCAAAAAAGACATATGATACAAATGTTATATATTGAGTTGCTATTCAATGAGTAAAATAAGTATTTGATCCTGAATAAAACATGACTTAGTACTTGGTGGAGAAAACCTTGTGGGCAAGCACAGAGGTAAGATGTTACTTGTAGTTGGTTACCAGGTTTGCACACATCTCAGGAGGGATTTTGGTCCACTCATTTTTCACAAATCTTCTGTAAATCCCCAAGGTTTCTTGGCTGTCTCTTGGCAACTCGAAGTTTCAGCTCCCTCCCTACATTTTCTATCAGGTTTAGGTTGGGAGACTGGCTAGGCCACTCCATGATCTTAACGTGCTTTTTCTTGAGACACTCCTTTGTTGCCTTGGCGGTATATTTTGGTCATTGCCATACTGAAAGACCCATCTTCAGTGTTTCTGGCTGAGGGAAGAAGGTTCTTATCCAAGATATTACATTACCTGGCCCTATCCATTAGCCCCTCAATGTGGCAAAGTCAGCCTGTACCTTTAGCAGAGCAACCGCCCCAAAGCATAATGTTTCCACTTCTATGCTTGACTGTAGAAATGGTGTTCTTAGGGTCATAGCCAGCATTCAAAACATGGCGAGTCCCCCTCTTCAAGAAGGCAAATGTACAGTCATGCCAATAAACATCTAAATCATTCAGAGGAGGATTGGGAGTAAGTGCTGTGGTCAAATGAGACCAAAATTAAACTCTTATCTTGACTCGCCTTGTTTGGAGATGCTGACTATGACCCTAAGAACACCATCCCTACAGTCAAGCACAGAGATAGAAACATGACGCTTTGGGGCTGTTTCTCTGCTAAATATACAGGCCGACTTTGCCGCATCGAGGGGCCAATGGATGGGGCCATGTATTGTAAAACCTTTTTCCCTCAGCCAGCACACTGGAGATGGGTCATGGATGGGTCTTCCAGCACGAGAACGACCCGAAACATACCGCCAAGGCAACAAAGAAGTGGCTCAAGAAGAAGCACATTAAGGTCATGCAGTGGCCTAGCCAGTCTCCAGACCTTAATCCTATAGAAAATTGTGCACTGTTCACATGACTGGACATTTTATTTTAAACCAGTTATTGTTTTAATCCCCAAACAACTTCTTTTGACAAAAACTATACTAACATATCATGTTAATGTTAGAGCAAGCATAGCAAAATGTCTATTTGCGAGGTGGATCTTGCTGAACATGTGAGGTGCTGTGTGGCTCAGGCCACGTGGCAAGAAACGAGCAAGCAGGGCAAAAATTAACTTGATACAAATTTCAAAAGGAAGGTATCACTCTTTTCTGTATGGAAGATACAGTTGAAGACCATATCTTCTCCCCGATTTAAACTACTGAAAGCCTATGGTGATAGCTAAGGAGTATCAGGATAACTGTTGATGAGAAAAGAAAATAATATGGTCTAATAACCCCTGGTTCCAACTGTTCCACTAAAATGATATATTTGAAGTGGTGCCTTAGGATTTGACTAATATTTAGATAAGGGAGCATCTACAGATGGACCTTATGTAGATATAGCCATAAAACAGTGTGCTGCTCTTCATGGATATTTGTTGCTAAGGTAGATATCACTTAAGCATGCTTGCAGCTGTTTTTTATTTTTAGTGTACCACTTGCGTGGTTTATTTTTCTATTTATTGGTTATGCAGATATAGAATATACTGGTGTCCATGTGATTGACTTTCAAATATTACAAATTCACTGTTACGATATTTAGCAGTAGTTATCAAGAGTAAAGGTGATGCGACTACTGTTCACAGAGTATGCGATACCAAGAAACCATTGTAAAAAAAAAAACAAAAAAACACACCAAAGTTAAGTTTGATACATTATAAACAAAAGTTTTCAATGCATGGGCAGATTTGTAAGATGCAGTTTTTTTTAAGTGTTGTTTTTCTCCAAATAAAGCTAAAGAATTTACACAGTTGAGTTGAAAACACACCTGGATGAAAGAAAACAAAAATTTAAATCTAAACATATAATATCCAAAGGGAAGAAAAAACCCAATCCAAGTCCGATTTGCTCGGACAGGAAAAAAAATCCTCTTTGATCCCCAAAGACAACCGGATAACTTTCCGGATCAAGGCTGTACACGCTGCTCATCCTGGAAGTATCAGTGGTTGTTTCTGTTTTGTGAACTGAAAATTGCATCCTTGCCTTTCGTGAAGCAATCTACTATTTAGCGGAGACCAGCTCCTATAGAAGACTATTTTGTATTTTCACAGATCTTACAAAAGAAATAAAAAAATCACTATATATTATAAAAAATATTTGCCTCCTTTCTAAGAAAAATCAATGTGGTTCCAGGAAGGAAACAATGCAATCTACCACATACTGAAATAGCCTGTTGCGCTACTAAATAAAATAAAACATGCCAAAGACGTACCTGCTACTTTCTTCCGTGGGTTGCTCATCTTCCTCTATATCGCGATACTTGTCAGGGTCAGGAAGTGCACTCAGATCTACTTCATTGTCGCTGTCATGGTCGAGATAAGCAACTGTTTCATCCTCCTCTTCCTGAAACACATAATGCCACGTATTACTACAGCAATGCTTGGTGTTTAGATGTTTATAAGAAATATACTAATATGCTCAGGGCCTTGCACTGCATCCTTTTGCACGCTGACTGCATTAAAAAGAAAGTACTGTATATTTTCACTATGTACATATTCAATTGTTATTTTGGTGTTTATCTTAAAATCATTTTTTATAGGACTTTTATATTTTTTCTATTACATTAAGTGTATAGGTTTGTATAGCAGCCATTAAAAGGAAGCTCTCCATTATATCTCTCTTTCTATATAACTGCTTGATGTGATTGTAGCCGTATGCTTGGACCTTGAAGAAGGGGGCAGACCCCCGAAAGCTTGTCCTGAAAAATTGTATGTTAGTGCAAATAAAAAAAAAGTATCACGGACAGTACTCAATATTCTCTATATAACTGCTGAGATAAGATACAAGCAACACAAGGAGTGGGTTTTGTTTTTCAGCAAGTCAACTGACTCAGACATAAGCATTGTGGAAAGGAGAAGTAATGCATAAGCATGGTCTATCACTGCAAGGTGCGAAGCAGACCCTGCATATGTTATGAGAAAATCACATACACATATATCATTTATATTGTAAAGCGCTGCATAAAAGGTTATATAAACCCTGTATAATCATAATTACAAATTATACAGAGAGACAAGGTATTTACCCCAGGTACATTCAAACATATATAGTGGGCATGCAAAAAGTTAAAGCATGTGTGTACCAGGCCATTTGCACAGTCCTAGCGCACACCCTTCAAAAGAACCCATACACAGCTTTATTAGGCTGGATTCACACATTCACATATTCATGCATTTTTTGTGCTTTTTGCATTTTGCAGATTTGCACTACAGAACTTGTTCCATAGGAAACCATGTTAAACTATAGTGCAAATCTGCAAAATGCAAAAAGCACTAAGGCTTAGGTAAGAAGATGCTTGAAGAGTTGATTTCAATTACTTACCCCTAACACTACACCAAAATGGACTATCCCCAAAACCCTGAGGACCCTATCTATACACTTTTCAGAATTGAAAGTCTCTCAAACTTTCCTTTTTGCCAAATCTACTGGTATACAGTACACAATCTAATATACGTCACTAGTGTAATGTAGTCCTGTTGTGCGACTGAAATATCTCAGACACAAACTTTTATAAGTTTTACTCTTTCTTTCTCCTTCTGTTCTTTACTCTTTTCCTCCATGCTATTTTCCCATTCCTGTAGACCTCTGGTGCCCAACCTGAGGCCCCTTGGTACTCGCTTTGCAGCCCAGTGAGTGTTATATATGTTATATGCCAATAAATACAGCATTTTCTTCTTCTAGCATTTTATAATGGATCTCACTGAGAAGACGATCAAAGATGAAGCCAGTACATTTTTTAATGCGACTGTAGGGAGCACTGACTTTAATATCATTGATCTCTAGCAGTTGATTTTAACATGTTTCCAGTTTTGACAGTCTCCTACAGAATTCTCCTGGTCTCCAACCATGTCTCAATGAATGCAGTGTTCTGATTGACCATGACATCACCTCTCCACCTCATCCAATCAGAGAACGCCTTGCATTCACTGAGAAAAACGCAAGGCGTTCTGTGAATGGCAACCAAGACAAGTGTGCAACCCCCTTTGTGCACTATGCAGGAGGGAAGCTCTTCAGCATGGGACCTGGAAGCTAGCACCAATCACTGTACAAGCAATGTCTACTAGGGTTTCACCAATACCATTTTTTTTATTGGCGAGTACAAGGATCGAAGTTACTATGACAAGCCTGGGTTCACACAGGAGCAGTGGAGGGAACTACATGTGATTTGGACAGGAATCGCACCACATTCCTGTTCAAATAACAAGCGATTCATTGCACCACAAATGTATTTATTTGAGGTACACATGTACTGGTGCAAATTCTTAGTATTGCCACTGATACCGATATCCGTGCCTTCTACAATGATTTCCAGATTTCACAAGCATTGTCTAGGCATGGTACATAATATTTACATTGGTCCAAACTGGACCAAAATAACTATGCAAAAAAATAAAAGCCATACAAGAAATTCAGCTTTAAAGTATAACTAAACGCACATTCCTGTGTGTGCCCCCATTGGGGAGATTCACCCTCTTAATTTCCCCTGTTTAACCTTTATTATTGAAAAGTAAAAGAAAATCCCAAATTTTGGGTCGTCCTCAGAAAAGAAATAGAGGGGAAATCTTCCAATGGGGAAGCTAGTTTTTGTGATCTAGGGGTCCCCAAGGAATTCCCGTAATTTGATAGGAATTTCCTCTCACTTCCTGTTTGGCTATGGGATAGGAAGTGAAGTGAAAGCTCTGCAATGGCGCACAGATGGCTAGAAAAAAATTCTGCCAGGGATTATAACCCTTCCTTAATTTTTTTCCCAAAATAAAATAAAGTCTTGCCTATAGTTCTACTTTCAATACAAAAGTGTTCAAATGTGAATTGATAGCAGCCTTTTAAAATCCCTGTAGAGCAGAGCTAAGAACAAGCACAAAGAGCATCACAAGTAGCCAGTCACCTGTGCTGCAGTGCTCATTTTCTAATAAGTAACATACGGACATGAGTGGAGAGCAGAGTGACAAAGTGCACTCATCAGTCTGCTGCTTCTCCTTTCACTGTCCAGTCACAGGCTTCTAGAGGCACCCCACAGGTATGGTACTGTATATGTATAGTTACAGTGGTCTTAGCTGATGTAATGATGTAAAAATATCCATATCACCATCCTTCACCCATCTCTGCATTCAGCATCTCTCACATGAGGTTGCAGCAAGCTGCACAATGCACGAACAGTAGTTACAGTTAAGTTGAGTTGAATGTAGCTATTTTTTTCTGCATTTAACCAGATAACCCATTAACAAGTAAAATTAGAATAAAAAACAAACCGACCAGAAGGACACACAGAGAAGAACCATGGAAAAAAAAATAGAGCTAATTAAATATAACTAAAGGAATGAACAAATTTGTTGCAGGTAAAAATGTTCTAAAGGTTAATTATGCTCTATTGGACAATATGCAAATAGTCTTCACGGTGTCTTTTTGATTCACCTCTTGCTGTGTAACAAGCGTTTGATCACCCATCTAAATTTAGTGCTGTGTCATAACATAAAACATTTATTATCGGTATTTTACCGAATTCACAAAGCTTGTAAGAGAACCATCCAACCATAGTGCGTCCAGTGACCATGAAACACACCGTGTTATGTCAGGTTCTGCAGGCACTAGGAAAGGTTCATGTGACGGCAGAAATGGCTGGTCTGATCTAGTGACAGTACAGCCCCGTTCAGCCTTACAACCTGCCCTTCCTGTACATTTCTATTCTTTTTACCAATTTGTATCTCTTAGTCATTTAGAAGAAAACAATACATCCATACTGAATAAGGTTTAATAAACATGTAGGATCAGGTCCGAGAATAGCTGAGAGTGCGATTATCAATAATCCACCTAGCCGCTTTGTGCATTATATATACTGTGTGCTTGGTAATGAAGAGTGTATGTACACCAGGGTCAAATATAGAGGTCTTCACACATCCTTGACGCACTGCTGTGACTCACTCAATGATTTAAAATCTTAAAGAAGTCTTCTCCATTACATAATTGAAGTATCAGCCTGTCTAATAACATAATAGGTATATACTATGGGTGCATTTATCTCTGTGAATGACGGCAAATACAGGGGTGGACTGACCATTCGGGCAGTACCCGAGGGCCCCAGGTCACTAGGGGGCCCCATCAGGGTTGCCAGCCTCAGTAAAACAAGGGACAGTATGTAAAATACTGTTTTTTTTTTTTACAGCTGTCTCTGAAATGTCCCTTACCGACATCCTTTTGGTCTAAATATCCTGAGATTATAGCTTCCCCACCTCTCCAGTACCTTCTCAGCCAATAGAAATATGCCTGTGTATACAAGTATGTGTATACAGTGTGATTGTATACTGTGTGGCCCCATAATCTCTGATTGCCTGGGGACCCCATAATCTCCTATTGCCCGGGGGCCCCATGAGTTGTCAGTCCGCCCCTGGGCAAATATGACTGTTACTAGACATGTGTGTAGCATCAGGGGTCACAATTCCGACCCCACCCCTAGCTCTGCTCTTTGCTGTCCTATTACGTTTTCCCCTATCAAATCCCAGAGCTGGAGTTCAGCTCCAATCCACCTTGTGTATCCAAGGGCCCCAGTCAAGCTCTATAATCCAAAAATCAACTCCCAGTTGTTTTCTTTCTCCCAAGTCTACACCCCTCCTATTATTAACTGGGGAGAAGGCATGTGTGCTCGCATTTTCTGAGCGATTAGCACCAAGACCAGCCTGGAGAAGCATGGCAGTGGGCTGACAACAGCAGAGGTACAGTGACCTGCCTGTCTGTCATGAGGCGGGAGAGCACCACTCAGGACCAAGAGCAGCCTGAGAAGTATGGCGGTGTGCTGAGGCAGGAGGAGAGCGCCACCTGAGAGCCGGGACCTCTGTAACTGAGCTGAGGTTAAAAACTGCTCTACTCACTCACCTAACGAGGAGTCTTTGTACCTCTCCACCCTAGCCTGATCATATTGGGGTGAGGAGGGGGCAAGGTCATGTCATTACTAGGATGGAGAGGGGGCAAGGTCATGTCATCACTAGGATGGAGAGGGGGCAAGGTCATGTCATTAGTAAGATGGAGAGGGGGTGAGCTCATGTGATTACTAGGATAAAGGGGGTGAGGTCATGCCATTACTAGGATTGGGGCGAGGAGGGGCAAGGTTATGTCATTACTAGGATGGGGGGTGAGGTCTGGTCATGTCATTACTAGGATGGGGGGGTGAGGCCATGTCATTATTAGGATGGGGGGGGGGGGGGGGCAAGGTCATGTCATTACTAGGATGGGGGCAAAATCATGTCATTACGAGGATGATGGTGAGATCATATCATTATTAGGATGGGGGCGAAATCTTGTCATTACAATGGCAGGGGGAAAGGTCACATCATTAATAGGATGGAGGGGGCGAGGTCAGGTCATTAATAGAATGGGGGCAAGGTCGTGTCATTAATAGAATGGGGGCAAGGTCGTGTCATTACAAGGATGGGGGCAAGGTCGTGTCATTACAAGGATGGGGGCAAGGTCGTGTCATTACAAGGATGGGGGCAAGGTCGTGTCATTACAAGGATGGGGGCAAGGTCGTGTCATTACAAGGATGGGGGCAAGGTCGTGTCATTACAAGGATGAGGGCAAGGTCGTGTCATTACAAGGATGAGGGCAAGGTCGTGTCATTACAAGGATGAGGGCAAGGTCGTGTCATTACAAGGATGAGGGCAAGGAAATGTCACGTCATTACTAGGATGATGATGGGATCATGTCATCATTAAGCTGGGGGTGAGATTATGACATTACTAAGATGTTTTCTACAAAATATTTTGAATTACCCTCTCAATATGTACATAAATCTCTGAAATAACTTTAACCACGTGGAGTATCTTGGTGCATAATGGGAGTACCTTGGCATGCAGTGGAAACAGTGGGTGGTAGTGGGGGGGGGTGCCCAGGTCAACTTTTGCATCAGGGCCCACAAGCTTCAAACTACGCCTCTGTTACTAGGCTATTTTCTCTCCAGGTCAGATGTTCTTTATGTATAATAGCACAAATCAGAAAAACACTGCATGCATTATGGCCACTAGACTGAGCGGACGTTCACAGTAAATAAGAATACATTTCTTAGCTCCATTTGTGGCCATAATACGCTATTTTATGGATTCACTCTATTCTGCATAATTGAATAACAGGTGAATAACAGGTGAATAACAGGTGAACCGCCCCGCCACCCCCCCCCCCCCCCCCCCACTACTAGAACACGCCAGTCAGCCCCTGCAACCATTGGCTGAGAGCAATGATCGGACGCAGATAGGCTGCTTGCTTTCCAGCAAGCTTGTTCAACAGAACCTGTCTGTGAGATCGGCTTCTGTCAAACTAGGACCCGTACACACAGCCAAATGTTGGTTGGTATCTACTGTACCAGCTGATTTTGGCCGCTATTCGGCCCATGTGTATTGGGCTTTAGAATGGAGGACAGGGCTTTGCTCGGCCACTGGAGTTCCTCCATATCAAACTGTGTTCATGGAGCCGGCATTGTGCACAGAGACACAGCCATGCTAGAACAGAAACAGGTCCTCCCCAAACCTGCCAGAGGGCTGGAAGTACACAATTGTCTCAACACTGGAAACTTCTAAAAAAGAATTTGGAGGGGCACTGAAAATCTTTTGGCCTTATTTTTATTTTATCTATACACACATGCACTGGGGAGTTAAAGAAGCACTCCAGACAACCCAGGTTAGGGCCCTCTCCTCTGACAATATGTTCAATTTTAAGTACCTGTTCATTTAAAATAAACATGTCATGAGAAAAAATTGGGGGCTGCAATTACTGGCCTTCTGGGGTTGCTGGCTGCCTGACTGTTAGGTGGACACACTGGACACCTTTATCATATAGAAACAAGAATACAAATCTGGAAGGTCAGAGAAAAGTCAGAAGTCTTTATCCGCATTATGTTCTGAATCAGTGATGGAACTAAAACATGGAACGTTCTACCAGTTCCTTCTTTCTTACAAATGCCATACTGTTGAAAGAAACCAGTCATATGAATCACGAGGGCTGCCATTGCTTACCTGAAAATAAGCAATTCTGGCTTCACTTGCTACACAGTTGATGATATTTTCAGGAGGAGGACAGGCGTCTGAATTTCATCCACAACAGGTTACCTTAAACCTTTTTTAAAGGGTTTCATAAAGCAAATTTTGCTACTTAACAATTACAGAGCTTTGATTCTATATGCCAGATATATGCAATTAGTGGACCTCCAGCTGTTGCAGAAGTCCCATGAGGCATAGCAAGACTCTGACAGCCACATGCATGAAACAAAGAGGCAGAGGCATGATGGGACTTGTAGTTTTGCAATAGGTCTGAAAATTGCATATTCCAACTATATGCCTTCTTTTTGTTGTACAAGTTTCAAGTTTTCCCATCTGCAAGGATGGCCAAATTTGGCAGACATTGGAGATCTAGGCAACTGCAGACCTCCCCTATATGATGTTGGCACACTTGTACTGACACAATGCATCTTTCATATTGGCTGTTTTGGCATCCAAATGGATATCTTCTGCCCAATAAAGAAATGTCAGAAGCCCCAGAAGCTTCCCGAGGAACCACGGCCAGCTCTCCACTAGCACAGTACTTTGTGGATTGTTCTGAAGCCTTTTGGGATATATGACATGTTCAGGAGGCTGACGGATGGGAAGGAGAGGGGGCAGGGTGAGGGATGTCAGGCACATCCTAAGGATAGATGTGGGAGTCACTCCCTCAACCCCCCCCCCCCCCCAAAAAAAACGAACTCAGTTACTGGCTGGGGGGAGGGATCAAACAAGCAGGACTTCACTTTTTGAGTAAAGTTCCACTTTAATTCCATTTTTTATTCTCCTCCTAAGATGAGTGATGTTTCCCTTTAGAATGAACATGCTTTCAACATGTTAACATTAATATATTCATATTAACATATTCAAATCTCATAATTATCCTTAGTAAGCGATTCATGCTAGCCTGTACGTTCCACTGATTGCCAATGGCAATCTGTCCATAGCATGATCTTATTGCCTCACCGAAGCTGACAATCTGCCTAATACCACCACTAATAAGGATGGGTATGACAGTAGTACATGGAAGCACTGAACTATGACAAATATTAATACAGCTGGGTTCTGAAAGAGCTGGTCTGTGGAGACAACTATAACAAAGTCAGACAGAACTGTCAGGCTTTACTGTGGTAGAAGTTTTGTACTCTTCCTCTCGAATTGTGCTGATAAGTGATAGATGTGCCTTAAGGTGATTTTTTTTTTGTTCTTCTTTTCGCAGCCAGATATGAATACAGAAGCAATGACAAGCCAGACCCTTCATATTCAGCCTGTCTTTCCCTAGCTAGGGTCACAGCTGTCAGCTCGTAGCTTAGAAAGTGATATCAATGCAAGCTCTGGTGTCTGAGCGCTTCACTGCGCTGATCTCCATACAGCTTGCCGAGAATCCCCAGGGAGACTAAACCTGCACTGGGATTTTCTGTTCCTGTTCTGTTTCGTCTATAAACTATCCTGGCAAGTTTCCTTGGTTGTATTTTTTTTTTTAAATTGCAATGCCATCCACTTACAGCTAAAAATAGGAAAATAATTGCTAGCAAGTGCAGTGTTCAAAATACAACAGAGTTCTCACAAATGTCTACCTAACAGCGTTTCCAAAGACCCAGGATTTTCCAGGACAGTTCCTGGTTTCAAAGATTTGTACCTGGTGTCCACTACAAACTACCTGCACAACCACAGTAAATTAAAGTCCCTAAAATATTATCTGTGCTTTTAGGCAACTCTGATTATGAAAAATGCTTAAGATTAAAAGGGGTTGTAAACCCTCGTGTTTTTTCACCCTAATGCATCCTCTGCATTAGGGTGAGAAAACTGCTGTCACTCGGCAGCCCCGTTTCACTCACCTGAGCCCGGTCGTTCCCCCGTTGGACGTGCGTTCTACCTCTCTGGGCAGGGTTCTTGGCTCTTGATTGGATAGATTGATAGCAGCACAGCCGTTGGCTCCAGCGGCTGTCAATCAAATCCAATGATGTGGGCACCGGGGGGTGGGGCCGAGTCCAGCATTCTGAGTCTATGGACCCCCTGGGAGAGTGCTTCTCCTAGGGGGTTTCCAGATGCCAGGAGGAGACGTGAGCGCCACCGGGGGACCCCAGAAGACGAGGTTTGGGGCCAGGGCCGTCTTTAAGGCAGGGCAAAAGGGGCAGCTGCCCTGGGCCCTGTCATTGTTGTGGGGCCCAAAGCAGCTGCATCATACTTGCCAACTATCCCAGTTTACATTCCCTTGAGGTTTTAGTCCTGTTGTTGTGTACAGATGACTCACCTGCAGACCCTGTGTTTACATGTAAATAACCAGCATTCATATGTAAATAGAAGTGACATGCATATGTAAATAGCTGAGGCCAATGGCATTGATATGTAAATAAGGCAGCATTCATATGTATATCATGCCCCCTGCAGTGAGGAGAAGATGTGCTGTAACCTACAGAAACCAGTGAGCAGTATTACTGTACAGTAATCTCTAGCAGCCAATCAACAAGCCGAAATCATGTGCTGTAACCTCTAGCAACTAATCAGTAAGCCTTAAGGAGTGCTGTAACCTCTAGCAACCAGTCAGTAAGCAGTAACGATATGCTGTAACCTCTGGCAACCAATCGCAATCGCTATCTGATACAGTAAACTGATTTTAAGTCTAGCTGCTATTTATTGTATGTCTCAGAGAAGGTGGAGAGCGAAATTGCATGGGGGGAGGGGGGCCCTAGGCAAATTTTTGCCCAGGGCCCAATCAATATTAAAGACGGCCCTGTTTGGGGCGAACTGCAGTGGAGTTAAAAATAAAATAAAAATATCAATTCATTAAAAGGTAACTCCACTTTTGTAAAAAACAAACAAACCCCAAAGCATGTAAAAAAAAAAAAAAATAAAAAAAAAAAAAAAACATAGTATATGCGGTAGTATTGCTACACAAGTCATTTTGTAATTTATTGTTATTGAAAATGACATTTCCTTTTCAATATGCAGCTGCTGTCATTTTATGTAAGATGCAATGCAAAATGTCAACCTAGAGGCGGTCTGGTGTACAGAGTGACATTTCTTGCTTGTGTGATTGGCTGACTGAATTTCCCAGAAGTCTGCACAACAAGTCAGATTTTAGGCATCCTCTGCAATATTTTCATTTTGGTGGGGTACTTCCTAAGGGTTACATACCTCTTAAGTGATGCAGAATTCTGCAGCTTCCATGTAGATTCAGTATGCAAGGGATAAGGTGAAATAAACAGCTATTTCTTTAGGGCAATACTTTCTTATATTTCTTCTTCTGCTACAAAAAGCTTGCTAAAATCATTACAGCGTACACGAAACATCTAAAGGGGGATTATTTTTCTCTTAACAAGTGGAGTTACTCTTTAAGCATATTCATTTAGTGTATTTTTATTTTTAAATAAACTAGTGAAAATACAGAGATTTTGCCTGGTATTGACCACTTGTAAGTCCTATGTACAGCTGAGCTCAGACTGGAAAAAGCAGCAGGAGCCAGTAAATTGTGCTGCGGTGCTCATAACAGGGGGAAGACCAGGTGGAAAGGAGATGAGCTCATCAATATGCTGCTTCTTTTTCACTGTCCAATCACAGCTGGGAGCAGTGACCAGACCAAGCTGAATTACTAAGGGCCCATTCACAATGAGCAGTTTTTCATGCGCTTTTGCGGTTTAAAATGGTGAAGAAAAATGCATGAAAAATGTATCCCTTAAATCCTGTAGAACTCCTCACACAAGTGTGTTGTGGGTAAACTTTTTAAAAAGTCCTGCGTGCTCACCAAGAAAGCATCTTCTATTACAAGTCAATTACAAGTCAATAGGAGCGCATTAAAAGCAAACCAATGTACAAAGGCGATTTCACTCCCGCATGTCAGTCCTGATTTTGGCTGCGATTTCAGACACATTTCTGCACAGTTGTCAATGTAAACCGCAGCCCAAAATTGCAAAAAGTAGTACAGAAACTACTTTTTGAAATCGGAGCGGCGCCGCAAATGCAGCGTCGCACCAATTAGGACTGTGCCATTTCCGGCAATTACTGTTGGTTTGACATGCAATTTGACATGTCAAATCGCACCAGGGCTCCAATACGAAAATAAATGAAATAAAAAAAATAAACTGTAACTATAGTAACCACATATATTTCAGCACTAGAAGAGATAAAGATAATCAAAGATTTAAAACCCACCCAAAAATCTGTGTGCGTGTTTACCTACTTGCATCAACAATAAAGTTATTTTTTTCTGATTTAAAAAAAAAAAAAAGATTTACAATCCATCATAACAGAGGATGGAACTCTGAAATAAATATTCCAACCCCTAATACTGGTCTTTAGACAAGCACCCAACCTCAGATAAACTAATCAGCTGGAAAAGTTATTCAGATTATAAAGCAGTGATGGCAAACCTTGGCACCCCAGATGTTTTGGAAATAAATTTCCCATGATGCTCATGCACTCTGCAATGTAGATGAGCATCATGGGAAATGTAGTTCCAAAACATCTGGGGTGCCAAGGTTCACCATCACTGCCTTAGGCCCCTTTCACACAAGACAGATCCGTGATGATCCGCCCCATGAACATCCGCTTGATCAGCGGGGATCGCTCTGTTGATCCCCGCTGAGCCAGCAGATGACAGGACGGTCAGATCTACACTCTCCTCTATGGGAGATCGGATGAACATGGACCGTCTGTCCGTGTTCATCCGATCCGCACTGCAGACGGACAGAAAAATAGCATTATCCCCCGTCTGCAGAATCGGACCATAGCGGGGATGGATGATATCCGCTGACACCCGCTATACCATAGGGATGCATGTATGTCCGTATTTCATGCGAAAACGGATAGATGAAATATAGACGTGTGAAACGGGCTTTAGGGGTTATGTAGAGGTGCCTGCACTGTACGGCTGCATTCCGTTTGGTATTTTTATGGCACTGACGGGTTGGCTTTAGTGCCTACTAGACAGCCTGCTGCTTATACCCCAGTGCTATAATCTGACACTTCACCGAATGTACTTTCTTGAGAACTAACATAGGAGGACGGAGACAATTATCAGTCTGCGCTCCGTGATTCTATCCTACAGCAAAGCACACGAGGCACAGCCAGGGGCAGATATTTTTTATCTATTATATACACCTGAAAAACACAACAGATGAGGATGGCAGAGACATCCTGTGGATATCGCCTTCCTGTGTTTATGCAAACTTGACGGATTAGGCAGATGCTGGATTCGAAAAAGGATTAAATAGCCAGGCATAAAATAAAAAGATACAATTCAGAGACCTGAACTGTGTAAAAGTTGTCACCCAGAGGCAGCGATGTGCTATTCATAGGGAATGAGTTATGGACACAGATACAGCCTAACAGTAAGCATCCTGCCTGAGTGAATTAGGATGCAAAGCACAGCAAACTATACTTGTTTTCTTCTGCGAATGCAAGTATGTTTCCAGGGCTTCTATTTGGTGATAAACACCAGCAACTGCACATTACCAGATAACGAACCACTAAAAAAAAACTCCTGCCCCTGGGCGCAAGAAATTTTCATTTACATAAACTCCTCAATAACCACAAAGAATATAAATTCACTTTTGTGCACCAAATGGCTTTGCAAATCTAGATTTTACCCCGTAAAAGCAGCAGAGACATCATCACTAGGCTACATAGTCTGTACAGAGAGTGGCTCCACCCACTACAGTATGCAATTAGAAAACTACAGGGGGCAGATACAAGACCTGGCCCCCTGTACAAGGGGAGAACAGAAGTGGCTGGTCTTTATTACAGGAAACTCCTGAACAAAGACAAAGAAAGGTTTTGGAAAAGAAATGCAAAGTACACCAAGGTTCAGAATACACATGCATTCTATTTGTTAGACCGAAGGCTCTATTCACAAAGCAGTATCTACCACTTTAAAATCCGCAGTTAAATACCTCTCTGCGTTTTTCAAAAATTTTTTGTAATTCTGAAAAACTTTACTAAAATACGCATTATGAGTTATTTTATGAAGTGATGCGGAATTATAGTAGTAAAAGCTAGCGTTATTTTAACTAAGGTGCTTGCCGGTGTCCTTTACAGCCAGTTAATAGCTGGCTGTTACAAAGCAGGCAGCAGACGCATCCTTAACAACTAGTACCGTAAATAGCTGGCTATTAAGGAAGACCACCATGCTCTTAACACCCATGACTTATCTGCTGTCAACAAGGTTCCCCACTAACAGCAGAAAGTACACAAAAGAAGTGGCGGCATAAAAAAATAAAAAGTGTGGGGGGCCACCCCCCAATCCATTCCAGCCTAGAAGGGTCTGTATGAATTTTGAGGGGAACCCCACGTCAAAATTATAAAAAAAAAAGTGACCCCCCATCCATACTAAACACTAACCTGAGCATGCAAGACCAAGAAGGGGGGGGGGTGAGTGAGTGGTCCCACACTTCCTGAACCATACCAGGCCACATACCCTCAACAACAAATGGGCTGAAACTGCACAGAATTAAATGTGAATCGCACAGAAATCCCACAGTGTTTGCTTACATGCAGTTCCTAGTGTGAATGGGACTTTAATTTAAAAAAAAAAAATGCACTTGATTATGTATTAATAAAAACTTTGCTGCATTAATGTGTCTTTTATATCTGCTTGGAGTTCAGCCAACCATTCATAATTACACCTTTAGCGAGAGAAAAACCGAGGACAGCAATGGAACTAGCTCATCAGGACAAACCTCAGCCAATGGTATCTGTTTATGCCCCATAGACATTAATTTGTCACCCCAATTACCCAAAAAAGGAGGACTCATATAATATCCATAGGGATTTCTGCTCAGCTTTCACTTTTTGAGGGCCACACATACACCAATCAGCTACTGACATGTTACGTGAATAAAAATGCTGTCCCTGAAGTTAATGTATTGAAAGCAGAAAAAATGGGCATTGCAGTTGGTTATATATGGGGCTGTGTAATTGTAGACCGGTCATGGTACCCATGTTGACCCGTGTCCACAGCCAAAAGCACATATAATGGGCACGTGAGCATCAGAACTGGACCAAGGAGCAATGGAAGAAGGTGGCCTGGTCTGATGAATCACTTTCTTTTCGATGCATGTGCAACACATAACTGGGAAAGAGATGGCACTAGGATGTGAAGAAGGCAAGCTGGTGGAGGCAGTGTGATGCTTTGGGCAATGTTCTTCTGGGAAACCTTGGATCCTGCCATTTATGTGAATGTAATTTTGACACGTACCACCTACCTAAACATTCTGGGTGACCACATTGCAGTCATATTCCCTGATTGCAGTGGTCTCTTTCAGCAGGATAATGCACCCTGCCACACTTCAGAAATGGTTCAAGAAGGGTTTGAGGAACACAACGAGTTTTAGATGTCAGCTTGGTGCCAGACACCATAGCATACCTTCTGTGGTCTAGTGGCATCCATGTCTAGACAGGTCAGGGTTGTTTTGGCAGCATAAGTGGACCTACTTAATATTAGGTGGGTGGTTATGGCTGATCTGTGTATAAGAGCAGAGCTCATCAGTCAGGACAGCTCATCTAACTAGCACTAGCATTAAAAGTTAATGCATAAGAGGGCCTGCAGTTTGGCAATAAGTATTCTTAATGAAATGTGTTAATCATGGAATGGGAAATGTGACCTAAAATGTAACAGGTTATATTTGGGTATCACAATTTATTTACATACAAAATATGTGCTTCTTGCCTTTATAGTGACAACCAACTCTAGAAACGTTCAAAAGTCAGATAAAAGCAAAAATGGAGCACATGACATTGAAAACATTTTCCTGATTACAAGAGACATCAGCTATTTCGGACAGCCACTTAAACAGTAAAAGAGCACCGGGTACATATCAAAACGACCATTATTTCTGAAAATCAAATCAGCGCATCTACAGTCCCAGTTAAAAGTACATTAAAGAGCACAGTGCGTTCTCCGGCAGCTGAAGCCACCACCTCATCACTAAAGGGCATGTCACCGCAGCTTAAAAAAAAAAAGTTTCAATTGAATTCCCAATTCTTTGCTGTACCCAAAGCAGTTCTAAGAAAATAAGAGACCAGAAATAGTTTTTTGATGTAGGACTATCTTCTTACGCTGAAAGAAATCGCGCCTCACCATGTTGTAAGCTGGAACATTTTTTGGGGATCTTAATATTTAGAAAAGAAAAACAAATCTTTCCAATTGAGCACACACTGGTTAATTCATAGTTACTGAACAGGCGAGTAAACGAAATAATAGCTCATCAGGCTGGAACTGCTGTAGGCTTAAATTGTGCACACAGGCCGGGAAGTGATAATGGGCAGTTATTCCTTCAGCTCAGTGTTGTGTAATGTGGCTTATATTAGGAGGCCTCTTAGAAATACATTCTCATAAACCTATCAGGATTATAATAAACACCAAGTATAAATAAAAGTTTTGTTTGTGCAGACTATTTTTAATGACCATCTCTCTTGTAATTAATCTGGGTTACTGAAGAGATTTAAAAAGCAATGGCGATCTATAGATATATATTATAATACACAAATTAGAGGCTTAAAAGGGTTGATGCAGCTTCAGCCATTAATGCGGTGTTCTGCCCAAAAAATAAATAAAAGCCAGCAGCTACACATATTCCTGTCCTGGAGTCCAGCGATGTTGGCACCAAAGCTGATGATTCCATCAGCTGTCAGGTGCTGCCGTTGCCATTGCGGGTAAGGGTACCCGGCAGTGTAGCATTACGGCTTCATGCTGGGAACTCTACTGCGCATGCGTGAGGCCCCGCGACAGCATGAGGAGGAGGGAGCCACGCGGTGATGTCACAGGCCGCGGCCTGGACTCCCGGAAGTGGGAACAGGGTACCTGTCAAAGACAGGCATCCCCCCCCACCCCCCCCCCCCGAAAGGTGCCAATTGTGGCACCAGAAGGGGAGAGGAGACAAATGAGCAAAAGTTTCACTTTTGGGTGGAACTCCACTTTAACCACTTGCTTACTAGGAACTTAGTGTGTTTGTGAACTCATAGAGACATCACTGGCAGCTCCTGTATTAGAGCTAGGCATAGCACACTGTACAGGTCTCTTATAAAAAGGAGGCTTGTAAATACCTTTTCAGGATGATCTTCAGGCAGGTCACATGACTCGTGGCCCCTTTACATGTCCGATACATGGCTTCTGCAGGAGGGGACCGAGATCTCCCTCTGACGTCAGCTGGGGAGGTCACATGGCCTCTCAGCCCCTCCTGCAGTAGCCATGTATTAGAGATGTAAAGTGAGTCAGTCACGTGACCGGCTTGAAAATAACTCTACAGAGGTATTAACATGCTGCGGAGACACAGAACGGAGCCGACAGGCAGGGAAGAGGGGGTGAGAGCTGCGGATGACAAAGGGACCTACGCTTACCACGGTGGTCAAGGCTCAGCAGCCCCGATTATCATGGTCAGCGCAGAGGGGGACACAGGAAGTGACAGGATCAGCTGGGTTTTTTACAATTTAAAGAGGGGCAGATTACACAGCACAAGCACTGTGCGGTTTAATCTGCTTTAAGGGAACAGGATCTCTATTTGTTTGGGGGGGGGGGGGGGGTTAAACACTCAAATCTACCTTCCTGCCCAGGCCAATCATGCCTTCAATAATAATTGCGCGGTCATGCTACACTGTACCCATATGAAATTTTTATAATTTTTTTCACACAAATAGAGCTTTATTTTGGTGGCATTTACAGTTTTCATAGTTTGTTAGAAAATTTTGCAAACAGGAAATTTTTCTCCCTCATTGATGTGCGCTGATGAGGCTGCACTGATAGGTGGCACAGATGATGAGGCACTAATAGGTGGCACTGCTTAGCAGCACTGATATGCACTAGGAAGTGGCATTGGTGGGTCTAGAGTGTGTGGGACAATGTCCTGTTTACACAAGACGGTAAATCGGCTTTTTTTTACTCTTCCGTGCTGAAAATATTACTGGCTTCTGTTTACTTCACGTGATTGGCTGACAGCTGATCACGTGGTAAGGGGCCAGGATTGGGAGTCTCATGGACTTGCTGATCACAGAGTGTGCCGGGCGCACAGGAAACACATGGGAGGACGTAGATGGATGCCCTCCCGGTAATTTAGGCCTGTGCCGTAGCTGTCTTTCAGCTATAGCACAGGCGGCAAGAGTATAATAAAACAGGCCTAGTAAAAATCCCTATTTCAATATATCAATTTGTCATTGAGAAAAGGACAAAGCAGGAAACTAAGCACAGAGACGGAAATCATGAATCTCTGATTCCACTTTGATCAAGAACACTCTAATTGCTGCATCAACTCCTCTGTGGGGTTGATTTACTAAACCTGGAGAGTGCAAAATCGGGTGCAGCTGTGCATGGTAACCAATCAGCTTCTAACTTCAGCTTGATCAATTAAGCTTTGACAAAAAAAAAAAAACCTGGAAGCCGATTGGTTTCTTTGCACCAGATTTTGCACATCAACCACTGTGCATGAAATATTGCAAATGATGCCTCTGGGATCCTTCATTACATTTGCACATCTCTGATATTTTATAGGACTAATGCCTTGTACATACAATGAGATTATCGGATGCATGACTGTCTTTTTTTGCATGCTAATCTCCATATAGAAAATGAAGAAGTTATTAAAGTTATGAAAATTCTCGAAGGACAGAATAAAAATTCAGAAGTGCTGTCATTTATTGTATTGTATTTACCACTTAAAGAACTGAGCCCCATTTTCAGACTCAATGTTTACAAGTTAAAATCAGGGTTTTTTTTGGCTAGAAAATTACTTAGAACCCCCAAACATTACAATATATATATATATATATATATATATATATATATATATATATATATATATATATATATATATATATATAAATTTTCCCTAACACCCTAGAGAATAAAATGGCGGTTGATGCAATACTTTCTGTCACACCGTATTTGCGCAGTGGTCTTACAAGTGCACTTTTTTTTGGAAAAAATACACTTTTTTGAAGTCATAACTAAGACAACAGTAAAGTTAATCCATTTTTTTTTTTATATTGTGAAAGATAATGTTATGTGAGTAAATTGATACCCAACATGTCACACTTCAGAATTGTGCCTGCTCGTGGAATGGCAACAAACTTTTACCCTTAAAAATCTCCATAAGCATTGTTTAAACATTTCTACAGGTTACCAGTTTTGAGTTACAGAGGACGTCTAGGGCTAAAATTATTGCTCTCGCTCTTACGATCACGGCGATATGCGTGGTTTGAACACCGTTTTCATACGAGATCGGCTCCCGAAAGCTTTGTACTAACCATCAGATTATCATACAATCGCTCCAAAAGACGGATTTTTCATCAGATTTTTTGATGATCATGTGTACAGGCCTTAAAGTCCTGTGTTGACAGGCTTTGGGTTTGTGTGGATGGCATCAGTTTGATGTCAGTTGGGGCACTTCCGAGATCATTTAGAATTTGTTGAAAAATCCATTTGACTTGTTTCAAGTGGGTTTTGCAATCCTATAAGATTGTATAAGAATAAAAAAGTCTGTCAAACATGAACAAAAACCCATCAATATAGGACAAAGCTGCAGCAGATGAAATTTTTTTTTTAAATTATTTGACTGTATAAATTAAATTGAACCAAAAAGCATGCTAGCGATAAACTACAGATGGGCAGTGATGTATGTGACAAATAAACACCCATGGTCAAGTCCTGTTACTACAAAGGTAATATTTAGGTTAACCCACTTGTTGTCCACCCCATAGCAGTTTCACTGCTACTGGGCAGCAGCTGTGTGCCAGATCACGTATATATATATATATATATATACCTGATCTAAATCTTCTGTTTACTGTGTTCTGTGTAGAGGTCGACCGATATGGGTTTTTCTCTGGCCGATGCCGATATTTAGAAATCATGGAAGCCGATAGCCGATATATGATGCCGATTTTTTTGGGCCGATATGTTAGGCCGATTTTATTTTATTTTTTTTCCTTTTTTATTATTATTTTTTTTTTTAATCCCCCTTGATCTAACACACCTTTCCCACTGGGGCGTTTTTCAGGCGCTTTTGGGCTAAAAATAGCGCCTGTAAAGTGCCTGCAAAATGGCTCCCCTGCAGTCTGTGTGAAAGACAGAGTGCTTTCACAATGAGGCGATGCGCTGGCAGGATCTTAAAAAAAAAGTCCTGCAAGCAGCACGTTTGGAGTGGTGTATACCGCTCCTCCACCACTCCTGCCCATTGATATGAATGGGCACCACTGCCGAAGCGCATGCAATGCGATTTGGCAGCAGTGCTTCATGGGCGCATTTAACCTCTTCCTTCGCCACTAGCTGGGCTATATGTGCCCCACTAGCAGCCAAATAGCACCGCTAAAATGATGGTAAAGAGCCGCTAAAACTTGCGTTTTACCATCAACGCCTGCCCGCTCCAGTGTGAAAGCAGTCTTCATAAGTGATACAGAAAATTTCTTACATTTAAACATTTATTAAACAAAACAAACCTCCAATCAGTTTACTTGTATGTATGATTTAGATTAAAAAAAAAAACCTATATATTAAATAAAAACAGGTAGTCAAAACTTTTGGACGAAAAAAAAAAATGGGCTAACTTTACTGTTTTTATTTTATTTTTATTTTTTAAATAGTGTATTTTTTTCCCAAAAAAATGCATTTGAAAGACCTCTGTGCAAATGCCGTGCGACATAAAATATTGCAACAACCGCTATTTTATTCCCTAGGATCTCTGCTAAAAAAATATATATAATTTTTTGGGGGGTCTAAGTGATTTTCTGGCAGAAAATACAGGATTTTTACTTGTAAGCAACAAGTGTCAGAAAAGATTTAGTCTTTAAATGGTTAAACTGAGAACTTCTACACACTGAGATGACTTCATTCATTCAAGTGTAAACATTGTATCTTTCTGTTCTTTTCTTGGCAGCCTGCCCAGAGAGGAGGAAGACGTTTCTATGACGACTCAGGCAACTTACACTGACTTCTATTACAGAAGTCATTTCAAAGTCCCTGTAGTTCTAAATAGGCTTTTTATCAGCACAATCGGCCGATGCCGATTATTTAAAAAACTTCAAATATCGGCCGATATATCGGTCGACCTCTAGTTCTGTGTGTGTGCACCGCTGGCGCCTTGCTCCTGCTATGATTATGCACAGTGGGACTCAATCAGCGGGTACCGTGGACTTGATGTCTGCCAGCACCCACCGATCATTCGTTACACAGGTAGAATAGCAGTCTACCTATGTTAACAAGGCCGATTTCCGCTAGCTAGACACAGTTAACCCTTTGATCTCCCTGATGTTAACCTCTTCCCAGCCAGTGTCACTAGCACAATGACAGTGCATATTTTTTAGCACTGATCATTGTATTGGTGTCACCGGTCCCCAAAAAGTGTCAACAGTGTCAGAATGTCTGTTGCAGTCCCCCTTTAAGTTGTTGTTTGCCACCATTGCTAGTAAAAAATAAATAAAAATATCCCATAGTTTGTTTTGATGCTATAACTTTTGCGAAAACTAATCAATATATGCTCACTGGTATTTTTTTTTACCAAAAATATGTAGCAGAATACATATTAACCTAAATTGATAAAGACTTTGGGTTTTTGAATATTTTTTACTGCATATGTTTGATAGCAGAAAGTAAAAAAAAATTTGGGAGTTTTTTTTATTTTATATTATCGTCTTTTTTTGTTTATAGCACAACAATTTTGTTTGGGTACAACATCAAATGACCACAAAATTGTCAGTTAAAATAAAGCTGTGCCGTGGTTAAATCAAGTGGTTAAAGGACGATTTTACTTTTAGTGAAGCTAGTGTTCTTATAAGGTGACTTTGCTTTCAATTTCAAACACTTGCTGCCCAGGGCAATTTTTTCACATACATATTAACAAGTTCAGCATCCGACGGGGGTAAGGGAGGCAACTGACAGGGGGAAGGGAGGGGACCCCACCCACCCTGCAGTGTAAAAGTGACAGCTACCTTCCTGGGTGTGATTAGAACCCAAGTTCGGACCAACCCTGAGCAAATACCCAATACAGAACTTCCTTCTAGGGGCTAATCTACCAACGTCTATATTTAACTCAGTAACAAAAATATGGACGTGCAAATATTAAAAAATGTGAACGTTGCATAAAAATTACTTTAGGTAAACATTGCAATAATAACACCATCTGTGCGCTCATTAACAATGCATTATACTTTAAGCGATTCCTTTTGCGAACATCAGTTCTGATTAATATTGCTCTGAATTGTGGCCAAATAAGCTGATGAACTTGAAGCTACAACTTTAGTTTGGAACTTCTGTGTTGCTAAGACACTTTGTTAATTTGATTTAGCCCAGCCAAATTGAACTTAATGAAGTCTGTTCTTTAATGGGCTGATCTTGTTTGTTTCATTATTTTAACTGAACAATCTGATTTTTTTTGTTTCTGATAATTATCACTGATTATTAGTGATGGATGTATTAATGAATCAGTGGACATAGCACTTCTACATTTATCACTTGACTCTAAAAAATGAGAGTAAATGCAGTTAACACTTGCTTAGGATCTTTCCTAATTCCCCTAGTGAGAAAAGAGATATAAATAAAATGCCGGATGATACCAATCAAGCCGTTAATAAGCTTAAACAATCAGATTACCTTCAAAAAGAACTGAAGAGATTAAAACCAACTATCTTTAAAATAGAGTTCATCTGAGGTGGAACACCACATTTCTCAACTAGAAGACCAAGTGCACATCAAGCCATTGTAATTGCTAGAGCAGATAAAGGACAATAAACGAATGTCAAATGAGCCAAGAGTTTTGCTGTAACAATTTAGAATTAATTGCCCACTATGGGGCAGTGAAAAGCAATACTCCAGACAATTTTTTTCAGTTTGAGATAGGGTGGAGAAGAGTTAGGGAAACTTGAAAATCAACCCTTTGTAGTTGGGCTGTGCCCCCACTGCAACAGTTAATTGCTCCTTGATCAACTGATCGGTGGGGGTGGGGGGAGGGTTTGAGTGAAGAAAAGGTAAGTATACTGCAGGGCATTACAGTAAACATGAATGGTATTCATTCATTTTTAGATATTTACATAGAAGACAACATAATGCTGAGCTTAACAGAAGTTGTTTTATGTACCATCTGGGTCTAGGACCCAAGGGTGCTCCACAGAGATCACTTTAAAGCTTAACAGTGTTATACAAGGTGTCTGCACGGCAACTTTGTTGTAACCTTAGTCCAGTGATTCTCCATCAGGTTTCCATGTGACCCTAAGGTTCTTCCTGAGCTTGTTAGAGATTCCTTGAGCAATAACCAACTTCTGAGCTGCAGATAAGTAACCACTAACACCAATGAACTTCTTAGCTATCTATGCGAGGGGCATTCTTCCTAATAGCCACAAATGTAAGGAGCATTCTTCTAAGCATCCATTACACTAATGTACTGTGAGATATAATTATAGTAGGGGTTGCCTGAGACCGGAAAGTTATTTCAAGGGCTCCCCCATGTTAAAAAGGTTGAGAAAGGCTGCCTTAGTCTCTAATTAGTCTATATCAGGTACAAATTATAACCCAGCTCCATCTTTTTGGTAAAAGTAAAACATAAATGGTGCAGAATGCATTAAAAAAAGAAAATACAGCTTTCACTGCAATACTCACCTTCACCCTTCAGTGCTGCCCCCCACCTCGCAGACCCCACAGATGCAGTGCCAGTCCACCTCTGGGTTGAATGAGCATCATTTAGACCACTTCCTGTAATCTTGGGTTGTCATTGACCCGGGGGCATCATAACTCCAACCTGCACAGGACATTGGAACTGGGCTTTAAGCAATGGGAAAGAAGAAGGGATCACGAGGGTCCATTAAACCCTTTAATTTACTTTATCAACAATATGACATTTTGTTATTTTCAGGCTTTGTGACCATATCAATAAATACACAAATCCTAGGATTTGGGGAATTGGGTCTGGCTCCTCACCTCATGGGGCTGCTCCACTGACGGGGGAAAATCTAGTAAATCACCAGCAGCAAGATTTTATAGTTTGAGAAGAGATGCATTTAATGATAATGTTTCTAGCTTGTATCATGATAAATGCTCGTCTTATTTTCCATCTCTGCAGGATATTAAAGAAATAATTTTAGAGAGTTATTTAGATGTTTAAAGGGCAATAGATAGTCTGGACTCAAGAGAATTATATTAGAAAATAATTAACTGTGTATACAGGCGAATGATTACAGGAATACCTTTAACAGTGGGATGCTGAATATTTAGAATTTAAATACAGCTGAAAAAAAAGCAACCCATAAGCCAACAGCAGCACTAAAGCTAAAGCACTTATGATGTTAGCAAGCAACAGTGTTAGGGCATGTTCACACCAGCAGCATGCACTTCAGCATGGCCATTGGCGTGCGATGTGATGGCAGCGATGGCAATGCTCTATTAATATTTACTATTAATAGCATATCACACTGTAACCTTTTTTTGGTAGCGATTTATGCAAATGTCAAAGTGTAATTTCATTTACTTCCATTGGCTGCAGTGTGATGCGCTGGATTGTGCCACACCACAACACAGTGCCACACCACAACAAGATGACTTGCTGAAGCTCAAGCCAAGCATCTGAATAGGGAAGAAAGGCGATTTAAATGACTTTGAATGTGGCATGGTGGTTGGTGCTGGTCTGAGTATTTCAAAAACAACTGATCTACTGGGATTTGGTTGAATGGTCCAAAAAAAAGAAAATATCCAGTGAGTGTCCGTTGTGTGGAAGAAAATGCCTTGTTCATGTCAGAGAAGAATAGGCAGGCTTGTTTGAGATGATTGAAAGGCAATAGAAACACAAACAGAATGCGCAACACATCGAACCTTTAAGCAGATGGGCTACAGTAGTACAAGACCACACGAATGCCACTCATGTAAGCTAAGAAGAGGAAACTGAGGCTACAATTCACACAAGCTCACCAAAATTGCACAAGAGAAGATTGGAAAAACCTTGCCTGCTCTGATGCGACTCGATTTCAAATGCGACATTCAGATGGTAGGGTCAGAATTTGGCGTAAGCATGGATCCATCCTGCCTTGTATCAATAATTCAGGTTGGTGGTGGTGGTGTAATGGTGGGGGGGATATTTTGTTGGTACACTTTGGGCCCCTTAGTACCAACTGAGCATTTTTAACCACTTGAGAGCCAAATAACCGCTACAGCGTGGATCTCCTTTTACGGGACTACGTCAATAGACGTAGTCCCGTGCACGAGCGCCCCCTGAGGGGCACGCGCGGCGCGCTCTGTGATCGGCGAGTCTACGAGACTCGCCTGATCACCGATCCGTGCAAGGGGTCGATCCCGACCCCTTATCACGTGATCAGCTGTCAGCCAATGACAGCTGATCATGTGATATAACGGAGCCGGTAATCGGCTATTATGCCTCCTCGCGCTGACAGCGCGAGGAGAAAAAAAAAAAGCCGATCGCCGGCGGCCATGATCGGGACATCAGTCCCGATCATGGCCAGCCCTGTTAGTGACCACCTGCCCCCTGCCAGTGACCACCTGCCCCCTTCCAGTGCCACAATAGAAAAAATAAAGGGCCCCCCGTCAGTGCCACCCAGCAGTGCCCATAGTGCCACCCAGCAGTGTCACCCAGCAGTGCCCACAGTGCCACCCAGCAGTGCCCACAATCTGCCTCAACATAGGTGCTGCACCCCAGTGCCACATATCCGTGCCCATCAGTGTCATCTACCAGTGCCCAGCAGTGCCGCCCATTAGTGCCCTGCAGTGCCACCTATCAGAGCCACCTATCAGTGCCACCCATCAGTGCCCATCAGTCCCATCTACTAGTGGTACCTATCAGTGCCCATCCGTGCCACCCATCCGTGCCACCCATCCATGCCACCTTATCTGTGCCCATCTTTGCCCATCAGTGCCGCCTTATCTGTGCCCATCAGTGCCGCCTTATCTGTGCCCATCGGTGCCGCCTTAACTATGCCTATCAGTGCCCACCAGTGCAGCCCATCAGTGCCCACCAGTGCAGCCCATCAGTGCCCACCAATGCAGCCCATCAGTGCCCACCAATGCAGCCCATCAGTGCCCACCAATGCAGCCCATCAGTGCCCACCAATGCAGCCCATCAGTGCCCACCAATGCAGCCCATCAGTGCTCACCAATGCAGCCCATCAGTGCTCACCAGTGCAGCCTATCAGTGCCGCCTCATCAGCGCACTTCAATGAAGGAGAAAAATTACCTGTTTGCAAAATTTTATAACAAACTATTAAAAATTATTTTTTTTTTGCATCTTTTTTTGTTTGTTTAGCATAAAATAAAACTCCGAGCTGTAATTAAATACCACCAAAAGAAAGCTCTATTTGTGGGAAAAAAATGATAAAAATTTCATTTGGGTACAGTGTTGTATGCCCGCGCAATTGTCATTCAAAGTGCATCAGCGCTGAAAGCTGAAAATTGGTCTGGGACTGAGGGGGGTTTAAGTGCCCAGTAAGCAAGTGGTTAAACACCATGGCCTACCTGAGTATCGCTGCTTACCATGTCTATCCCTGACTACAGTGTACCCATCTTCTGATGGCTCCTTCCAGCAGGATAATGCACCATGTCACAAAGCTCAAATCATCTCACCACTGTTTTCTTGAACATGACAATGAGGTCACTGTACTCCAATGGCTTCCACAGTCACCAGATCTCAATCCAATAGAGCACCTTTGGGATGTGGTGGAAAGGTAGATTTGCATCATGTGCAGCCGACAAATCTGCAGCAACTGCATGATGCCATCATGTCAATATGAACCAAAACCTCAGAGGAATAATTCCAACACCTTGTTGAATCTATGCCATGAAGAAATTGAGGCAGTTCTGAAGGCAAAATGGGTCCAACCCGGTACTAGAAAGGGGTACCTAGTAAATTTGGCTGGTGAGTGTACTGCTATGATAAGAAAGACTGCAGCCCCAGCATTGCTTTAAAAATACAAACTCTTCTAAAGTACAAAGATAAAACAGCAACTGCAGGGGATAGTTGTAATTGGACCTCAAAATGTGGGTATATTTATGAGAAAAACGGTGAGCCAATTACATGAGTAAAGAAATGGGTATGCAAGCTTTGTACATAGAGTACTGCTGCCATGCTTGCAATGAACAGAAATTCAAAGCATAACAGGCTGCAGATTAATATAGAAAGGCGTGCATTAAGAACATAAAATTATAGATTGTGTATCAGTTATGTTAAAAACATGTTTTAGCACATTCTTTTTTTCTTTAAAGAAATTCCAAATCCGCTATCTACACTACAATAAGCTTCAAGTCTACCTAGGAAAAAATAAATAAAAAATAGAAGTGTGGAAATAAATGAATGTACAAAACATTGCTTACTGTCATGCCAAAGTTGCACTCACCAAAATATAAAAAACAAATTAGCAGACCTCTACACAGATGCCTTTGTATATACCTATAGTGTGTGATGAGAACACAGCATACAAATGAGATATACCGCTGTCTTCAGCCACCTCTGTACTCTAAAATACAATGACATTATAAATAACAAGCTCTTGCTCCTATTCACGTCGTGTGTCTGGGAGAAAAGATGTGCTTTATATAGGATGAATAAGAAAAACCCTCCATCTTTAACAGTGTGCAGCCACCTGTGAATGAGCACAGCAAGAGGGTAGAAAGATTAGTGAATACTAGAAATTCTTAAATGGTCTAAAAAGTCTCACATGCTGGTCAAAAATTACATCCAGGAGTCATCCGAAAAAAACAAAAAAAAAAAAGCTGAACTTCACACTCAGATAACTTAGCGTTATTCAAACTGTGTCCATGGGCGAATTGCAGGCGTGCCGTAGGATCATTTATGCTTTGTGAGCTGGGCCCTAGGGTGGCTGTGTTAATGCCACACCGTGAGACTCCACGCCTATGCCAGCATAGTGCTCACTGTCTGTCGCTCACAGAGCAAGTGTGCAGTCCTCACAAGGACACGGTAATCTATAATCTGTGCTGTCTGGCCTGTGCATGAATTGGATTGGTTGGTGTTTGCCACCACCAGACCCCACCATTGCAGATTGTGAATATACTTAGGGTACGATTAGGGTGTGGCCTGGCTGCCAGCAGTGTGGCAGGGCAGGTGCTGTGCCAGGCACTTCCAGCCAATGAGGTGCTGGGCGCGGCGCAACTCAGCGTGACGCCATTCCTTCCTCCGGTCCCACCAACAACAGAGCAGAGGAGCCCGCAGTCCCTGGCTGTCCCACACAGTGTGGAGCTGAGAAGGTAAGACTAGAGAAGAGATAGGGACGGATGGACCAGTGTGATTATATCAGCAGAAAATATAAGCTGCAGTCTTGTGTGATCCGCATTCCCCAATATTATATCAGCACGCAAATATAATATATACAAAAGCAGCAGTGATCCCCAATATTATATAGTAATGATATACAATATTAGGGATCACAGAAGACTGCTGCTTTGTATATAATATATTTACTGCTGACCACAAAAACTGTTAAATCTTTACAGGTGTGCAGCGAAAATGTTAAGATCTTTTTGGTGCACCACAAGACAAAAAAGTTTGAGAAAAACTGAGATCACTACATATTTGGGAAATAATTAACCAAAGGCTTTGCAATTATGTTCAGGTAGCCTTGTGATCTGGGCACCCCTGCCAGACAACACAATCAGGCTGGTGACCTTACTTTTTCCTATGCAGTTTAACAGTAAAATAGTTACCTGTCCACAGCCTGCATGTCGGAGCATCAGCATGGTGCCCAGGGTGGAAGCTAATTATACATGCAGGCATTGGATGGTGTATGTTCTACAACGTGGCCAGTTTAAAGCCAGACTCCAGCCAAAAAAACATTTTAATTTCCATCCCGTAAAGCTTCTCTCTAGATTTTATTTCAAAATTGGGCTGGTGTTTAGCTGCCTCCTTTCACATCTAGAGCACTTGTCCTGTGCTTACCTTAGAGATTAGGAGGCTGGAAGAATGGCAAGTAATAGTGATGCAGTGCCAGTGATAATAACAAACACATACAAAAAATAAAAATAAAAACCCCAAATAAGTAAACAATGTTGGATGTGCCAAACATGACCTCTCTTCAATCAAAACCCATAAATATTCAGATGAAAAAAGATCTTCCACCATCTAGCAGATCCTCGTAGTGTAAGGTGGTGGCGCTCTTGGTTTACCCTACAAAGATCTGCTGGATGGTGGAAGATCTTTTTTATCTGAATATTTATGGTCTTTGATTGAAGAGAGACGTCACATTTGGCACATTGAACACTGTTTATTTATTTGTTTTTTTTTGTATGTTTTTGTTATATTCACTGGTGCTGCATCATTACACAATATTGTACATTTTTGTGTTTGGGTATATCAGACTTTGCCAGCAGCCACACGTATTATCACTGTGCACAATCATTACAATATATTTATAAAAAAAAAAAAAAAAAAAAAAAACAGACAAGTATTGGAATAATTTCTCAGATTTTACTAGCATTGAAAGGTCAAAGAGTCAGCAAGAACTACTGGTGGCCACCGGAAGTGGCTAATACTGCACCATGAAGTGTTGATCTCTGTCCTTAATGAGAAAGTGACATTTGGGTGAAACAGAGTGCGTTAGATCTTAAACTGGTAGAATTAACTATTAGTTCAGAATGGATAATGACAGATTACAATATTGCCTTTGTTAATCAGGAAGAACAAAGCAGAAATGTGTTCTTTAAAAACCAGCAACAAAATGTAATGCTGGGTGAGAGGCACGATTCCCTCTTGGATGCTGGGGAAACAGTGAGCTCTCAAGCAGAGGGGATTTTACCCACTTGGTTGTGTTGGTCCTTCAGTTGTTTTCTTATTGCACATAACATCTTTCTCCTGCAGATGGCAATATAAACCCAGTGGTTCCTGAATGCAGCTGTGTCCCACAATGAATGATGGAGACGTTGCCTTTGCCAAGTATCAGAAAAAATAAAATAAAAATCAGGACTCTGTTTTCCAGGGATGTGAAAGCCAATACTAGGGGTGCATTCAGAACAGAGCATTATAGTGCACCTTGCTAACATATGATTTGGATGTGTTTGCTTGCATTACATTTTTTTTTTAAAGAAAACAGAATGGCAAAATATAGTTCAATGCATGCAAAAAGCAGGACTCCCCCCATCCCAACACTGAAATAAGCAATTCTTGAATATCGGAAGTTTGAGCCTTTAAAAACAAAGCTGTCAGCTTGCATATTTCTATGCGGACAGGTTCTCTTTAAATTTACTATGGGGTGACACTGGCCCTGCCATAAAAAAATACTGATGCAGACAATGGCTGATGACAGGAAACAAAAGCAGGACACAAACAGGCTTTATCTGAAGGCAGCTCTTCATACCTGAATACAGAGAATGGACGGTACGGAATGGAATCTGCTGCTAACACAGAATGCATTGAACACTTCCAGGTACTGCTATTCAGATCTACAGCCACTTTCACCACTCTGATTAAAGAGCGTCCCTGGAAGCCAGTACTAGAAGGACAACATTATTTTTTCCTAGAACACGGAGAACACATCTGAAGGGGGTTTAATTAAACTCTATTTTATACATCTACAACCATAATCTGGTTTTATGAAGAAAGAATCCAATATGGAAAAGATGTACTGTGATGCAGAAACACAAACAGAAGATAATAACTGTGCTGAAAATTAATACCGTTTTTTTTTTTTTTTTTTTTTTAATAGAACAATACAAAACATGAAAATCACAGGGAATAGTCCTACAATAGTGTCATCTCTTAAAATGGACCCGCCATTCCAATACATACCATACGTAGATCAGTGCAGCATGTCAGGATTACCAAATCACATTTTTTAATATCATTTTTGGAAGAAAAAGTACTGTACTACTTCCTAGCTAAACAATAAACCAGACTTGCCCAGCCTAAGATTTAGCTACCATGAGCATTGTGGGCGATTCAGGTCATTGGAGACAGCAAAGCACACCTATCATGTCTGCCTTTAAATTGAGTTGATTTAAACCAAGTCTTTTTACTAGTGATTTAAATTGACTTGATTTAAATCAAATCCACCCTCAGGCCCTCAGGTAATTTGAGTTTGAGACCTCTGACCTAAAGACTAGGTGTTTGTAACATTAGAACCTATTAATATTATTTAAAACAGAACCAGCTTTTGCTGTAATAATCAGCCTACATCCAGAGATTTTCTCTTCTGTACTTTTAATTGTCTTGAGTCTGATGGTCAGCATCATTTAACCCACTTCCTCTGAGCCCAGGTCATCCTGGACTTGTCCCAGGCCTGTGACTGGATAGTGAAATGAGGGGTAAAACGGTGGTTAGCTCATCTCTCTGCTCTCTTCTCCTATCAGTTAGGGGTGCGCATCTTCACTGGTCTCACGATTCGATTACGATTATCTGGTCAACCATTTTATTCGATTCATCGATGCATCACGATGACCAACAAGCTCCCACTTCCACTCGGGCCGCCTAGGCGCCCCTTCCACCCTGCAATCTTCTGGGACACATCACAGTTCCCAAAAGATTGCCCGGCTATGCAGGACAGCGCAGTGAGACATGCACACCAGGCTTTTAAGCTGCAAGCGGTCACAGCCGGATGCCCACAATAGTATTGCCAGCTCTGTGGACAGGCGGGGGAGGGAAGGGAGGGAAGGGAGGGTTTGGATGGCCGCGTCTCCGGATTGTGGGACGGGCGAGTGTCTTTTTTAATTAAAAGTCGGAAGATACACTTTTTTGTAGCTGCTGACTTTTAATAAACAAAAAATTTACTGGAACACCGCTTTGGATTAAAAATAACCTCACTCCCTTAAAAAGTGCACTAATCCGGTGTACTAAAGGGTACAGACATTTACACACGGCTGCTGGGAAGTCGGGAGGGATTACAATCCACAACTGGCAAACAGCCCTGTGAAGTTTCCTGTACTGTCTCTGTGCTGACCAGTGGTAGCTAGTGCTCAAATTTTTTTTTGGGGGGGGGGGGGGGGGTGCAAACAAACTGAAAAATACTGAACCCCCCCCCCCCAAACGCAGCCACTTGTGCCAGTCAAATGCAGCCACCTGTGCCTGTCAAATGCAGCCATCACTTCACTAACCCCCCCCCCACAATGCACGGGCCGCCACTGGTACTGACACAGTTCCTTGACATTCCTGTTTGCACCTTCCAGCACACTAGGAGTTAACAGTGGAATGTGCAATAGGAAGCCTAGGGACCTGTCAGCACGGAGCTCCAGCGATGCAACGTTTATACTCTCCCTAGTTGCTCCATCACCAACATCTTCTGTTGGTCTTCTCCTAGGCCTGGTGTCTTCTGAGTTCACTACTGGACATTCACTGTGATGTAAATCCTGCTCATGCCTGGCTCCATTCCCGGCTGAGCATGGGGTGTACACCGCACTGTGTATCAACACACAATAAAAAATTGCAAGGAGCAAGAGGACAGAAGAGAACTTCTAAGTGTTTTCTACCAAAAAATTCAACCTCCCATTAGTTTATTATTGGACCATAGTTCCACTTTATCTGAATGACACTTGAACGTTGGATTCAGAATGCGTTCATCATACATGTTCCAAAGCCAGCATTATCACAACTACAACCTGACACTACGCAGACTGCACAAAGTACCGAATTTCATTTGGATGCAAACCTGCAGCAAGATAAAGCCAGGTTCCTGTGGATTTTAATTTCTGACTCATACCAGCACAATGTTTAGGAGTGAGCTGTCATCATTTTCTATACCTGTCACAATATGTGCTTCCTCCAGCACCACATAGAAACGACAAAGGCTGGTAATGACACAAAAACGACAGACACTTAAGCGTTCAGAGACAAAATTTAGTCTAATTAAAAAGCCGGATGTTGATTCAAAAAGAGGAAATGCTGAACAAACCAATCTTGAACAACGATACTGCCAGTAATTTCCTTGCCGTGGGGGTGAATACCAGATCAGAACCTAAACACACCACAAACTATCTACCGTGTTTCCCCAAAAGTAAGAGTGTCTTACTTTCTTTTTATCCCCAAAAGCCCCACTATGTCTTACTTTCGGGGTATGTCTTATATTGGAAAAAAAATTGTCGAATTTTTTGTTTTAACCATAAAATTAACATTTATTAACAACCTGAACAGTATTGTATTCACCACAAAACAGTTTTATAAAAGGAAGTGCCAAGAATGTCTTGTTACAAAATTGCATAACATGTAAAACAATGAAAAATGGTAAGAACGAACAGTGGAATACTGGAAGATAAAACAGATTTATGTGTGATACAGTACCACCTGCTGTATTTAATCCAGTGTGACACCTGCTGATACCCACTGGGTTACATACAGCAGATGATACCCCAGTATGCCAGTGTGTATGTTTTACTGATGTATGATTAATACTGTGTGCATTACCGTATTTTAAGCAGGAGGCGGCAGTGACAAGTGCAGGGGACGGCGCGGTGACGTATGGAGAGGGGGACGGCTCAGGCGTGGGCAGGAGGCGGCGCTCATTAAGATCAGAGGGAAATGGCAGATGCGGCGACGTATGGAGAGGGGGACGGTGCGGACGTGGGCAGGAGGCGGCGCGCAGCTAGATGAGAGGGAGGCGGCAATACCCCCGTGTTTCCCCGAAAGTAAGACATATGTCTTACTTTCGGGGTACGGCTTATATTAGCCGACCCCTCTGAAACTCACGATACGTCTTACAATCGGGGGTGTCTTACTATCGGGGAAACACGGTAGTACATTCAATCATTTAGTGGAATGCACAAGAAATGAAAAGTGTGAAAAAAGTAGACAACAAATCAGTGGCATTTTTTTGCTGATGTGACTAAAGTAAACTGAAATCTGATTGGCAGTAAGACATTTTTAAAGAAGATGGCAAAGCTGAAAACCTGCAAGAAAAGGGAAAACCATTGCAGCTAGGATGTACATTTTAGGGCTTTATTCGTTTCGCTGTTAGGGCTCTTACACAAGGGAAGCAGTCAGCTGTCCAAGCCCCCCTCCTACTAAATTCTAAAGCAGGCCAAAAATCATACGATTTTCCGTGGTTGCAGAAAAGACAAATTGCTGGATTCCCCCATCAACACTGTCCATGAGGGAGAGAGGAAGAGGGAGCCGACGCTATCAGGAGAACACAGTGATTGCTCCTAGCTGCTATAGCTGCTGGCAATAATTGCATGCTAAAAATCCAACAAGCTGGTTATAGCCAAGTTGATTAAAGGATCAACTTGGGTACAAAAAGCCCGCCCATACAAGGATTGAATATCGGCCGGTACCTGCTGAACCAGCCCGAGATTCGATCCATCTATGAACAACTTTACAATACAGCTGGCTGTGCACATGCTGTGGCAATTTTAACTCAGCCTGCAGAGTGTGACAGGTGGGACTGCCTGTCAAACTCGCCCAATGAGGTCACAAAAATGCAGCCCCCTCCTTCCGTGCACTTTGCAGCTCTCCCTATCTGGAAGCGTCTAATTAAGCTGGCCATAGATGGATTGAATCTCTGCCGGTTCAGCAGGGACCAAGATTTGATCCATCCATGGGCAGGCTGATTGTAGCCAAGTTGATCCATTGATTGACTTGGGTACACCAAGCATGTCAGAAGTTCATCATGTGATTATTCCGAATGGCTACAGCCGCTAACAGTAATCATTTTGTTCTCCCAGCACAGATGGCTCCCCCCCACCGGGAGAACACAGAGAGGGATTCCGCAATCAACACGGACTGTCATTTTCTTTCCTGCAACTGGAAAATCACAATCTATGGCCTGCCCTACTGTCTGTACTGTACTGGCTCAGCTCCTTCACCCCTCGTGCCTCTACATAACCTTTTATGAAGCAACTGGGAGAGAATCAAAAGCGGAAAACTACACTTGAGTGACAGCTCTGTGTCTATATAGGCTGCTATCATCACACCCAAGATGATGGTACCCAGCAGCAGGCTTCGGAAGGCTTTTAAAGGAAAAGAATATGCATAAAATACAAGAAATGCACATATGTTATGGGAAGATTGTTATTGAAATAGATGGACAGGGTCTCTTTAATGCAAGAATTCAGGACACATCCCTGGCAGGCAGGTGATAAATGTTTATCAGCAGAGATGTAAGTGTGTAATTTAAATACTTTAATTATAGACTCTTGCGCTGTGGATGAGTCCGTTCTCTACACAACTAAAAACTAATTGCTTTTAATGCTAACTTCCCACTGTATCGGAGACCTCTGAATCATAGGACAGGGAAAAGCTCCTAATGTTCCTGTCTAATTATAACTTTGTACCTTCTTGTGAATAAGAGAGGTACCGAGGATGCTAATTATGTGCTGGCAGTAGAAGACAGGGCTTGGGCTCAAAAACTCAATTAGCTATGAAAGCAATTACTTTCCTCATATGCAGCCACCGAAAAAAGGAACACATTTTACAGCTCTGGTATTAGAAAGAAGCATGTTTTGTGTGTACACAGACAAGACCAAAGAACACATCGCTGTTAATGGTCCTGACTGCCAAGGTTTGAAGATTTGTCTCTGAAGTTTTGTGACCGATTCCCCACTAGTAGCAGTAGAGAAATCTAGTGCGCAAGCAGCGGGATCTCTGCAGTTGTGGCAAATTTCTTCAGCATGAACAATGAGCAGCACAGTGTACATCTCGGCATGCAATAACTCATATATTAAAGGGTAAGTTTACCTTTCAAATAAAAATGACTATGCAGTCAAGGGGCCCCATTAGGTTCAAACAGAATGTGGAAAAAAAAAAAAAAGTTGCTCAGCTTAAATGCCATACCTATAAGCCAGGCTTGGCACCCCACAGCCTGGTTGAAAAACTTGCATTGCACATGAGCCCACATTCTGTCTAGAAGTGAGGATGCACATACGATGAGCGTCTCTCCCTAGTATCACAGGAACATGCAGCTGTACAGTGCACTTTCCCTCCCCTGTAGCAGCAGAGGCTCACAATAGTAGTTTTTCAACCAGCGGGGATGCCACATATAGCCCACAGGTATGGCATTTAAACTAAAACAATTGAATAAGCTGCATGGTGTTTAACCTACTGGGGGCCCTTGACTGCATAGTGAATTCCATTCAAAAGATAAACTTCCCGTTTAACTTCAGGGTGTATGCATGGTAGTTACATCATCCCAAGCTAGCCAATCAAAATGGCTGAAGACTCTGAAGAAGACTTGAAGTAGATGGAAGCACAGTGAGAAGTGACGTTACATTGATGGAGAGGGAAGTGCTCTAAGTAGGAAGATTGACTGAATTAATATCTATGCAAATGCAGTAGTAAAAGAATGGTGTGTTCATAGAGGTATTCACAATTAAAATTTTATCTGAGCTTGGTTCTAAAGGCTTTTTTTCTTCAGTGAGTAAATATTAGCAACATGAAATTAGCAATCCATAGTTGACGCCAAACAGATGAATACGGGATCAGATTCAGTCCCTCCGGCAGGGAATAATCAAATTAAGTTAACTATGAACAAAAGATAAAAATACCATAAAACTGAAAAAGCAGCTAATAAATGTGTTCTGTGAAGTTCCCCTGGCACCGGCAGCATTAAAAACTTAAGCATTTAACAAGCTTTGCTCGGCAATCAATTAAACACAAAGGAAAATGAAGCAGATCTCAGAGCTGCCTTCCAAGGCGCACCAAGCTCTTGGATTGGGAGCTAACAGTCAAAGACAATTAAAGCATAAAACTCTGGAGAGTGATAACTACAACAGCCAGTGGAAAATACAGGGGAGGTTTTATGATGCTCACAGAGCGGTCAGAGTACCTGTACTTTTATGATAAACATAAATCTATGATCTGTACTTGCTTGTTGCAATGATGAAAGGGACAGCTTATTTGATTTTTATGTACCCATAGACTGCTTCCCTACCACCATGGCAGACTCTTCTGAATAGAAAAAACAGATTTGTGGGCATGGGGAACTATATAAGCCACACTCCTTCGTTCATATTAGCCAGGCAGTCCCCGGTTTACAAACAAGATGTGTTCGATAGGTTTGTTCCTAAGTTGAACTTGTAAGTTAGAACAGATACATTTTTAAGTGCAACTCCAGGCAAAAAATATATTTTCAAGTTTTGGATAGCATAGGGAAGGGTTAAGACCACTAGAATGTTTGTTTTGCGGTCCATGCCCCCGTTCAGAAGACTTCACCTTTCTTTCTGTCCCTGTGATAATTGGATTTCGAAAATCTTGTACTGTTGTGGAAACAAGAATTGGTGATAAAACTTCAGTGGAGAATTTCCCTTCCTAGGGGTAGATTTCCTCTCACTTCCTGTTGTCTCCCTCCATTTGTAAGTATAGAGTGTATGCAAGTCAAATTCAGGCACTGCCTGTAGACGGTTATGCTGGCCTCTACTATGCTACTCTATAGGTTTACTCACCTGCCTTGGAAAAGTATTCATACCCCTTGAAATTCTTCACATTTTAAGTTACAAACAAAAAATTTAATTAATTTGGGATTATATGTGATAGACCAATGCCAAGTGGCACATAATTGTGAAGTGGAAGGAAAATGATAAATGGTTTTCAAAATGTTTTACAAATAAATATCTGCATTTGTATTCAGCCCCCGAGTCAAAACTTTGTAGAACCACCTTTCGCTGCAATTAAAGCTGCAAGTCTTTTTGGAGATGTCTCTACCAGCTTTGCACATTTAGAGAGTGACATTTTTGCCCATTCTTCTTTGCAAAATAGCTCAAGCTTTGTCAGATTGAATGGAGAGTATCTGTGATCAGCAATTTTCAAAACATTGCACAGATTCTCAATTGTATTCAGGTCTGGACTTTGACTGGGCCATTCTAACACAAGAACATGCTTTGATCTAAACCATTCCATTGTAGCTCTGGCTGTATGTTTAGGGTTGTTGTCCTGCTGGAAGGTGAACTTCCGCCCCAGTCTCAGGTCTTTTGCAGATTAACAGGTTTTCTTCAAAGAATGCCCTGTATTTGGCTCCATCCATCTTCCCATCAACTCTGACCAGCTTCCCTATCGCTGAAGAAAAAAATCCCCACAACATGATGCTGTCACCACCATGTTTCACGGTGTGGATGGTGTGTTTAAGTTGATGTGCAGTGTTAGTTTTGTAGGCCAAAAAGTCAATTTTTGGTCTCATCTGATCAGCTGTGTCCCCTAACTGGTTTCTCGCAAACTGCAAACTGGAATTCTTATGGCTTTCTTTCAACAAAGGCTTTCTTCTCGCCAACCTTCCATAAAGGCCAGACTTGTGGAGTGCACAAATAAAAGTTGTGCTGTGGACAGAATCTACCACCTGAGCTGTGGATCTCTGCAGCTACTCAAGTTACCATGGCTGCTTCTCTGATTAAAGCTCTCCTTGCCCGGCCTGTCAGTTTAGGTGGACGGCCATGTCTTGGTAGGATTGCAGTTGTGCCAAACTCTTTCCATTTTTGGATGATGGATTGATCAGTGCTCCTTGAGAGGTTCAAAGCTTGGGATTTTTTTTATAATCTGAACCCTGCTTTAAACTTCTTCACAACTTTATCCCTGACCTGTCTGGTTTGTTCCTTAGCATTCATGATACTGTTTGTTTACAAAGGTCCTCCAACAAACCTCTGAAGGCTTCACAGAACAGCTGTATTTATACTGAGAGATTAAATTACACACAGGTGGACTCCACTTACTAATTAGGTGACTTCTGAAGACAACTGTTTCCACTAGATTTTAGTTAGAGTATCAGAGTAAAGGGGGTTGAATACAAATGGACTTTTCAGATATGCATTTGTAAAAAAATGTTAAAACCGTTTATAATTTTTCTTCCACTTCACAATTATGTGCCACCTTATGTTGGTCGATCACATAAAATTCACTCACATTTTTGGTTTTAACATGACAAAAACGTGGAAAAGGTCAAGGGGCGTGAATACTTTTTCAAGGCACTGTATGTATTGCTCATATCCGTGTTCCAAACATATTTACTTGAGGGAACACGGCCAGGCAGAGCAAGATATGGGCAGACACATGTAGGTTTAGCATGCTTTCTTTGTCAATTACATTTAAAGCTGAATGACAGGTTAAGCAAAAATTGTCTAAATACATTTTTCATGTGAATTTGTCCTTAAATCTTGGTGCGCTTTGTGTATTTCTTCCAGATCTGTGTGGTAATCCGGTGTGAAATTTTGCCTCTGTGCAGGAGCATCTTGAAATAAAGACCAGTCACTGCTGCTCTTTCCTTATACAGGGCGACTGGTCTTACTACCACCTGTTGTAGTTTATGGGCAGCCGGCAGTGGGTGGAGCCTTCTGGGCCACCCCCACAGCTCTGCATTCTGCACAGGCTACATATAGCAAAGCAGTGATGTACATTTACAAGGTAATATTCTTTGAGGATATTGAGGAAAATATTAAAAAAAATGTTTTTCTGCCCTTCTGCCAGGAGTACATCTTTAACATCGAATATCAAAGTATATGTATAGCAAAACTTTTTTTCTTTTTAGTTTTTGGCTAGAGTAGGAAATAGTTATGACCCATATGAGTCATTTTGTTTCTGGAGATTTCCCTTTCCCTTCTTTCCCCAAGACACAAGAGGATGTAGGAGGAAATCTATCCTGTTGCATAGCTGTCACTGGAGTTGGTATTCCGATTGGAAGATTTACCCTCACCTCCCATTCCTATGACAATTCTAAAATGTTGGCGTACCTTATACATTCAGCACAAAAGACTTTGGTCACCAGAGCAAATACAGTAGGTGATTCCATCCAATGTAACAGAGACATCAAAAACCTGAAAATTTCTAGTCGTTCAATGCACTTTCCAAAATGTTACATTACACTACCCAAAATTCAAATTTGTCTTTGAAATAAATGTTCTCGTTTTTTAAATAAATCTCGTTCCCAGGTCTGTACACCTGCTGTAGACATTTAGAGAGATCTACTCTCTCTGCTAGTCCTTTCATTTAGAGAAAGTGAGCACACCCATAACTCTAGGCTGAGAGGAAAAAGGGCCAGGATCAATGACAGGGAGCTTAAGAGGCATGAAAAGGTAGCAGGTCTTAGTCCACCAAACTCGACCTGTAACAGTAATTATAATTTGTGTAAGGACTAACCCTTTAACAGTTTGCAATATGTGTCAGCAGGATTAGTTATTATGGGGAATGCTTCATCCTTTTTAGTCTCTACTCATGGAAGCTAGCGGGTTGACTTGAAAAACCAGCTCATCTACATTTCATTTTTTTGATAGAGCTGGCAATACATATGGGTCAAACCACCTGCCGATAGAACTGGATACAGTTCATATATCTGCTCCAATACGAAACATAAGTGGCAGGTGTGCAGTGGCATATTTCAGAGAAATTACAAAGACAGGTGACTGAGATATATTCTGTAGGGGAGATCAATGTAGCAAGGCACCTGTGAACTACTTCCAGGATATGCATTTCGACAAATCAATTATTTAAACATTTTAGATAGTCACCCCATCTGTTCCTTCAAATCTAGCTGCCAAATACGAAATAAGACATCACAGAAAAAAGGAATGTCTTATTAAAGTGACTGGAGACAAACAAATCTAAAAAGGAACCTGATGAACTCAAAAACAGATTTGGCGCAGTTGCTTTTAGAATTAAAATAACCCTTCTAAACATACGGTTATAAGAAGACATATCCAATCGGAATGACAAAGAGCTTTACAGGAACTGTACAGTCTGTACAAAGCGTATTATAGTTGTAGTAATGGAAAAAATAAGACAATTGCCCATAGCAATGATCTACAAAAATATATTCCTTGACTATATGTTCCCTAGAGTGGTCAGCCACTGCTTCCATCTAAACAGGATGTTGTTTTCCCTTAAAGTAGACATGTTCAAAGTCTGGCCCATGGGCCAATTGTGGCTCGTGCTCCATTGTAATATGGCCCCCACTGGTAATTTGAATACATATATATATATATATATATATATCTTTTTTGGCCCCCAACAAATCCCCGAGCGCTGTCAGGTCTAAGGATGAGCTTGGGCATGTTCACAACTCCACGTGCCCGAGCCTGCCAGGACGCTGAGCGCGCACATTGCTAATCACATGCATGGAGACATTTCCCAGTCCACAGCTACAGAGATTGGGAAATGTCTTAGTGCCTGTGGTTGGTGCTGTGCGCTGTCAGCTTCTTAGCGGCCTCAAGGCACGTGGAGTTGTGAAGACTCCCAAGCTCATCCTTGGTCCTGAGTGGTGCTCGTGGATTCGTTGGGGGCCACAAAAGAGATATATATATATATATATATATATATATATATGCAAATAACATGCCCAAGCTCATCCTTACACCCTTCATTACACACAGCAGTGTGCAGGCAAGTTTTTCTTTCAATTGAGATGAATACATTGTAAAATCTCAGTTAATGTCAGTTGGTCTAAATCAGTTATAAACTTATTTGGATACAACATGTATGCTTGGTGTTATGTTCCTGCTTTTTTTTATTTTTTGAACTTAAAAGTTGATAGACAATTATTACCAATAGCATGTAATGTACTTTACAATGTTCCTGACATATATTTCAGCTTCCTGGATTTTATTTTCATCTGACCTTCAGATATGAAAGGCAGAGTGATTTAACACCTGTTTAGATTTGTCATCCATGTGACTCGAAAAAGTATGACGTTTTCAATAAACTTTATATAAAATATTTATTTAGCATTTAATTTTAATGGTTCAAAGAATGTCAGACAAAATGGTCGGCCCTCACGCATGTTCACTTCATCAAATCTGGCCCCCTTTGAAAAAAATTTGGACACCCCTGACTTCAGCAACACATAAGCCCAAATTACCTAAGCCCAGGTTCTTCAGCTACCACCACTTCTGAGAGTGCAGAATTCTGGTTCAAACCCCTACACCATTACAAAACACAGTAATGATGTAGCAGCCAACAGGTAGAACCAGGCATCTAGCAATCCTGGAAACGTGTATGATGCCAAAGATTCTTCAGCTACCTTGATTCTTCAAGAGAACAAAGATCGGGGAAAGATCGGGGAACAGGCAATGGGACAGGTAAGTATCAGTACTTTAAGTATTTTTTTTTTAAAGTAGTGACAGTTTACATATCTACTGGAGAAGTTAGAAGCAGACTCTTCTAGCCCAAGGCTCAAATCAAAGGAACAGGTTCACTATTAGATTGTAAGCTCTTCTGAGCAGGGCCCTCTTAAACCTCTTATATTTTATTGTATTGTAACTATTGTCTCCTTTTTATATTGTAAAGCGCTGCGTAAATTGCTGGCGATATATAAATCAGTAGCAAACTCTGTTACACAATTATAACTACTGGTACTGTGGCTATGTCCTAAACTTGTACTGTTTAGGAGATATTCAAAGTGCATGCAGCCAGTGACCTCACCACGCATGCACTCTGAAGGTCCGGCATACAGTGCTATAAATAGCGACCAGTGTGGGAGTGACGTCATTGCACCTCTGGCCACTCATGTAGCCAAAGGCCACAAACCTGGAAGGAAGACTGAGGGAAGATGTTGGCCCATTCAGTGTGGCGTTGAGGGCTTTGTTCTAAGATAAGTTACTCATAATGTGCTAGGATGCTATGAATCCTAGCACATTAGGACATTGCTTTGCAGAAAATAATATTTATTTTTTTCAATAACTGCGGTTTACTAGAACTATAATAACCTGCTAAAGTACCTGGTAATTCCAGGTATGGGGAGCTTGAATCTCTACTTCTTTCCTCCCACAGTACACCTAATTCACAGGCAGTCGAACTTCAGTCTCGAGTGCCATCATGTGGGTGGGAGTGTGGGAAAAGTCCTTAAGCCTCTAGGGTTAGACAAAGACAAGTTTACTTTAAAGAGAAAATGATCCAACAAGCCCTCACTTCAGGATGATGCGATCCTGCATGTCTCCACTCCTGGTCACAGCTGCAAGACCTGCTATTGCTCCCACTCAGGCTAAGAACTCATTAGATCACAATCACAGTGAGGCACTACAGCAGTGGTTCTCAGAGAAAAAATATATATTTTACAGAGGGCTATGCGATCCACCTGCTGCCAGATCACAGACTGCCTGTCCAGGAAGCTAAAGGAGCTGGGCACAATAGAAAGCTCCACAGTGGACTCTCGTGATAAAGAGCTGTCGGACCTTCGAAAAAAAGACAAAGCAGTTACTGTCCTGCCTGGAGGATGCTGAAAATCAAATCAATCGCTTAAATATGTGTATTAATGGCCTACCCAAATCGATCTCCGACTTGCAGTCCAAAGTTCTCATGCTCTTTCAAGAGTTAAACCCTGCTATACCCATCAAAATATTAGATTAGACAGGGTCCATACAGCTTTAATGCGACAGACCCCGGACAGCCCACCAAGATATTATATTTTGGTTACATTTCTTCTGCACTAAGGAAGCCTTGCTCCAAGCCTCCTGGGACAAAGGTTCACACTCTTTCCAAGGCCACAAATATCAACTTCGGCCATACCTATTTTTTTGCCCCCCTTTTATTTTTTTATTTCCTCCATTTCTGTAGCTAGATCTGTACTTTCAATATTTCGTCCAAGCCATTCGATAATTGCCCCCACCACTATACTGTGGCTTAATGTAAAAGGACTTAATACCCCTTTTAAAATGCACTAGGCCTTTAGGCCATTCCAATCTTTCCATGCAGATAAAATTAGCTTTCAAGAGATCCATCTCTCTACAGACTTTGCCTCAATGTTTTTTTTTAGCTCTGCCTATCCTTAAATGTTTCTAGAACACTGGCACTACATGGAACTTTTGTGACTACTTATTGCTTGATCCAATCTCTTGCGCCTCTATTCATCAGGCTCTGAGGGATTATATCCGACATAACACTAATGCCGACGTCTCTCCCCTTACACTCTGGGAAGCCCAAAAACCCACCATACGAGGACACTGTATTCAGATAGCTTTACAGGCTAAGAAAATAAGGAAGCAGATAGCTAACCACCTAGAATCCTCTTGTCATCAAGGTATGTTAGCGTTCCAACTACACCCTTCACCGCAGAACAGACGTAGCTTAAATAAAGCAAGTTTAGAACTCAACGCATTCCTCACAGATGCTACAGACACGCATATACGATGGGTCAAAAATACATTTTTCGCACATATCCCTTCCTAATATTTGGTCCGCTTTACCTGAATTCACATTTGTCTCGGGACTAGAGGCTCTCTATAAAGTCAAGATGTATCATTTGTATGGCATGATGCTAGACCTCGACTAAGTAGGTCCACCCTAATCGGGCATAAACACGCCTGAGGTCTCAGTTTGCCGCACCTTCAAAAATATCAGGTAGATCACTTATCTCATACTCCAAAATATCAGAAACTCCTGTTTGGGTATCCCTGGAAGCCCAAAGTTGTGACCCCATACATGTAAACCTACATATATTCTGGCTTCACCCAGCGGAAAAGACAAACTATCTTTAATCTTGTCCCTAAACTAACCATGAGAATTTTGGATGCAGTTTGCCAATGCCATTTCCTCACACAAACTTTTAATGGACTTCAACTACAATCCTGCATTTCCTCTGAGTCTATCAACCTCTTGGGGATCTTGGGAATGGAGCAATAAAAACCTCACAAGCACTATATCTCATGACCAAAGGAGGGGTGAAAACCCTTGCACAAAACTGCGGCAGGAAAAGGATGTATGATGAACTATTCTGATATGTTTAGATAAGACAATTACTGCAAACCAACACTGCCCTAAAGGCCCCAGGTGGCTCACATCCTTTGAATCCAAAATGTGCTTCAGACCCCCATGCCCTTGGCCTAATCTCCTTCCTTTACACACAACATCTGCCCACCTACACTCAGAAATGGTGGTCTGATCTAGGACTCAACTTGGATGCCCAAGACTGAATACAAATCTGGGAATCCACCAAATCCTGTTCCACCAATGCCTTGGCAGTAAATTATGAAAGCATGTCCTTAACCTTACACCCCCAGGTATAAGAAAAAATGCCCTTAAGTTGCTGCTGCATATCATAGCAGCGAAACAAGCTTGGCAGACCCCACACTGTCCTTGGCCAAAATGAATCTAGGTATAACGTCTTCATACATAAAAAATAAAATGTCTGGACAAGGTCAACCAATTTTTGGCCATATAGAGACCTTGGATTTTCTGACACCTGCCTACATGGTTCGATCAAGATTTACTTGTCTCAGAGTAAAAGCTACAGATCAAAAAAAAAAAAAAAACTCCCTTTGTACATATAACAATCACTGCCAGGGGAGACATTTTTTACATAGTATGAATCCTTGAAATCAACAAAACACTCCCATTTCGTCATAAGCGGAATCAATGAACATTAAGCCTCTGTAGCCTGTCCATGATTAGGTCCGCCGGGGCCAGTCCAGGGACTTCTAACCATGGAGCCCGTAGATTTTCATACTTATACGGGGAACCTCTGTGTTGAGATATATAATATGTAAAAATGTTACAATACACATTAAAATTGGTAAATGGAGTTTACAAATACAATGTACTCAAATTGGGATCACCACAACTGGAAATGAGGATGATCAACACGTGGGCATCCTCTGTGTTGATATATAACTTTTTCCATCCGTAAAGCATTACAAACATTTATCCATTCCTCATCTGTAGGAGGGTCCTCTAACCTCCAATGTACCATTATAAACTTACAAGCTAGAACTCTATGTCCTTTCAAGTGTGGTTTTCCCAATTAAAATGTGTTCAACAGACTGAGCAAGCATTGTTTTGGGTCAAGAGGAAGATATACTTGGAATACCCTGTTCCAGGTATCAACCACTCCACGCCAATACATATGTAATTTTGGGCATCTCCATAGCATATGTATCAAATTGCCATGATCCCGTTTACATCGAGAGGATTCAGGTGTTGGTCTCAGACCGATGACATACAACCTATGAGGGGTATAATATGCCTGCAACAGAATATATAGCTGAGTTAGTCACGGTGTCACATTTAACAAGCAGGACGTCACAGACTGGAGAGTTTCTTCCAATTGTTCTCCTGTGAGTTGACCCACACCCCCTTCCCATTTTGCCAACACCCTTAGGGGGTATTTAGTAAAGAAAGACTTGCGCAAAATAGCATAGCAATATGAATCCTTTGGAGGACTCAGCATCCTTAATTAGATTAAACAAGGGAGTTGGGGATTGTCTCCACTCAGAAGATCTACACTAAGTCACAACTGCAAGTCTGAGTTGTAGATAGTAAAAATACAAAGATGAAGGTAAGTAAAATTTCTCCTGCAAAGCATCAAAGGATAGCAGTACTCCATTAGGGACATTTTGGCTGAGAAATTGCACATCATATGCTTTCCACTTTGCACCATGTTGTAGTTTGGCCAGTTCAAGATATATCTCATTAAGCCAAATGGGACTGAGCTCTGTATACCCAGTTACCTTTTGGAGATAATTGGTTTTATTCCAGCTCAGGTCCATTTTAATGCATCGGGGCACTCGCTTCATGTGCCTAGGCACTCGTGCATTAAGCCTTATAGCTGTATAACTGCAGTGCGAGAGCATCTAAGGCACCACTGCTTCTGACGGCTAGTCTTTTTGTCCCAGGAAAAAACAAAGCAAATGGAAATCTGTACTGAGGACACAAAGCAATAAACAATATTTTAACTTTTTAATAAAGTGGGAAATCTGGTTCCCATAACTGAATTATCTACATAGGTATCATCAGTAAGATGACATAATTCAATCCTCTTCTAAGATTCGGTTGGGTAAAATTATTTGCTGGAGAGAACATCATGACATAATCATTAAATTGTACATGCCGGCAAGATGCCACAACACATGAAACAGTATAACATTCCTGTATATTGTAACATAATGGAACATCCGTGAAAATCAGAGTGCAGTTAAAGGACAAACAACAAAATACCAGTAAGTCAAAAATATGAGCAAGAGGTACAACCTAGTCAAGCCATTTACCTCTGTTTAAACCACCAGATCCTCCTCCTACCTTATTACTCTATTTGGTGCAAACTTGCTGATCAACCGCAAAACTAGACAGTCCGTGGAAAAAATAGGATTTCTGTAATTACTGCAAAACATTTTTTTCTCAGTTCAATTGAGAAAACAGAAGTATAGTCCTTAAATGAGAACTTCACCTGAAAAAGGAGTTCCCAGGAAGATATATATATATATTATATCGTTTTGCTGGTAGGTACCTGATCCCGCTCAGATCGCCTAGATTATCTGGATGGAAGCTTAGCTTATTTGCCCCTCCCACCTCTTCATCCTCTGCCCACAAATTGCTCAGACACGTCACAGGTCCCAGGAGGCTGTGGACCAATCACAGGGGTGAGCTGGCTTCCCACATCCAAGTTGGTGGCGCTGGGGACCCGAAAACCAGTGAAGAACAGGCTGGGTTAAGGTCAGTGCTGGATCACTGGATAGATGATTGCTTGTTTATTAAAATCAACTACAGTATCTTTAGCTGTTGACTTATATTTTTTTGACTGAAGATGCTCCTTAACATGCGAGTCTTGGTCATAACCAAGACCCAGTAAAGGGGCTGAAACACAGCAACTGTTTCTGACTTGGATAACCCCTTTTATCTTGATAGATGCATAATAAACATCAAATGGAATGTTTTGCAACACCGAGTTGCTGGCCTTTTTCTATCTATACATTAAAGACAACAAATTGTTCTGGATTTTAAAAGGTATTTTCTAGGAGAGGAATGTATTTTATTCCGGTTTTGCTGTTGGAGCTTTTCATTCACTTTCAGGTCACCAGTTCAGTAAGGAGGGGAAATGATCTATTGGAGACCCAGATGGTGGTAAAAACCTGATGGGGTTATGTTTTTCTCTTTGCTATCGAAAAGTAAAAATAAAAATACGTTTTGGCTGGACACACACTTTAACTATGTTAACAGGCCAATATATAAAAAAAAAAAAAAACACAAAGTTGTGGTAATCTACAAACACTGTGTCTTTTGCCCATAGGTAGCAACATACCTTCATATTGATTAGAGACCAGGATTGTTGAATGACCAATGGAGTAAAATGGCCAATCAGTGTCTCATTACATGTAAAATATGATTCATACATGAACATGTAACTTGGAAGGGAATGGTCATAGACAGCACTCTAAACTGGGAGGCCAAACCAGCATCTCATACCATAAACAGCCCATTAATACTGATCTGATGATTCCAGTTTCACTAAATGCTAGAACAACTTGGTCATTTTTGACTTACTAGTGGGCAACAGTGATCCTCACCAGCTGTCGGAGGTGTTCATAAATGCATGAGGTTTCCTAACTGCTTGGAAAACACCTTTATGAGCAGGGTAAGATCCTTCATAGTTTTATGAAGGAGGACAAAATAACCTGAAAATCACCAAGTGAAAAGATTGTGGCAGGTCTGACAAATGCTTGACCAATGAGCAAACATTATTTTGGAAGCCTAAAACATTATTGTAGGCAGGCTAATGTTATCAAGTCGATTTGTCATAAAAATTCTGAGCTTTTGATAATCTTCTAGGCAGCAGTCAAATAAAAAAAGTTGACAAAACTGTTCTAACTTATAACAAACAAAATTTCACCCTCAGATTATCCATATGTACATTGTTGAGGTGCTTATGCTACCATAGCTACAGACAACCCGTAAACAGCTATTTGCCATATGTGATGCTCACCTAGCTTAATTAAAGCCAGATTCAAGCCATATTGTATTCCTTTTTACTAAAAGCAGGGAAAAGCCAAAACATCTGTGATATTTCAAATTCAATTGCACTCTGTGTGCCTGTTGAAGAGATTTTCAGTTCAATGCTTGTCCTGATGGCTACACAGGGAGTAAGATTCCACACAGTTAGGACACAAAAAAACCTAAAGAAACCTGACAGAGGTTCTGACTGCTCAGTACTGTACTGCTGTGGAGGAACTCAAGTGGCCTGCACAAAGCCTTGACCCCAACCAACACAAACGCTGAATGGCTAATTGGTCGCATTCCTACAGACACGCTTCAAAATTACGTGAAAATCTTTACCAGAATTGTGGAAGTTTGACATATGTATATATTACACACATTTCATAATTCATTGTCGGCACCATTATTCAAAGGTAAGGATAAGGAAGTTGGCTAACGATTAGGCCTATGTTGTAGAGGTAGTCCCTCTCACTGGGGTCACAAGCAAAAGAAAAACACACTTTGCATGCATCAAGTGCAGCCAAAAAGAATTTGGCCAGCATTCCACTTTAATAAGGCAATGAATCCCATCATCCATTAAACCTGAACAGGAAATTTACAGTTCCCATTCAAAAATTGTGCTGTGCATTACTTACGTGGCTAATGTATTTACCATAATTATATTGTTTACAAAACTAAACCAAGCCACTCTGATCTCCCTGCTCCTTGACAGTAGGATGCCCATATATGTAAAGAGGTTGGTCACTAGCACATACATGGAATGGAGCATGTTATGTAACAGGAGATTAAACAACTGCAGTCTCAGTAATTGTAATTAAGCAAGAACATAACACTGCATGCTCAACCCAAATTAATTTCAAGATTTGCCTAAACACATTTCAGTACTGTAGTATATTTACTAATGTTAGTCTGTGGAAAATGAAGACAGTAACACTATAATAGTTACTAACGAGACACCAGGCAATCTGCTATCAGCAGAGATGAAAAGAAAGGCCAGTCTTTTATAGACCTGCCTCCTAATTACAAGCTGTGACATGGGAGGCTGTTACTTAAGCCTCAAGACAGCATGTAATCTCTGGTGCCGAAACTCCACAAGTACCCAACTCATAAAATGTCAAGTATGTGCAGCATTTCATAGAACTGGCAGAGAAAGTCATCGATTGCTAATGCATGCTATGAAATTGTTCCAGGAGCAGACAGTGTCAGCATCTCTCTTGGAAAGAATGAGCCATAGAAGGATAAACAAGTGAAAATGACAGTCCACAGGCCAGTGGTTGTGAACTTATAGCTTAAAATGGCCCTCAACTGTGGCCTCTGACATCACCGAAAGGCTGCACCTAATGTTCAGTATACAGTTGTGCTCATAAGTTTACATACCCTGGCAGAATTTATGATTTCTTGGCCATTTTTCAGAAAATATGAATAACAAAAACTTTCCTTTCACTCATGGTTAAATGTTCAGCCAGTATTTTTTGATAACATACTGCATTCATCTTGCCATCAACTTTGACCAAATTTCCTGTGCCTTTGTAGCTCACACATTTCCAAAACATCAGCGCTCCACCTTCGTGTTTTACAGTAGGAATGGTGTACCTTTCATCATAGGCCTTGATGACTCCTCTCCAAATTAAGTGTTCATGGTTGTGGCCAAAAAGTTCAATTTTGATCTCATCACTCCAAATGACTTTGTGCCAGAAGGTTTGAGGCTTGTCTCTGTGCTGTTTGGTGTATTGTAAGCAGGATACTTTGTGGCATTTGCGCAGTAATGGCTTTCTTCTGGCGACTCAACCATGCAGCCCATCTTTCTTCCAGTGCCTCCTTATTGTGCATCTTGAAACAGCCACACCACATGTTTTCAGAGAGTCCTGTATTTCACCTGAAGTTATTTGCGAGTTTTTCTTTGCATCCCGAACAATTTTCCTGGCAGTTGTGGCTGAAATTTTAATTGGACTATCTGATCGTGGTTTGGTTTCAACAGAACCCCTCATTTTCCACTTCTTGATTAGTGTTTGGACACTGCTGACTGGCATTCTCAATTCACTGGATATCTTTTTATATCCCTTTCCTCTTTTATACAGTTCAACTACCTTTTCCCGCAGATCCTCTGACACACACTAATTACAAACAGATCACAGGTGAGGATGGTTACCTTTGGTAGCCATTCAAAATCCTTTGTGTCAACTTGTGTGTATGTCATCAGTCCAAAATCACCAGGGTATGTAAACTTTTGATCAGGGTCATTTGGGTAGTTTCTGTTGTCATTATGATTTAAAAAGAGTAAACACAGTTGATTGATAATAAATGGCTTCAGCCAAACACTAACCATGAGCGAAAGAAAAATAGGATTTTTAAAACAGCTTACCTGTAAAAATACTTTTCTTTGATGTACATCAGGGGACACAGAGCCATAGTAATAACTATGTGGGTTATATCGATGTATCAGGTGCTGGACACTGGCACGCCCCTTAAGGCGTGAACTTCCCCCATATAACCCCTCCCATTACTGGGAGTCCTCAGTTTTGTAGCCAAGCAATCAAAGTGTATAAGAAGAAGAAGGGAGGGACCTCTGTGTCCCCTGATGTACATCAAAGAAAAGGATTTTACAGGTAAGCTGTTATAAAAATACTATTTTCTTTTCTTACATCAGGGGACACAGAGCCATAGTAATAACTATGTGGGATGTCCCATAGCAATGGCAACTGAAGGGGGGGAGACGAAATCAATAAAACAGGAGGCCAGGGGACTCATACTGCAGCCTGCAGTGTATGCTGTGCCCAAAGGCCAGCTCCTCATGACCTTTAATATCGATTTGAAAAATATCGGATAAACGTCTGAACCAAAGACCAATGTTGCGGCCTTACAGATCTGAGCCATAGAGGCCTGATGCACCACCCAAGAGGCACTGATCGCCCTGGATGAATGTGCTCTTAATATGAGAAGGAAGAATTTTCTTCTTTAAGCTGAAGCTTGATCAATCACTTGACAAATTCATTTGGAAAATAGTGGATCTCGACTCTGCCTGTCCATATCTTGGACCCTCTGGCAGTAAAAACATAGATTCTGATCGCTCTTACTACATCATGAGACTGTGGTGCTTTCTCTTCCCCACATTAAGGCTTCTGGGGAGAAAGAAGGAAGAATAATATCTTGATTTAAATGAAAACCTGTTACCACCTTTGGTAAGAATTCAGGATGAGGACATCAAACCACCTCGTCCTTATGCATGATGAAATATGGCTCTTACACGACAGAGCCGTTAGTTCCAATACTATTCTAGCCGAAGAAATGGCAAGCAAAAAAAGATTATCTTTCTTGTCAAAGAACCAAGAGAATTTCTTGTAAGGTTCAAAAGGCTGATTTAACAAAGCGAAAAAGACCAATTTTAAATCCTAAGGATCTAGAGGTGCCCTGATAGGGGGGAATAAACCTCGTTACCCCCTGAATAAGCTATGCACCATGAGTGGGAAGCAAGAGGCCGTAGGAAAAAGACATTGACATGGCCTGGATCTGGCTCCTGATAAAAGTCAAGGCCAGCTTCATTTCAGATCCCATATGCAGGAATCCTGCCTATTGATATACTTCCTGGGGTGCCAACCCCTGGATCCATAAGAAACCTATGCCTTCCAGATTCTAAAGTGATTCTGGAAGTCGGCGTCCTGCCATTAGTCAAAGTAGACACTAATAAGGCAGATCACCCACGATCTTTAATAGAGTGGGATTCAACAGTCAAACCTGTTAAACTCCTTGTCCGTAAAGTAGAATGAAATACTGGACCCTGTGCAAGAAGGTCTGGCTATAATGGCAAAGTCCAAAGGACTTCAACTGCCCTCTTTATGATCTTGATAAATGAAGATCTTCTGGGACTCACCTCCTTCTGCTCCTGCTTATTCCTGCGGAAAAGTCGCGGAGGTAGCAGAGCTGGAGGAAATGCATAGATTAGTAAGAACTGATCCCCTGGGAAGACTAATGCGTCTGTTCCGCCTGCTAGTGGACCCCTTGTTTGACATAAAGTTGTCGACCTTATTAATGAATCTGGACACTAATAGGTCCATGTCCGGAGTACCCCATCTGACATATTGCTAGGAATATGTCGGGGTGAAGAGATCATTCTCCTGGAAATAATTGTTGGCGTCTCAAGTAGTACGCCTGAAATTAAAATTGCCGATAGACAAAGATTGTTGCGTTCTGCCAAAGTTAGAACATTATTCACCTCTTTTTGGGCTGCACGACTTCTCGTGCCTCCCCTGGTGATCGATGTAAGCCACCGCCGTGGCTCTGTCAGACTGAATCCTGTCAGGACAGTCCCGTAATCTGACCACCAAGATTCTATGGCCAGATTTACTGCTGATAGTTGACAGTTGATAGGCAAGGTCCTCTAACCTGGACATCTCCCCTGGACAGAATCTTCTTCCAGGGCTGCTCCCCAGCCTAGAAGGCTGGCATCTGTTAACATCTTGCAGGATAAAGATTATCCCTCCTGCTGGATAACAACCACCAATTTAGGCTCTGACCTAGATCGGGAGCCAATCGTATTGGAAACAAACAAGGCCTGAATCTTCTTTATTCCAGACCAACAGGATGGTGTCTTAAAGCAGTCTTTGAATAAAACTGCACGTAAGGGACGTCCTTGAAGGAGGCCACCATTTCCCCTAAAAATCTCCTGCAGCCAAAACGAAGGAATTTTCCTTTCCTGATAAGCTGAATTAGTCCTACAATGGAACTGATTCACATCTGGGGTAAGAATACCTTCTTCTGTATGGTATCTATAACCAGCCCCCAAGTAACCTCCTTGATGGTTTTAAGGAGAATCTTCCTTGGCTGAAAATCCAACCTAAAGATTTCAGCTATCTACAGCTGAGATCAGACTCTGGTTTTAGGCCTGAGACTGAACGATCTATTCAAAGTAGATCTTCTAGTAGGCTAGGACCGCTATGCCCTGAGCCTTTAACCTGGCTAAAGGTGGTACCAGAATCTTTCAGAACACTCGTAGTGCTGTGGCTAAGCCGAATGGCATTGCCACTATTGATAAAAATTATTTTATATTTCAAACCGCTGAGATTTCTGGTAAGCGGGTAACTTTGGCACATGGAGATATGCAACTCCCCCCCTTGCAGGATGGACACAGACGATCGAATTATGAAAGGATCGGATGTTAAAGTGCCGATTCAGATCTCCGAGATCTAGAGTGGGTCTTACCTCTCTGCTTGGCTCTGGGACCTTAAAAGGTTTGAGCTAAAAACCCCTGCTCCACTAAGGGAATCTCTGATATCACCGACTGGGATAACAGCTGATCCAGAGACCAGAAAGACACTTCTCTTCTTTCTCTCTCTGGAACCTTAGGAGCATTTTTTGAGGAGACGGACACTCTTGAATAAAGACTGCCGCATCATCAGCCCCAAGGACCCCACAGGCAGCACCGAAACTGGACCCGAACCCCAGACTCTCAGATCGAGAGCCGACTGGGCCATCCGGGCTCTTGAAACTCTAGATGTAACCTAGAGAAAAGAAAAATAACATTGCGGAAATCACTCTGCTCTTAAAATTGTTCCTGCCAGACTGAGAATCGCAGGACCTTTCCCCTCACTCAAACGAGTAGGGGTGCTCCTTCATGAGAAGGCCTTAGCATTGTACTTCATGGGCTTTCTGCCCCAAGATCCTGGTGCTGCCCCTGTTGAGACCACCTAAAGGCAGATACCCCAGGCATTAGGAGAGGCTGCATGATTAAAGGAGAACTGTTTGAACCTCCTTTATTGGTAAAGAGAGCTTTACCCCCTTTGGATGTACGTAACCACTCTAAATAGTCATACCCCAGAAAGGGACACAGACTGGCTAAGGGTTTTCACCTGGTTCTTTGGCTGATCAATATCTCAACCATGGACCTCTGCAAAAATGCACTAGTCCAAGTATAAGCCATAGGGCTTAAACAATCTGGTCCTTCATAGCATCTGTGAGACACAGTGTGTCAAATACACCAGCCCTTGCCGGGCCTGCTGATCAGGCAGAACTTTCAGGTATCTCACACCTGTTCCTTAACCCCTTGGAGCCCACATTCCAATGCACTGGCATGGCTCAAAATGTGCTCTACCACAATAGTGGAGCAGACGTTAAAGGGTTAATGGACTGAGCTACTCCAATTGCAGCCAGAACTGCAAAAGACATCTCGTCTTTAAAAGGAAAATCCAACCTCAACTTGCTGGATCCTTTAACATCAGTGCATTATAGAGTTCGACACCTCAAGAGCCTGTGGCAGCCAACAAAAGGGTTAAGGGAGTAGACACACACCTGACTTGCAGCTACTCCCTCCCTGTTAGGATCCTCTGAAGAGGAAAAATAAGTATCGTCCAATATTTGTGAAGATCTACCTGATCCTCAGCTTCCTGCACCTCAACAAAAGGGCCCAGAGGACTAGATGGGAATCTGCTATGTTTAGTCCTACTATGGAGAGACATCATAGCAATAATCTTTTAAATGGTAGAAGAAAAACCTGTTTGTATGAAATACACAGGTACAGAAGTGTTCTACCCTTGACGGCTTCATCTGACCGGCCGTATTTTTCTTTTTACCTCTCGGGGAGGAAGACATTCTTTTGTAAGGGTTTTTAGTTTGTTGTATACCATTAACCCCTTAGAACTCTTAGAGGGGTTCTTGGTCCCTTTGTCACTCATAACTTACAGTACAAAGCAGAGGCAGTACCAGCAAAAGAATGTTTCACTTGCTAGGCTATAGTACAGTACAATAACTGCTACAGTATTAATCCTAGCTATACAGTACAATGTTGCCAAAAGGAAAATGCCTGGGTCACCAAACCTGACCAGCAACTACTCTGCTGTCCCTCCACCGCCAGGCAGCAGCTTTTCTTGCAGAGCTCTAACTACTGCCTACATGTGTGGCCGGCGTCTGACTCCATTTAGCCATGCCCCCCGCATGAAAATGCCCCCTTCCTGTTTCAAACAGGGAAGCAAATTTTCCACGTGAGCACCGGCATCATGGCGGGCGGTGGTAAATCCTCCGCTCAGCGAGTGGCCGCAACTTGCCCAAAACATTTTTTTCCTTTTTTTTAAAGAAAGAGAGGCAGCTGGCTTTCAAATAGATCAAAATCGCCAATCTGGGGGCCCAGGAAGTGATCAGACCCCCCCCCCCCCCTTCATGCCTGAGGGTCTGAGCTGGCTTGAACAGAGAGGAGAGTGGATCTTCTGCTGTTTCCAGCGTCTCCAGTGGTGATACATAGACATGACATGACATGACAACACAATACATGGAAGGGGAGATTATCTCCCCTACCTTTTCTTGCAGCAGGGTTTGTCAGAGATAAAAAAAAAAATGGGAGGGGTTATATGGGGGTGCCAGTGTCCAGCACATGATATGCCGATATAACCCACATAGTTATTACTATGGCTCTGTGTCCCCTGATGTAAGAAAATGTAGTCTGTGTTATTAATATTCTCTGAAAATGGCCAAGAAATTCTGCCAGGGTATGTAAACTTATGCGCGCAAATGTATATAATGCTGGAGAGGACTATAAGGCTGACAGCATCTCAGAACAGATGGTCAGACTGAGGATATGCTACAGGTTTGAACAGAGATTGGGGACCTGCAGTAGAAGACAGTGAGCGGCTGAGAACATATTACATGAGGCTAGTAGAGATCCTACTTTATCCCTTTACAAATCAATGCTCCCACCTCCACTATTGACTGCTGGGTTCTGAGGGTCACAAATCAAATATCAGGTTCCCACCAGGGTCATAGACCAATAATACCCTTCTTTAATATGCCTCCATAAATGTACTATTCTTGGGAAATCAATGCGCAGCCTGTCATGAGCACCCCAGGGTGAGAGGGATCTCCCAGACATCAAAGGAGGCCTGAAGTTGGAGTGAACCTTTTCCGCCTTCTCACAAAACAGAGAAATCAATGTTGTGTTCCTGACAAAGGCATGCATATCCACTTGAAAAGAGGTTGAACTGTTTTTAGTACATTGTAGATCTTTTATTTAGATTACATTATTGTGGCTACAGATCAAGATTTCTTCCCACTTTCAAGAAGCACTGTGTCAGAGATTATTCAGTGATAGTCATATGGGCTCAAAACACTGTTTTTTTGCCATGGTGTAACCGTACAGCCCAAACTACCATATGATGTATGTCTCTCCATTCACTCTGGACTCATAGAGATCAGCTACGCATAGAGGAGTACATATACCCATCTATATCTATCAAATTCCAAGGAAAGTGAGATTTATTGAGTAAGCTCTAAATCTGTGATATAACACAAGGTGTTTGTCTTGCTATTTCAGGTAAACACTCTTTTTTGGATATCTGATAAAGCTATTCCTTTTACTGTTGATACATAGTGCATTCTCTGTTCTACTTATGTCTATAGACTCAAATAATCTGTGAGAGCTTAAAGTGGAAGTGAACCCACCCTTAAAACAGTTTAATATCTGGCACGTGCCGGAAATGTAACATTCCCATTGGTTGTGCTCTCAAGCAAACTGTCAAACCATCCAATGGCTGGTGTCATAAGTGATCACATGTGCAGTACCATGGTAGTTGGAGATTAAACAGAGGCAAAGATGGCAGCTTCCTTGGCTGAAAACAATAGGGGGGTCTACTTACACTTTAATGAAGGCAACCAGTGAAAGTCGCTACATATTTACCAAGGGTCACAGTTTGCTGATGAGGACAATTGTCCCTTCAAAATCAGGGTTTTAACAATGGAATAATCACATTAAAGCATTTATTACCCCGACACTTCATATTCCTGATCGGTGCCTGCTGTACCATATATTTGTACGAGAAAGTATCCTGTTTTCTTTGTATTGCTTCCTTTATGTGAAATCTCTGTTAGGCTGGATTCACACCTATGCATTTTTAGTGCATTTTGCACTACAGAACGTGTTCCATAGGAAACCATGTTAAATGGACTGCAGTGCAAATCTGCAAAAAGCACTAAAACTGCATGTGTGTGAATCCAGCTTTAGTCCCCTTGCTTTCCTATTAAAAACTGACCACATTAAGTAGAAGAGCACAGCATGGTCAGCGTTCTAGCTATGCTGGAACTACATATGCTCTCCTTCAATTATCAGAATAGTCCTGACACACCCACGCTGCACAGTCACTGGGCTGGGAAAAAACAGCAGCACACTCTCTCATGTAGCTGAGGACAGAGGGAAGGTGTTCACTTATAAAGAGGGGGGAAAGGGTATTTAGTTTTTATTATACCTATACAAAAACGATTTGCCTTTCATTTCTATATTAAGCTGAATAGGTTGTTTTACAAGATGATTGAAGTGTGGGTGGGACAAAGCACCCTGGGCGTGTGATAACTAGAAGTGCCTGAAAATAAATGCTGGCGTCTGTTTATTACCTTCACCAAGTATACTTTGAAACCCAGCTCCATTTTTCTTGCTGCTTCTTATGACTTGATACAATAGAAAGGTATTAAGAAGGGAGACAAGTAAGATGCGATCTCTCAATATGCGCACACTTAAAAGATTTGACAGTTATACTTTCGATATGACAGCCACATGAACAGCGGTGGTCAATATGCACGCTCGCTATGTGACAGCTAGAAGAGCCCTGTGGGAATTCATCCGTCAGCTAGAAAATCGACTGTCATAGCCAAAGATACGGCAGGAATCTTATTTATTGAATGGATCATACCGGAAAAGTAATTGCCACCCGTAATTCACTGGAATGAAAGATGATACACTGCCAGCTGACCAAACTGCTAAATTGTAAGCATGGTTAGATGTGCTCACAGGAGGGAGGCATGTAACATTAACAGCATTCTCTATCTCAGAAAGAGAGAAAAAAAGGAGCGTGACCTGTAGATTCTAATAACCAATGCTTGGAACAGCTGCCTACGGCTTATTTACATGGTCTATTATGATTAGATGCAGCTAATATACAGCTTGAACAAATATTAACCAGGAACAACAGTAAAAATGATTACCGAAGTACAAATAGAAAAGCCTCAGAGGCCGCTCAAACCCACTGCTCACAACACAAAGTCAGACTGGCTGTCGGAATCCCCAACACTTGGACATATTTTCTGGTATCCCAAGCTTCTGGTTACATGGCAATTCTCATACTTGGTACAGAATGCCCGCAGCCGAAATAACAGTGGAATTGGCGGTTGGTGATATTTTGCTTTATCAGAGCCAAATGTACCTCTAAACTCTCCATAAATTAATTCTGGAGAACATTTTCAGCAACCAGGCAAAAATCCATGTGTAGTCTCATTCCATCCAGAATTCGCAAAATAATCACTGTTAGAAGATAGGAGAGCAAAATAAACCTTCCACATGAACAATGGCGGTGAAAGAAATATGCCTGTGTGAAGTGCCAATGAGCCTTAATTAAAACTTGGTTTATATTCAACAGCAATTAATAATTTTCACTAATTATGTGAAACCTTCAGCAGGATTTCAGACAAACATTATATTCAGATTGAATTGGACTTTGCAAGGAGGAAGGGCATCTGCAGTGCGTGATGGCACTATAAAGCCTACTATACATTACTTGTCATCTATTACTCCATGCACTGGCTATTCTTACACACTGCACCAATTGGGGCTCAAATCATTTTGCTGTAGGTAAACGCCAGGATTTTTGTTTTTGGAAGGAAGGGTTTTCATCAAACTAGAGATTCCAGATAGGTAAAGCAATGAGCAGCAGAGTAGTGACGTTACCAAATGTCACTTCAAATCACCTGAGATTAGCAGGCCAAGTAAGCAGTGTCTGTGATTGCACACTGCAGATATGCAGCTATGAGGCTATAGGCACAGGAGTGCCTAGGCACACTCGCATACCAAGAAGAGTACGGCTGTTCTACTTCAGAATTTCAATGCAAAAAACCCCCACATTTTTCAGTGTACTACTAATTCATAATTAGTAGCATTTCTAAAATTTTCCCTATAATTTTTTCAGTTCCTTTAGACTTTGAGGCTGTGCATTCATTTAGAAGGCACATCAATGGACGAAAAACATCACTGCAGCATTTGGTTGCCACAATGCACAGCATCTGTGTTGTGTGGCACTGCGGAGGTAGTGTATTGCCATTTACTGTAGCTGTGTGTTGGGGTGCAACTCCTTATGATAACGGTTTACCACCTTAGACTAAGGCCGGCCATACACGAAGCAAATTTCTTTCCTGCAACCACAGGTGGAGAAGACTGATTGTTTCTAGCGGTTATAGCAGACACTTTGCAATAATCGTAGGAAAAACCCAGCATGCAGGTTGTACCCAAGTTGATCGATCAACTTGGTACATCCAGCCTGCCCATACGTGGTTCGAATCTTGGCCTGGTTCAGCAGGGACCAGACAAGATTTGAACTGTGTATGGGCAGACTGAATGTACCAAGTTTATCGATCAACTTGGGTACAACCTGCATGCTGGATTTTACCTGCGATTATTGCTAGCGGCTGCTATAGCTGCTAGCAAAAATCACTGTCTTCTCCCACCGGGAGAAGACGATGGCTCGGCAGGAGGGATTCCCACATTAACACTATCTTTGTTGATGGGGGAATCAAGCTAATTGCTTTCCTGCAACCGGTGGTTGCAAGAAAGAAATTTGTTCCGTGTATGCCTGGCCTATTCTGCCTCAGAGCAGGAGCTGGGTGGATCAGGTCTCAAGTGCAAGGCCAGCTGAATTCATCAGTTGTTGATTTACGTCTAAGTGTCTTAATAACATAGCGACAAGTACATTGGTAAACGAATGGCCAGATAAGGACATACTATTAACCACATAAAACAAAAGACAGAAATGAGAGGAACATAATGAAGCACTAATGCTTGACATTTTGAAACCACGTAAGTTTCAGCAGTCGGCAGTTAACTTGACCCTCTTAAAACTCCCCTGACTAATGACAGTGATGCAGGAAAGCGCACACTTCTGCACTAGCTCCCCAGACGATGCTGGTCCACTCGTTCAATCACCAGAGGGGAGTGCAATAAAAGTGAGCTTAGGAGGCATACTTCATAGGGCTTTTTTGGTAATGAGGAATTAGTCACCACTTTTAAGGCACAGACACAAAAACAGGGACAATTATAGTCCTGCCGAGTCCAATTTGAGCTTTTTAAAAGTGGCATTTGGAAGTTACCTTGGTTACTATTGAAACTGTTCGACATCTCCGTAGGTGGGGGGACGTCACTGGTGTCCACATCTGTTCCTTGCACTCGTGAGCATAGTAAGATTGTTGCCATAGAGCCTGCCGCTGAAAGGGGACCATTTTATTTTTATTTTTTTTTGGATGTTGCTTTTAGGAAGGAGATTGATTTTGGCTGCATGATTCAATTTCAACATTTTTATTAAGGTTTTGCTAAATACAACAGGGAGTTAAAGCCTGTTTTGTTCATCACACAAGGTACAAAGAGTTCAGTAACATAACAAGACTAAAGTACATTCAAAAGAATAACAAATGATGGTGCAGGGTGGGAGGGGTAATGGAGTTTTCACACCGGCAACATATTTTAAAGAAAGGGGGAGGGCTCATTCCAAAGGGAACGTGTTACGAGGACAAAATTATATTGTGCAGGTAGAATAGAATAATTCCATCCCCATGGTGGGTAGCCCATGGAAAAGGGGGGGGGGAGGGGTGAAAAGGATCACAATGCTTGTACACAGATCTGTAGCTGCATGATTCATGTTATTTTCCAAGCTAAAAGTTCTAAGCATATCTGTCTTGTTGCTGTGTGGAGCGTATAAGACAAATGCTGACAGCATTTGATGCTAAAGCATTAGTAAAATGTACCAGCATCTATTAGCACCAATAGCATAATGGCCACTGGCAGGAAATTTTAGCTCCGGATCAACTTAAGGAAAACCTGTACTGTGGAAGCTATGCCCAAAAAAGGCACGCAGAGAGCAAAGGACTAGTCACCAATAATACCTGTAGGCCCAGACAGGTCATCTCCCCCCTCCCCAGGTACTGACACCATTTCTTGTCCTACATTGTGCCTTCTGTATGGTCTTTACCCTTGATAGAGGCAAAGCTTTTCTTCTTGTCATGTGTCAAAGTTGCCCCTCTGATCACCAGTGATCTGGATGACTGGTGGGGTAATGATCAAGAAGCAGAAAAGGTGCATCAAAAAGCAAAAGCAGAAAGGTCCTTGCACTGCATGTCCTCAGGTAAAGCTTTTTTCCCAAAAAGCAGCAAAGTAGTGGCATCACCAAATCTCACTTCAAACGCATGAGATTACCAATCAAAAAGTAGCCATACATAGATGCAGTTATACAGCTATGAGGCTAAAGAACAGTAGTTCCTAGGCACGGTCAGATGACAGAAAATGAACTGCTACGTTAAAGTAGTATTCAAAGTAAAGGTAATATTTTCTGGGTACTGCTCAGGCAGAGTTACCCTTTTCTAGATGTTCCCTATAGAATAGCAAGTCTTCACTTTTCGAGTGCAGGTTCACTTTAAAGGGGAATATGGTCAGGAAACAAACTGATGTGAGAAGCATCCAGGTGGACGTTACCATTCTATGACTACTTATGGGGCAGTTAACCTGTTTAGTGTCACTATCTGGTAATGATTACATGGCCTGAAAGCCAGAGAACTACAGTGCCTGGCTGGGGTTCTCACACTCAGTTATTTTGCTTAGAGAAAAATTACCTTGCGCGAGCGGCGCCGTAATACGCCGCACAGTCATCTGGCACATGTGACAAGTCCCAGGTGACTGTGCAGTGCTGAGGGGAAGTGATGTCAGTGCCCGGGCACTGAAGGAGGCAGACTACGAGGGACCCCCTAGGAACAGGCATTTAGAGGCGAGTAAAAAAAATTAATTTTTCCTAATTTTTTTTTTTTTATGAATTTTAAGCTATTTTTTTTTGGTGGCAACACCACTTTAAGTGGTTAAACGTTCTTAATTTACATACAGAAGTCTATTCCTTTGATGTAAAAGGCAAATTGATATAATGTTTAGACTTAACATTCCACTGATAGAATGTTTGAAAACTTGGCAGACTGACAAAACTGACTTTTGATGGCTGAGAGCAGAGAGAAAATTCTCTGCATACCAAAGATCTGGAAGATCAGTTAACCCTTTGTCAAGATCGCAACAGAAAAAAAAGAAAAAAAAAAAAAAAAAAATCGCCATAACTATTCTTGACGATTAATCGTGCAGCTCTAGCTGAAGGTTCACCTTCCAATATGACAATGATCCCAAGCCCTGAGTGAGAGAGTGCCACTGCTCTTGTGCCCATGGCTGGATCGAGATTTGGCTCATATAAGTATAAGGGGGAGCCTGGGGGTAGGGGGAACTGGGCAGTAGCACACTGAAGGTTTTTACCTTAAATTTCTACTTTAGGTTTCAAAATGAAAATGGGAGGACAGGCAGGAATTTGAATGCAGAAGAGACATGCTTTACATGCTTACTTGGTTGTTCACTCCAGCTTACTGCACAAATTCAGAAATGCATGGGAGTAACATCTTGGTCTGGCCAATGACAGCGGCTATCGATCGAGAGACCCAGAAGCTGGCAAAAATAAAGCAGATCAAAAGTCGATCATGTGAACAGCTTCTGTTAAAGGAAGCTGCTGGAAAATTTTCAGCCAAACAGCAAATGCATCCAATCAGATTCAGCCTCAGTTTGGGTAGTCTGACCGCTGCCACTGGTAGCTTTCAGAATGTGATAATCCAGCAGGGAGATTTGTCCATGCACAAGTTAAGCATCGATGGAGAAATCTATTAGATTTATTTAGTTTAGCCCACAGGCTGAACAAAAGAAATCTGAAACTTCTTCAATATGATTTTAATGGATTAAGTAGGTCCTCATGCTGTATAAAAGTTAAATTATGCTGCTCTTACAGATCAAATCTAATGTGAAATCTAATTTAGTGCAGCCCTATAAAGGCTTTTAAAAAATAGCTTGATATAAGTAAGGCAAGGTTCCCAGTTTTAAGCATCTTTTGTAAACACTGACTCCTGCCCCTTCTCTATAACAAGGATCTTTCAATAGCATTCTGCATGAATAAATGCTAATATATGCCTAAAATGATACATCACAATATTCAGAAATTGTTTCATTCTTCAAAAAAGAGCTGTACACGCTATCATTAAAAAGCAGTCTACGAGCTTCAGACAGTGACTTTGCCTGTGAAGGGCAGAGAAGTATTGTGCATGCAAGGCAGTCACCACTAGGTGCTCCATCATCCTCAAGAGCTATGTGCACGTTAATGGCCAGCCCAAGAGCTTGTCCATATCTATGTTTTTACCCACACTGTGTAACACTTAGTAAGTACACTTAAAGGGTATGTCCACACATTATAAAATTGTAACCCAAAACCCAACTTCACCCCTTTAAAAAGCTTTTTTTCGTCACCCTAAGAAGAAATGGCTTATTGCTCCCTAGATCATCACCAGACTTGTAAAATTTGTGCAGGGGCTGCTACTAGGAGCTTAATTCCTAACACAAGGTAAGCCCCTATAATTTAATCTCCCAAGTCCTTTCTCTACACCAGGGGTGTCCAAACTACGGCCCTCCAGCTGTTGCAGAACTACACATCCCATGAGGCATTGTAAAACTCTGACATTCAAAGACATGACTAGGGCATGATGGGGATTGTAGTTCCTGAACAACTGGAGGGCCGTAGTTTGGACACCCCTGCTCTACACACTGTGTGTGTAGGTTTCTTGGCAGTCAAGGCAGCAGCACTGTGCTGGGAAACGAATGCCTGCAGGTTGATGGGTTTGTATGATGGGTATGTGGGTGGAGCCACGTAGTTTAGCAGGCAGGATAGAGTTTTTAAAGGGATTATAATGTAGGGTAAACGTGCAATTTTGTCATGACATTCTAATTTTGCCAAAATATAGGAAAAGCTAGCACAACAAAAATAGAATTTTTGACAGACCAGTAAAATCCTTTTTTTTGGAGTACAGTATAGGACACAGAATTCATTATCCCCGAGTTATATGTTGCCACCTTCAGGTGATTGGACAATGACAAAAAAAGGAAAGCTCCCAGGATATTCGCCGTAAAACCCCTCCCACTCTCAACTAACTAATTTTGAAGCAAGCGATAGGTAGAACATACAGACCTGATCTGAGTCTTCTGCTGTACTTCAAGTCAAAAATTCAATTTCCATACAATTGTACATTACAGGACATCGTATTAATTTACCCTGGGGCATCCACAAGCAATCCAACTGAGGGCTGGACAACACAGCAGACAAATGCCAATAGGCCCGGATGACATTTCGATAATAATAGCACAACAGGGACAGAGAGCAAAACTAAAAAACTTATATCAAGAGTCAAACTGACAAGAAGAAATGGCAGCTAAGAGTGAAAAATTAAGAACATGTCCAGCCAACTGGGGGAATCACCAGAGGATGTATAGGAGCAGGACAGAGAAAAAGAAAGAAACACCACCTTAGGAAGAAGAGAGGTAATGGCCTCAAAACAACTTTGTCCATAACAAAGGACAATAAAAATGTCCCTGATCAGTGAAGACTAACCAACTAGGGAAATACAGGGAAAAATCCCTGACAGCTGTCAACGGGAATCTCGAAGGAACCAACAGAAACCCCAGAATTAGATCCCAAGGACTCCCTAGGAAATAGCAGAAAGAGATAGTAAGCAACATCCTATATGAAGGCCCCCACAAAAGGAGACGGAGCAAGCTGCTAATGCCGCAATTAGACCCAAGATGTTCCTTAAGGACATCTGATTCAAACAAAGATAACAGCCTAGAAATTGTCCCTTGTTTACAAGTTGGTTTTGTAACCCCGGAGCTGGAGAAATTTCAGCCGAGTTTGTGGCCGAATACAGAGGCTAGAAGGTCCAGTTCTGGCATCCTGAACCCAGTCCCCACACCTCAGACTAATTAGCAATCCTGAGAACAACGAAACAGAAAAAGGGCACCTGTCAATCCACCATGTCAAAGCCATACATGGTGGGAAGGGCAGGACAAAAGCAAATCTACTGCCCCGTAAGTACCAGGCATAGCAATCCCCCCCCCCCCCCCCCCACAATGGTTGCTATAAGCCACTGTCCTGGCATTGATTCAGTATGGAGTAAATACCTTGGCCACAATCCAAGGGGAAAGAAACTGCATCAGAGTAGTGAGAAGAGATCTCACTGTCTGAAGGCCTTGGGGGTTATAGAATGAGGCCATAGAAGTCAAGGACAAATGTCCTTAGGCAAAATCTTGCCCTTCTAACCCCCTGCACACTACTGCATTGGCTGAACACAAACAGGTACTAAGCAACAAAGAAGAGGGAGAGACAGATTGATTATACTCGTGTTATGGGAATTGGTTACAGGAAGAAAAAAAAGATTGCCTACAGCAATTATACATAGTGTGACTGCACCAACAGAGTGGGATCATGACCAAGCTGTGGAGCAAGAGGGAAAAAATAAGTCCTTAGTCAAGGGCGCCATGGGCCCATTGTACAACGGCCTACAATTGACAGCAACAGTGAATGATGTCTCACAGACATCTAAAACGGCAGATAAAAAAAGGGTAGATGGCCCAGTGTGGTCATCGTTAACCCCTGTAGAGTGGGAAAGGTAAACTGCAGTGTGTGACTAGGTCACCCAGACTGATACTCAAAAAATAAGGGAGATAGATACTGCAAGCGTATTGTACAAACTACAGAGCAGGCAGATCGAAAGGCTGTAATTGGCTGGAACACCCTATACCAGGGATCTCTAAACTATAGCCCTCCAGTTGTTCAGGAACTACAATTCCCATCATGCCTAGTCATGTCTGTGAATATCAGAGTTTTGCAGTGGCTCGTAGTACGTGTAGTTCCTCAACAACTGGAGGGCCGTAGTTTGGAGATCCCTGCCCTATACCGATATGTAAAAACGCACGTAAGAGAGAAACTGTTCCCACAAGGGGCTCTCATGGACCCCCACTGCAAGGAAGGGTTAATGTCCACTGTGTCAAAGACACCATATGTCAGCAACAGTGTTTAAGTGAGACATTACCAGATAGGACTGCGCACTGAACAACTGCGAAGTATAATAGAAGTTCAGTAGTTGGTACAGGGGTTTTGTAAATGGACAAATGAAACATGAAGGACTGCAGTGATTGGTCACATGACATATCTTAAATAGCAACAGGCTCAGGGACAGGATGTTGCTGAACACAAATGCCTAAATTTTTCCAAGCTCACATTCAAAGCTACTAAAAAGGCAATATGATGGCAAAAGAATTGGCTTGCAGCACAGGAATATGCAGAAGATGAATACCAGTATATAAACCCAGCCAATTAGCAGGCAGGCTGTGTACACCGACTCAGTGTAATGCAAGATATTTATGTTTGACTGATGTACACCTTTAAATGGTACTACTGGAATTGGTATTCATCAGAAAAGCTGCTCACCCAAATCACAAAAAAAGATGTGACTGGCATCTCAAAGAAAGTCACGTAGTGGTATCTGGCCGGGAACCTCAGATCCTACGGCAGGTTGTGAGTACCTGATCAGACACAGGTCTGACATCTGTGCAGAAACAATTACTGCAGGCTTTGAAGGATATTTTAATGCAGTGTAACATCTGTTCTGCTATGAAATCTCTGATCCATCTGTAAGAGAGGTAATAACTGATAACACTAATTGCTAGCAAGGAGTCCATTATAATGAATCATGCTCACTGTAAATATAAACTGATTTAGAGAATTCACATTTTGTCTTGCTTATTACTACAGTGTCTGACTGAGCTTCACCTTCTCCTCAATCATTTCTATTCTATTTCTCCAACCATGGCATTTAAAGAAAAATTGCACTTTTAAAGCAGTTCACTAATCAAGCAAGTTTACAACTTCTATTTTGTTCCCGACATCTTCTGAGAGCTTTACCAGTACAGTAATAACTCAGTTTGCGAGTGTTGTCTTCCAAAACAAGCAGGATTCAAGCCTCTGCGTTTGGCAGTAGTGCATTTGGCCAGAGGTGCAGGGGCGTCGGTGACACTCGGATGCATTCAGAAATAACCGGAAACACAGTGTTTCCAAGAGTCTTCGAGGCTCTCCGAGTGCTTCTGAGCAGCTCCAATCGGTCTCCGAGTATTCCAGAGTCTCTCTGGTGCCCCCCCCCCACCTCTGGCCACATGCAGTACTGCATACAATTGAAGTCAATGTGGAACAAATTATCTTCATTTCCATTGACTTCTATTGGGAAACTCACTTTGATATGCGAGTGCTTTAGATTACAAACATTCTCCTGGAGCAGATAATGCTCGTAATCCAAGGTTCCACTGTATTATTAACAGTTCTGCTAGTACACATTTCCCAATAAAGGAACCTGAAGACAAGGGGGTCTCTGCATACAGAATTATGAAAAATAAATAAACCCCCAGCACTCTTTTGCATGTGCATGCTTCTGGGCTAGCCAACTGGTCTGCAGGGATAAAAAAGTGTGGACATTTACAGAGACGAAGGAGGATGCTTTCCATCACATACTGTGGGATCAGACACTGCTGTAACCTTATAATAGACCAACCCCCAGCATATTTTCTTTTGCACATGCGTCACTCAACACATAAGGCATGTGCTGCATAGAAATGGTGATTTTAGGACTGCTGATGGTATGAGGAGCAAACAAAGCAAAGTGAAGCAGCACAAGGAGCCAGTCAGGTATGCTTTCCAAAGGTGTATATATTCCATAACCACTTAAGTACCAGCCTGTAATACCCCTTCATTACCTGCCCATTTTTCAGTTTTCAGCACTGTGACAGTGTAACTGAATGAGTTTTAGACAATTTTTTTTTTTTTTTTTTTAAGACCGATAGAGCTTTCTTTTGGTGGCATTTAATAACCACTGGGTTTTTCTTTTACTATAAAAAGGAAAAAAGACCAAACAATTTGAAAAAAAAAAACTCCAAAAAAAAACACTGTTGCCCTTATTCTTTTAAAATAAAATTGGCAGAATAGTACGAAAGCCCTCAAAATGATCCTTTTTTGTAAAGCATTTTTGTCACAATTTTCTGGAAATGAAGAAGATGAGGGAGGTTAAACACAGAGCTTAAGAATGGTGCACTAGATATATTTATGTATAGGTCATATGCAGAAGGAGGAAGTGAATGGGTTAATATACTGGTCACATATAATGGCAGGATGGAGGTGAAGGGTTTATGTTCAGATGGGCAAGATAAAAACAAAAAGGTCTGGGTAAATAAAGGACCCTTTGCACTGGTAACTACTGTCCTCTTGCTTTCCTATTAAAAACTGACCACACTAAGCAGGAGCACACCATGGCCAGTTCTTAAGCTCCACCTTTTCAACCAGGGTGCCCAGACACCCTGTGGTGCCTTCATGTTTCTTCAGGGGTGCCTTTGCAAAATACCTAGAAATTGCCCAAAAACTGTATACAAGTCAGTGGATGGATCAAGCCTGCCTATTAGTTACCCAAAGCCACATGTTAGGTGTCCTAACAACTAATGAGGTCATCGGTTGATAAGCATGATGTCAGGCACCTGCGCAAACTTATTTGCCCCTCCCCTACACCTCTCCTTCCTCACTAGGGTCACATTAGCTGAGCGAGGGAGAGACACGGAGGAAGAAGATAAACATTGGAATACTAATCAGTACCACAGAGCCAAGGTGTATTTGCTTTGGAAGAATAAATCACAGCTAATGTTGGGTGTCCTATGCATGTGGATGTTGCTGCATTATGCAAAATTATTCATTTAATTTTTTTAAATTTAGAAAGAGGTGCCTCGAGATTGGAATTTTTAAGGGTGCCTTGACTGAAAAAAGGTTTAGAAACACTGCTTTAGCTATGCTTGGAACTCGGTGTGGTCTCCTCCAATGATCAGACTTGTCCTGACATGTCCATGTTGCACAGCCATTCACTCGGAAGCTCAGTGTTGCTTCTCCTCCACCCAGCTCTTATGCAGCTGAGAACAGAGGGTTAAAATTGACTTAATAATAACAATAACTTTAAGTGGAAATCTTACACTAGGGACATCTATTCTGGGAAAAACCGCCCCAGGTATTTCCTCTAACTTCATGTTGCGCCGGACGTAAAAGGTAATCCCCCCCTGAGTACCTGTCACCAGGCCATTAGAGTACCAGAGTATCTATCTCCAGCTGATCAGAGTACCCAAGTACTTGTCTCCAGCCCAACAGAGTACCTGAGTACCTATCTGCAGCCCATGCCTCATAGAATATACAATGGGGTGTTTGCTTTCCAAAATGAGGTCATTTTGTGGGTAATTCCACTGTCCTGGTGCACCAGGACCTTCAAAAGTGTGATTGGTAGGAATGAAATGAGATGTGCAATTTATGCTCCTAGACCGTCTGAAGGTACTACTTCAATGTTGGGCCTCTCTATGTGGACTGGCTGTGTAAAAGTCTCACACATTTGGTATTGTCATAATCAGGAAGAGTAGCAGACTGTATTTTGAGGTGTAATTTTTGCTATATACATGCTTTGAGTTAGAAATATCTTATAAACTGACCACTTTGTATATAAAAAAAAAAAAAAGATTTTCATTTTCTTTTCACGTTTTCCAAAGACTTGCGGAAAAGAAATGAACCATTCAAAAGACTCATTGAATAGATGTTGGGGTGTCTGCTTTCCATTTTGTGGGCAATTCCACTGTGCTGGTGCTCCAGGGCCTTCACAAATATAATAGGTCGTTAGGTAATTAGAGGTGTAATTTATGCTCCTAGAACCCCTGATTCCAGCATGTTGGACCGCTCTGTGTGGACAGGCTGTGTAAAAGTCACCGCCATACTCGGGAGGAGTAGCAGAATATATTTGGGGGTGTAATTAAAAGTATGCATATGCTGTGTGTAAGAAATAACTTATGACAATTTTGTGAAAAAAAGAAATTCTTAATTTTCCCAGGAATTGTGCGAAGAATTACAACTTCAAAAAACTCACCATGCCTCTTCTTAAATACCTTTGACTATCTACTTTTCAAAAAGGGGTCATTTGGGGGGTATTTGTACTTTCCTGACATTTCAGGGCCTCAAGAATTGAGATAGGCCGTCAGTGCATCAGGTGTAATACATTTTCGATTTGCATCATAGCTTGTAGACTAATTTTCAGACTAAATAATATCCACTAATTTGGGTTATTTTTACCAAAAGGATGTAGCCGTATACATTTTGGCCCAAATTTATGAACAAAAATGACTTAGACCCCTTTCACACTGGGGCGGTTTTCAGCCGTTTTTCATGCGCTTTAGCGTTAAAAAAGCACCTGAAAGAAGCCACAACTGCAATCCCAATGTAAAAGCCTGTGTGCTTTCACACTGAGATCCCTTTCACACTGGAGTGTTTTTCAGGTGCTTTAGCGTTAAAAAAAGCGCCTGAAAGAAGCCGCAACTGCAATCCCAATGTAAAAGCCTGAGTGCTTTCACACTGAGGCGCTGCGCTGGCAAGGCGTCAAAAAAAGTCCTGCAAGCAGCTTCTTTGCAGCGCTTTTGGAGCGGTTAATACAACGCTCCTAAATCGCCCCTTCCCATTGAAATAAATGGGAAGCGCCTGTAAAACGCCTAAAAAAAAGCTATTGGCAGCAGCGTTTTGTGGGCGCTTTTAACCCTTTATTTGGCCACCCTTTATTTAAAAGTGCCCAAATAAAGCTCGAAAAACACTGGTAAAGCGCTGCTAGTTTAAGCGGTGCTTTACGAGCATTTTTCGGGCGCTGACATTGTGAAAGGGCTCTTAAAGCACTTGGGCTTTCACATTGGGACTGCAGATGAGGCTTCTTTCAAGCGCTTTACAGGCGCTTTTTTTAACGCTAAAGCGCCTGAAAAACGCATGAAAAATGCCCCAGTGTGAAAGGGGTCTTATATGAAAAATGTTATCACAGAAACTTAAAAAATAAAGTGTTTTGTTTTTTTCACTTATGTCGCAAAAAATAAAAAAACCCAGTGGTGATTAAATACCACCACCAAAAAAAAAAAAAAAAAAAAAGCTCTATTTGTATGAAAGTAATTGGCATTCAAAGTGTGAGCACTGAAAGCTAAAAATTGGTCTGTGAAGGGTGTATAAATGTCCTGTAATGAAGTGGTTAACAGGTCATGCTTCACATACCTAGGTACTGTATTGTAGTGTACACATATATAATATCCTACATTAATCGGCCAACATATTACAACAGTCTCATTGTACTTTTTATTATGATATTCCACTATGCCTTTCTGCAACCTAAAGAGAACTTGTCATAAGAGAAATTTCTACCCTGCAACCGCTGACCTACTTTAAAAGACCTGCTGAGCTTTTAGCTTCACTACATGAAGAACCGCTAGCTGTGTACACAGTCTGGCAGCGGCAACTATATTAGCTGACAAAATTAGTAGGATCTGTGTCAAAGTCATGAAGCCAAAGGATAAACATACAAAATGATATATTAATATCCACACTGCATCTCAATTATTTCTAGCCTACTCCTATTGATCTGAACAATCTCCTTCGTAGGTTGTAAGATCTAAAGAGCAGAGCCCTTTGAAGACTCTTGTGTTGAATTGTATTCTAACTGTAAAGTCTACCTTTATTTTGTAAAGCGCAGCACAAACTGTCAGTGCTATTCAAATACTGAATAATTATAATCCTAAACTTTGTAAACTTACTTAAAGGGTTTGTAAAGCTTTATTTTCTAAATAGGTTACTTTAAGCTGGTACATTGTTGGTTCACTTACCTTTTCCTTCGATTTCCCTTCTAAATGTTTTTTTTTTTGTCTTAATTTCTCACTTCCTGTTTCTCCTCAGTAAACTTCACACCATCATCTGAGAGGTGTTTAGTCAGCCAGCTTACTGAGGAGGAACAGGAAGTTAGACATTCAGACAAAGAAAACAAAGAAAAAAAAACATTTAGAAGGAAAATCAAAGGAAAAGGTAAGTGAACCAACAATGCACTAGCTTAAAGGAACCTATTTAGAAAATAAACAAACCTTTACAATCAATTTAACCGCTTCCCGACCAGCGCACACCGATGTACGTCGGCAGAATGGCACGGGCAGGCATATTGGCGTACAGGTACGTCCAATCTTCAATGCCGCCCTGCCATTGCGAGCGCGGCGGCGCGCTCACGTGCCGGTCGGGACCCCCGTGAGTCCGGTTGTGGGTCCTGCGGACTCGATCGCCACGGGCATACCCGCGATCGTCTCACGGGACGGCTGAATGGAGGAAATGCCGTGTAAACAGCATTTCTCTATTCTACCTAGCAACTAGCGACGCTGATCTCTGCTCTATGTGATTGGAGCAGAGATCAGTGTTCACTAAATGAAAGCCCAGCCCCCCCCACAGTTATTAACACGCCCCTAGGAACACTTAACCCCTACACTGCCACCCACTGGTTACCCCCTTCACTGCCAGTGTCATTTACACAGGAATCACTGCATTTATATAGCAGTGATTACTGTAGAAATGACAATGGTCCCAAAAATGTGTCAAAAATGTTCCGATGTGTCCTCCACAATGTCGCAATCACAATAAAAATCGCTGATCGCCGCCATTACTAGTAAAAAAAAAAAAAAAAAAAAATTATTAATAAAAATGCCATAAAACTATACCTATTTTGTAAACGCTATAACTTTTGCGCAAACCGATCAATAATCGCTTATTGCGATTTTTTTACCAAAAATATGTAGAAGAATACGTATCAGCCTAAACTGAGGGAAAAAAATGTTTTTTTTATATATTTTTGAGGGATATTTATTATAACAAAGAGTAAAAAATGAGTTTTTTTCAAAATTGATGCTCTATTTTTGATTATAGCGCAAAAAATAAAAACCGCAGAGGTGATCAAATACCACCAAAAGAAAGCTCTATTTGTGGGAAAAAAAGGACGTCAATTTTGTTTGGGAGCCACGTCGCCCGACCGCGCAATTGTCAGTTAAAGCGACGCAGTGCCGAATCGCAAAAAGTGGTCTGGTCTTTGACCAGCAAAATGGTCCGGTCTGTAAGTGGATAAGATCTGCAACCATTTACTTCTTTGAATTCTAGAACATGTATTCACTATGTCCTGTGACTATGCACTGCTGTGTCCTACATTTCACAGAGCCTGTCTTCTGAACTACAGAGATACTGAGAGGAGTTTCACAAGACGGAGTCACTACAGGAATATCAGTTTGCAGACAGCAAAGTACTATGGGATATGTAGTCCTTAGAAATATAAAGTAAAGAGCAAAGAAGCTGCAAAGCATACAAGAAAACCAGGAAGTTGTGGAAAGATGACCAGCAGACAGGCAACATTCACAACATGAAAGGAGGTTTTCAAAGTAAGCTTACATTGGATTGCAAAGATATCTATTGAGCAGGGCTCTCTGATTCCTCCTGTATTGAATTGTATTGTAATAGTACTGTCTTCCCTAACATTGTAAAGCGCTACGCAAACTACTGGCACTATATAAAGCCTGTATAATACGAATAATTACAATAACTTGTGTTTGTATTATTACTACAATGTGGATGCTATAAAATGAAAGTGTATCCTGTGATCATGGACAATGACTGACAGTAGATTTAATTTTATTTAATTGACGCTCACCAACAAAAAAAAGACTCTTTCATATTAGTGAAAACTGATTTCTGAAAATTCGTTTTAGCTCATCTAAAGCCCAAACTTTTTCTTTTTTGCTATGAAAACAGAAGAAAAGGGTTAAAGTGGTTCTAAAGGCAGAAGTAAATTTTTATCTTAACCACTTCAATACCGGGCACTTTCCACCCTTCCTGCCCAAGCAAATTTTCAGCTTTCAGCGATGTCACTTTTTAAATAATTGCACGGTAATGCTGCACTGTACACAATTTTTTTTTTATAATTTTGTTCCCACAAATAGAGCTTTCTTTTGGATCACCTTTTTTTTTTGCTAAATAAATAACGAAAATGAAAAAAAAAATGTTTTTTCTTTGTTTCTGTTATAACATTTTGTAAATAAGGATTCCACTGATAGGCGGCATTAATGGACACAGATAGCGATATGACCAGCTTTCCTCCATGTTACTTCAGGAAATTTGTCTTGTCAAATTTTCTAACCCTATATACCCATTTTCCATGGTGTTTCCCCCTCCCCCCTCATTTAGTTAGGCTTCCTCTGGGTTATAATTTGTTTGTGGGACATTTTTATGCTTGTTTGTTACACCTGCTCTCTTGCGCCATGAATCTACTTTAAGTTTTATAAGACTTTATAAGGCTACTACACATTTTATCACGTCTGATTTCTTATCTTATGTATGTGACTTATTTCAATTTTGTTGACTATGATTCTCGAAGTCTGCTTTCGGTTTTTATTTTCCTGTAATTCTTTAAAAAAAAAAAGTTTTACTAAACACAAAAAACAGTAAAATCAGTATTTATATGCAGTAAAACATGCTAGTTATACTCACTGCAAAACCTAAGGGTTTAATGCTCTGCAATGTGTAAAAAGGCTGTTTGATCCTGTCTTCTCTGATCTTCTCCTTTTAATGCCCCCCCAATCCATCTCTTAAAGCGGTTTTGTACAGAAAATTGCAAGTTCATCTTATTCAAATGGCTTTAGAAAATAGATGCAGTTATGACCATTGAAATAAAATAATATGCAGTGTTTACCTTTTATTTTTAATGTTTATGCCGACTTCCGGGCTTTCCTCCCGTGGGAGTAGGCGTGTTTATCGGCTTCGCAATGGTCCCTGGGAACTTTTTTAGCTATTTCCCAGGAATCCGTGGGGGACACAGTCATGCCGAAATCTCGTGAGATTTTGGAAGGAGGACGCCAGTCACATGACGAGGACATGTCCGAAATTGCCATTTTGAAAGTGGGCAGGCAGCTCTATCAGCCATTACCACTATAGCACACGAGGCAAGAGGAAGGAAAACAAAGAGGACACTCAATGAGCATGTGTGAGATGGAGCGGTGGATGCTGGGAGCTCAGCGTCATCGCATCCAGGAATTAAATGCCTGTGGGCTTCAAACGCCCACAGTGAAAATGGAAACCGCCGGACTGCTTTTTTAAAAGTTTTCCTTAGCAATGAAATGGTCGCGCCGGGGGTTAAAAAGATGCCGATCATGACTGCAAAGACACCGTAGGAATCGCCCACCAGTGACACAGGTAAAAAAAATTAAAAACGGCAGCGGAATCCCGCTTTAACAGTACAGAGCCTTTGGAGTCACTCTGCACATGCTCAGTTTGGTGTGTATTGCTAGAGGTTTTTTCCCCTCTTGGGAGGGTGCATGTGATCAGCACAGAGCCAATCAGCGCTGTCCAGACAGAGAGTCGGGGTCCTGCAGCCTCAAAGGACAGTCAGAGGAGAATGAAAACTCCTCCTACAAGCTTTAACCAGATGTTACAAGACTGCTATATACTGCTGATGAGAAAAGGTATTTAGCAGTTTATATTTAGGAAAATAAATTGCATTTCCATGTTCTGTGTACTGTGGGAGACCAGATATAGTGAATGCAGTATCCTGGGTTTACTAACACTTTAAACATATATCACTGAGATAAGAGTCCCCATCAGGAAATTTCCCCTCTGCTTCTGTTCCAGTGACAACTCAATATTTTAGGATTTCCTATCACTTTATGATAATGCCCACCAAAACAAATAGTTGCTCTCCTAAACTAAAACACAGACAGGGGTTCTAAAATCAAACACTCTAGGCATACCCAACAAATTCTAGGGTTCAAGGTACAGCTTATATTTGAACCCTTTTTTATAAGAACTGTATTTGGTTATTGGTCAACCCTTTTGTTTATTTCAATATTTCTGCTCTCTCTTTTTATTTCACTTTTCTTTATTTATTCCTCCAATTATGCTCACATTTGCCTGAAGTTCTCCAATTCGATAACAAAAAATCTTTACGTTGCATGCTTTTATATGCATTACATTTACTTCATATGCAACTCAGTTTATGTATTCTGTTAATGCATACAAATGTATAAAATCAATAAAAATGTTAGGATAACATTTCCTGCACCAGCCGTTTTGTCGGTGCTTGGGGGGGACGAGCTGCTCCAAAGCGGATGCTGGTGGATTGCCCAGTGTGATGTCTGTGTACAGGGCAAAAGGTACATACAACTGTTCATATCACCAGATCCTGTTAGTATTGACAGCAAAGCAAGGAAACCATCTAAGCTTTCTTTAAACACATCTTTAGAGATGAACTTCAAACAAAAATGATACAGCTGGAATAGAAAATAGAAGACTAAATTAAATTACTCTCCGGCAGAAAATAGCTGGTAGGCCCACTTTAATAATATAAATAGCCATGAAACTATTCCTCACATCTCATTTGCTGAAGTCATGCAGTATTCAGCAAAGTCCTTAACATCAAATAGTGGTCTCTGCAGGTAGCGGGCATTTCACACCGAAATAGAAACTTTTATAGCTCCTATCATGGTGACAGAGCAGAATTCACAGTAACGGAGGACAATCGCCCAGCCAGGGAGGAAAAACCTGTTACTGCATCTCTAGAAAGATATGTAGAGGGCTTTGTTTCTGACGATTCACTTTTAGGCAGTATTAAAGCCAAAATCAAAAGTGTAATACACTGTACCTTACCAATCTTCAGTGTAGTGACTGTATTCGTTTTCTTTTTTCTTTTTTCCTCTGTTTTCACTTCGTGATCTGGCTAGTAACACACCTTCTGTATTAGAGTGTCTCCACTCTGGATGAAGGAGCACAAGGGCACATTTGGACAGCAGCAGTGTCAGTCTGGGGGAAGGGGAGTGTTACATGGACTAGCAGATTTAAATACACTAACAAATTAAACCTGAACTCCAAGTAATACTTTATAATCAGTTTCAGCAAACAAGGAAACTTTTTCCTTATGGGATAAAAGTTTCACATAAATAAAAGCATTTTAAGCACTCCTGCCAATGTAAAATGATCCGTCTGGTCCCTGTAACTGCAAGACAAATTTCCTTTTGAAAAACATCAGACTTACTGGTCTGATCACCAGATGAAAATAGAAGGAAGAAAACCTAGAAAAAGGAAACTAAGGCCAGCCGTACACGGTTGGAATCTCGGCTGGTTCAGCGCAGATTCGAACTGTTAATGGGCAGGCTGAATGTACCAAACTGATCGATCAACTTGGGTACAATCAGCCTTCTGGAGTGATAATTACCATCATCTTCCCCAGCCCGCCCCCAGCCCCCATGCCAGGAGAAGAAAATTTAACAGGCTCTACATAAATGTTTGGTGGTGGAATCCCTGTCTAACTGGCTTTTAGATCAAACGCCCCCCACTGTGCCCCATCAAACGCCCCCCCACTGTGCCCCATCAAACGCCCCCCCACTCTGCCCCATCAAACGCCCCCCCACTCTGCCCCATCAAACGCCCCCCCACTCTGCCCCATCAAACGCCCCCCCCCACTCTGCCCCATCAAACGCCCCCCCCACTCTGCCCCATCAAACGCCCCCCCCACTCTGCCCCATCAAACGCCCCCCCCACTCTGCCCCATCAAACGCCCCCCCACTCTGCCCCATCAAACGCCCCCCCACTCTGCCCCATCAAACGCCCCCCCACTCTGCCCCATCAAACGCCCCCCCACTCTGCCCCATCAAACGCCCCCCCACTGCAAACGCTCCCACTGTGCCCCATCAAACGCTCCCGCTGTGCCCCATCAAACGCTCCCACTGTGCCCCATCAAACGCTCCCACTGTGCCCCATCAAACGCTCCCACTGTGCCCCATCAAACGCTCCCACTGTGCCCCATCAAACGCTCCCACTGTGCCCCATCAAACGCTCCCACTGTGCCCCATCAAACGCTCCCACTGTGCCCCATCAAACGCTCCCACTGTGCCCCATCAAACGCTCCCACTGTGCCCCATCAAACGCTCCCACTGTGCCCCATCAAACGCTCCCACTGTGCCCCATCAAACGCTCCCACTATGCACCATCAAACGCTCCCACTGTGCACCGTTGCAGGTAGCGCAGGAGAATTGCTGAATGCTTGGATTAGACTGTTTTTTCTAATCAGGCATTCAGCAACTCCAATAATGCCCAATATAAACATTTCTTATATGATCCATAGAAATAAAGGGTATTTTTTATTTTCATTTTAATGTTGATTTAAAGAGTTTTGTTCCACTTATTGAAGCATAATTTTCCCATATTCTGCCTTCTCTGGTTCCTCCCCTTCACCATCAACATGCTAATAAAATCTTTAAATAAAACCGGTTGTCATTGCATACCTTATTTTAGACCCAGTGACATTACGGAGTCTCTATGCAATGCAGGGAGGTCTTGGGTGGTGGAAGGGTATTGTACATAGCTTATTGAAAACATTACTACACACTGCCTCAGTACTTTTCCCAACATTCCTCAGCCCAAAGGCAAGCCATGGGCTGGCTCTTGGGAAGAGCAAAAAAAATGTATCAAAATGCCTTGATGGGTGGATGTCACTCTGTAGGGGGGGGGGGGGGTGCAAAATAAGTCAAGCTCTGTCAGACTGAATGGAGAGTGTTTCTAAAAAGCAATTTTAAAGTCTTGCCACGGATTCTCAATTGGATTTGGTCTGGACTTTGACTGGGCCATTCTAACACATGAATAACCTTTGATCTAAACCATTCCATTGTAGCTCTGGCTGTATGTTTAGGGGCGTTGTCCTGCTGGAAGGTGAACCTTTGTCTCAGTCTCAAGTCTTTTGCAGACTAACTTTTCTTCTGAAACTGCCCTGTATTTGGCTCCATCCACCTTCCTATCAACTCTGATAGTTTCTCTGTCCCTCCTGAAGAAAAGTATGCCCACAACATGATGCTGCCTCCACCATGTTTCACAGTGGGGATGGTGTGTTCATGGTAATGTGCAGTGTTAGTTTTCTACCACATATATATCATTTGGCATTTAGGCCAAAAATATAAATTTTGGTCTCATCTGACCAGAGCACCTTCTTCCACATGTTTGCTGTGTCCCCCACATGGCTTCTGCAAACGGGACTTCCTATGGCTTTCTTTCAACAATTTCTTCTTGCCACGACTAATAGTTATCCTGTGGACAGATTCTCCCACCTGAGCTGTGGATCTCTGCAATTCCTCTGAGAGACCATGGGACCCTAGGCTGCTTCTCTGATTAATGCTCTCCTTGCCCAGCTTGTCTGTTTAGGTGGATGGTCATGTCTTGGTAATTTGCAGTTGTGCAATACTCTTTCCATTTTTGGATGATGGATTGAACAGTGCTCCATGAGATGTTCAAGGCCTGGGATTTATTTTTTTATAACCTAACTCTGCTTTAAACTTCTCCACAGCTTTAGCTCTGACCTGTCTGGTGTGTTCCTCTGCCTTCACGATGTGGTTTGTTTACTAAGATTCTCTAACAAACCTATGAGGGCTTCACAGAACAGCTGTATTTATACTGAAGTTAAATTACACACAGGGGGACTTATTTACTAATTTCAATTTACTAATTAGATGACTTCTGAAGGCAACTGGTTCCACTAAATTTTAGTTAGGGATATCAGAGTAAAGGGGGCTGAATACAAATTTCTCCGATATTTGTAAAACAATTTGAAAACTATTTATCATTTTCTTTCCACTTCACAATTATGTGCCACTTTTGTTTTAACATGACAAAATGTGGAAAATGTCAGGGGGTATGAATAGGTTTTCAAGACACTAATACTAGATGTCCTCAGGCAGGAAAAAGAGACAGACTCTACAGGACTTGCTGCAGCTTGTAATGCACATTGTGAGAAGCTTACAGTGTGCAGTGAATTCAGCGAAAACAATTACAGTAGAGGAGCCTGTACAGCTGTACAAGAATGAATGTTAGCCTATGGTAAGTTTTAAAGTGGCAACATGTTTGCTTTAACCTCCCTGGCGGTATGATTATTCCAGATTTTAGGTGCTGAAAGCGTTACTATTATTTTGCATGAAAATTTGGCGTTTTATATTGTAGGCCTGTAATTCTTAGAAATAATTCACTTAAATCCATCCAAACAAGAGTCTAATAGACATCCCGGGTATGATAAAATGTGAAATATGAAATCATAAATGATTTCATATTTCACATAATTATAACAAATAATAATAAAAAATATTCAATAATGTAATCAAATCAAAAACATTGAAATGTAGTATGAGTTGCAGAATAGTCGCCGTCATTACTTTTAGGGTTTTTATGACGAATTTCACCACAAATTACTATTGCTCAATTCTGCAAGTGATTCTAATTTATTATCGCTGTTTTCTAGCTGGTCTATAACCACTTTTGATGTAAACTGAAATGTTTTGGTTGCTATGGACAATCTCCAGTTTCCTGGCATAAAGAACAGTATTTATAATATAAAACTACATGCAGGACACTGGAGAAACCACTAGGGACAAAAGGGATGTGTAATTATTTGATACAATACTGTAATCTGTAAGAGTATCTGTAACAGTATCTATACTGCGTTTTTTACTTTTTGAATTTGGCGCTGAACTCAGTCCACATGCATTGCAACGCTCGCAGGGAACGTAGCCCGGTGCTGTCACAGATCGAGCGAGACACGGCGGCTCGCTGATCACAGCGGGGAGACATCGCTGGATCCAGGGGACAAGGTAAGTAACTCCCTCCATGGATCCAGCGATGCGATCCCGAGTCTGGCTCGGGAATACCGCTTATGGCAATGAAATCTCACCCAGAGTCAGACTCAGGAATACCGCCAGGGAGGTTAAGCAGCCTATTCATTTTAAACTGGCTCTTAATGCACAAGAATAAATTGCTCCTGCAGTATGTTTGACAATGCAGAAAACTGCAATGCACAGCATTCATATATGTTTAGTAAAAGTGCTTGTGCATCTGATTTTACTGTTTTGTATGCATGTTGGGGTAGCATTAAAAATAACTGGCAATTTACTGTAAAGCAAATATACATATGCCTTGCATGTGCTATGGTGTGAAGTAGCTCTAACTGAAAAAAAATGTTTACATTTAAGCCTTAAGGGTAACAAGTGTCCATCCTCATCTATAGACATGCCCACCCTGTAGCACGGCTGCTCTCTGGTTATAGTGATGCGGCTCGTTAAATAGAACTATAAGCAAAACGTATTTTTTTTTCATTTTGGATAGAGTAAGGGATGGTTATAACGCAAGTTAGGTTTTTTTTTTTTCCCACCATCTGCATCCCATTGTGTAGATTTTCCTTCACTTCCCGTCCTATAGCTAAAACAGGAAGTGAGAGGAAATCCCTCCAAATTAAAAGAATGCCTTGGGGACCCCCAAGTCACCAGACCTAGTGTCCCTAATGGAAGATTTCCCCTCTATTACTTTTCTGGAGACAACCCAACATTTTGGAGTTTCTTTTAATTTACCTTTCAATGATAATGGTAAAAGGACAACTAGAGAAGGGGAAGGGGGGGGTCTTAACAGGGGCACATACAGCAATAAAAACTGAAAAGTCTTCTAATTCTTCTCCCCTCAATTCAAAACTAAAAGAAAAGTTTTCCTTTTAGTTATATTTTAAAAGCAAATGTTCATGCCTTTATGGGTAGTCCTTCATAGAAGACTATGTGCAATGCCCCCGTACTAAAGCCTGGTAACCATTGTTTTGACAATTAGTGGCTCACTTCACCTAGACAAGGTAATGGGCAATTTTCTTATTACATGACAAGCTTTCTTTTAATACACTTAATCTGTTGCTGTCAACATAGAGCGTTAACGAGTCTCATGACTGGATAGCATAAATAACTGTCTTCAACATCACTTGGATGTTTTTATTTAATCAAACAGCATGAATAAAATGTGTTGATTTAACTGGCACTACTGTCAGCTCAACTAAATAACTGGAGGTCTTGCTGAATGTACTTTCCATCTTATCAGTGACTGGCTGTATTCTAGCCATGAAATCATTAGTGCGCAGTCATACTGAAACGTCTGTGTTATTATGTGTTCTAGGTCTTCCACCAATAGTTGCCCATCTATTGCTCACTTGGAACAGATGTAGTAATCCATCACTTAGCAAACATTTCCTTAGTGAACTTGATGGAAGCTCTATTTTCAGTATAAGGCTAAAGACCACACATTGGTCTTTTACCACAATGCAAATGGCTGCAGCCGAAATCTATCGATTCCAGTTGCTGGTGTTTTAGAGGTGAGCAGCTAGCTACGGCCGCCTTTCCTGTACATTTTCAATGGCGGTAGGGTTGCTACCTCATCCCTATAAAACTGAACACACATTAATTACACAGGTTCTGTGGCTGATTAAGGTGGTAATTAAACTCACTTAATGCCTTATCTGCATTAAAGTGATACTAAAGTCTTCTTCGTTTTTTAAAAATAACAAACATATTATACTTGCCTGCTCTATGCAGTGGTTTTGCACAGAGTAGCCCGGCTCCTCCTCTTCTAGGGTCCCTCACTGGCGTTCCTGGTCCCTCCCTCCTGCCCCCACAGCAAGCAGCTTGCTATTGGTGAACCCAAGCCGAGTCTCTGCCCTGTGTGGCCATTCAGACATGGAGTCGTGGCTCGGCCCCATCCCCTCTCTCACCTCATTGGGACACAAACTTTGATTGACAGCAGCGGGAGCCAATGGCACCTGCTATGTCTCAGCCAATTAGGAGGGAGAGTCCTTGGACTTCGTGGCTCTCATGCAACATCACTGGATCAAAAGGGAGATCAGGCAAGTATATGGGGGCTGCCTTTAGAACAACTTTACCACTGAACACATTAACTACACAGGTTCTGAGGTTAATTTAAAGTGGATCTAAAGGCAGCCCCCCTAATACTTGACTGATCTCCCTTTCAATCCAGTGACATTGCATGAGAGTCACAAAGTCCAGGGACTCTCCTTCCTGATTGGCTGAGACATAGCGGGCGCAATGGACTCCCACTGCCGTCAAAGTCAGTGTCCCAATGAGGCGAGAGAGGGGGCAGGGCCGAGCGACAACTGCATGTCTGAATGGCCACACAGAGCAGCGGCTCGGCTTGGGTGTGCCCATAGCAAGCTGCTTGCTGTGGGGGCTGGAGAGAGGGGCCAGGTGTGACAGTGAGCGACCCAAGAAGAGGAGGATCTGGGCTGCTCTGTACAAAACCCCTGCATAGAGCAGGTAAGTATAACATAGTTACATAGTAGGTGAGGTTGAAAAAAAACACAAGTCCATCAAGTCCAACCTATGTGTGTGATTATATGTCAGTATTACATTGTATATCCCTGTATGTTGCAGTCGTTCAGGTGCTTATCTAATAGTTTTTTTAAATATTGATGCTCCCCGCTGAGACCACCGCCTGTGGAAGGGAATTCCACATCCTTGTAGCTCATACAGTAAAGAACCTTCTACATAGCTTAAGGTTAAACCTTTTTTGTTCTAATTTTGGCCACATGTCTTGTTAAAACTCCCTTCCACAAAAAAGTTTTATCCCTTTTGTGGGGTCACCAGTACGGTATTTATAAATTGAAATCATATCCCCTGTCAAGCGTCTCTTCTCCAGAGAGAATAAGTTCAGTGCTCTCAACCTTTCCTCATAACTAATATCCTCCAGACCCTTTATTAGCTTTGTTGCCCTTCTTTGTACTCGCTCCATTTCCAGTACATCCTTCCTGAGGGCTGGTGCCCAGAACTGGACAGCATACTCTAGGTGCAGCCAGACCAGTCTTGTAAAGCGGGAGAATTATTTTATTTCTGGGGTTGATCCCCTTTTTAATGCATGCCAATATCCTGTTTGCTTTGTTAGCAGCAGTTTGCATGCCATTACAGAGTCTATCATCTACTAGGACCCCCAGGTCCTTTTCCATCCTAGATTCCCCCAGAGGTTCTCCTCCCAGTGTATAAAGATTGCATTCATATTTTTGCCACCCAAATGCATAATTTTACATTTTTCTACACTACGCCTCATTTGCCACGTAGTTGCCCACCCCATTAATTTGTTCAGATCTTTTTGTAAGGGTTCCACATCCTGCAGTGAAGTTATTGCCTTGCTTAGCTTAGTATCTTCCGCAAATACAGAGATTGAACTGTCGACCCCATTCTTCAGGTCGTTTATTAACAAAATAAATAGGATTGGTCCCAGCACAGAACCCTGCTCCGAATTGTTAACAAATACTTAACGCAATATTCCTTTCCTGGCTCTGCATCATGACAGCACATACCCTCCCCCCTCCCTGGTCTGTTGCAAGCTCTTCATGAGAACACTGTTACCAGGTACTGCCTGCCATTTATACTAACTATTCAGGAAGATCCTATTGGGGATTAAGGGGGCAGTGCTGACTCGCAGTGATGGCATGACGTAGAGTCAGGAAAGTAAAATGACGGTAAAGTATTTGGTAACAATTTTTCATTTTCTTTTTATCCAGTCCCAATAGTTACAGATCTCTGCCCATAGTGCAGCCCTGCCTAGCAGGGGAGAGAATCTGATATTTTTCTACTGCAGTTATACTTAAGCCCCATACACACTATCAGATTGTCTGCTGATTTTTTCCTTCAGGTTTACCAAAACAATGTAGTGCAAGTTCCTGCCTGATTGCATACACATTGAAACCCCTAAGGTTTGACCTCAAATTATATGGTTTTGGTAAATCTGATGGAAAAAATTTAGCAGACAATCTGATAGTGTGTATGGGGCTTTAAGTTCTCAGGTCCCTCCCCCCCCCCCCTTGCACTGTAGCATAGCTGACTGGCTCCTTTGCTGTAAAGTAGACTGCAAGAGGCTGATACCAATCCAGATTTAGGTACTTTTATTACTAGCATTTGAAAATACATTTCATGTTGTTCTAACGATTGCATTAATCAGTGAGTTTTTGGTCTAGAGCTTTAAGATCACAAGAAGGCCCAATTACGTACAAGAAGTCATGAGTATTCTTAGTTGCTACGCCCATTCTCAGCTGTCAAATGTACTCTTGTTGTATGGTAGTTAGGAGCAATCAATTCCTGTTCTCTTCTCTGAACGCTATGAGACAAACCCTCTGTGACTGCATTGCAAATCTCCAATAAAACTTCACATTCAAAATCATCGTAACAAGACAAAGTACTCTTTAATAGTTAGATGAACAAGTCTCTCTATTTCTCATGATAGGCTAATTATTTTCCATTTCTACAGAACTGTATAGATAATTATGCCCCTATTGTTCATAGCACTTTGGGCAGTGAGAATGGGCTGACAGAGAGGACTGTGTAATCGCTAGATTAAATAATAGAAAGATGTGCAGAAACAAGACCATGGAAATGAGCATTGCTGCTAATATCCCAATCCTAGAATCGCTCACTGGAAAGATTTGCACATAGCATTAAGAAACTACTTGAAGTGAAAAAAATTCTGTTAAGGCAGAGGAAAATATAATCAAATTTAAGCCACATTTATATATTTGCAAAAATGTTAGCATTTTATTGCAGATCCTATTCTTCTTATGTTCAAAATACACTGAAACAGACTATTCCAGTGTGCTAATCAATATGGCTGAAATTAGCTTAAAGGTTTTTCTTGTGCTACAAACACCTCATCAGCCCCTAGTACTGTATTAACCACTTGCCGACTGCCTCACGACCATATACGTCAGCAGAATGGCATTGCCCAAGGTGGTCGGCATCGTTGTGGGACCGATGCGTGCTGAGGGGGAGGCCACCGATTCATGGCTACCCCCACAATCGCTCCGGGCGAATGAAAATTTTTGCCTTTTCGTTCCGGCTCCCGAGGAAAGAAGACACCCAAGTGAGTTGAACCAACACTACATGTACAGTAGAACACGCAGGCACACTTTTCACCCCCCAATCGTGCCCACCCCGGATAACCCCCCTGCACCCCCTGTCACAGTGACACCAATAGCAGTTTTTTTTTTTTTACTGATTACTGCATTGTGACTGTTATACGTAGTAGGGCAGTTAGGGTTAGCCCCCTTTAGGTCTAGGGTACCCCCCAACAAAGGTTTAACCCCGTGATCACCCCCCCCCCATCACCAGCATCAGTATCACTAAGCGATCGTTTTTCTGATCGCTGTATTAGTGTCACAGGTGACGCTAGTTAGGCAGGTAAGTATTTAGGTTCGCCATCAGCTTTTTATAGCATCAGGTATCCCCATATACTACTTAATAAAGGTTTTAACCCCCTGATTTCCCCCTAGTTAACCCTTTCACCAGTGATCACCGTATAACTGTTAAGGGTGACGCTGGTTAGTTAGTTTGTTTTTTTTATAGTGTCAGGGCACCCACCGTTTATTACCCAATAAAGGTTTAAGCCTCTGATCGCCCGGCAGGTGATATAAGTTAGGTTTTAGGGTCTGCGTCGACCCAGGCAGCGCCAGGTTAGTGCCAGTACCGCTAACACCCACGCACGCAGCATACACCTCCCTTAGTGGTATAGTATCTGAACGGATCAATATCTTATCCGAACCGATCTGAACTAGCATCCGCAGCAGTTTAGGGTTCACAAAAACACAGCATTAAGCGGGATCAGCCCAGATACCTGCTAGCACCTGCGTTTTGCCCCTCTGCCCAGCCCAACCAAGTGCAGAGTCAGGCCTGATCCCTGTGATCGCTAAGAGTTTTTTTGGTAGCATTTAGATACAGTTGCTAACAGTCAGGAGCTTTTTTACCTGTGAGTCTCACTAGTGTACCACTAAATTTAGAGCCCAAAATGGCAAATCGAAGGTACACTAGTGAAGAGGCCTACACGTTTCTGAGCATGATAGATAGTAAAGAGGAAGTGAAGAGGCAGTCACTCATCTATCAGATTGAGGCTCAGAATACAATCCTGTAGACAGCGGCTCCATGACATATAGCTCTGACGGAGTTGTGGTCCCTGCCAAGGTCAGGCGTACCAGACCCCAATCATCATCTTCTGTCATTGAGGTGCAAGAACCGCAGGTCCCTCGTATGGAGCAGAGCAGTACTAGTGGCGCTCATCCTCCTGGTGAACTGGCAAGCACCAGTGGCCTAGTACACCCTGGTCACAGTCAAACCAGCACTGCAGTATCACGTGGTGATGTGGCGAGTCCCCCAAGTGCAGTTCAAGCTAATTGGGAACCCACCACTTCTGCAGCACCCATACTTCCCCCATTCACTGGCCAACCCGGGAATTCAGGTGGAAACAGTTGATTTTATGTCACTTGATTTTTATTCGCTGTTTTTCACTGAAGATCTCTATAGCTCTATTGTGGACCAAAGCAATTTGTACGCTGGTCAACATATCGCCACTATTCCCCAGTCCTTCCTTGCCAAAGATTGGAAACCAAGCTCTATCTGGGCCTTTCCCTCAACATGGGCAAAAACAAAAAGAGTGAGTTGTGGTCATATTGGTCCACTGACCCAATTCACCATATGCCCTTGTTCTTTGCCTCCATGACCAGGTACGAGCAGATCTTGAGGTTCATGCAAGAGAGACCCTGGATACAATCGACCCCTCGTAAACCACTTCAAACAACGTTTTGCAGACTTGTTTACTCCCCATTAAGTTTTCTGCGTTGATGAGTCCCTGATTACGTTTTCTGTCTGCTTGTCATTCAAACAGTACCTTCCCAGCAAGCGTGCCAGATACGGGGTCAAGATGTATAAGCTCTGGGGACAGGGCCACAAGCTATACATGTAGTTTTATGGTTTACGAGGGCAAAGATAGTCATGTAGAGCTGACAAACTGCCCTGACTACATAGGAAGTGCTGGCAAGATTGCGTGGGACTTGGTGTCACCCTTATTCGGAAAGGGGTACCATTTGTACGTGGACAATTCTTACACGAGCGTGCCACTGTTTAATCACTTGTTTGATCAGCAGATTGGAGCATGTGGCACCGTGTGACCTAATCGCCGGGGGCTTTCCCCAGTGGCTTGTAGATTCCCGTCTTAGGCTGGGGGAGAGAGCCTGCTTCAAGTGTAATAACTTGCTCGCTACGAAGTGGCGGGATAATAAGAATGTTTTTGTTCTTACCTCCCTTCATGCAGAAACGATGGACCAAATTACTACAGGGAATGGTGTTGTGGAAAAACCCCTCTGTCCACGAATATAACCAAAATATGGGAGGGGTGGACCTCAACGACCAGTTGTTGGCGCTGTACCTAGTTGTCCATAAGGCCAGACGCTGGTACAAGAAAGTGTCTGTTTATTTAAATTGGCTTTGCTGAACGCTCATGTGCTATACAGAGCTTCAGGACAGACTGGATCCTTCCTTAAAATTTCAGATGGTGCTCCCCCTCACCATCCCCAACGAATGCAGTAAGCTGGCTGCAGGAGAGGCATTTTCCTTATGTCCTCCCGAGTACCCCTACCTAACGAACCCACCAAAGAAGATGTCGTGTCTGCAGCAAGCGCGCATATAGGCGCAACACCCGCTATTTTTGTCCCTCCTGTCCTGACAATACTGGTATTTGCATTGGTGAATGTTTTGAACGCTATCATACACTAGTTGAGTTTTAGTGTAGGGAACAGCACTGCCCAGACTAGGCACACTTTCACAGGGTCTCCCAAGATGCCATAGCATTTTGAGAGACCCAAACCGCTGAAACCGTTACAACAGTTAGAAAAAAAAAGTGTAAAAAAAGAAAAATAGTTGTTTTATTGTTCTCTCTCCATCGTTCTCTTTTTTACTGTATTCTATTCTGAAATGTTTTATTATTATTATGTTTTATCATGTTTGCTTTTCAGATATGCAATTTTTTTTATACTTTACTGTTTACTGTGTTATATTGTTAACCATTTTTTTTGTTTTCAGGTAAGCCATTCAGCTGCAGAGCGGATTTATTTATCTTGACGGCAAGAGTGTTTTCTCCCACGATACATAAAGCCGTGACTCCAGTGCTGTAGGAGGTGATTTCACCACCACAGTTAAAAAAAAAAAAAAGAGAGCATATATGCCGAAGCATGGGGGCAGCAGGGGTGGAGGAGCGATTTGCACCTACCTTTTGCGGGAGGATGCCCCCATGCTTCGGCATATATTATATATATATATATATATATATATATATATATATATATATATATATATATATATATATTTTAGGCACAGATTGCATTAAAAAAATGTGTTAATTTTTACTATTTTTTTTGTATTTGCTTTGCAGGCATGGAAAGTCTTACTGTTATACTGTAATATTACTTTGTTTTACTGTTAACCATCATTTCCTTAGCATGTACGCCATTCAGTTGCAGCGCAGATTTATTTACCTTGACAGAAACAGCACTTGCTTCCACGATACATAAAGCCGTGACTCCAGCGCTGTAGGAGGTGATTTCACCACCACAGTTAAAAACAAAAAAAAAAAACATATGCCAAAGCATGGAGGCAGCAGGGGTGGAGGAGCGATTTGCGCCTACCTTTTGGGGTGGATGCCCCCATGCTTCTGCATATATAAATGGTGCATGTATGCCCATCATTAGAAGTGGGTGGCTAAAAGGAGGTGTTCTGATGGTGGGCAAACCCACCAATCAATTTCTTTTTTTCGATCAGCCCACAAGCTGCATGAAAAAAAAAAAAAAAAAAAAAAAAAAGATTACATTACATATTACATTACATTACATATATGGCCAACAAGGACCAGCAACGTAATGGTATGTTGCTGGACTGATGGATTATACCAGAATGATGCCTGCAGGTTTACGTATCATCTTGGTATCATTCTTTTCAGCCAGCAGTCGGCTTTCATATAAAAGCAATCCTAGAAGCTAATTAGCCTCTAGACTGCTTTTACAAGCAGTGGGAGGGAATGGGGAATGTCTTTGTTTTTCTTTGGCTCTCCTGTCCCAACAGGCAACCTGAGAATGCAGCTGGTGATTCGGCCAGCTGACCATAGAGCTGATCAGAGACTAGAATGGCTCCAATCATTTCTGGCCTAAGAAACCGGAAGCTTTGAGCATTTTATGACTTGAATGTAAACAGCGCCATTGGGAAGTTGGAAAAGCATTTTATCAAATAGACTCCAATTTAAAAAAAAAAAAAGTACCTGTCACTATCTATTGCTATCATAGGGGATATTTACATTCCCTGAGATAATAAAAATGAGGGAACAGTTTAAAAATAAGATTAAAAAAGCAAAAAAAAAAAAAAATAATAATAATAATAATTAAATAAAAAAAGCACCCTTGCCCCCCCCCCCTGCTCTTGCGCAAAGGCGAACGAAAGCATCAGTCTGGCGTCAAGTGTAAACAGCAATTGAACTATGCATGGAAGTATCATTGCGAAGGTCAGATCGAGGGCAGTTACTTTAGCAGTAGAGCCCCCTCTGTAAATCTAAAGTGGTAACCTGTAAAGGCTTTTAAAAATGTATGTAGTTTGTCTCCACTGCACGTTTGTGCGCAATTTTAAAGCATGTTGTGTTTGGTATCTATGTACAAGATCATCTTTTTTAGTTCATCAAACATTTGGGAAAAATAGTGTTTTAGTGTCTTAAAATTTTGTTAAAAGTGTGTTTTTTCCCCACCAAAAATGTGTTTGAATAAAGACTTTTAGGGAGCCAAGCTGCGTATGGGACCCAGAAAACCAAGCACTGCCTTCAGGCTTTCTAAGGGTGTAAGTTTTTGATTTCACTCTTCACTGCCTATTACAGTTTCGGAGGCCATGGAATGCCCAGATGGCACAACCCCCCCCCCCCCCCGAATTACCCCATTTTGGAAAGCAGACACCCCAAGCCATTTGCTGAGAGGTATGGTGAGTATTTTGTGGACCTCTCTTTTTGTCAATGTTTTGAAAATTGAAAAAAAAAAAAAAATGTATTGTCTGCCATCTTGCCATTTTATGGCTTTCGAAACTGTGATAGGTAGTGAGGAGTGAAATCAAAAATTTACGCCCTTAGAAATCCTGAAAGCGGTGCCTGGTTTTCAGGGTCCCATACACAGCTAGGCTCCACGTACTCAGGAGAAGCAGCAGAATGTATTTTGGGGTGTAATTCCACATAAGCCCATGGCATGTTTGAGCAATTTAGTAACAACTTTGTGCAAAAAAAAAAAAAGGTTTGTAATTTTCCCACAACTTGTGGCAAAATATAAAATATTCCATGGACTCAACATGCCTCTCAGCAAATAGCTTGGGGTGTCTACTTTCCAAAATTGGGTCATTTGGGGGGGGGGGGGGAGGGGTTGTGCCATCTGGGCATTTTATAGCCTTCAAAACTGTGATAGGTAGTGAGGAGTGAAATCAAAACTTTACACCCTTAGAAATCCTGAAGGCAGTGCTAGGATTTCAGGGACCCCGTACGCCGCTAGGCTCCCAAAAAGTCCCACACATGTGGTATCCCCGTACTCGGGAGAAGCAGCAGAATGCATTCTGGGGTGCAATTCCACATATAACCATGGCATGTTTGAGCAATATATCATTTAGTGACAACTTTTGTAAATTTCTTTTCTTTTTTTGTCATTATTCAATCACTTGGGACAAAAAAAAATTAAATATTCAATGGGCTCAACATGCCCCTCAGCAATTTCCTCCTTTCCAAAATGGGGTCATTTGGGGGGGGGGGGGGGGGTTGTACTGCCCTGCAATTTTAGCACCTAAAGAAATGAGATAGGCAATCAAACTAAAAGCTGTGTGAATTCCAGAAAATTCTCCCTAGTTTGTAGACGTTATAACTTTTGCGCAAACCAATAAATATACGCTTAGACTTTTTTTTTTTTTTTTTTTACCAGACATGTGGCTGAATACATTTTGGCCTAAATGTATGACTAAAATTTTGTTTATTGGATTTTTTTTAATAAAAAGTAGAAAATATTTTTTTTAAAAATTCAGAGGCAATCAAATACCATCAAAAGAAAGCTCTATTTGTGGGAAAAAAAGGATACACATTTTGTTTGGATACAGCATTGCATGACCGCAGTTAAAGTGACGCAGTGCCAAATTGTAAAAAGTGCTCTGGTCAGGAAGGGGGTAAATCCTTCCGAGGCCAAAGTGGTTAAGAAATATTGTAACCCTAGTATACTCATCATCACCTCCATTACTGTAATAAGTAGATATGCACTGAAATTTTGTTAACAAAATATATTGGACAAAAATTGTGTTTTCGGCATTTTACCAATACAGAAAAGGGTGCCAATAATGGCAAAAGGCACATGCGATTTTACTGTGCAGATGGTGTGTTTTTCATAAGTCATATGACTCAAGAAACACATCAAAAACTTAACACGGGTGTGCTATTGATGCGTTCTTGCTGTGTAGTCAATGAATTTCAACATTGGAAGTGGTCAAACATGCAGAAGGCAGGATTTTACCACAACGAAAGCGCAACAGACCAGTGTGAAGACATATATAGCATTTAAAGAAAGCATTTTTCTTCATCTTTTCTTGCACTAAAAGGTGACAATAACGTGTGACAAATTCATATTGGTATATCATTGATATCAAATTAAAAAAACTTATATAATACAATTATATATAAATATATTTATATTTTTTTAAAAACTCTAATTTCAGGTTTCGGTCAGCCAAAATTTACATTTGGTGCACCTCTAGTAATAAGAAATATTGTACTAACAAGTAGCATCAGCTACATTACTCCAATAAGAAAAAATATCAGTATCAGCCCTAATACTGTAATAAGAAATACTGCACCCCCAGTATTATCATTACAAGGCCCAGTATTATAATAAGAAATACTGCACCCCCAGTATTCTCATCACCAGCCCCAGTATTGCAACAAGAAATACTGCACCCCCAGTATTATCATCCTCAGCCCCAGTATTCCAAAAATAGGATTTTTTTCATCATACTTACCTGTAAAATCATTTTCTTTGAGTACATCATGGGACACAGAGATAGGCTAATATTCATTACTTACAAGGTTATACTTCATCTCCAGGTGAATGGACATATGTAGACCAAAGGTCTTTAGACAGGAAGTGATCCCCTATATAACCCATGCCATAGAGGATGTACTTCAGTTTTGTAGCAAACACTGAATGGAGCTAGGAGCCCCCTGGAGCTAGAGGTAGGGTTGCGATCGTGACCCCTGCAGCCCCTTATGCTACGTCCATGCACCCTGGCTTCAATAGCCATGCCATCACATTTAGAGACTGTAAATTGGGGTGGACTACAGGTCTTTGAGACAGTAGATCGGGGGGGGGTTGTGGAAGCGTCCATGGCCGGTCTATTGTCAGTCTCACAATCAACGGGAACCAGGGCCTTCTGGGCCAGGCTGGTGCCACCAGAATGACTGGAACCTCCTCAATCCGAATCCTGTGCAACAAATGTGGAAGGAGACGGATTGGAGGGAAAGCATAAGCCAGGGAGTACTGGCTCCATGGAACTACCAGAGCATCTGCTCCAATTGCCAGAGGATCTTTTGTTCGGGACACAAACTGCTGTAGCTTGTTGTTGAACCTGGATGCCAATAGATCGACCTCTGGCCATCCCCAAAGCTGGCAAATTTCCTGGAACACCCTGGGTGTTCCATTCCCCCAGGCAGATCTGCTGAGATAATCTGCCTTCCAGTTCTCTACTCCCGGGATATGGACTGCCGATAGAATCAACACATGTTCCTCTGCCCAGCCTAGTATGTGGTTCACCTCCTTCAGAGCTGAAGGACTCCTGGTACCCCCTTGGTGGTTTATATAGGCCACTGCAGTGGCATTGTCGGACTGAACCCTGATAGGGCAGTCCTGAAGCTCCCCCATCCAGGACCGAAGGGCAAGACGTACTGCCCGTAATTCCAAGACGTTGATGGGCAGGATCTGTTCTGTCCTTAACCATTTCCCCTGAACCCATCTAGGGTCGCTCCCCAGCCTGAGAGACTGGCATCTGGAGTTAGTGCTCTTCAAGTTACCAGGAGGAAGGATTGTCCCTTTCATAGGTTCTGATCCTGCAACCACCAGTTTAGGCTTAAGCGTGCCCAAGGAGATGAGAACATTGGATAATCCAGGGCTTGTCCTCTCCTGTTCCAAGCCAACAAGATGTCTTGTTGTAAAGGCCTGGAATGGAACTGGGCATAGGGCACTGCCTCAAAAAGAGGACACCATCCTCCCTAGAAGACACATACAGAGCCGAATGAAGGGTTGTCTAGTGCCCCTTATCTGATGCACCTGATCCTTCAGGGCACAGATCCTTACGGGTGGCAAAAATACCCTTGCTTGGACCGTATCTAGGATCAGACCTAAACACTTTGAGCTGGTCTCCAGATTGACTTTTCGGTATTTATGATCCATCCTAAGCTTTCCAAATACTTCACTGTGCATGTTATGCTCTGTTCTAGAGCCTGTAGTGAGTGATCTTTGAGCAGGAGGCCCCCCCCTCACAACTCCAGCTTGTAACCACGGGATATAGTTGAGGTGACTCACTCGTCCTCAACTATTGTTCTCCAAATGTCCACAAAATGCAGTAGCCCCCCCCCCTATCCCGATAGAGTGGGAGCATCCCCTCAAAAGGAGGGCTTGGGGCTGGGTTTAGAAGAGTTTTGGACTCAAGGCTTTTTCTTCCCCTGGCCCTAGGGCCTTGGCAGAGGAAATGCTTTGGCGCTGAGACACCTGAGAAAGGAGTCCCTGAGGTTTTAAACGAGGGACACCTGGTGCTTTTCTTCACCTTTGGTCTACCAGTGTCCATTCACCTGGAGATGAAGTACAACCCAGTAGCTAATGAATATTAGCCTAACTCTGAGGACATAACTCTGTGTCCCATGAAGTATGAAAAAGAAAAGAAATACTGTATGCCCAGTAGAACTATAAGATTAAATTTCCAGTTCGGTCCAATCCAAGTGTATTACAGAAGACACCATACTTCATACAACTTGCAATCTCAAATTCTCACCTTAAAGCAGGAGACCATTGATTTAAAAGTTAAAAGTGAAGTCAAACTAATTTTAACTATAGGGAAGTGGTGTAAGACTCCAAACTAGATATGTGCAGTGTGTGTAAGGAAGGGTCCTGGAGGAGTGTTATCAGAGGCAAGAGAAGGGGATGGTGATGGTCCATGCAGCGGTACCATATTAATTGGGAGTAATTAAGCTCTGCGTCTGCTGGGATTGCCAATTATATGATTTAGTGGGTTCTTGGAAATTATATGCACAAAGCAAGTTCTGTTGCCATGGTTTCAAGGAGAGAAATAGGGGGATTTTGTCAGTTATATAAAAAATGCCTGGCTGCACAATGTAAAGACAATGTTTAAAAGTAGAACGATATCCCCTTCCCTGGCTGAATGGGCACGTGAATTAGACAAAATTGACCACATAGAACATGATTGATAGACAGCGACAAGCTGGAATCATATAGGCTCATGTGGACGGTATGGTCCCATTTCAGTTATTCATTTGCCTTTGACTCCTTTGTATCCCGAATATAGGCTGGCCTGGCCTATAGTGATATTATCAAATCCCGTAAGAGTGCATAGCTGCACACCCCTCTCTCTTTCTTTAAGCCCCACACATTTTTCTTCTTTCTTTTCATCAATAACAGTATGAACGCTGTAATAGGTCACGGCCTGGTTTCATTGTTTACACTAGCAATCAATCAGACCTTTTGATTCTTAAGGCATGATTTATGGTATTAGATATCTTTAATTGAAGAGAACTATGGTTTGCTTTTTGAAGGTTGATTAAAGTTAACCCCTTCACAACCAGCCCCAATTTTGGGCCTCAATAACCACTTTTTGGGCTTATCTGGACAGTTCCACCATAAAATATAAGTGGTCTCTCCAAATGAAGATCATCTGTGGACCTGTGGTGGGATATCCCCACAGTTCCCAGTAGGGGGGACTTGTGGGATCCAGAATGCATATCTGGCAGACTTTTGGTATCATGCAGCAGCAAAGCTTACTTTGTGATTTTAAAAGATGCGCCTCTTCATGCAATGAACTATACCCACAAGGGTTGGTAATGTGTATTGTGATTACTGTGTGTCATATGTATTGATCTGACACCTAACTATATCTCTCTGTTGTAGATATGTATATTTAATAACCACTTACACCTGAAGAAGAAAACCAAAACAAGTATATTTCAAAATACATTGAATACTTTGGTCTTCATACTGCTATTGTTAACATAATTCTGTGGTTTCCCTGGAATTGTGTACCAAAATATGTATAATAAAACTTGTTATGAATTTTACATGTGTATAACTTCAAGCATGCAATAGTCCCATTTGGAAAGTTTTTTGCTTATATACATTTATACATGCCCAGCATCGTCCCCAGCTACATAACCAACCCCATCTGCAGATATCGCCCAAATCGTCCCCTTTGCTCCTCCCAGGACCTCCTGCTCTCTAGCTCCCTTGTTACCTCCTCCCATGCTTGCCTTCAAGACTTCTCCAGAGCCTCTCCCATCCTCTGGAACTCCCTGCCCCAGTATGTCCCATCAGCCCCTAACCCGTCTACGTTTAGGAGATCCCCAAAAAACAATTTATCCAGGGAAGCCTATCCCACACCCGCGTAAGAACTGTACCCCAGCCACCACCATCAAATCATCCCCTTACCTTTGTACCACCAGCCCTCCCTTTAGAATGTAAGCTCTACGAGCAGGGCCCTCCTGTCCCTTCTGTATTAAACTGTACAGTAATTGTGCTGTCCCCCTTCTACATTGTAAACTCTTGGCGCTATATAATTTGTGTATAATAATGATAGGGATGAGGGCATAATTTCACAAAAACAATCTATTCTTCTTCATGTCCTTTCCATTACCATATGGAATTTATACCTGCAGCTGTTCTGCCTTCTGATATTTGTTCATTTTTGTGAGCCTCTTATTGTGCTTGGTACTTGTGTATCGAAATTCTTATATTGGGCTCCTTTCACACGACAGGTCGTCTCCACTCAGATGAACCTGTCAGAGCCCGCTGTTCTCTATGGGGAGAACGGATTTCATTCGATACCATATGATCCGCTGGACTGGTGGCGAACGTATCTCCAAACGTTTGTTTTGAGCAGATCTTGTTGGATCGGATGGCAGGCAGCTGTCAGCAGACACAAATCCGCTGACATCCACCTGTCCATAGAAGTCAATGGATGGCCTGCTCAGAACCCCCTGAAAAACGGACAGGCGAATCTGAGCGGGCCGATCGTGTGAAAGGGGCCTTAAACTCGCAGGGTTCTATACTTTTTTGTTACATGCTTTTTAATACTCTAATAAAAGATTGAACAAAGTAGTACTATTTTTGATAGAGTAAGGGAGGGTCATAACCAGTCAGTGTTTTTTATTTTTGTCATCTGTATGTGACAGGAAGTCATCATTTCTTGTCCCATAGCTAAAACAGGAAGTGAGAAGAAATCCCTGAAAATTAACAAAATCCCTTGGGGCCTCTAAGGTCGCAAGAACCTGTGTCCCCTTGGAATTTACTTTAACGCAAAACTAGAAAAACGTTTTGCCTATAATTACACTTAAAACTTCTAATGTTATCAAACAAACACTGCAACTGTACTAAATGGAGAAAGTTCATTCTATTAAGCTCAGTTATCAGTAATCCACTTGAGAATCCAGATAACACCTTAACCATACTAGATTCTAATCATGCCCAGTTTAGCAGGAACCGACAGATTCAAACCGTTAATGGGGAGGCTGAATGTACCAAGTCGATCATTCAACTTAAAGAGGAGGGCCGGTGTCTTGTCTAATAACGTCCTCCATCGGATAGTGCCCGCTGTGTACTGCGCATGCGCAGTACACAGCAACACAGATTCCAAAAATTGCCGAGGATGAACGGCGCCTGCGCCGTGAGTCCAGGTTCTATCCTCACTATCCAAGTGGACATAGAGTTAGAATAAAAAAGAGCCGATCGCAGCGAGGCCGAGCCCGAAGCGTGGCGAGCGAAGCTCGCCCGCGAGGGGCCCTTTAATACTCACAACCCTATGTCCGCTTGGATGGTGGGGCTACCACCTCCACTCACGGCGCAGGCGCCGTTCAGCTTCGGAAATTTTCCGAAGCTTCGTCTGCTCCATACTGCGCATGCGCAGTACGGGGCGGACGCTATATGATGGCCGGACACTATACGGCAGAACACCGGTTTAAATTTTTTTTTTAAAGTCAGCAGCTGCAAACACTGTAGCTGTTGACTTTTAATAAGCGCACTTACCTGTCCAGGGCGTCCGCGATGTCGGCCGCCCCGAGGCTGACCCGTCCCTCGGTCTCGGGTCCCAGCGCCGCCATTTTGGCTAAGGGAAACAGGCAGTGGAGCCTTGCGACTTCACTGCCCGTTTCCTACTGCGCATGCGTGAGTTGCGCAGCACTTTGTGAATGGGGCGTGCTGTGTTCTGGGACACACAGTTCCCAGAACACAGCGCGACATCATTATCCAGAAGACGCCGCATGGAGGAGACAAGACAGAAGACCTCCGCGGAGGAGGAAGAGGCAGATTAGGATGATGTGCCTAGCAACAGGCATTTCTGGTAAGTTAAAAAAAAAAATCATTTTTTTTTTCTGATTTTTTTATGTATTTTTTTTTTCAGGGTGGCCCTCCACTTTAACTACAACCAGCCTGCAGGACTCTCTAGAGATTATCGCTAGCAGCTACTATAGTCACTAGTGATAATCACCATCTTTTTCCAGCGGGGATGACTTCCTCCGCAGGGAGAAGGCAATGGCCTGGCAGGAAGGATCGACAAGCTCTGTGTTCATGGGGAAATCCAGTGGTTGCAGGAAAGAAATTTGCTCCATGTAGTGCTAGCCTAACCAGGAATGTATAACCTGGAGCCTGAGCTGTGCAACTTCCCCAACAATCCAAGGCAAATGTCCAAACCAGGAATGAACGTGCCTAGTGACTTGAATGCCCCTACAGCACTGACACCAAGGAGTCTGCTGGGCAAAAGGAACACCTTTTGCCCTTACAAGAAAGGAGGCATGTGAGGATAACAATGAACAATATCTGCAAAGGTGAATTCCACCCACAAGCGACTGAGTCATGTATAAGTTTGTGTCCCTTCATTTTATTATATAGGATCTGATCATCACACACAGTGACTATGTAACTGACAAAGCTCCAGCAGGACAAATTCTTTCCCAAGTGACTAAGCTCATCTGTCCATAATACAATGGTAAGCATCCCTACCTCTTTATCTTTCCTGCTTGATGCTCTTCGGGCAGCCTTTTCCTTCAGTCGTTTTTCCTGGAAAAAATAATATATTAGAGCTACAGTTAGTACCAGTTTATTGAGGTTAGGACAAGAAAAAATAAATTGCCACACATAATTCACATCAGGCTAAGGATGTTTATTTAAAAAAATAAAAAAAAATTACAGCTACATGGCTGAAATATAGTTCCTCATTCTGCAGTCAAAGCTTTGTAAATTGAGCCTCTTGAGTGGTATAAAGGGAAACTTGTTTTACTGTTGAAGGATTTTACCAACAGGAGTAAATGTAACAGGAAAGTACAGGAACCACATCTCAGGTGTGATCCAAAACAGTGTCTTGCATTGCAATGCTGTCAGGACACCAAATATCTGATCTCACCCTTGTTTTTTCTTTCCCAGTTAAATGTTTTCTGCTTGCACCCTACAGCGCTGATCCTCCAGATCCTTCCTCAATCAGCTTCTCTGCTGTTCTGACCTGTACTTCTATGGAACCCATTAACTGCAGCCCCTCTGTGTCAAAGCCAAACAGCCAATTGCAATGATCTTGTTTGTTTATTTATATAGTGCTGACAATTTAACCACTTAAGGACCGCCTCACGCTGATATACGTCGGCAGAATGGCACGGCTGGGCACAAGCACGTACAGGTACGTTGCCCTTTAAGTGCCCAGTCGTGGGTCACGCGCGCGCCGCCGGCGCCCTGCGATCGGGTCACAGAGCTGAAGAACGGGGAGAGGCAAGTGTAAACAAACCTCTCCTCGTGCTTCCTAGTGAGCCTGTCGCTGATCGTCTGTTGCCTGTCATAGGGAAAGACCATCAGTGACCTCACACACCAAGCCACGCGCCCCTACAGTAAAAAAAAAAAAAAAAAAAAACACACACACTTAACCCCTACACTGCCCCTAGTGGTTAACCCCTTCACCTCCAGTGACATTTTTACAGTAATCAGTGCATTTTTAATCGCTGTATTAATGCCAATGGTCCCAAAAATGTGTCAAAATTGTCCGATGTGTCCGCCATTACTAGTAAAAAAAAAAAATTTTTTATAAAAATGCCATAAAACTATCCCTATTTTGTAGACGCTATTACTTTTACGCAAACCAATCAAACGCTTATGGCAATTTTTTTAACCAAATATGTAGAAGAATATGTATCGGCCTAAACTAAGGGAAAAAAAATGTTATATATATTTTTGGGGGATATTTATTATAGTAAAAAATATTGAATTTTTTTTCAAAATTGTCACTCTATTTTTGTTTATAGGGCAAAAAATAAAAACTGCAGAGGTGATCGAATACCACCAAAAGAAAGCTCTATTTGTGGGAAAAAAAGGACATCAATTTTGTTTGGGAGCCACGTCGCACGACCGCGCAATTGTCAGTTAAAGCAACGCAGTCCCGAATCGCAAAAAGGGGCTTGGTCCTTTAGCTGCAAAATGGTCCGGGGCTTAAATGGTTAAGCAGGGCTATACTTAAAGTGGATTTAAACCCAAATTCATTTTTTTACATCATAATGTAGAGTATAATATTTCCTATCATCTGAGCCCAATCTTGCCACAAAGAGTTAATCCAGCTCTGAGCAATCCTTTTATTGTTCAGTGAGATAAATCCCCCCCCCCCCCACTGTGAGTGACTGGTGATTTACATATCTTGTGCACTAGCCTAAGAGATGCATTATTTTTTAATTCCTTTCCACTCCTTTCTTCAGCTGCTCTGCAAGGATTGGCTGTTCCACACCTCAGCATGATTTTGCATGCTGAAATCATGTGGGGACTTTTCTGGATTTTGAGTGGATGTTAGTGATCATAGCAGAAGTTAAGTGTAAAAAATACACAGGAGAAAATGCATGTTGATAAGGGGAGTGTAGAGGTGGGCGGGGAGTCTACTGACATCACGACTCCACCCACTGAGCCCTGGAAAACAGACCAACCCACAAAATCTGCAGTTTTTTGGGTCTCATAGCAGACAGAGGGGAGACATTTGACAGATAAGTATACATGCAGGAGGCATGTATATCCTAGGTAACCAATATTGTAGTAGTTCAGAAAGGATGAGAGTGGGTTTACATCCACTTTAATATACCTTCACACCAGTCCCTGCCCTCAAGGAACTTACAACCTAAGGTCCCTTCCCAACAGGCATGCATACATACATATGAGGGACAATTTTAGACCGGATATAATATCCCATATCTTTGGAGTGTGGGAGCAAACCAGAGTAGGCAGAATAATCACAGGGCTTTTATCATTACTTTTTAGACTGAATAAACGAAAACCACATACAGTACACTGTTAGAAATGAGCTCTTTCGAGAAACATTTTTCCATTCTGCTTCTTCAAATTTTCCTTTTCACTGTGGTCGAAAAGGAATGTCAATTTGATCCCACTAATGTTTAGAAAATCAAACGAAAGAAAATTGAAATTCGCAAATCGAAAGAAAGAAAATTTAAATTTGCATATGAAATTCTACTAGTGTATGGCCAGCCTAAGTTGCTCCCTAAATGTTGCTCCCTCCCATGTAGCAAGACGAATTAGACTGCAACACATCACCCAAGCTGTTTGCAGATGATAGGAAAAAACTAATATTTTGCTAGAAGAAGAAAAAACAAAAAAAAACTATCTTTCAGCGCCTGTCCCTTTAATTATACATAATTAAACACACTTTAAAGTCAACGATGATTAAGTACAACACAACTGCTATCTCTGTGCATTTGTGAAGGTCACAGCCCTTCCTTATAAGTTATAAAACTATTAGAGTACAAAGGCAGAGCAGATGTGAGAGTGGCGGAGAAGTGTTGTGTGAGCTCCCTCTCACCCTCGCCTGTTCTCCAGCCATGTGCGCTTGGGATGATAAGGAAGTATCGTTTGGTGGAGCAGCAACAAAAGGCAATTTAAATTCTGCCGCAGTATGCAAGGAGAAATATAATGAGATATCCAATGATTTATTTCTTCAATTTGCAGTAAGTATGAGAAGGGAAACTGTCGCTACATTTTTTGTAGCAATGCCTGAGCTTCACAAATTCAAATCTATTCCGTATTGGTGTGCTCACGTAATTGTATAGTGTGTGATGAGAGTCTGCAACACTTTACTGTGAGCTACGGAAACCTATATACCCTCCCCCCTCACTGGGGCTTTCCCTGGTAAACCATACTTGTATGATAGTGATGCTACAGGGGGGCTATGCTTGAAGCATGGTAGGCACAGCATTCGGAATCATGAATAAAGAGCGACTCCAACTACGGGATCATTTTCATCTTGGGTGGAGTATCAATGTTACCACCCCAGCTGTGACAAGCTATAAAAAAATGGCAGTCCACATACACTATAAAGTACATGCACACGAACTTTAATGGCATCCCATTCTTAGTCCATAGGGTTCAATATTAAGTTGGCCTATGCTTTGCAGATATAATAGCTTCCTCAATTCTAGGAGGAAGGCTGTCCACAAGGTTTAGAAGTGTAACTTTGGGAATGTTTAACAATTCTTCCAGAAGCACATTTTTGAGGACAGGCACCGATGTGGACAAGAAGGCCTGGCTCGCCAGCTCTGCTCTAATTTATCGCAAAGGTGCTCTATCGGGTTGAGGTCAGGACTCTGCAGGCCAATCAAGTTCCTCCATCCCAAACTCGCTCATCCATGTCTTTATGGACCTTGCTTTGTGCACTGGTGTGCAGTCATTTTGGAACAGGAAGGGGCCATCCACAAACTGTTCCCACAAAGTTGGGAGCATGAAATTGTCCGAAAGGTCTTGGTCTGCCGTCACCTTAAGGGTTCCCTTCACTGGAACTAAGGGGACAATCCCAACCCCTGAAAAACAACCTCACACCATAATTCCCCCTCCCCCAAATGATTTGGACCAAAGCACAAAGCAAGGTCCATAAACACATGGATGAACGAGTTTGGGGTGGAGGAACTTGACTGGCCTGCAGAGTCCTGACCTCAACCCAATAGAACATCTTTGGGATGAATTATAGCAGAGATGGCGAGCCAGGTCTTCTCGTCCACATCAGTGCCTGACCTCACAAATGCGCTTCTGGAAGATTGGTCAAACATTCCCATAGACACAATGCTAAACCTTGTGGACAGCCTTCCCAGAAGAGTTGAAGCGGCAAAGGGTGGGCCAAATCAATATTGAACCATACGGACTAAGACTGGGATGCCAGTTCATGTAAAGGCAGGCGTCCCAATACTTTTGGTAACGTAGAATACATTCCTTTAGAGAAAACAGAATGAATCCTGTTAAGGTCACGTAAGGCTACAAGATCTTCCCATTACCCCGATAACCCGCCTTGGGCGTTCCAACACAAAGAAATTTCCCCTGGGTGAATTTTTGGTCAATTTAAAAAACAAAATTTTTATGCATTTAGGTTAAGTACCTGAATCTAACTTGATTCGTATCTCTTGGAATCCCCTGCAGAATAGCAATCAGACTGGGGATAAGTAAGGGAAATTCTAGGGGTCACTTGGTATGCTGCTTGCAGGTATGCTGAAAAAGAACATGCTGAGAAGATAAGAGGGATGGCTTCATCAGCCTAGGGACCAAATCCCACTATAGCGTTACTTTACACAGTCCACAGAAATAAGCAAATTATGAATGGCAGCCCAATGCACCTCGTCAAAAATCTTGTACAGATCACAGCACAACACATGGCAACCTACAAACCTTTGTTGCTGAAAATGCTGCATGAACGCGTTTTGGTGCTTTAGGCAGCACATTCCAATTGTTCATTGCTTAAAACATATTCAAGCCCAAGAACAAAAATGTTAATATGTTTTAGCTTACTATTTCTTATATGTGATGTCTCCATTAGCTTTCCTATTTTTAGGTGTTTTTCCTGTATATTCAACTGGTGATCCTGCCAGTAACACACTTCATGTGATAACACGCCCTCTCTGTACTGTTATCTGTAGAGAAGCAGCATCAACACTAGGGCAGAAATACACAAAATGTCCCCTTTTTTTTTTAAAACATAGGGGGGAGTTGTTTTGTAGTCCACATAGATAGCTGGGAACAATGCTAACTAGGGGCAGAAAGTGCACATAGTTAATACCTCTCTTTTACTGAAAGTACCCATAGTTACCAGTTCACAAGATTTATGGCAAAATTATTTTAATTTGAAATGTAGGAAAGGATTTAATTCCCTTCTCATTGGCTACAAGGTACAAGAGTGGAAACCAAAAAGGGACAGAACTTTAACATTAACATTTTTAAAAAGAGGTAGTAAAATGTAATGCAAACAGAAAGGTTATGTTCAAAGACATCATTTTATGCTAAAGTAGAAGTTCAGCCTAAAACCAACTCTAAATCTACTGGCAGATTTAGAAGAGGCAGCCGACAACAGAAGCCACATAGTAACTCTATGGGTAACGTCACTTCCCAGCCGTTGTCTGCTGTCTCTCGATGGAGACTGGACAGGGTCTGCTTCAGAAAAGGTATCAAGAGTGATTTTTGCTTTACAGGGTTCGATAGATTAGTCTTAGAATGTGGCTGCCATGTAAACTTGGAGTTCGTTTTAGTTTTAGGATGAACTTCTTACTTTGAATTTTCTTCCTCCTTGAAGGCTGGTTCATACTAAATGCAGTCCAGTGTGTTTTTATTCTACATCAAAAACTCACGGACAGTGCTGAACATGGATTCCAATGACCCTAGTTCACATCAGTGCAGTCAACAAAAAGTAGAACATTCTGCATGTATGCTGTATGGAACACAGCAAAATGCACCAAAAATGTACAGGAACACACGTCCATAATTAAAAGAAAAAAAAGAGCTGGAAAAAAAAAAAAAACACATCCAAACACGCATGTGGAAATACATCGGGAACACATAAATTGTGCTGCAAAACAGCCCCGAAGAAGAAAACTAGAAATAAATAAAAAATAAAAAAAAATAAAAAAATAGAAAGAGAACATGGATCCATATTTTTTTTGCAATCCTTTAAGTGTTTAAAAAAAAAAAAAAGAAAAAAAAAAGCTATGCGTATTCCAATTAAAATGGACTAAAACCAGAATGAAAACCACAGCACAGATTAAATTACAAATTATTTTACAAATAAACCTGTAACACGCTGTGCATCTATTACATTCATTTTGCAAAGCATGCTAGATGTTATTTTTGCTGCCTGCATCCTAGTTGGCAAATTCTACATAAGTGATTGAACTGATTACATTTTATATTTACTTGATGAAATATATTAAATATTTTTAACAGTGATCATCGTAAAGAAAACATAATGAAACTGTAGGTTTTTACTTTATCCCTGGGACAGTACAGAAACCCTGTCAAGTCAAAGACTCAGTAAGGCAGCGGCTGTAAGGGCCGGTTCACACGTAATTCGGTTTGGTTAGCATGTAATTCGCAACGCATTGCTGTTCAAATTACATGCAATGTCTGTGCAGTGCGATATTAGCCAGATAGTATGGCTGATATCGCACCGCATTTAGTCCAAACACGCACAGGACTCTTTTTCTGTTCGGACCAGAATTGGATCGCATGTGTTTCACACATATGCAATCTGATTCATGTGTCGTTAACATATAATGACACTCCCCAGCAGTTTGTATATGGCAGTGTGAACTGCCGTGCGCGTCGGGTGCGATGCGGGAACCCACAGTGGATTTGCAGCGTTCTCGCATCGCACAAGTGTGAACTGGGCTTAAGAGGCAAAATTGGTCTGCACCCAAAATGCAGGAAGGCTTCCTCCTATCAGCTGTGTGCAATCTGTTCTTTCTGTCCCCGTGCTGTCATAAAAGGGGTGGCCGCAGGCATTATTTTGGGCTGCATAACTATTGTTCTGACTAGGAAATAAACATCTCTTCATTTTAAAACACTGTCCTACTTTTCAGTTAGATCAGGGTTCATCTCTAAACATGAAGGGGAAAAGTGATTGAATGTACAGCCAGGCAGCGTTTAATTTTCAGTAAATGTAATCTTTCCTAGAGAAACCAATAAAGTGATGTGCTTCAATGAACACAGATCAGATTAGCTTTTCATGTTATGCACTAACAAGTAAATATGCGCACATTCTGTTTAATATCCACAACTGGAAAGTAATGATGAGAACTGTAAACCTAGCAGGCTGACAATTTTGGAAACCGTAATTTTAATACTACGCCATTTTCTTGTTTATGACTCTTACCAAAAAGTTTAAAGATGGTATTTTTCCTTCCAATTTCCTGATTTTGCAATGGTAGATTACAAAAAAAGCAACAATTTCAAATGATGGCAGAACGCACGTAATACTGTGGTGCTGGTGTCAAAATCTTCTAAAAAGCCAGGAACTGCTGTGCCCCCTTCAGGAGTAGGACACAAGGCAGAAAAAACACTAGTCTATGCCCATGGGCAGTTCTAGGTGATATACACTCCCATCCAGGGCTCGAGTCCTGCGGGAACGGCGTCCCTGCATTTTTTTTTCACAGCAGGAACGCCGTTCCCTTTGCAGGACTAGAGCCGCCCGAGCTGATCCTTCACTAAGCGGTGACGCCCAGCATCACTGCATAGTGAAGGATGGCGTCCAGGGGTGGGCTGGGCCGGGGGGGGGGGGGGGGCAGGGTGGAAATCTCCCTCCAGGCCGCCTACTTTACGGCCGCGATGCTGTCTGTTACTTTATTTTTCCCAGGCTGTGACTGTTATACAGTACTAGTCGCCAATTGGCTGGCTGCTGCTGCGCTGCACTGCACTTTGGGAGTTGTAGTCTGGCCTCACTGGGCAGTGGGAGGAATTCAGCAGCGCAGCAGACTCCGACTCCCACCTCCCAGGAGCCTCAGAGGCAGCCAGCACATCACATGTGAGCTGAGTAGTTGTGGGCTGGGACCGAGCACTGGCTTGAGGAGTGGCAGAGAAGAGAAGAAGTGACTGAGATTTATCACCCCCTCCGAAGACGCCGTGCAAGGAAAGTAAGTACCTAGCTGTAACACAGACCCAGACCCTGACACACCCCCTACTGACACCCCACATTCCATGGGCACTGATTAGGCTGCACTGATGATGGGCACTGGTGAGGTGGGACTGATCAGGCTGCACTGATGATGGGCACTGGTGAGGGGGCACTGATTAGGCTACACTTATGGGCGCTGTCTGCATGGGTGAGGTGGCACTGACCAGATGGCACAGATGAGCACTGGGTAAGGGACACTGATCAGGCTGCACTGATGGGCACTGTCTGCATGGGTGAGGTGGCACTGATCAGGCTGCACTGATGGGCACTGGTGAGGTGGCACTAATCAGGCTGCACTGATGGGCACTGGTGAGGTGGCACTAATCAGGCTGCACTGATGGGCACTGCTAAGGTGGCACTAATCAGGCTGCACTGATGGGCACTGGTGAGGTGGCACTAATCAGGCTGCACTGATGGGCACTGGTGAGGTGGCACTAATCAGGCTGCACTGATGGGCACTGGTGAGGTGGCACTAATCAGGCTGCACTGATGGGCACTGGTGAGGTGGCACTAATCAGGCTGCACTGATGGGCACTGGTGAGGTGGCACTAATCAGGCTGCACTGATGGGCACTGGTGAGGTGGCACTAATCAGGCTGCACTGATGGGCACTGGTGAGGTGGCACTAATCAGGCTGCACTGATGGGCACTGGTGAGGTGGCACTAATCAGGCTGCACTGATGGGCACTGGTGAGGTGGCACTAATCAGGCTGCACTGATGGGCACTGGTGAGGTGGCACTAATCAGGCTGCACTGATGGGCACTGGTGAGGTGGCACTAATCAGGCTGCACTGATGGGCACTGGTGAGGTGGTACTAATCAGGCTGCACTGATGGGCACTGTCTGCACTGGTGAGGCGGAACTGATGGGCACTGTGCATGGGTGTTTTCTGTTTTTCTGTGAAATATATATGCATATGAGCGTATTGGGTTTTTTTTGTTGTTTTTTTTTGGTGGGGGAGTGGATCTTTGGTGGGAGTTCCCACACTTTTTTCGCCAGGATTTGATCCCTGCTCCCTCTCTGCTACAGGCCTTCAGTTTTGTCACAAGCAGTATCAGAAGCATTAAAAACTCCATAGAACGATGGGTGCCGTGTCTGTCAATTAACTCAGAGAAATGGATTTTACGGTAAGTCAAAAATCCTATTTTCTCATTCGTTCATTGACAGACACCGTGCTTCTTTATTCAGAACCATAGGGATGTCCCAAAGCAGTGCCAAACATGAGAGGTGGGGCAGCCAACAAAGAAAAAACAGGCCAGACAACCTGGAGCTGAACAAGAACAACTGCGGCCCAACCTGAACAGCAAGAAAACCCCTTCATGAGGGAAAAATCCTCTAGGCCAAAGCTTGCAAAACCTTGCGGCCAAAAGAGGCATCCGCAGATGCCAGCACATCCACTTTGTAAAATTTTGTGAAAGTGTGCACTGACGATCAGGTGGCTGCCTTACACACTGGCGTCACTGAGTAGAGTGCACCTTCACCAGGAAGGGAGGAACCCAATCCCTGACAGAATAGGCCTGAGCTGCAGTTTGTCTGATCAATCTAGAAATGTTCGACCGAGGAAGCAGACAGCCCCTTCTTTGGCCCGTCCATGATCACAAACTGAGTCTGACCTCCAAATACACCCTGATCGCCCGAACCACATCCAAGGTGTGCAAGGAATACTCCCTCAGATGTTGCGGCCTTGGACACAGGGAAGGCAACACAATGTCTTCATTAAAATGGAAATCAGAAACAACTTTTAGAAGGAACAAAGGACAAGGGCGAAGAATCACCTAGGTAGGGCGTACGACACGAGAGCGCCGCCAATTCTGACACCCTAAAGCAGAAGTCATAGCCATCAAGGTGGTCGCCTTCTGTGACAGAGTGAGCAGGGGAATTTTCAAATGGAGGCTTCTGTAGAACCGAAAGCACAAGATCCAAGTCACACGGTGGCAAGGGAGATCGCACCACTGGAACCACATGTCACACCTCCTGAATGAAGGTAAGCACCAGACAATGCAAAGCCAGGGGGCATTGAAAGAAAACTGCCACAGCCGACACCTGTTCCTTGATAGTACTGAAGGCCAAATTCTTTTCAACGCCTCTCTGAAGAAAAGTCTAAATCTGAGCCACCGAAAAGGAACTTGGGTGAAATCCCCGTGATGCTTTCCATGTCTGATATACCTTCCTGGAAGTAGACTTCCTAGCTTTGAGTAGTGTCGGAATAACCGATGCAGATAAGCCTCTATATTTCAACACCTTGCAGCCAGGCCATTAAAGCTAGCAATGGTAAAGTAGGGTGGAAGATTGGCCCTTGGGATAGCAAATCCTCCAGTACAGAGGGAGTACGGATTTCCCCTGCCAAAGAGCCGGGGAAGGAAGCCACCAGATCAGGGACCCTTTTATTCCTTGGCTCAACTGAATTGGACTGTTCAGAGACCCTAAACATTTGACCAATTTTAACAAGATCTCCTTGTGCAGGGGTCTCATATGTAACTGAGCAAACAGAACCGCTCGAACGTAGACACCATCAGGCCTAGCACCCACATGCAAGTCCGCAGGGAGACCCACCTACTGGACAGCAGTAAGCGGGTTGCCGCCTGTAACTTCTGGATTTTGTCCTGAGGGAGGAACACTCTGGCCAGAGCACAATCCAGAGTCAGACCCAGATAAAACAATTTATGAACTGGAATCAGCACAGACTTTTGGTAATTTATCAGCCACCCAAAATCTGCCAGAATCTGAATAGCGATCTCCACGTCGCCGGGGACTCTGCTCGCAGCAGAAAGTCATCCAGGTAGCCCCGAACAGCAATTCACCGCTGGCGCAGCAGCACCAGAACCAGGGCTAACACCTTGGTGAAGACCCGAGGAGCATAGGCGAGACCAAAGGGTAATGCCGCAAACTGGTAATGCTCCTCCTCACACACCCACTGGTGTTGTACACATACCGGAATGTGCAGGTAGGCATCCTTGATGTCGATGAAGGCAAGAAATGTCCCCGATGAAGAGATACCACCACGGCACAAATGTACTCCATTCTGAACTTCCGCACAAAGCAGTTCAGGGCCTTGAGGTCCAGAATCGGACGTACAGTACCCTCTTTTTTGGGGATCGTAAACAGGTTTCAATAAAAACCCTGGAAACGCTCCGACGCCAGAACCAGGAGAATCACCCCTTAAAGCAACAGGCCTTGCACCACGCCCTGGAGACAGACACAGATTGGACAGAAAAAATCTGCTTGGGGGACAAGACTGGAACTCGATCTTGTAACCAGGCAGAATCACTTTGTGGATCCATGTGTCATTTATCAGAGAGGTCCACTGGCCCAGAAACCAGCAAAGATGCCCCCCCCCCCTCCCCATCTGGACTGCGGGTGAGGGCACGCCTTCATGCCGAAGCTGCTTTACTTGAGGGTCTGGAGAACCCCACTCTGTTTTCCCGACCAGGGTCACTTGGAACCTCTCGAGGGGGGTTTGACTTTATCAGTGGACCCTGAGGGACAAAAAAAAACCTTCTTTGTGCCGAGAAAGAAGGACCATGCTTGCGACGTGGCTCCTTCCCCTTTTTTTTTTACTGTGGAAGAAAAGTAAATTTCCCCTGTGACAATCTTAATATCATCTAGAGTGGCCCCAAACAAACGATTGCCTTGAAAAGGCATATCAGCTAGGGCCTAATCCGCAGTCCAACACTTCAGCCACAATACCCGCCGAAGCACTAACACTGAAACAGACAGCTTAGAAAGCAAGGGAGCTGCATCCAAAGAGGCATCGCAGACAAACTGCAGCCCCTGGACCAGCTGATCTGACAATTTAGTGAAGGCAGGAGGAAGCTGATCAGCCGCCAGGTCACGGCGCAACAGCTTCGCCCACTATGTCATTGTTTGAGACACCAGGGCAATGGCCAAGACCGTCGAACCCGCATTAGTGAACGTAGTGCGGCTAAGAATCTCTGTGTTCCTGTCAGCCGGATCCTTAAAAGCTGGAGAGTCTTCAACCGGAATCATAGTGGCTTTGTTCAATCGAGAGACCCGAGGTTCCATCACAGGTGGATTTATCCACTTCTTGAGAATACCCTCCTCAAAAAGATAACACACAGCGAAAGCCCTTTGGGACCGCAAAGGGACCTTTTGGACGTTCCCATTCCTTATAGACAAACACTTGCCGCACAAGGCGGCTTGTGAGTGCCAAAAAGGATCTGCACCTATACCGCAGCCTTTAAAGTCTCCCGCTCAGATGCAGTCAGTGTGTCCACCAGCACCTTTATGTGCGCAGCCACGTTGTCAGAGGAATCACCCTCACTGTCCAGAAAAAAAATCTAGGAGTGTGGCCGCAGACCCTGCAGGGTGAGCCCCGACCACGGCAGCCGAATCAGATTTAGGCTCTGATGAGACAGATAGGGGAAGACAGGGGACGCTTCATGCTAGTCTGCCGCCCTAGAGCCACCTCCACCTGGGACACAAAGGACTCCAGGGCTGCCGTCAGTGCGTCAACGGTTGGCTGGGGCCCAGAGGGACCTGCAGCCTCCGATAGGGAGTCAGATGGGGAAACATGCTCCTGAGACTCCATAGGAGAAGAAGAGACCCCCCACACCAAGAGCGACCACTGAAAAAGGGACACCCCCCACACTGGTAGCAGTATCGGAACACCAGGACACCTCACAGCCTGCAGCAGAGAGAAAGGAACCCCCACTAGACTCACCACCCCACCAGCGTAGCACTTGTTGCCTCAGGTGTAGACCCGCACACATATGGCGTCTAACGAAGAGGATAACACAGGAGTTAGCTTCCGCCTGATAAAAATGCCATCTGTGCTACACAGTAATGGCTGCAGTTGCCTGAGTACAAAAAAAATCACCAAATCATGACCGCCGAGCTAAACAAACATGGCCGCCAGCCATAAGTCGTCAGCAGGCACTAGGAGGGAAAAAAAGATGCTGGCTACGGCAAAATGGCCACATTAGGCTGACACAGACTCCAGGAAAGCCCCTGAAAAAAAGAAAGAGGATCCGGGCACCAGAGGAGCGCCCAGTGCCTCCCCCCAGTAAGCACTGCACCTGGCGGCACGCACCCCCGGCCCACCAGTACTCAAACCCATCCCCAGGATCCATCATGGCACCACACTACCCCATTATAGATGGAGGGAGGGGAAAAGGGGAGCTACCAGGGGAACACCCCAAGAAGAGAGGGTGCAAGGGCAGAGGGAAACCCACAGAGCCGACCAACCCAGGGAGGGGCCCACATCCACCACAAACCCACCAAGGGAGAGGGGGCACATTTACTCACCATACCAGGACCAGGTAGGCACCTCCCCAGACAGAACCTCCTCGCCACCGGAAGTGGGGGGCTGATGGCCATGAGGGAAGCTGCAACTCGTATGCCACCTGGCGAGACGTTTAACTCGCAGGGCCAGCCCCAATCAGTGGGGCTATTTCGCGGCAGACCTAGCGTGTAGCTGTGGTCTGCATGCGCTCGCTGGCCAAACTGGGGAGGCCACAGGATCAAGTGTCTAGCCCGTTGCCCAGTCCGGCAGTTCACTGCAGATTTCCTGGATTTTTTACAGTGAGAACAAAAAAAAAAATTTGCCAGGACTAGACATCCCAGCAGGGAACTAGGTCCTTATTCCTGATTAGGCAGAAAAAAAAACTGAAGGCCTATGGCCTGGGGGGTGTATATCACTGCCCATGGGCGTAGCCAAGTCTTTGCTCTGTCTAGTGTCCTAGTTCTGAGGGGGGCGAACTAACTAACTAGATTCTGCTCAGAAGCCACCCCTGTAACTGGAAGAGAATGCTGAGAACCCACCCTTGTGGTTAGCAAATTATGCTCAGAAGCCACCCTTGTAACTGGAAAAGACTGGAAGATAACACCAAGAACCCACCCTTGTGGTTGGCAGATTCTGGTTAGAACTCTACCCTGTGACCGGATGATTCTGCTCAGAACCCAACCTTTAAGAGGAAGGATTGTAAAATCCTGCTGAGAACTCACCCTGCTGACTGGTAGATTCTGTTTACCCCTATGAAACAGCAGATATTGCACAGAATCTATTTATATGACCACTCACCAGATGAGTCTACTCAGAACCCCCATCCATCTAGTCTACATGCCAGGTATGCCATGGTGATTCTATCCATGTTCCTGGGCCATGGAAAATTTTACAGCCATAACCCTAGGGCTGGTTTTGGAAACCATCTCTACACTGCTTTTCGTGTTGACCATTAATGGCTATGTACTTTCCTGTGGCCCCATATGCCAGCAAACAGTGCTGAGATATTTATTGCAGGGCTTCATAGGAAAACTCCCTCCTGCTTGGTTTTGCAGCAGGTCACCACCCTCGACCTTCCTAGTCTCCCTGGCTTTTGCCAACCATAAATTGGTCCACTCCAAATTTGCCATGCCCTGCCCTGACCATTCTGCAGGATGCTGCTGCCCATGCCAACTTTTCAGATGTCATCTCTACATACACTACTGACAACTTGCCTCATCACCACTCTTTTGACAGTACCAATTTTGATTTACTCTTCTTCATGGAAGGCATTACCCACTCAATTCCTGAGAAATTTACCATGTCTGAATATATTCCCAAAAACTGAAAAAAGGCTTTATCCATAAATTAATTTTGCAGGCTGAAGTCAGTTTTTTCTATGTTGTGAAGAAATATTGATAAATGGAAGAGCTTTCATAAACTATTGGAGCATGAATGCCATCACTTTCAGAAACTGGTCCACTATCCCTCATCACCAAATTATTTGGCTCAGATCTGGGCCCTACGCAGGGGACCAAACTCAACCTGTAGCTGAGCCTACAATCTGGTCTGACACCTTGTGAATTCATTTTTTCAATACCTCCTCAATGTGTGGTGGTGTATCTCGACTATATCCTTTCTCTGTTCTTCCAGCCTGCAAAAAAATTGTTGATTGTCTTACAATGCCTGCAGGAAAACAAGCTCTATGCAAGGCAGAAAAGTGCCTTTTCAAGATACAGGGAGTGTAACTTCTCAGGTACATCTCTAAATGAATCTCAACAAGGTTTCAGCCACTCAGCGATTCCTAGACTTCACTCCAGTTTTAGGTTCAGGTTTAACTTCAGGTTAATTCTGTCTGGTGGCATCTATCATTGCGCTGACCTGTAAAGGCACTGAACCCAAAAAATTGGTGTCCAAAAGCCGTGCAAGCATTTCACTCTCAAATACGTCTTCTCAGCTGGACCAGCTTTATATATACCACATACTGCTACACTACCTGGAAGTTGATGTACCCACCGTGGCAAATGTAAGCTTACACAGAGCTTTTCCTACCAGAACAGAGTGAAGGCGGATACAAGGAAAGGTATGTACTGCTAGTGAGTGGAATTAAAGTAAACTTGTTGCTTTGACATGCATGGGCAAAGCACATTTGCTTTAAAGCGTTTGTTAACCCTAACAAAAACAAAAAATGGATCCTGCTCATTTAAAGCATTTTATACAGCACAGTGATTGTGCTGTCATTTGGCCCCCTGTAACACCTGAAATATCTGGCTGACCTTGTCAGTTTCTGCCCTCCCCTATGTAAACTGACCGCTGTTGTTCATGACTGCTGAGCCCTGACAGAGTGGTCAGTTTATGTGCCTCCGTCATCTACTCTCTCCTCCCTGCTCCCGTGTCCTCCTCCCCCTCCCTGCCTGTCTGCTCCTGTGTCAGTGCCCACCCCTCCGCTCTGCTCCTCATGCTCTCATAATTGTTTAAAATATATATAATAATGCTGGCTCCCTAATGCCAGCTGCTCCTGTCTGTTTTATCAAAAAAATGCCTCCTTTACTGGGATTTAGAGCAGCTCCCCGCAATCATATGATTGGCTGGCTCTCTCTCCTCCTCGCGTTCTGGCTGACATCAGTGGGGGAATCTCAGCCCTGCCATTGAATCTGTCAGCAGGGCAGAGGAGAGAGACCGCTGGTGACATGATTGCAAGGAACCGCTCTGAAATCAGGTAAAGGAGCCATTTCTTTTAATAAAACACAGACAGGAGCAGCTGTCATTAGGGGACCAGCAGGATTATGTAAATTGATATAAGTGGGTTAACCACTTTAAGATACAAATTAAAACCCTAATCACCCATAATTCTTACAAAAATGGTTACTTATACGTATAGTCTCACTATGCAATTAAGGTATGTCATTTACCACTGTAAACTGGAGAAAGCCATTATCCTTAACAGCATGCAATAAAAGAAGCCATTCGCTTATTTATATCACAGCAGTTGACACCATAAGTCATCAATTATAAAACATGTGAAAACGAATGTAACAGGTATATTATTTTTTGTTAACGAGGAATCCATATTTCACCAGACCTTTCATAAAACAATCTATAGCTCGTTCATAAGCTCCGGTAAGAGTGGGGGAAAATGCACAACTTGCTACAGATGGTTGCAAAGCATCTTAAAATGTAACTTTCTGATGCTTGGGGACCATGTAACATCACAGCAGTCAGAGAATGGCACATGACTTGTGTAGATTTCATTTACTGGCAGCTTTTTTTACGGCAATTATCATTTATATCAAGAAGCAAAGAGTGTGCAGCTACTGCCTCCAGTGTACAGAAGTGATGTACCTTTAAACCTAATGCATAAAAAAAATAGCAGAGATAGTAAGAAGAACAGGGGCTCCTGTGGCACTCCCATTTTAGACTCCGTTGAAAAAAGTAGGCCAATCAATAACCCTTTCATGACCAGGTGTCATCAGTGATGATCCTAGATGGCAAGAACAAATTTGAGGACACCCAGATGCAATGTTAATTTGACTAGACCCCTTTCACACATACAGACCGTTCATTTCATCGGTTCTGTCACATTTTTTTCAAAAACAAATTAGGTTTACATCAGTTTGTCATCGGTCTGCCATCCATTTTTCATGCGTTTTTACAGGTACAGTCCTTAACCACTTGAGCCCCAAAGCCATTTTTTTCAGGCAAAAACAGACCGTTGGTCCATTTGCATCTGTTTTCCAAATGGTCCGTTTTCTTAAAAGAAGGATAGGCTTTGTTCTGTTCCAAAAAACTGATGGTGATGAATGAGGATGTAAATGGATGAACCTCCATTTACATATGTTTTTTCCATAGAGATGCATTGATGTGAGTTTTTCATCTGTCAACAGAAGAATGAAAAACAAACGGTCCAAATGTGTAAAAGGGGCCTTAACTCTTTAACGAAACGTAAAAGAGTTACCTAATGTGTTACCTAAAATGTTGACATCTTTTTAAAGGAAAAACACGGCTATCTGGTACACAATTTTAATAATTGCCCTTTTATTACGCTGAAAAATGGACAATAATTTAGAAAAAAAATTACTTTTTTTTACCAGTTTATAATATATATATATATTTATGGGCTGCCTTTTACTTAAGTAACCAGAGCCTGCCATCTTCTGTCAAAGTGCCTTGCGAGGCATAAGATCAGTTCAATAAGCCAGTGTGTTTGTAAAAAATGCCACGTGATCACTATAGTCACTTGATTGAAAGCTATGTCAAATACAGCAAACACACAGACCAGGGGCTTAGCTCAGGCACCAGCTGCTAGTTGTGCTTGAGGATGTATATTAACACATCATAATGAAGCCTGATCATGCTAAGGAATCTTATAATAAAAAAAAAAGGGGGGGGGGGTTGGGGGGGTAGCAGGCATAAAAGCAATAAAAAAAAAAAAAACTAAAAAGGGGTTAAAATGCAAAGGTTCCACGATTCCATGGGGTTCGTGATCACATTACCAACCAAATCACCAAAATCACAGTTTTATAGTTAGTAAGGTTGAATAAAGACACCAGTCCATCCAGTTCAACCTGAGTGTCTACAATTGTCCCCATCTCTGTACATTACACACTCACATTGGTCCCTACCCTCAAGGAGCCCACAATCCAAGGTCCCCATTCATATACTAGGGCAAATTTTGGACAGAAGCCAATTAACCTACCCGCATGTCTTTGGTTTGTGGGAGGAAACCGGAGTACCCGGAGGAAACCCACCCAGGCACAGGGCGAACATGCAAACTCCAGGCAGGTAGTGTCGTGGTTGGGATTTGAACCAGCGACCCTTCTTACTGCTAGGCGAGAGTGCTGAACACTACACCACTGTGCCACTATGTGTACACCAGTTGTACCATGTACCAGCAGTTGATATAAAAAGTCTACACAGACCCCTGTTAAAATGGCAGGTTTCTGTGATGTAAAAAATGAGACAAATTATTTCAGAACTTTTTCCACCTTTAATGTGACCTATAAACTATACAACTCAGTTGAAAAACAAACTTAAATCTTTTAAGTGGAGGGAAGTAAAAATAAAAAAACATAATATGGTTGCACAAGTGTGCACACCCTTAAACTAATACTTTGTTGAAGCACCTTTTGATTTTATTACAGCACTCAGTCTTTTTGGATATGAGTCTATCAGCATGGCACATCTTGACTTGACAATATTTGCCCACTTTTCTTTGCAAAAAAAACTCCAAATCTGTCAGATTGCGAGGGCATCTCCTGTGCCAGTCCTCTTCAGATCACCCCACAGATTTTCAATTGGATTCAGGTCTGGGCTCTGGCTGGGCCATTCCAAACTTTAATCTTCTTCTGGTGAAGCAATTCCTTTGTTGATTTGGATGTATGCTTTGGGTCATTGCCATGCTGAAAGATGAAGTTCTTCTTCATGTTAAGCTTTCGAGCAGAAGCTTGAAGGTTTTGCGCCAATATTGACTGGTACTGTATTTGGAACTGTTCATAATTCCCTCTACCTTGACTAAGGCCCCTGTTCCAGCTAAAGAGCTAAAGAAACACAGCCCCAAAGCATGACGCTGCCATTACCATGATTCACTGTGGGTATGGTGTTTTTTTGGTGATGTGCAGTGTTGTTTTTGCATCAAACATATCTTTTGGAATTCTGTCCAAGTTCACTGAACTGTAGCCAGCCTTAAGTCAACTTAGAGAGACTGGCATCAGTGGTTATTTTCCAAATTCCTGAAAAGGAAGAATATCAAGCACCAATTTTTGCTCTGCAACACCTTGTAAACAGAGTCTTCTGGCAATGCAATGCCTGGATCTTCAAGTTCCAGACAGAGAATGGACCTCTACCAAGACCTGGACTAGGGCTGTATGTAGAGAACGTGCTTTGACCTTAACACAGCTTCCTCCTATATATCGAAGGAGCCCCTGGAATTGACTGCTTCCTGAGCAGATTATTGAGTTAAAGAATATTGAGGTGTCTTTAGGAAGCCCAGCACTAGGGCTAGATGCTTTGAGAACCCTCCAGAAACGATGGCCAACCCAAAGGGAACATTCACAAAAAAACGGCTTTTCCATTGCCTGGAAACAAACCGTCAAATGAAGCTGTGAGTTTACAGATGATTATGGACCCCAAAATCTACCTCTGGCAGAGAGGTTATCACTGAACAGTCTAGCCTATCTGAAACAGAAGGATGTTCAGTGGCTTGAGATCTTAAGATATACCTCATGTCCTTATTTGGCTTTGGAACTGCTACCATTATGGCTATCTGCTGCCATAACCCCGGTATTTAGCATCAAAGTACTGACGTACGGGTATGTCATTTTGTGTGGCAAGTCAATGGCGACGGTTCCTAGATTCCTAAATCGGACAGGCTCCCTTTAAACTAGCTGTCAGAGAATGGTTCTTAGAAGGATTGGCACATTGGCGAATGTCCAGCAAAATCGGAGATTGGCACAAATAAATTTGCGAATGCGCACGATCACCCGCGAGGATCCATGTGTCAGAGCGCACGTGCGTGCGCCAAAGCACATGCCATGCGTGATGGATTCTGGTGCTCAGTGGACTATTTAAAACCAGCAGTTTGAGCTATTAGTTGCTGGATGATCTTCAGCTCTCCACATGCTTCTGTTCTTGTTATTATTGGATTTCTGCTGATTCATACTTGACCCCTGGCTTGCTCTTCTGACTTTGCAACTGCCCGATTACCAGTGAATGACCCCGCTGACTCCTGCCCCTTCTTGCGGCTTACTCCTGGCTGACTTTTCCATGCATGACTTCTGGCCTGGCTCCTGACTCTCCCTGCTGCCAAGTCTCACCCGGTACCCCTGAGGGACTACTGCCCAGCAGTACATCCTGCACCTCAGCACCCATCCAGCAGGCATCTCTTCATTACCTCAGCCTATCGCAGCTGGCAACCTCTGCTTCTCTGAAAAAAGCACTCCCTGTTACCACCTTCAGGGGCGCTCTTCACTTCGCCACTAAGGAAGTCCTCAGCACTTCGGCCTCTGACCAGGTACGTGACAAAGATGTCTACAGTGTTCCTATCAAAAAGGATCTGGCTCGATAGCAATCCTGTGAAATATTTTTGAACTGTATCACTTTTGAACTCCTCGCTGACACAGGGTGAAATAATAAATCAAATAAGTAATTAAAACAACAGATTAAGCTGAAATCACACTTCACCCTCATTAGTAGCTAAGCCTCACTGCATCCTGCTCCAAAATAGCCTGAAACTTGCAACACCTCCTGTACAAAGGAGCTAAATATAAACCCATTTAAGGTGTTCATGTAAGGAAAAATGAGATTTAATTAGAGAACTAATTAAAGCTTACAAAAAATCATTACAAATGTTACCCAATTAAAAAGAAACTGTTTATGATTTGATTCTATCTTTAGCAAACAAGTTAGCAGAAATATAGGTGAAGACAATGTTGGTTACATATACAAACTGACAATGACATTGTGAGCATTTGCTATGATGTGAAAGTGGAGAGTCTGCTCTAGTCGTGTCAAATAAGGCTGTCAGGATGAGTAACAACTGTTCCAGTGTTGTGAATTACAGGACAGAAAAAAAGATCATTGAGCCGTATAAACTGCTAAATGCATGCTGTATTAGGCAAACGTTTGCCGTTGACTTATTTTCTTTTAATGAATTGATTCATTATTACCAATATTATAGCTTCTGAATACTCATTACAAAGAGACAAGCCCCTCAAATATCAAGTAGGGTGTCCATTTTATTTTTCCATCTCTTGCATACCCTGGTAATGAATCTTGGAGTATTTTCTCCTCTCCTCCTGTTCCTCTTCTGTTTATGCATAAGATTTGGATTATATATATATTTTTTACCTACTGAGACACCTTAACTGCAAAGTCAATTCTACGCAAATGGAGAACTTAGCCTTTAACCTCTTCTCTCTATCCAGGTCCTAATGAGTTTTAAATAAAGTTCTATTGTAAACTTCTGCCTGATGTCATGCTTTCAATCCTTACACAAAGGGGAATGTTGGATTTAGGCAATAAAGACAAACAGAAATAGACGAGAGATTATTTAACATCAGACTAAGAATACTGGGTTGTAACAATATCCTGCAAGTGGGCCACAATGAACTTCAACTTTGTAAAAGCTGGGATTCAGGGCACAATAAATTAATGTTTTCATTTGTGCTTTGTTCGTTTTCCTCATCCCAAGATTCAACTTTTCCCATCAGTAAGCAGCTGTACTTATTAAAAAGATTAAATGAATACATTAATTACGTATTCATTAAAATAACCTGCAGCTTAAGCAAAAACATGCAGAGCTAGAAAATGCCACTAAAATGCAACACGCTGGGTATTTCTGCCCCAAAGATGAATACATTTCCAGTTCACAGACACTGCACCGCAACAAAACTCCGACCTGGCTGATCACCCAAGAGGAGAGAAGCTCATAGCGGACTGCAAAGTGGATTTTTCTGCATGGGCTGACATTCAGTTAAGAGCTATTCTTTCCAGCTTATTCTTTATATACCACTACTATCATTTAATGTACAATCCTATAAATGCTTCTGGAATCTTCAAAAGTTGTTAAAGGAAATCTATGAGACGTCTGTAGGCTGCCAATGCAGACCTCCTTCCAAAATGCTATTTATCTGGTTGTCTTAGACGTCCATATTTTTCAAGTCACTGACTAAAAAAAGTGACATCGGGATGCTCACTGGTTCCAGCTCACTGTCTCACAAGGCATTGAAGTCAACATGACAACTAAGCATCTAAGCCACATAAGCTATAGTCCATATCTAAACAAAACCTGTCATGAGGGAAGCAAGGAGGTTACATTGCTAAACTTCTGAAGATTTTATTTGCCTGCTTGTCATGTTAACCTTCTTCCTGCAATACCCTGACCAAGTGCATGTCAAGGCTTCTAACTTTTCACTACCTTTCCTGATCTACATATCTTTTCCAAGCTAGTGATCATAAGCACTGAAACCAGAGGGTCAAAATGACACTCAGGCAACTAGCTTTGTCAAAAGGTGGTTAGCAATGACAGCCTACAAGCTATTTTCATGACAGGTTTATTTAAGGGAACCTGTCACCAAGAGAAAAAAAAAAACACATTTGGAAATGTGTCAGTTCACCAATTAGAGAATATAAAAAAAAATTTAATCCATAAAACTAACAATACTGTCCCTTCGTCCATACAGGGTAGCCTTTGTACAGCCACCTACACCTATTCATGTGTATAGACACCTGTACACAGCCCCAGGGGATCCTGGGCACCAACATATACCAGCATGTTTACACTGTAAAGAGTAAAGTGCCCATGTGTATGAGCCATTTGTGTGCACTGTCCAGACATAAATTGTGTATGAAGTTAACTCCATGCAACTTTATTTATCCCCACATTGTTCAAAATTATGTTGTGGCTGCAGTTCTTGTTTAACCACTGTATGCAGATGGCTGTAAACCAATGGTAGAATCAACAGCACACCCTTGTTAATTTTTATTAGAATATCTAATACACAGACTGTTTCTGCAAATTCTAACACATTCCAATCCAATTGGAGCTCTACAAACAAGCTCTAGATCTATATAAGGTTTAAAAATGTCGAGTGGCTTCCCTTGATTTTTTCTTGCTTAACTATGGAATGTTAGTACAGCGATCCCCCCTGCTAAGCTATTGTGTTCCGACAGGGGAACCACACCACACCCGACAGAACACACTGGTTGGTGCACTCTGCCACTGGCTGAGAGCGCTGATTGGATACGGATCGGCAGACATTTTTCAGTCATTCCCCTTCAGCCGGGTTCTTTCAGACCAGCTGCAGTACACATGGGCTGATTTTTCAGCCGGTTTCTATTGAACCGATTAATGCCACCCAATATTCGGCCCCTGTGTACGGCCCTTAAGGGAGATGTGAGCCTGTAGATGAACATACAATTTTTAATGAATGATGAGAATCCAATTTAATTTGGAGATGGTGAAACAAGAAGCAGGCTGTACCCTACAGAGACCTTCAGGGATGCCAAACTGAGTCAGACTTTCCAAATGAAATTGTAGCTGAGAGATTAGGTTTAAACGACATATATCACATCCAGAATTGGAGGGAAATGTACTTGGTATGTCATGGCGCAAGACATAACGTAGGTGAAAACTGGTTCTAGATAAGAAGAAAGTAGTCAACTTGGGAAGAAAAGAGGCCTCAAGACAGCCATGTCTCTTTGTAGCACAAGAAAACCTTTTTTTTTTACAGGTTAAATCCACGAACTTAGAAACTCACCTCACAGAGGTGATGGAAACCAAGGAAACTGCTTTTCCGGTTAGATGACAGACTCTGTAGGAAGTTGATGTACTAGCTTTCAAAAGCATAGGGATAACCAATTAAAGTAGGCTGTTATCCTTCAGACAAAAAAAGGGGGGGGGGGGGGGGGTCCCAGTAGAGATTACTTGGAAAACATAGCGGTTACTAACGGTAACAAAGGGTTGTTCTGGAAAATATTTAAACAAATATACATTTATTATTGCATAGTATGCAAAGTGTGGGAAGGTCATAATTCGTGCCATGGATGAAATGTTGCATGGGAACTTTACAGGTGTACACTGATTTGGACAACAGCGGAGCACACTAGATTATTAGCTGTAATCACTAAGGTTTCCTGTGTCTATAATAGCTGAAACAGTGTGTTTAGAACAGAATATGAAGGTTAGTCACTGGCCTGTGACCCGAACTGCTACCACTCATGTATCTCCTGTAGGGGAGAGTAGCATCATACAGATAATGCACCAATGGTTAACAGTTAAAACAAATAGTGGTTATATCGAACTGAGAATGGAGTGGCATCCTCAAAGGCATTGGAAGCAAATTGAAATGGTGAGTCAATATAGCAGGAGATTAGTGATCATAAGCTGTATATGAAGAGGTGAGTATGTAATAGTTGGAGGGAATTTAGGAGCCTTTTACATAAAGAGTCAATATTTTTAGACATGCTTATCTTGACTTGGTCACGTTCCCACAGCAGACTCTTCACTCACTTTGCATGCTATACATTGTTCACCATCAATGACTGATGCAACTTAATCTCAAGAGTATACCATTTTGCTATGAGCCTCTCAAGCTTCCCACACTCCTTGGTTAATGCACAGGCTGGATGTCTATTTAAAGCCATATTAGTTTAATACCAGGGCTCAAATTGTGAATCTCACATGACATCCTGCATGTGCATTATGAAAAGGCGTCTGGACATCCATTGTTTTTAAATAGTTTTGTATTGTTGTGTTATATGTATGTCCTTATCTATTGTCATTTGATGCAGTACCTTACCAGGTATTGGTATTACCCGATGATACGGCAAAGCTGCAATCCAAGCTTATTGCAGTACACTCTCTCTTTTAAAGCTTGTCAATAAATTTATATTTGTTTAAATATTTTCCAAAACTACCCTATGTTACCATTAGTAACTGCTATGCTTACCCAGTGAACTCCATTTCAATCCTGCAGAGAAAGCAAGGAGGGCATTCTGGAAGACAGGCACAGGTTTATCTGATCCTATAGAATCCCCTGAGAATCCACTGCAAAGCTAGAAAATTCCTGGACCTAAAGACAAATTTTATCAGTTTGTTGTTGAAGCCTGTAGGTTCACATTTGGTGTCTCTAACCTGAAACAGTTCCTGCAACACCTTTGTGTGTAGAACCCATTCTCTTGAGCTTAGATGTTGACAACTAATTAAGTCTGCTGAGTTGAGTGACATCTCTGAGCTGCGAGACTTCTGGTACCTCCCGACAGTTGATGTAAGCCACTGCTGAGGTATTGTCTGGCTGAATCCTGGCCTAGTAGTCGAGAGCTCAAGTGCTGAAGCATAACCAAATAACCACATTCCAGAACATTGGATTGGGAGACAATCTTCCTCCATCGACAAGGTCCTGTAGGAGTGTCCACGACCCCTCCTAATCCCGACAAGCTGGCTTTTACTGTGAGAACCTTCAAGAACAGGTGTTAGGAAGGATTTCCTTGACTCTAGTGCTGGACTTGTGACCCACCAGGCCAAAAACCTAGTTTTGGGGGTCTGCTGTATGCAATGACCCAGAGATTTTTCCTTTGCAGCAAGAATGCAAAGTTGTAATGGTCTGGAGTGAAATTGGGCATATTGAGCTGCTTCAAAAGAGGCCAACATTAAACCTAGAATTCTCATGTAAAAGTGGGAAGCTGGTTGGTCCCTGGACTGTAGCGTTTGAACATAGCAGAGCGTTAGGAGATTCTCCTTTGGAAAGAAGACCCTGGAAAGAGAAGTATCGAGGAGAAGACCTAAATACTTCAAGCGATAAGTCTGTTTCAGAGCCAACTTCTGGAGATTCAGCTTTTTTTGTATTATTACTCTTTCTTTATTGTTATATACATTCACCGCCCACTTTATTGGATACACCCGTTCAATTGCTTGGTAACACAAATTGCCAATCACATGGCAGCCTCTCACTGCATTTAGGCATCTGACTGGGGAAGAAAGGGGATTTATGTGACTTTGAATGTGACATAGTTGTTGGTGCCAGACAGGCTGGTCTATGTATTTCAAAAACTGCTGATCTACTGGGATTTACATACACAACCACCTCTAGGGTTTACAGAGAATGGTCAGAAAAAGAGAAAATATCCAGTGAGTGGCAGTTGCGTGGACAGAAATGCCTCGATGTCTGAGAAAAATGGGCAGATGCTAGACAGGCAACAGTAACTCAAATAACCACTTGTTACAACCAAGGTATGCAGAATACCATCTCTGAACACAACACATGGAACCTTAAATCAGATGGGCTACAGCAGCAGAAGACCACACAAGGTGTCACTCCTGTCAGCAAAGAACAGGTAACTGAGGCTACAATTTGCACAGGCTCACCAAAATTGGACAATATAATATTGGAAAAACGTTGCCTGGTCTAATGTGTCTTGATTGCAGCTGTGACATTCAGATGATAGGGTCAGAATGTGGTGTAACCAACATAAAACCATGGATCCATCCTGCCTTGTATCAACGGTTCAGGCTGGTGGTGGTGCAATGATGTGAGGGATATTTTCTTGGCACACTTTGGGCCCCTTAGTACCAACTAAGCATCGTTTAAATGCCACTACCTACCTATTGATGCTGACCATATCCATCGCTTTATACCTACAGTGTACCCATCTTCTGATAACTACTTCCAGCAAGATAATGCACTTGTCACAAAGCTCAAATCATCTCAAACTGTTTTTTTGAAGATGATAATGAGTTTGCTATATTCCAATGGTCGCCACAGTCACCAGCTCTCAATCCAGTAGAGCACCATTGGGATGTGATGGAAGAGGAGATTCGCATCATGGACGTGCAGCCGACAAATCTGCAGAAACTGCGTGATGTTATTACGTCAATATTGACCAAAATCTCTGAGTAATGTTTGCAACACCTTGATGAATCTATGCCACAAAGAATTATTGCAGTTCGGAAGGCAAAAGAGGGTCCGACCTGGGACTAGCAAGGTGTACCTCATAAAGTGACCCGTGAGTATTTTACATTTATATTGGCATTACACACACTTTAATACATTTTTAATGTATTTTTTAATTGAAGTCAGCCTCTCTAAGTCTAATATGCTAAGCATAAAAACAATATGGCAATTGATTCAATTCATTTAGCTTCAGTCCATGCCAAAAAAAAAAAGAAAAACCAACTCCACTGGATCTTAGTATGCAATATACAATATCTCTTTAGTCCTCTTCTTAACCACTTGCCACCTGCCATATAGCAAAATGATGGCGGCAAAGTGGTTGCGATATTGCTGACCAGAAGTCATATGACGTTCCCAGAATATCAAGATGCTGCGCATCGTGCATCGTGATAATCGTTGGTGCTGTGTGTCAGTATGACAGAGATTCTTTACCACGTGATCAGCTGTGTCCAACCACGGCTGATCATGATGTAAAAACAGGAAGAGCCACTGATCGGCTTTTCCTCACTTGCGTCTGTCTGACAGGCGTGAGTAGAAGAGAGCCGATCGGCTGCTCTCCTGATGGGGGGGTCTGTGCTGATTGTTTATCAGCGCAGCCCCCCCACGGATGACCGTCCAGGATGACCAGGATGCTGCCAAGACCACCAGGGATGGCCAACACACTGGACCACTAGGTATGGCACTCTAGAGCACCAGGGAAATGCCAGTGTGCAGGCAGCTGCCAATCTGTGCCCAGGCAGCTGCCAATCTGTGCTAAAGAAAAATGCCATCCGGTGCCACCAGTGATGCCTACCAGTGAAATCTATCAGTGTCAGCCATCAGTGCCCATCAATGCCGCCTATCAGTGCCATCTCATCAGTGCCGCCTTATCAGTGCCCATCAGTGAAGGAGAAAACTTACTTATTTAAAAAAAAAAAAAAATCTAAAAAAAAGCAAAGAAAAACTTTTTTTTAAAAATCCTGGCCTGTCAGTTTAGGTGGACGGCCATGTCTTGGTAGGTTTTATACAGAGATTAAATTACCCACAGGCAGACTATATTTACTAATTAGGTGACTTTTTAAGGCAATTGGTTCCATTTTATTTTAGTTAGGAGTATCAGAGTAAAGGGGGCTGAATACAAATGCACGCCACACTTTTCACATATTTGTAAAAAAAATTGAAAACCATTTATCATTTTCCTTCCACTTCACAATTATTTCCCACTTTGTGTGGATCTAGCACATAAAATCCAATAAAATACATTTACGTTTTTGGATATTACATAACAAAATGTGGAAAATTTCAAGCCGTATGGATACTCAAAACACTTTACAGTAAAGGATATTTAGCCACTATTCATTAATCTTCTTAATTTCATTCCTATGTTCAATGACTCCATACATTTCTCAAATTTCTTAAATGTTAACAATTTTTCCCCATTTAGCTGCTTATTTCTCCAAAGTGTCCTCCCCCATATGCAATATTTCTTCCATCCCACACCTATACTCTACTTCCAATCGACATTCTTTCACATTAGACATGTGTGGTTCATTTTGTTCTGAATCGAAATTCAGACAAATTTTTCATTATTTGGAGATTTGGATGTATCCGAATTTCTGAATTACAATACTGACAAATTTAAATGAATCCGAAATAACGAAATTCGCACGAAATTCTAATCGAATTTGAAAACAAGAATAGAATAAAATAAAATAAAGCAATACAACAGAATAGAAAAGAACAGTGTAAAACTGAACAGAAAATAAATGAAAAGAACAGAATAGAGAAGAAAAGAATAGAGTAAAACAGAACAAAATAGAAAGGTATATAAAAGAATAGAACCAAAAAAAAGTAAATAGAATGGAAATGAAAGGAATAGAATAGAAAATAAAAGCATAGACTATAAAAAATGAAATATAATAAAATAGAATGAATATAACCATCTTCCAAAAGTCGAATTTCGAATAGAATGAATTTGAATAGAATAAATTAGAATAAAAAAAAAATAATAGAATAGAAATAACAATATAATAGAATAAAATCAAACAAATTAAACAGAATATAAGAGTCTTCTAAAATTCTAATAGAATAAATTCGAATTTGAATGTCAATTCAAATTTAAAGCAAATTTTTGAGAATTCAGTCGAATTTCAAATCGATGAAATTCGGAAAATTCTAATTGAATTCGAAAACGAATAAATGGAAACCAAAACGAACTCCCAAAGTGATTGAAATTTTAACTAAACCAAAATATTTAAATAACAAATCAAAACAAATTCTTTTGTTCTGCACATGTCTATTTCACATTAGGGATTTTTTTTGTAAACACCAGTACTTAGGAATGGGACCTTTGGCCACATTTAGGTGGGGGAGGAGAGGCATGTTCTTGGCCACTGATATTTTCATACTATAAAACAAGAATCTCTAGGACTCAATTCGATTCTGCTTAGCCATTATATCTTGAATAATTTAGGCTATTTTTTCCCTAAAAGTAGTGTTGCATTGTAGTATTATATTGGTGCCAATACCGAGTAAATGCTCTGATACCTGGGTAGTCAGGGGTGATCGTGGGGGAGTTACAAGCACAGATCTCCCTGTATAAATTTCAATAAAGTAGCTAACATCCGCTTCTCTTCCTCCTGTGGCTTTCAGCTGCTTTATTGGAATCTATACAGGGGGATCAGTGTTTTTAACTCCCACCATCCCCACATTGATCAACCCTGACTGTCCCCGTATCCTCCTCCATGCTCCTGTCCCCCTGCCTGTGCTCTGCTCCCTTTGTCCTCGATCTGTCAGGATGGAGATCCGAGGAAGGAGCTGGTAAAGCTGTCATTTACCGTCTCCTTCCTTTTCCGAATGAGCAGCATCAGTGATGAGGACAGCGTTGGCAGATAGTAAGCTGGCAAGGCCTGCAAAGCCTGCTGCCCTTGCACTTATGATCCTTCATACTAGATACAGTGCCTTGCGAAAGTATTCGGCCCCCTTGAACTTTTCAACCTTTTGCCACATTTCAGGCTTCAAACATAGATATAACATTTTAATTTTTTGTGAAGAATCACCAACAAGTGGGACACAATTGTGAAGTGGAACGAAATCTATTGGATTTTTGAAACTTTTTTTAATAAAAAAATGAAAAGTGGGGTGTGCAAAATTATTCGGCCCCCTTGTGTTAATACTTTGTAGAGCCACCTTTTGCTGCGATTACAGCTGCAAGTCGCTTGGGGCACGTCTCTATCAGTTTTGCACATCCAGAGACTGAAATTCTTGCCCATTCTTTCCTGCAAAACAGCTCGAGCTCAGTGAGGTTGGATGGAGAGCGTTTGTGAACAGCAGTTTTCATCTCTTTCCACAGATTCTCGATTGGATTCAGGTCTGGACTTTGACTTGGCCATTCTAACACCTGGATACGTTTATTTGTGAACCATTCCTTTGTAGATTTTGCTGTATGTTTGGGATCATTGTCTTGTTGGAAGATAAATCTCCGTCCCAGTTTCAGGTCTTTTGCAGACTCCAACAGGTTTTCATCCAGAATGGTCCTGTATTTGGCTGCATCCATCTTCCCCTCAATTTTAACCATCTTCCCTGTCCCTGCTGAAGAAAAGCAGGCCCAAACCATGATGCTGCCACCACCATGTTTGACAGTGGGGATGGTGTGTTGAGGGTGATGAGCTGTGTTGCTTTTACGCCAAACATATCGTTTTGCATTGTGGGCAAAAAGTTCGATTTTGGTTTCATCTGACCAGAGCACCTTCTTCCACATGTTTGGTGTGTCTCCCAGGTGGCTTGTGGCAAACTTTAGACAAGACTTTTTATGGATATCTTTGAGAAATGGCTTTCTTCTTGCCACTCTTCCATAAACGCCAGATTTGTGCAGTGTACAGCTGATTGTTGTCCTATGGACAGACTCTCCCACCTCAGCTGTAGTTCTCTGCAGTTCATCCAGAGTGATCATGGGCCTCTTGGCTGCATCTCTGATCAGTCTTCTCCTTGTCTGGGCTGAAAGTTTAGAGGGACGGCCAGGTCTTGGTAGATTTGCAGTGGTCTGATACTCCTTCCATTTCAAAATGATCGCTTGCACAGTGCTCCTTGGGATGTTTAAAGCTTGGGAAATCTTTTTGTATCCAAATCCGCCTTTAAACTTTTCCACAACAGTATTACGGACCTGCCTGGTGTGTTCCTTGGTCTTCATGATGCTCTCTGCGATTTCAACAGAACCCTGAGACTATCACAGAGCAGGTGCATTTATAGAGACTTGATTACACACAGGTGGATTCTATTTATCACCATCAGTCATTTAGGACAACAGTAGATCATTCAGAGATCCTCGATGAACTTCTGGAGTGAGTTTGCTGCACTGAAAGTAAAGGGGCCGAATAATTTTGCACGCACCACTTTTCAGTTTTTTATTTGCTAAAAAAGTTGAAAATATCCAATAGATTTCGTTCCACTTCACAATTGTGTCCCACTTGTTGGTGATTCTTCACAAAAAATTAAAATGTTATATCTTTATGTTTGAAGCCTGAAATGTGGCAAAAGGTTGAAAAGTTCAAGGGGGCCGAATACTTTCGCAAGGCACTGTATGTAAATGAAGGATATTCCACACTGGGATTTCACAAGATACTGCTGGAGAATGGGGGGTTAATGCTGGCTGGGACCTGGTTACTGTAAGGAAGCAGAGAGTGTCCAAGTAAACAAGGATTGAGGTGGTGGAAGTACAGTTGAGGAGATAGTGGGAAGACTGAAAGGTTGGCGTGTGCCCTGGACAATGGCCTGCGAAGAAGCAATAGGGCTGCAGAGTTCGTAGGATTATAATAAGCGTAAATAAAAAAATTAAAAAAAAAAACACCATGCCGCTTCCCACCACCAGCCAGCAACCAAAAGTAACGCAGTCAATGCTCTGGATTTAACCCCTTAGGCGAGTGACCGAAACATAGTAGAAACACCACACCAGCCTGCCTCCACAATCGGTAAAGCCATGACTTACCGAAGCAGTGGTCCTAAGCCGGTCTTAGGTCTCCAACAATCAGATAGGTGTAAGGCAGTTATAATACAGGGGATATTCCCCATTTAAAGAGACTTCACCTTCTCAAAGGCCTCATACTCTGGAAAGGTTTGGTTCTGCCATAAGGGTGCACTGTGGCCCTGGACTCGTAACTGGGTTAACTCCAACACTACACACGGGGAGATTAATTAAAACTGGTGCCCACAGATTCTGGTGCAGCTCTGCATAGCAACCAATCAGCTTTCAGGCTTAAACAGCAAAACTTAATGGAACAAGCTGAAGTTAGAACCTAATTGGCTATCATGCACAGCTGTACCAGATTGTGAGTGTACCAGTTTTAGTAAATCTCCTTGGATAGCACCTTGGCAGAGCCCAGACATGAAGAATACATTACAGACCATCCCAGCTTCTTCCTCATAGTTGAGTCTGGGTATGGCCATTGTGGGTTTTCCTAGAATTAGCCAATACAGAAAGCTGCAAAGTGAGTTCCTATGGCTCTTCAGCAACTGTAGAATCTTGGTAGGATAAAAAGGGATACAGATAAAAAGCAGAAAGTAAGAAACGGGTCTTCTATCTGTTCTCCTGGGAAACTATTAAAAATCAGAAGTATAATGGGAATAGTAAGGGTTATACTGGTCTGTCAGCTTTGTTTTTCAGTGTCCAATCTCCCGAAGGCAGAAGCTTAACCCAGCATACCAGAATTATTTCACCCTGTGTTCCTTAATGTAAAAAAATAATTGTTAAGTTTATATGCAACAACTGGCTGCTGCTCTTGGTTCTGACTCTATAACAAATCTAAGTCTCAAAATATATGTAGAAAAGCCAAGAAGATACAACAGCTTTTCAGCTCCTAATTCGGAATCTCTGCAGGACAGTGTGGCAGATAATTCAGTCAAACATCACTTTAGTGCAATGTCAGTCGGCTCTGTTACCACCCCTATGGTGTGTGTCACCCATTTCATTGCTTTACCCCCTTTTCATTGGCAAGGTCATTGCTTGTCTTTTTTTATTTAATTATATGTAATACCCTGTTTCCTCTAAAATAAGACCTAGTGTGATTGTCGGTGATAGCTGCAATAAAAGCCCTACCCCCCAAATAAGCCCTAGTTAAAGTCTTTGTAGGTCTTCTTTTCAGGGTAGGGCTTATTTTTGAGGAAACAGAGTAGGGCTTATTTGGGTGGTAGGGCTTATATTGCAGCCAACACCGACAATCACGCTAGGTCTTATTTTAGGGGAAACAGGGTACATTTTCTTTATATGCTTCACAGGGTCAGTGCACTTTAGTGAGCTTGTTTTGGTGAATTTATTACGGTGGCAAATTATCCTTTGCCAAGTTCAAGGACCACCCACACAGATGTCACTGCAGCCCTCCAGCCACAGTATGCGCTGTACCCAACACAACACATGTCAGAATAGAACTCGTCTCCGTTAGCTATTTCCATAAAGGAATAATATTATTTTGCATCTCGGTGTGCAGCGTTTATGTTGCAGGTACAATTGATTGCTTCGGACCGAGCCAGCACCTGAAATGTTACTGTGGAGTTTGGACTCGCCTGAAGCCGCATGTGAAATATTTGACTCCAGCCAGGGGTAGGCGTTAAATCCTCAGAAACTACATTTTTTGCCAGACTACAATATGCCAAAATCCCATTTCTGCTTTGATTGCTAAATTCTGCTCTGTGTTCTTGATTCTGTCAGTGCTGGACAGTGTGTTTCATGAAAGACTCATATATATATACTCATTACATCATGTGCAAAACTCCAATACAGACACCATGTCCTGCAAAAAGAAAAAGGTGGAAAAAAGATTATAGTAAAACATACCCGATGTTTTTCCTTAATCTTCTGCCTGTACACTTCTTTGTCAAATTTATCCTCTTCAGTCAGTCGTTTTCTTGCCTTTTCCAAATCGATGCCATTATCTGCATCCTCCTCTTCCTCTGCATCTTTTACCATTTTCTGTGCCTGAGGCCACTGCTGGATTGCCTGCGCCACACAAAACACAGTAAAGATTTTTTTCAGTTTGCAAAAACACAGGTTCTTTCTGCACATAGAATAAAATAAATGTAGAATGCATATTACCCACAGGGCATGGATATTAAAGGATCACTAAAGGCATTTTTTTTTTAAATAACGAACATGTTATAATTACCTCCACTGTGCAGCTCGTTTTGCACAGAGTGGCCCCGAACCTGCTCTTCTGGGGTCCCTCGGCAGCTATCTTGGCTCTCTCCCGCAAGGACTCCACAACTTCATGCAAGCTCCCTCGCATGATGTGGAGTGCTTGCGGGCACGCTCTCGTGATAGAGCTGGCAGCCGTAGACGCTCAATGTATCACTCAGCCCCACCCCCAGCGCGCCGCATCATTGGATGTGATTGACAGCAGCACGAGCCAATGGCTGCACTGCTTTTAATCCATCCACTCTAGCCAATCAACGGCCAGGGTGAGCGGCTTAGAGGATGTCGGGGTGAGCGACCATTATCAGATTTTTTTTTCACCTTAATGCATAGAATGCATTAAGGAGCAGGGAGCTGGGAACAATTTTGGAGCACAGGTTTTTTTAAGGTGAAAAAACTTAAGGCTTTAGAACCCCCTTACTCTCTCAATCATCTATTTTGAATCCTTGTGCTGCAAGAATTAGTAAATGTATGGGAAGGTATATTCTATTTACATGTTTTAAACAGGTTGTTACATTTCTTTAGTTACTTCCAGGTTACCAGGCCTAGGCAAATGATGTCACACATTCCAGGAGTCCTCAGGAGGGGTTTTCTCAGCTAAGCACACCCTCCTGCCTGCATGCCTGAGCCGAGGTCAGATGGATTCTGGGAAGTAAATACTACATGAATCATCTGCCCTTACTCGTAAATGGCAATGGCCATAAATACTGGGGGGGGGGGGGTTAAGTAATTTCTCTGCAAAATAAAGCATGCAAACGTGGATGGATGGCTGCTTTGAATAGTAAAAGCTAATTAAATAACGCTTTTGATTTGTGGTGCTCAGATACAGTGTTGTTCTACTTTAAGCTCAATAATGACATTTTACATTGTACATTAACTATACCAAATTTTATCATTCTTGGTTAAACAAGAGCATATGAATTGAGAAACTTTTGATGATTTTTGTGTGTGTAGGCAAAAAGTATAGTGTGTTGCGTTTGACAAGAAAGGGGTCCTCATTGCCTACGGAGATGGTGAACCCAGTGTAACTTGAGTTACGCAACTTTTATGCGCATTTCTACTGTTAACAAACCATACTTCTGATTATTTGCCGGGAAGTAGGTATCATTTTGTTTGCTGTATGTATATCTACCAGCCTTGTATTGTTTTTCCTAGAATTGTAGCAATTTGCATGTACAGCATTGTTTGTGCAATAAAAGCACATTAATACACTGCAGAGGTCTGAGCTTTCTTGCTTATAACCCAAAGTAACCCTAAAGGGGTTGTAAAGTTCATTTTTTTTTTTAAATAACAAACATATACTTACCTCCACTGTGCAGCTCGTTTTGCACAGAGTGGCCCCGAACCTGCTCTTCTGGGGTCCCTCAACGGCTGTCTCTGCTTCCTCCCACAAGTACTTCTCACGCTCATGCGAGCTCCCTCGCATGGTGAGACGCACTTGCGGGCGCGCTCCCATAGCCGTTTGTTGTATCACGCGGCCCCGCCCTCCGGCGCGACGGGTCATTGGATGTGATTGACAGCAGCGCGAGCCAATGGCTGCACTGCTTTTAATCCATCCACTCCAGCCAATCAGCGGCCAGGCTGAGCGGCAAAGAGGACGTCGGGGCGAGCGCGGGACTTTCGAGGGGTCAGGTAAGTAAAACGGGGGGGGGGGGGACTGGAGCCGCTACCTCTGTGAGATGTTTTTTCAACTTAAAATATTTACATTTACAACCCCTTTAATAGACGAAAGCAAAACAGGGAGAATGAAAGGTAGGGAGAGGGTGAGAAAATAGGGATACAGATGACAAGCATCTCTCTTCCAATAAAACAGTTTCAACTGCTCCATTAAGTAGAAAATGCAGTTTGTTTTTTTTAAAGAGAAGATAGCTTTTCGGGGTATCCGATGTCTTCCAAAAAGTGGTCAGGACAACGCAAAGCAACCATTAAAAATGTGGTTTCAAAAGCACTGGGCTTATGACTATGTAGTCAAGTAGAATCTGTACAAAAGTTAAACAAACGAGTCTAATTGTAGTGCGAATTGTAAGTTTTATGAGACCATGATTCAGGAATTTGCATGGGGATGAATTTTAATTCCCTGAATATGTATTCACGTTTAGAATCAAGCGCATCAAGAGAGCACCCAGGAGAGAGAAAATGTTAGGATTTTAAACCAAAACCAATTGGGCCCTCTGTACAGATGGATACAAGTAAAGTTACATGATTTAAGATAAGACTAGGCATGAGGCTAAAGGTTTAGCTTCTTAACTTTAGGAAGATTATACAAGACTGAAAATTCTGGAAATTACATTAATAATGTTAAAGCTGGCATGAGAATTTTTGGTAGATTTAGATCTACTTTAATGCAGAAGAAGGTTCTATTAAAGTTTGAGCATTAATGAAAGACAGGACCAAGAGTGTTAACTGCAAATGTCTGAAAGCGTGCTTTTGTGGTAGGAACAGGTCAAGCTGGTCATGAATAAATGAACTGAACGAATGCTGAAGATTAAATAATCTTGATCAAAAAAGAAGTTAATATAAGATTTGAGTTGATTTAAATCTTCTTTAATGCAGAAGCCCAACTGTGACTGGTTCTCTTAACTGTTCAGTAACTGGGAATTGTAAATGGGATCATCAGCTGAAAGCACTGGAAGGCTGACAATATATATATCCAAAAAGAATGCTGCATAGACCTATGCTTTTGCTTAGGTAAACACTACTATTACTTGCCCCCCTCTGTATAATAAAATAATTGAGAAATTTGGCAGCTGTGCTTTCACTTTTCTTTTTTAATTTTATGAAGTCAAGTAAAACTTAGAATAGCAAACTCGCCCCCTGGGAAAAGCTATTACCTTTCTGCAAACCTCGTTGCATTAGTGAACCCATCTGCCTTGTACAGAGCAATAAAATGTTTTTGGTTTGGGGCCAATTCTATTACATTTTTATCTCTCCTGGCTTCCAGACACACAGCCCTGGGCATGTAACAATAGTTTGATATTAACACTTAGAACCATTTTTCAAAAATAATAACAGTTGAAGTATGAATACTTTCTCTTAGATTTCTACGAATTAGAAAAAAATGCACATTCTTACATTAGCAAAGCGAAAACACTACTAGAAATCAATTTTAATGGATTTATATAACAGCTATTAAAGTTAGCAAAATGCAGACATCAAACTGTCATTTAAATGGACAAGGCAAGATATAAATTTGCATTCTTGAAAATGAAAATCTCAAGAGAGATCTGTGACATTTTAAAAGTATAAGACTACAAAAAGGCATAGGATTAACAAGAACTCCAAAGAACACAAAAGCCTTTCTACAATTTCTACCAGGTGAGACATTTAGATCTGCAAACAATCTAACATGTTGTCTCAGGGCTCATTCATATCAGGTGCGTTGAGCTGCATTGATCAGCATTGATCAAAGTGGCTCGATGAAAAGACACAGTCTAAGTCGTGTTTACACTATACTATCAAAAGTATACGGACACCATGCACATGAACTTTAATGGCATCCCAGTCTTAGTCTGTAGGGTTCAATATTGAGTGGGCCCACTTTTTGCAGCTATAACAGCTTCAACTCTTCTTGGAAGGCTAGCCACAAGGCCTGGGTCAGCGTCTCCGCTCTAATTCATCTCAAACATGTTCTATCAGGTTGAGGTTGGGACTCTGTGCAGGCCAGTCAATTTACATTTTCTCTACCCCAAATTTACTCATCCATGTCTTTATGGACCTTGCTTTGTGCACTGGTGCGCAGTCATGTTGGAACAGGAAGGGGCCATCCCCAAACTGTTGCCACATAGTTGGGAGCATGAAATTGTCCAAAATGTCTTGGTATGCTGATGCCTTAAGAGTTCCCTTCACTGAAACCAAGGGGCCAAGCCAAAACCCTGAAAGACAACCTCACACCATAATCCCACCTCCACTAAATGATTTGGACCAGTGCACAAACCAAGTTCTATAAAGACAAGGATGAGCAAGTTTGGGGTGGAAGAACCTGACTGGCCTGCACAGAGTCCTGACCTCAACCCGACAGAACACCTTTGGGATGGATTAGAGAGGAGACTGTGAGCCAGGCGTTCTTATCCACATCAGTGTCTGACCAATCTTCCAGAAGTGCATTTGTGAGGTCAAACATTTCCATAGACGCACTCCTAAACTTTGTAGACAGCCTTCCCAGAAGAGTTGAAGCTGCAAAGGGTGGGCCAACTCAATAGTGAACCATACGGACTAAGACTGGGATGCCATTCAAGATCAGTGTCAGAAGTGTCAGCTATTTCTGAGGGTGCCAAAACACAGAGTGGTTGGTGCGAGGTTGAATGGGAGTATTGACAGGGAAATTTGATCGTGGGAAATGTCTGGGATTTTGTTATTAAGACATTAAGCCATACTTTTTCCTAAAAGGGCTTAGTGACCGACTTCAGAATTCAAGCACATCAATTGGACCCGATTTCACTACAATTGAAAATTCAGCTACATTTCAGGTGCCTATACATGTATACTTTATGTCTGGCCCACAAAACATTGAGGTCACCGAGCTTCCAGTCATGAAAAATCAGAACAGACAACAATGAGGGTGGCAAAGTTTAGGCAATGGTTAAAACATGATATATAAATATCCCTATGCACAGGCTTCATAATGGGGAGTTTGGCAGAAAGAAGCCTATATGAACTAATAGAGCTTGTCGGCAGGGGGGTTTACTGTGCCAAGAAAAAAAAAAAAAAAAAGAAGAAGCTTGCCATGCAGAGAAGGGTTAATCCTTCCAAAAGACGGTGCTGGAAAGCTGCGACTAATTCCATATATTTTCGATGGCAAATCTTGTGTCCATCTTACACTCTATCACAGTCACACAATGCGTTCCTCACTCTGGCAGACCTCGCAAGGAGGATGATGTTAGGCTTGATTACTGTGTTCCTCTGCGCTCGCTTTCCATCTTGATGTTGTCAGCAAAATCATGTTCCTAAAATGTGAGCAGCCTCTGCCACCTAAATTGGCAGAAAATGACACTACAGGCACACTATGTGTAGTGCTGTCAGATGACACATGCCCAGAACAAAAGCAGCTCAACGATTGTTTTGTCAGCCAGCTTCCAATATTTCCCTACCAAGCAAGGAATGAGAGAAACTTATGAAGCCAGGCAAACATTCTTTTCTCTAGCAATAACATCAAAGATATTTGGATTTACTTGTGAATACAGGTAAAATGATTTGAGATCTATATTCATATTAATCCAGATGTGCATTTTCAAAATTATCTCCAGGTTTCTCATAGGAATTTATTTATTTTTTTTAAATAGGAATAACCAATTATTTAACCACTTGCGACCGACTCACGCCGATATACGTCGGTAGAATGGCACAACTGCGCAAAAGAACATATAGGTACGTTGCTCCCATTAAAAGCCGCCTGAGGTGCCCATGGCATGGCAGGGGAACCGATGCGCATGGCCGGCAGGCGCCATCGCGGGGATTTGTGTGTGTAAACACACAATTCCCTGTTCTGTCACGGAAAAGGAGACATAGCGTGTGTTCCTAGTAAGTATGAACATACGATATGTCTCCTCCCCCAGTCAGTCCTATCCCCAGTTAGAAAACTAACTAGGGACACATTTAACCCCTTAAATGTCCCCTAGTGTTAACCCCTTTCCTACCAGTGAAATTTACACAGTAATCAGTGCATTTTTTTTCTAGCACTGATCGCTGTATGTATGTCAATGGTCCCAAAATTGTGACAAAAATGTCCGTGCTGTCTGCCACAATGTCGCAGTAGCTTGCCGCCATTACTAGTAAGAAAAAAAAATTTAAATGCCATAAATCTTTCCCATAGTTTGTTGATGCTATAACTTTTGTGCAAACCAATCAATATATGCTTATTGTGATTTTTTTTTTACCAGAAATATGTATTCAAACATATATTGGCCTAAACTGATGAAGAAATGTGTTTTTTAAAAAAACATTTTGGAGATATAGCAAAAAGTTAAAAATTATATATATATATATATATATATGTATATATATATATATATATATATATATATATATATATATATATATATATATATATATATATAATTGTTTCTTTTTGTTTATAAAGCAAAAAATAAAAAAAACGCAGACATGGTCAAATGCCACCAAAAGAAAGCTCTATTTGTGGCGAAAAAAGGACCCAAGTTTCGTTTGGGTACAGCGTCGCACGACCACGCAATTGTCAGTGAAAACATTGCAGTGGCAAAATGTAAAAAGTTCTCTGGTCTGGAAGGGGGTAAAATCTTCACAGACTGAAGCGGTTAAAGGGAAGGTCCACCCTAAAGTGGACCTTCCGCTCATCGGAACCCTCCCCCCCCCTCTGGTGCCACAATCGGCACCTTTCAGGGGGGAGGGGGGTGCAGTTACCTGGATAATCCAGGTAAACTGCACCCACTTCCGGGATAGCTCTCTGCTGAAAGGGGCGTAACTTACGCCCCTTTCTGCAAGTGCCCGCCCCTTCCCGCAAGTGCCCCGCTGCCTGCTGGGAAACACAAAGATCCCAGAGGCAGCGAGGAGCGTCCTTATTGCGCAGCGCGATTCGCGCATGCGCAGTAGGGAACCGGGAAATGAAGCCGAAAGGCTCAATTTCCTGATTCCCATACCCAAGATGGCGGCGGCAGGACCCGACAGACGACCTAGAGATCGGCTTCGGGTGCCGACATCGCGGGCGTGCTGGACAGGTAAGTGTCACTATTTTAAAAGTCAGCAGCTGCAGTATTTGTAGCTGCTGGCTTTTAAAAAAAAAAAAACGCGGAGTCCCGGTGGACTCCCGCTTTAATCAAGGATCCCTTTTCCATCATTCCAACTATGAAACGGATACCATGAATCAGCACAATGACATCACATGCTTATCCTTGCCCTATGCATTTTGTAGAATTACTTTATCACATGCTCCTGATGAGGCCATTTGACAAAATAGATAAAGCAAAAGGCATAGAGTCAGGTTGAACAAGAAGCATCTATCCTGAAATGTATCATAACTTCTCAACTTCCCCTTGCCCTAAAGCAGGCTTAGCCAGGGTTGTAGGGGGCCCTACAACTATACAAATAATGCCTGCTTTCTAATTTTAGCAGGTAACTAGCTATATGCTGGGATAAATTTGAGCTGGCCCTGTTGCCACCAGGATCTCAGGGTTACCACATCCCATGCTTCCCCTGCAATAAATCCTTTAAACACAGACACAGTAGTTCTTTATAGCATACACTCACCTCTCCATCATCTGCAAAAACTATTTTTGTGTTCACTTTGAACTTCTTCTTTAAAGCTTTCTTGGCATCCTTTACTTTGGTCAATTTTTCTGTCTTCTTAAGTTTTGATTTTGTGGTTTCTTCTGCCTAGAAACAGGAACAGAAACATTTCAGCAAATGATAGCTCATAAAACCTTGTATTTTCCAAACTGCCAAAAATATACTGCAGACTACAGTAATTGAACAAACATTTTGGCACCTTATACCTATTACAAATGTTTTCTGTTGTGAAAACAATTTTAGGCTGCCCTTAAATGGGTGTGAAGATGAATGCTTGAGGCCTCACTCTTCCAACAACTTCAATAGCCATCAGTGGCTGTTTGTGTACCTCTGTAAACTCTTAGTAAACCTGAAGGACACAGAAGATGACAATGTGGGAAGACCCATTTGTGGTGCATTTTTTGCTAAATCAAGCAGATGAACTAGCACCGCTCAACAGCATAATGTTTAGAAAAAAGTCACAACGCTAGAGAGGCAGCAATGCAGACTTGGCTGCAAGCCTAGAGATACCTTTGTTAGAGCTTACGTTAGGTGTCCTTTCCTTGAATAAAAAGTTTGCTGTTAGAGAAAAAAAAATTGTGCCGTGACCACTGTAATGTCTTTGGTCTGACAAGCAGTAATAGGAACAGTTGTGGCTGCAGGCAGCTCACAGTGTGCCAGGTCAGTGCACTGTAACTACAATAGATAAAAAGAAAAAAAATGGACGCAACAGACACAAATATGTCCTACAAAATCTGATTAAAAACACAGCTCTAGGCCATTATCGTATAAAATGCAACCAGTGACTGTCAAAAAACAGCTTCCGGAAGGTCAAAATAATCTCTCATGTTGACTGTTTTGCATTGCCTTTTGCATTAGTTTTCAACCCAGTAAAACATTCTGCTTTTAAACCAGACCAGACCACTACTAGCTTAAGCTTTAATCCCAGGGCTCAAGCTGTGAGCTCACCTTATCTTCAGAACAGTCCTTTATCTGAGAATGCAAAACTGCAGACCAATGTATTCTCCGATTCAAACAGCACCCCTGTAACCTTACCCCCATATAAGGTAAAACAAGTGGGAGGCCACGCAAATAGGAATCATGTGACCAGAAGAGTCATGAAAAAAATGAATATACATTTTAAAGGGAGTGTCTGTATAGACAAGCCATTGGTTTTGCCAGCATTACTGTTTTAGGTCTGCTTAACGATTAGATATGTAACTTGCATTTTCTGATCTTTGTACATAATCGGCCTAAAAGGCAGTATAGCTTGCAGAAACAAGAGAGAAGAAAGAGTGCTGGAAGGATGGACAGAAACTTTCCCAGTGTCTCCTACCCTGTTTCCCCTAAAATAAGACCTAGTGTGATTGTCGGTGATAGCTGCAATAAAAGCCCTACCCCCCAAATAAGCCCTAGTTAAAGTCCTTGTAGGTCTTCTTTTTAGGGTAGGGCTTATTTGAGGAAACAGAGTAGGGCTTATTTGGGTGGTAGGGCTTATATTGCAGCCAACACCGACAATCACGCTAGGTCTTATATTAGGGGAAACAGGGTATCTGTAGTAAAAAGAATGAGGTGGTGGGGCGCTGGACTGGGCTGTGAATTAAATAGTTCAACTATGTGTTTATATTTTTTATTGTTGGATCCAGGCAATTCTCATGTACCATGATCGTAAACTAACGTCATGGAATAAAGTATATAAATAGAAAAAATTAGCCTGCCCCAGTGGCTGTAGATATTCTTATTGTGAAGAGGAAATTGGTGGAACTTCGCCCTCAAATCAGGGCCCAAATCACAAACAAGATCAGAGAACAGATAAGGTAATAGTGGGCACCTACTGTTTGTTACGTGCTCTCAGGCAGGATGTTTAAACTCACTAAGGTAAACTAGATAAGGTTCAGTCTTGTCAAGCTTGTTTCCAGACTCAAAAAATTATTCAAGCTAGAGGCAGCCAGGCAATTAGTATTTTTTTTTAAAAGGAGGTTCGCATTGGCTGTCTCCTTTAAAGCTGGCCAATGGGCATACCTGCTTAAAGAGTTTTTAACCCTTCCTTATTCGTCATCTTCCTTTAAGTTACACACTGATGTACTGTCATTAAACGTATTAAATTACTCTAGTCTTAAATCAAATGCAAACTCTTTAGCCTTAGGTGAATACCATAATTTATTTTTATAGAGATTCCACAACATGACCAATCATGATGTAGCAAGGCCTCGCCTGCACAGGCTCTGAATAGCTGATTTGCGCTTTGATCAGTTACATGCAAGCCTCTAAGTGGTCCCCGTGGAAAGCATGATGTACTGAATATTGCATGATATTTACAATGGTGTGCTTTGCCATCCCACTCTGGGGCTTTAACTCTGAAAGCTTTAAACATCTACTAAATGCCTTATTTTTCCCCAAGTGTTTTTAAACTGGTCCAGTCTCATCTTAACAATTTCTATGTATGAATAACAATATCTGGAGAAAAGGTCAAGAAAACACAGTTAACACACAATAACAACGTAAACTTGCCAAGGCACACCTTATAATACATTTATACATACACATAACCTTGTATAGAACACCTATGATAATATTAAATACAATCTAATCTTTTATTTCAATCCCAAAAAAGTTGGGACTGTGTAAAGAGAACATGGTAAATTCTACATAACAGAATGCAATGATTTGCAAATCTTATAAACTAATATTTTATCCAAAATAGGAAACATATCAAATGTTTAAAATAAGAATATGTACCATTTTAAGAAAAAAAAAG